>NC_090273.1:26978437-27596875 GCF_040414725.1 Anabrus simplex | reverse complement strand
AGGTGGTTTAGAGTCGAATGCTGATCCTACCAGCCTCATTGAGTTCATATATACTGTGAGACAATACATCCCACGACGTATATGGATAAACTCCATGCCGACTGATCATTCCACATCGACGACGAATTAGCAACCCCGCACGCACAACTGACTATGTTCATTAATAGAGTATTCATTACATTGATATGCAGCGGACCACTTACTTGTACTCTGGAACTAGCGATTGACTCGCTTCAGTATCATGTAGCATCAATTAGGTCATGATAATAATGTAGAAGGTAGACAAGAGGTCAATTAATAATCGTGCAGAGTTAGGTTCAGTTAAAAATACGTACATATAGTACATACAACCGTATACCTCCATTACAGACAATTATGCATTGCAATGTGCAGTCCGCAATTTTTGTCGATTAAGTACACTTCTTCACAATCGTCTATTTGGCCTCCTGTAGATAAAAAAATCTGAGCCTAATTATCTTAAGGAGGGTAGTAACGTTGAATCTCGTCAATGATAAAATAGCTGAATAAATGAAACTTTTTCTCAGTAGCCATTGAATGTATAAATATGATTTTTTAATGTTTCTAATTCATGGCTTTTGCATACACTGATCAAGAACAGATTTAAAATACGTACTACGAAAAAAGTCATGATTTTTATTAAATATTCCCCAATTTTTTCTTCAGATATTTTATTATAACAAAACTACTCAATAAATGTCAACCAAAGTAGATCCATACTACCATAACAGTATCACAAACATTTGTTAAAAGTTTAATGGAAATACACCCAGTAGTTTCTGAGGAAAGGGAACATACATTTCGGGAAATATAATTTTGAGTAAATTGCATTTAAAAGTAAAGCTCACCTGCTCCAAAATAGAAGCTTTAAAATTCTCCGCTAAAACAGCGCTGTATCTTGCGATTGCAGCTCAGGCACGGTGACCGAATAATAAAACAGATATATACATATTTTACTTCAAATCACGCCAAACCACAACCTTCTAGTGTGAGTAGTCCCTGGGATATGTGTAAAACATTGCACAAAACCTGTTTTGAAATATAAGTGCACCGATATGTTAAATAAACTACCTAAAATACTAAATATTTGAATATATGAACGAAACAAATGCCACATTAAAGAGAATGATTCAAACGTTATTCAAATGCTAAAAGAGTGAAAAATGTCAAAATTTGGCTATTCGGAACTTTACGACTTCCCTTAACTGTGGTCTCCCTCTACATCTCTTACCCTCCATTACCGAGCCCATTATTCTCACATGAACCCACCAAACAACTCGGTTTCTTCGTAGACTACTGCTTCATTCTTCCACTTCAATCGTATCTTAGTCCTTATCTCCCCATTTATTTACTGTTCTTTCTATTTCCTCGAGCGTAATTTTACTGTCATCGTTTTCCTCTCCTCACGAAATCGGGTGTTCGTTAAAATTCAGTAGAATGATTGCCCTTTATATTATTATTATTATTTTTTTTGATTCGTTGTGCCCAGCTGTGGAGCGCGTTTGAACTTATTTTGCACAATGTTTCTTCTTCTTTTCTTCCCAATATCTCTTCATTTTTTCACTGTGTTCCTTTCTGCGTGTTTCTGTCCAGCCTGTATTTTTTCTTGTTGGTTTCTCTGCAAATTTATGTTTGTTTACTAAGCTTCTAAATTTCATTCTATCTTGAATGGTTTCGTCTTCAATACCCATTTCTTGTAGATCTTCATGAATTTCTGCTAACCAATTGTTGCGGATTTTCAGGGTTAGAGCTAGATTTAGAATTTTCTTTGTCAGCCTGTTGTTATCCATTCTGTGTATGTGTCCGTAGAATTTTAGTCGTCTCTTTCTGATGGTATCTGTGATTTTTTCTGTGAATTGAAAAATTTCGTGTGGTTTCTTTTTCATCCAAATTCCATTTTCGAACTTTGGTCCTAGGATTTTTCTGAGAATTTTCCTCTCTTGTTTCTCAATGCTTTTCATTTGTGACCTGCCGCCAATGATCAGTGTTTCAGATGCATAAAGTGCCTCTGGTTTGATGACTGTATTGTAGTGTCGTAATTTTGCATTTTTTGTTATACATCTTTTGTTGTATCTGTTCCATGTGATTTTGTAAGCCCTTTGCAGTTTAGCAGTTCTTTCTTTGTTAGCTTCCTGATTTAACCCTGCTGGATGAATAATTTCACCTAGATACTTGAATTTGTCTACTTGGGAAATTATTCCACAATTGGTGATTAATGGTTGATTGTCGAATCTTGATTTAGTTCCTTCCATAAACTGCGTCTTTTCAAATGAAATTTGAAGTCCGGTTTTTGCGGCTATTTCATTCAATTTTTCTATGGATTGGATTGCTTCTTATCTGTTGTTCGAAAGGATCGCAAGGTCATCTGCGAAAGCTAAGCAGTCAAGGTGAATTTTGTCTTTAAAAAGTCTGCCAATGTTTATACCTTTAGTTTCTTTTCTCCATTCACGAATCACTTTTTCCAAAACTAAATTGAATAGTAGTGGGGATAGTCCATCTCCCTGTCGGACGCCAGTTCTGATTTCGAACGGTTCAGAAATTTCTCCCAAGAACTTAACTTTTGATGTTGTGTTGGTCAGAGTTTGTTTAATCAATTCCCTCGTTTTCCTGTCGACTTGAAATTCCTCTAGTATGTTATTATTATTATTATTATTATTATTATTATTATTATTATTATTATTATTATTATTATTATATATAATTCACAATTTTATAATTGAGTTTATGACCTTTTTCGGTACAATGTACATGGATGAATTACTATTTAGTACATACGCACATATGCTTCATACATATCGGGTATATACTTACATTGTTGACAAATAAATTTGACAGATATTTATGAGATATTTACTAGACATAAATGGCCAAAATTATTAGTGGACGATTTTCATTAGCCCTCTGTATATGGCGGATGGTTCATGCCAATAAACTTCCTTACTATATGGCAAATGGCCAGGATTGCTGCTTTTTGTAATTCTCTGTAAGTGAGAGGGTGGAGATTAAGGGCTTCAATGCTCCTGTGCAGTGTCTTTGGTATAACACCATTACATCCAATCACTACTGGAATTATGATAACATTGTTGAGTTTCCACATGGTTTTTATCTATGTCGCCAGATCTGTGTATTTGGAAATCTTCTCTGTATGTGTTGATTGGAGATTGTGAGTATTAGGGCATGCTAAGTCAATTATGAAGCAGATTTTCTTGTTTTTATCTACAAAAGTTATATCTGGTCTATTGCAGGTAATAGTTTTATCAGCAATGATACTTCTATTCCAGTAAATGGTGTAATTTTCACTTTCCAAGACTGATTGGGGTTTGTACTTCCAATATGCTGTGGTATTATTATCATTATCATTATCCAGATAGGTAGCGCTATGACCAGTTATTTTTTGGATGCTCGCATTAGTTTCCAATACCTCTTGAGTCCTACTGTTAGTTTTTCCTGTACAGCCTGTGAAAGAGGTTTGCGAGATTTAACAACTTTTGGAAGAGGAGACGACGAGTTTACCATTTTACATAATCTGGGATCGTCTGCGACATCAGTACCAGAAATTCCAGCAGAAGCTAAGTTTTTTTACTTCATTGAGTCACATGTTTCCAGTCTTTTAGCTTTTGATGAGTCAGATTTTCTTCGTAAGCCTGCCGTTGTTCATTCTCAGAACGTGCCCGTAAAGCTTTATCCGCCTGCGTCGCATGCTAGTGTTAGCAGTTTACAACTGTTGGAACTGTTCAGAGTCCACTTTTATGTTTAGGATATTTCCAGAATGTTCCTTCCTATCCATCCAGTGAATTGCTGAGATCTGCAATGAGTTGATCTCATGTACCCAACGCACCATTCCCTTCCTTTTTATGATTCCATAGTACAATCCTGAAAGGTTTCCCTGTGACATGCCTAGGATTTTCTGGTTACTAACGAATCCTCCCATGATTTTTCCTTGGATTCTACAATCAGATCTTTCACTCTGCTTCTTTCATCTTTGTATAATCCCGCACCTGCATAATTTCTGGTTAGCAGCTATTTTTGATACTCCATTTCATCATTCCAACAGGATATTCGCTTTTCCCCATCTCTTCTCACAGTTGATCCTACGCATTACCTTGCCGTTTCCACTATGGAATCCCTGGATGCTCTTATTTGCTCTGTATGTTGCAAAGCTGCTAACTATATATTTTTTACAACTTATCACTGATCATATCCATGTACGTCGGTCTTCTAGAAATAATCTACCCTTATTTGTCTGCAGACAGACTTCACTTCATCCATCCTAGGTCTAGTTGTACTTATTGTTATTTCACTTAAGGTCAGATAGTGGTCTGAATCATGGGGAAATCGCGGCAGCAGGTTTCACCGCTGCACATCAGACGACAGACAGCTAACCTGAGTTCCCTTCATGCAATCTCAAATGGGTATTACCACTTGGAAGATATTCTTTCACTACTCTATCTCTGTGTTTCCTTCAGGACCACCAGAGTCTAATGCTTTTTCCAAATTTTCCACTCCTAGCACTCAATGCTACAACGATCTTTCCTAATCCCTCACACAACTTCTTTAACAATATTAAGAGACAAGAGCTTGGTACAGCATCAAGCAAAAGTTCATTCCAGAAGAGTTTAAATAATCTCTTAAGAATACTTTCGGGTGAAGAGATTATACCGCCATCGTGACCTACGATGACTTGGCTATAAACTTGGACATTCACATGGTTGCGGATTCGGACAGTTGTTATTAATAGAATTCAGAAAGTGGAAATTGCTTTCCTACGCAGAAATTATGTTTATAACAAAAGATGCTTGTCGTGGAACAGTAGAGTTTGACATT
Organism: Anabrus simplex; assembly: GCF_040414725.1. Lineage (NCBI taxonomy): Eukaryota > Metazoa > Arthropoda > Insecta > Orthoptera > Tettigoniidae > Anabrus > Anabrus simplex. Next base: position 27,592,033 of record NC_090273.1, on the reverse strand, counting down.
ACTTAATGGTGATTAAACCTGAAGCTCTTCATGCTTCAGAAACGCTCAATTTACATCATAAAAATTTAAGGGAATAATTAGAGATTAAATAAAGGAAAATTATGAGAAGAATTCTAGGGCCAAGAATTCAGAATTGAATACACAACCCCAAACCCAACTCAGATATATACTTAAAAATATCTAAAACTGATACGATAAGACACCAAAGAATTCAATTTATAAGGTAGTTGGAAAGAATGAATAACAATAGAATTATTTATCATATACAGAAATTTTTGCAAATCAAACGTATGAGGTCAAAATGGTATAAGCAAGTAGAGAAAGATCTCACTGAATTACGATCACCAAATTTGCAGGATAGAAAATTAATCAGGAAAATTGTTCACACAAGCCGATTTGAGAAAGACGAGACCAACACGACGTACTTGGTCAGAGGAACAGAAATTACACCAATCTATAAAAATGAAGAACAATTGGGCAAGGAGGAAACTCAACAAATATTTGTTACGCGTGGTCCTAATTTGCCCATTCCTGCAGAAGAAGAAGAAGGTAGAAAACTGTGTACGTGATCTTGTTACTCATCTGTTATTACTATATGTTATTACGAAAGGTTGACTTTGCTAATTCCTGTTGGCACTACAAATGAAACTTGCTCAGAGTAGTTTTATCTTTCACTTTGTAAATAAATAAATAAATAAATAAATAAATAAATAAATAAATAAATAAATAAATAAATAAATAAATATTTGATTTGTTTACCATTTGCTTTGCGTCACATCATCACAGGTAGGTCTTATGGGGACGATGGGACAGGGGTGGGAAGGAAGGTGTCTTGGCCTGCCCATATGGTTCACTCGCCCACATTATAGCTGATATTTTAGATTCAGGAGATCAAGTGGACTGTATCAACGAGGACGGTTGTTCTGTGTCAAGGGAACTCTGGAGAAAAAGGGACAGACAGTCAATCGCCATGTGTTAATATGCTCGCAGGTCATTTAAGACTTGTGTATTGTCTTCATCTCCTGCTTGTTTGTAATTCATTGCGTGTTTGTATGTTCAAGTTACTTTAGGTGTGTATTAAATATCTCTCAAATCCTGAATTAATGCAAGAAAATAATTAATATTTAATTTTTACTTCCGAATCTAACTGACGTATTTTAAACATTATATTTTGAATACGTAGTGTTCTACGTAATATTTTAACCGCAAGTTCATCCTTGTTGAAAAATTCATTTTTTATGTTCTTATGCCAAAGCCAAGCTTCATGCCTTGAAAGGCCATTAGAGGAGTGAAAGTTGGCCATTGGCGCCCGAATTTGTATAGCTGGTCACATAACTCTATTCGTATTTATTTTTTCTTGAACTGAATGGCTATATTGCTATCTGTTTTTAAGGCTATATGAGTTTAGTTTGCAAATGTCAAGCCGGAACAAATAGCTGAGCATGCTTACACAAGCAATGCACATGTAGAATTTACTAATGTTCCGGTATATATTAAATGATCAAATTACAAGGGAACTCTTCATAAAATCGTGGGGAGGTGGGGGAGGGGGTGGCGTAGGCTTGTATGTTACGCAGTTTGAGCAATAATAATCACCACCACCACTATTATGAGTAGTGTTCATCCAACCTGCTTTGCATGAGGCCATTTTGCGCCTTCCAACTGAAAATACAGTGCTCGACGTACGTGCCGTGGATTGTCTGCCCAAATCACGCTGATAATTGTATTCAGAAGGCCATGGAATCTCTAAAGTGTACGTATTTCAAGACAATCGCTTACTACTTAATTTCTTCCCCTAAAACACTTTTTCTTGGAGTAAGTATTATGTCGGAACATTTCCAGAATACGAGATTAAAATCGTGAAGTTTTCCGACTTCAATAAACTCGGCAGAGAGTAGCTACTTCTTTACCCGGCCGCCTTTTGCATACGTACAGTGGCCAGATTGTATTATGATAAATGGTTAAAACGTTTTAAAATTTATTGTTGTGTACAGAATTGTAAATTTTGAAATGACTGTTAAACTTCTTCATAACATCAGCAATTTGTAATCAGTGATGTGTTCAACAAAATGTGAACAATATTGTACATACAGTATGTACCCATGCAAATAAGTATTTTGAAAGAATCTTCGGATGTTATCACAGAATGTAATATGTCGTAGAGGTTATATTTTTTAAGACCAACAATGCTAGTTGCATGTGATTGCAATGATTGCGATGGGCGGGTGCTCTCTCCCAAGGTTGGTGGTCATCCGCGGCAGTGGGGGCGGGCGGATTCTGTTCGTTGCCTTCGTCCATTGGTATGTAGTATGTATATATAAGAGGAGATATCATGGATTTTATAACAGTGTTAAGGTATAATATTTATTGGGTATGTAATATATGTTACACACTTTGAGGGAAACGTTCGAGTCAAAAGTTATTAATAATCTAAGTTGTTTAGCATCCGTCCGTTTTTAGCAGCATCAGTGTGCACGGTGCTGCGCAGAGATGTACTACCCTCGTTCCTAGAACACATTTCACTTGCCCTTCGCCACATATGATGGAGCCCCACCTCACTTTGTACTGAGGTTTCGTGAACTCCTGGATCAGACATTCCCTGCGAAGTGGATAAAAGGAGGAGGTCCTGTTTCTTGGCCCACTCGTTCACCTGATCTCACCCCGTTTGATTTCTTCTTGTGGGGTCGTGTGAAAAGCCTCGTGAATGAGACACCTAACGAGACTCAAGATGATTTATTGGCAAGAACTCACGCGGGCGGTTCAAATGACACCGGGGATATTCGAACGGGTATGGCAGAACTTTGTGCGAAGATGCCAAGCCTGCATAGACACAGGGGGATGCCATTTCGAACATTTGTTGTAAGTTAAATGGAGCAGGATGTGAAACTTGTGCAGGTAAATGGACTTAAATGAGTCGAATTTTACTTAACTTTTGACTCGTCGTTTTCGGAGTGTGGTTCCTTACCTCAAATTGATTCATTTGCCGTCCTTCATCATGTCTGAATGTTTGTAAAATCATCACGGGCACACACTGTATATTTCAAACTTTATTATATCATTTCACTGATCTGAATATCTTTTGTAGTTTGTAATATCTCTACTATCAAAACTAACTCCTTGTAATAATTTCGATTACAGTAATCGAATACTCTCTCCTCAGTTGGTGATCATCTGTGAATGGGAGAGAAGAGTATTCATTCATTCATTCATATTATGTCCAGCAATAGGAATGCCAGGGGAATATATCACTGTGGTTACGATGACTTGTTCGCTAGAAAGAGAGAAGATGTACTTTGTAATTTATCTACAAAGCCATATTCATCGAAGTGGAAGAGAGTTTTGTAATTTATCCTGGAGAAAAGATATACTGGCCAATAGAAACAAAGAGAGAAAAAAATTCATTTCCTAAAATGGCTTACACAGTATTTCCACATCAGATTCTCAGCCTCCATCTCTGTTTCGAACATTAACCTTACCATTTTCGTTGGTTCTTAGGTCAACATGTAACAAAAGCCAAGCCCGGAGCGCAAGAGACTATCCATAAGCCTCTCTGAAACCTTTGGCCTGCTATTACGTAGGCTGAAATCCCTTCCCAACTCAACTTTCTGTCAGCTCCAAAGACTTAACACAAACAAATGTCCGTGCTTCTATTTATTTTACGAAACTCTTTGAACAATTCAAACACAAATACAGGAACAAAAGAGATAATGGCAGAAATAAACAAGCTGACGTTTTAAGTGAAATCAAATCCCAGCTTTTATGAGACTTTAGGAATTTTAGACTCAGTTCTGTGTATATGAAACCTGTTCGTTGACGGTCGAAGTTTCAAACGACAATAAAGGGCTTGTATAAAAGGTTGAACTGTTTTAGTTCTCTGCTGATTCTCAGAGTATAAACCTATTTTGTTAAAACATGCTAATGGGGGGATTAACTAACCTAATTTTTAAATAGTCAATGTGAACAATCCAACATTAGGAGAAGATTAACAAAGTATTTTTAATATTATACCCATTCGAATGTTGTCAATCAGTGAATGTATGGGGGTTAGCGATCAAAAAAAAAATCTCCGTAGCAGTACAATTTAAAACCACATTGTTCGACAGATCCCTGATACGTAAACTTATAAATCCTTTCTGATTGCCTCCCTTCCGTTCGTGTTTGTGAATCTGGAATTACCTGCCTCCGAAAAGTATTGTGTTCAAACATTTTATCTAGTAAGTGTAATTCAATCAATCAATCAATCAATCAATCAATCAATCAATCAATCAATCAATCAATCAATCAATCAATCAATCAATCAATCAATCAATCAATCAATCAATCAGTGGTGTGCATTCTGTGGTAATAAATCGAGAGAAATACATTCCGTTACCAACCAGCACAAAATAAAATGCACAAGTAAATTCAAATAAATACAGAACAACAATATTTTCATACGAAACTTAGAATTAATATATTGGAGGGTGTCGCCCTTCGGAGTGCTAGTGACCATACCTAACCAATCCGACATAATTAATTCGGCTTTTCACTACTATCCAATGTAGAGTGCGCCTGCTGTCACCGTAAGGACGGCCCTAGCCTTGCGGTGGGGTAGGGGTTGCTTACGCCCCCGGAGCCCCTTTACTTCATGCCAGTCCTCACGAATGGTTCTGTCAATGGACGCGGTTAACAATGTAGAATAGTCCCTGCGTTGTCAGCCGTGTGCACCACGCCATCAAGTTGCCCGCAATAAATAAATAAACAAACAAACGACAGTTATACCGCGCCTAAATGCCTATGTTGCAAGTGGCGACTTCTGGTAAAGTTGCGTAGCACACGGTAAAACTTTGCCCTTCTGATTTATTTATGTGTGCATATATACAGACGCATATTTATAAGGTTATTGGCATTCTTGGATTTTCTGAATATACCAGGTAATTTTAAATTAAAGTAGGAAAATACGGATAATTTCAATGATTTTGAACAAAATCTGTTTTAACAATAATGTTATTTGGTTTTTGTCCCGATAACTATTTCTTCGGTTTTCGGAGACACCGAAGTGCGGCGATTAAGTCCCGCAGGTGTTCTCCCACGTGCCAGTGAATCTACTGACACCAGGCTGACATTTTTGGGCACCTTCAAGTACCATCGGCCTGAACCAGAATCGGACCTGGCTCAACCGTCTGAGCCACTCAGCCCAGCTAAATTATCTGTTTTATCTGTTTTGGACTCTCCTTGCGAGCAGTTATTTTCAACTCTGAGAAACGTCATAGACTATTCATTCTCATCCTAGGAACGCATTCCTACTGGCAATAAATGTCTCTTGAAAACTTTGATTCTTCTGGTTGCCTATTCTGCAATGAATGGTACGTGCTAATAGGTGAGTTAATAAAATGTGATGATTTAATACATATATTCCTTTAATTATATTTGCATATTTTCTACAAGTTCTGGTGAATGAAATGCTCGCTTGAAACATTTTTAGTGCATAAATATCCGCGCAATAATTATGATACAGGGTAAGTTGAAACCACTGGCTTTTCTTTCTTGTTACGTTTGCATCACCCAGTCTTCAGGCCTTCGACATTCAAGAAGGAGCCCATTTTTCATGTAGTATTTGAGGTAATTTCCCATGAGGACATTTCCTTCCTCCAACTCGGCTTCACAACACACAAAACAACGCAGATTCATCACGCCTGCCTGCGAGACAAGAAACATGTGTTTCCAGCGGAGAAGAAATATGTAAATTAGTGCAGCGGCAACTTCGAAACTTTCTTGGCACAGATTTTCAGAACTTGTCATTGATAATAAGTTGACTCATGTTCACTTTCTCATCAAAGTAATCAGAACATAATTTTGTGAAATATCTTATTTAGTGCAAATTGGTTCTGAATTGTGTTGTGTAACCTTGTTAGACACAACACCTGCCGATATGAAACGATGTAATGTTGTATTTATTCTCAACACATGAGAGTTAAAATAATTACCAAACAGAAAACTTCTATATAAAAAGACGTTTTATACAGATGACACGGGTACGTATATCTCAGATCTATATGAAATCATCAATACTTCTCAAAACATTCAGTAGTTCGGCTCCGATGGCTAAATGATTAGCGTGTTGTCCTTTGGTCACAGGGGTCCCGGGTTCGATTCCCTGCAGGGTCGGGAATTTCAACCATCGTTGGTTAATTTCCCTAGCACGAGGGCTGGTTGTATATGTTGTCTTCATCCTCATCACGAAGCGCAGGTCGCCTACGGGTGTCAAATCAAAAGACCTGCACCTGGCAAGCCGAACCCGTCCTGGGATCACCCGGCACTAAGAGCCATATGCCATTTCATTCATTTCAAAACATTCAGTTTTTTCATTGAATGAAGATCCAGTATGTGATTGAGAGCATTAAATCTTCAACTTGGAATTCAGACGTTAGAACAACGTTTTGAAGTAAATCTGTCCGTGTTTAACGAAATAAATGGCCAAGATGTCAAAGCTAGGTTTCTAGACAATTTATCTGTGGTAATTTTTAGGATTGTTTTACAGGTGATGTTCTCGATAGATTAACATTAATTATCTCGTTATGTTTTGCGCCGCACCGTCACAGATATATTTTATGAGGTAGCAAAGAGCTAGTACTGAGAAGGAAGTGATTGTGGTCTTAACTAAGGTTCAGCCTCAGCATTTGCCTGGTACGAAAATGGAAAACCGCACAAAAAATATTGAAGGCTGTCGCCAGTTAATCCTCTCACTATCGCCTGAAAATTATGGTTGTTATCTGACTTCTTTACTGTTGAGGAAGACATTGGTTGACGTGAATGTTGGCGATTGCTATTAAAAGGGCCTAAATCAGGATTATCAGTTCACGATGCTATGTTACTGTTCACCACTACCGCTTCAACGCATCATAAGAAGCAGTTTCGTCGCTTACACTTTTATGACAAGTCTTTGACATAAATGTCTTATGGCTGGGGGATCATCCGACAATTTGTGTAACGTATCGCGGCAAGATGTATGACGGGAGTCTAAGGTATGGGTGGATGGTGAGACAATGTTACCTAGGAACCGTGCAGGCTGTGATGTAAGGTATGGGTGGCTGGTGAGAAAATGTTTCCTAGCAACCGTGATGTAAGGTATGGGTGGATGGTGAGACAATGTTTCCTAGCAACCGTGATGTAAGGTATGGGTGGATGGTGAGACAATGTTACCTAGCAACCGTGCAGGCTGTGATGTAAGGTATGGGTGGATGGTGAGACAATGATACCTAGCAACCGTGCAGGCTGTGATGTAAGGTATGGATGGTGAGACAATGTTACCTAGCAACCGTGCAGGCAGTGATGTAAGGTATGGGTGGATGGTGAGACAATGTTTCCTAGCAACCGTGCAGGTTGTGATGTAAGGTATGGGCGGATGGTGAGACAATGTTTCCTAGCAACCGTGCAGGTTGTGATGTAAGGTATGGGCGGATGGTGAGACAGAGTTTCCTAGCAGCCGTGCTGGCTGTGATGTAACGTATGGGTGGATGGTGGGACAAAGTTTCCTAGCAACCGTGCAGGTTATGATGTAAGGTATGGATGGTGGGACAATGTTTCCTAGCAACCGTGCAGGCTATGATGTAAGGTATGGATGGTGAGACAATGTTTCCTAGCAACCGTGCTGGCTGTGATGTAAGGTATGGACGGATGGTGAGACAATGTTTCCTAGCAACCGTGATGTAAGGTATGGGTGGATGGTGAGACAATGTTACCTAGCAACCGTGCAGGCTATGATGTAAGGTATGGGTGGATGGTGAGACAATGTTTCCTAGCAACCGTGCAGGCTGTGATGTAAGGTAAGGGCGGATGGTGAGACAATGTTACCTAGCAACCGTGCAGGCTATGATGTAAGGTATGGATGGATGGTGAGACAATGTTTTCTAGCAACCGTGCAGGCTGTGATGTAAGGTATGGATGGTGAGACAATGTTTCCTAGCAACCGTGCTGGCTGTGATGTAAGGTATGGGCGGATGGTGAGACAATGTTTCCTAAGAACCGTGATGTAAGGTATGGGTGGATGGTGAGACAATGTTACCTAGCAACCGTGATGTAAGGTATGGGTGGATGGTGAGACAATGTTACCTAGCAACCGTGCAGTCTGTGATGTAAGGTATGGGCGGATGGTCAGACATTGTTTCCTAGCAACCGTGCGGGCTGTGATGTAAGGTATGGGTGGATGGTGAGACAATGTTTCCTAGCAACCGTGCAGGCAGTGATGTAAGGTATGGGCGGATGGTGAGACAATGTTTCCTAGCAACCGTGATGTAAGGTATGGGTGGATGGTGAGACAATGTTACCTAGCAACCGTGATGTAAGGTATGGGTGGATGGTGAGACAATGTTACCTAGCAACCGTGCAGGCTGTGATGTAAGGTAAGGGCGGATGGTGAGACAATGTTTCCTAGCAACCGTGCAGGCTGTGATGTAAGGTAAGGGCGGATGGTGAGACAGTGTTTCCTAGCAACCGTGCAGGCAGTGATGTAAGGTATGGGTGGATGGTGAGACAATGTTACCTAGCAACCGTGCAGTCTGTGATGTAAGGTATGGGCGGATGGTCAGACATTGTTTCCTAGCAACCGTGCAGGCTGTGATGTAAGGTATGGATGGTGAGACAATGTTTCCTAGCAACCGTGCAGGCTGTGATGTAAGGTATGGATGGATGGTGAGACAATGTTTCCTAGCAACCGTGCAGGCTGTGATGTAAGGTATGGGCGGATGGTGAGACAATGTTTCCTAGCAACCGTGATGTAAGGTATGGGTGGATGGTGAGACAATGTTACCTAGCAACCGTGATGTAAGGTATGGGTGGATGGTGAGACAATGTTACCTAGCAACCGTGCAGGCTGTGATGTAAGGTAAGGGCGGATGGTGAGACAGTGTTTCCTAGCAACCGTGCAGGCAGTGATGTAAGGTATGGGTGGATGGTGAGACAATGTTACCTAGCAACCGTGCAGTCTGTGATGTAACGTATGGGCGGATGGTCAGACATTGTTTCCTAGCAACCGTGCAGGCAGTGATGTAAGGTATGGGTGGATGGTGAGACAATGTTTCCTAGCAACCGTGCAGTCTGTGATGTAAGGTATGGGCGGATGGTGAGACAATGTTTCCTAGCAACCGTGATGTAAGGTATGGGTGGATGGTGAGACAATGCTACCTAGCAACCGTGCAGGCTGTGATGTAAGGTATGGGTGGATGGTGAGACAATGTTACCTAGCAACCGTGCAGGCTGTGATGTAAGGTATGGGTGGATGGTGAGACAGTGTTTCCTAGCAACCGTGCAGGCTGTGATGTAAGGTATGGGTGGATGGTGAGACAATGTTACCTAGCAACCGTGCAGGCTGTGTCTTATGGCTGTTTGCCATCTGAAATTAGCAGCCGTTGATAGATGGGCATGACCAGGAGACATATTTATGATATTTTAACCTTGATTCTTTCACGGCCCGTACTAGATTGATATTTACATATAAACTTTATTGCGCACAAGTTGTGCATATTAGGATACATATTTTCATACAGAGGTTTATGAATGATTTCACACGGTTTTTACACGTCAGTACGTGATATCGGTCGCAATGTTTTCCACAGGGTTCACATATGCACATCGAGACCGTGTCGCTGTATGTCTTCGTCCTGCAGATTATGTGATGGTAGCCATGGACTGCCATGGAATTGTCTCAGCTCCTGGTTTGTGCCGGTCCATGCTCTGTTCATCATGCCTCTGAAGAGTAGAACTCTGGCCATATCATATTTTCCGTCTCTCTCTCTAACTGCAGTTTCTTCCAGTTGTCTGTGCAGGGCAGATCGAATTTCCATCTCAGGTCCTCTGTTAGAAATGTTTCTCTCGCGAGTTCGTGCGCTAGTCTTGACTTGGTGTACTTTGGAATTCCGAGGGCTGCTTTGAAGAATTTGGCTTTCACTTTTTCCATTCGTAGTAGGTCTCCATAGCTTAACTTTTCCCATGTTATCTCTATTCCGTATGTTAGAAATAGGAACTATTTTGGCTCCAAAGAGGGCCATAGCTGCATCCAGGGAAAGTTTACTTAATTACGTGATGTCGTAGATGGCTTTGGTTGCGGCTGCTGCTCGTTGTGTTGTGTGGACTCTGTATGAGTGTGCTGTTGTCTGGACAGTTACGCCCAGATATTTGAAGCTGTTCGTAGTTTGTAGGGGTTATTTTTTGAGTTACATTTAAACTCACATACTTTAAATTAAATTTAAGTGGACTGTGATAGAATTAATAATTTGTCAGTTTTTCTGCAGTAGTCACGGCACTTGATTGCTCCATTCATAAACATTGAAAAATTCCTAATTGTTAATTCTATCGCAATAAATCAAGAGAAATACACTCTTTTCCAGCCTATACAGAATAAGAAAAACAAATAAATACAGAACAACATTTTTTCCTTCGAAACTTACCTTTAATATAGTTGAGTGTATCGCCCCGCGGAGTGCTAGTGGCTAGTGACATGGGTCTTGGGCTCACGAGCGTATTCCGTGTCAAGAAAATAAGGTGAAACTCGTCACATTTCGCAGAGAACTTTGGTCTGCGTCTTCAGAAGATAATTTTCACTATTAACTAGGAAAACGTCTCCAATAATGCAGGTTTGAATTGAAGAATGCTTTACCGTTGGTTAAAGTAATTCCGGTCTATGCCCGACTCATTGTTTGAACGGTCAGCGTAATGGCCTTCGGTTCAGAGGATCCCGGGTTTGATTCCCGGCCGGGTCGGGGATTTTAACCTTAATTGGTTAATTCCAAAGGCACGGGGGCTGGATGTATGTGTTGTCTTCATCATCATTTCATACTCATCACGACGCGTAGGTCGCGTACGGGCGTTAAATAGAAAGACCTGCACCTGGCGAGCCGAACCCGTCCTGGAATATCCCGGCACTAAAAGCCATACGACATTTCATTTCATTCCAGTCTATGTGTGTACGTGTGTACACCGGTTATGCCCTGCCCCACCCAGACCACCCCATTCTCATTATCCTCTAATTTTCTACACACTTTCTTTCCATTCTTCAGGTCTGTTCTATTCATCTCCACTGGGTGTCTTTTGTTGCAGTTTATTCTATTTTATTATGCTTATTTATTTCTTCCACCACATTCGTCCCTGATTCGTCTGATGACCTTTCTCTTACTTCGCACGCATACACGATATAACAAGGAACTTCTTAATTGGACCGTAGATGGCGTCGTAGATGCTAGCGCTGTGCCAGCATACAGTGAGACACTTGGTGACGAATAAGCGCATCACTTACTATGACCAATAGTAAAGCATTCTTAAATTCAAACCATGGTTATTGTAAAAGTCTTCTTCGTGAACAGTCGAGATTTTCTTCTGAAGACGCCAAGCAAAGTTCTCTGTGAAACGTAAAGAATTTCACCTCCTTTTCCTGACACTGCATAAGCCGAAAAGCCCATATCATTGTATATATTTATGATCACTCGATTTTGGCAAAGGGAAAAGTGGTCCCTTTTCCCAACAACTTTCTCTCTCTATCCGTTCGAGTCCGACGGAACAATTACACTCGCGCTCGTCAACAACGAGACCTTCTTCAAACGTAAGTCACTGATCAATTATACTCACATATCGCTGCTGCTGTTCCAAAACCGTGAATGTGACAATGTTCTTCCTGTCCATTATTTATCTTAAGATAGTTTACGCCATTTTCTTATGCGCGTGAGTAAAAGAAAATGAACTTTTATGTACCGTACTGTAAGAATGTATGTTTGCATGACATATATACTCTCTGGTATAGTATGATGAATTTAAGAAAATGAACTCAACGAAAATACTTCTGATGGACTGCATATCAATATGTGGCTAGGAGGCGTGACCCGTCTTAAGGGAGATAGCGGACAAGAAGAGCATTGTCATATTCGCGGTTTTGTAACAGCATCGACGATATGTCAACAATCTAATTGCATTGATGTCCGTCAACAGCGTGAGCTGACTAGACTATACTGTAGTCGACCACCATGGCACCACATTGACGATAATACATCGTCGACGTCTGACTACCCATTAAGTCGTCATATGTACCAAATTATCAGAATTCCAGTTAAACGATCCGTCAAACAGTCTATTTATTTCCACCAAATGTAAGACCAGAATCCATCGTATTTCCATTTCCTGTTACGAACCCTTCCACCCTTTATAGTGCAGCAATTCGGAAGCCTTGAAACAGGTTCGCTTTTTAGGTGATCGTCTAGGCTAATGTACAGTGTAAGGGAGGAAGGGGCTGGCTTTTAAAGCGGCCCTGCCCTGTTATCTAACGCTGCCCTGTCTTTTGTCCTGTCACGTCAATACTTCGTTTCATTCCCTTGATGGAGAGTGATTAACAGGACATATCAATCTACTTCACACACCTCTCACCACCATCAATTATTCCATTTAAAAAAAGTGCGCGCTGCTGAAAGTGTCCATTTGAAAGGTATTATAAGCTTCGTTGTATTTTTTCTTTGCACTGGCGGGGACAATTCTGTAGAAATTGTCCGATTGAAATTATAAAGCACGTCTCTGTCCCCCTCCTCGAGCTGGGATGCTGATAAAAATTAATTGCAAAGCACGTTAGAGGACAGGACTTTATAGGAAGAAAAAACAGCACTTTATAAGCTTTGATGCATTGACTTTAACCACCCACTAAAGAGCGTGCTATTTATATGTATGTTTCTAATGTATCTATAAGTAGCTTAAATAATAGCCTCGATAAAACTGCACCAGTGTTTTCAAAGTTCCGTCTGTTTTAATATATATCATGTCCTATATTTCTCTGTCGACCGTTGTCTTCATTACCTTGAAATTACATCGTATTTTTCTACGTAGGATTAAATATCAAACTTAAATGACTAAAGCAAGGCCTCTCAAACGTCCAAAATCTCACACGTGCAAACTGCGACGCAGAGTTCCTGTGCGCAGTGCATCGGTCCCACTCAGGTCGGCTCGAACCAACGCTTCGTCTCTGGGCTACTCGGCTAAGCTCGGCTCAACTAGGCTGGGATTTGGAACGCTACGGAACAAGTGAGTAAGAGGGAGACAGGCCGAGCGAGCGAGACAGGCATGGAGAAAGAGAGATACAGCGCTATTTTTCCAAATCGAGGAGTGGGGTTCTGCACTCTGGTCAACCAAGCGAAGTCGTCTTTTGCACCGTGCACTGTGCATGCACCCTGAGAGGCCCTGGTCCAGAGGAACCTTCGCGTGTTGTGTTCTGCCGATGGTTTCTGAGTGAAGTGGAGTCAGGCCTTTTGTATCCTCTTATTTTCATTTTTACAGATACGGTCTGGTTCAACCTGCCATGGTATGTGAACTCGCTGAAGACGCCTCATTATGCATCAAAATATCGCTGTCTGTACTTCAAAAACCCGTTGCATAATCTCAAGATTGGTGTGTGGTGCTCAATGACTGGTGTCTGCTTCGTAACACGATCCTTCACTAAGCTGTAAATTTTAACAAACACTGTTTAATCCATATGTGGATGAACTCACAGAACATGAACGATTATATTGGATATTTTCAACAAGATGGAAAAAAGAGGTGTACTCCAATAATCCTACGGCTATTGTTACGCGTGTCTAACAGTTTGATAAATCGAGCACAAGGATCAATCACGCGTCATGTATATCAGAGAGCGAAACAATTCTGTTTCTCATAGCGACGAGTTAACGTATAGAATACATGAAGCCTTCAAATTACAAACTCCCTTTGGACTTCATGTCTAGCACGAGCATAGCTTTGGAATTTATAAACGAAGTACAAAGGAACCAGTGGTACAGCAGCCCATATAGATGCCAGTCAGTTACTAAGGGCAATGCCTTGTCGATGGAAAAACAGGTTCCTGTCCTCAACTTGACGTTTCGTTCTCTGATAAGCAGTATAAAGAAAATTTGACATCAGATATCGAAAGTTCTTTATCCTCGGCCTCTTACGACCTCTCTTCCCCATGATTTTACCTTCGATTAGATAATTCAGGAATATGGAAATGGCGCAAGGTATGTCCAACGAATTCAGGAGTCCTGTTCCACAGAGTTAGAAGCAGTTCTCTCTGCAAATGGCGCAAGGTATGTCCAACGAATTCAGGAGTCCTGTTCCACAGAGTTAGAAGCAGTTCTCTCTTCCCTTGAATTTCCTGCAGGACACATTCATTCGTTCTCTTCGCCCATCCAATCTTCAATATTCTTCTTCAGACCCACATTTATAATACCTCTAGTCGTTTTACAGTCTTGATTGCTCATTCTCTAAGCATTACTTCCATACTACAGAACACACCACACAAAAGATTATGCGATCGTTTTCCTGTTACGGAAATCTCTGCGCCTGATGTGGAACGCCTGTTTGGGCAGTGCTTTTCTCATCTTGAGCTCTGGGCTTCACCTGTGCTCGTCAGTGTTTAGTCTCCTAAGATCACAGAACGGCTAGCTGACCTGGGGATAATGGACACTGATCAGCTTTACGACAAATGCAGGTGCATTTCTTAGCTTTCATGACCGGTTCAGTAGCCTCTCGTATCTTGCAGCTCTGCATTTGGTCTCATGAGGCTGAATGAAACCTGTTCCAACACTGTCCAGAAATCAGATCCCTAGATATTGTAAAAACCGATCGCGTTGTCTATGTGCAAGGGGCAGACTTGCTCGTTTATAAAACAATTTTATAGAATTGAATATAGCCTAATATATTTATTTATCACCTACAGGATGTCCTAATTACGAATTACGTAATAAAAAATAAAATAAAATTTAAACTAATTAATTAAATTAAATAAAATATTAAATTAAATTATATATATACAAACATGTATAAATCTTCACATGCTTTCTACAGATTATTTACATAATTTACAAAATTATCACGTTCCACCCTTGAGAAGAACTTTCCGAATTGCTGTGGAAGGGTGGTGAAAAATGTCGAGTGACCCTTCCAGCTGATTTATGGTCCTAAGGCTTGCATGAAGCAAGAATTTTCATGTGTCAGCGTTCTACATTTGGGCAGGTCTGCCAATGTAAGTACTTCGTACTTCAGTACTCGTACTTCTCACTATATGATAAATAACTGGTCCTCGGATTTTCACTTATGTTTAATCTTCAGTACAAGGTATTTTTTCCGTCAAATTGTCGGCTAATACTTTGCTTTTATCTCGAAGAGAATTGTGATTAACTGAGTCCAGATATGTATGCAGTAACAGGATAGAATGCAAACTTAGAGTAACAAGTATAGTCTAGCCTGCACAGTGGTTATGCTACAAGATATGCGTAAACATTAGGGGTACGACCGATTAGAACCCCTAAAATGTATGTTGCTCGAGCTACATCACTGAAGACTGGACTGAACGACATTCCTAATAACCGAAATAGTTTGCATTCTAACGTATTACTGTCTAAAACTTCGGCGCCTAGGTATTAACCTCATATTTCATTTAAGTATACTTACTTTGTTTCTGGAAGTATCCTATCCAGTCTTCTGAAGTGATTGGTATGAAAGAATATACAGTACATACAGGGTAAAAATTTTTAATCAATGTAACTGATCACAGTTTTTACCTAGGTGCCATTAAATCAATGTCAACTTCGGGGGATTGAATTGATAGAATGCCTCTATGTGTTCCTGTCCTCAACTAGATTTTTCACGTCCTTCAATGATGATGGAGTCTATCCACTTAAATTGAGGACGCCCTTGCGCGTGTCCGTGTTCCCTTCACTTTTGCAAGCAGAAACATTTGCTATTTCAAATCAGATTTCCTCATTATATGCCCCGAATGTACCACTTTTAGCTTTACAATAAAACCCTCGGCGGATAGATCTGGTCTTATTTCCTGAACAACCCACGTATTTATTTTATGGTAAGGTAAAGATATACTTAAAAGTATCCTAAGCATCATAACGCAAACCCATCAATGCGTTTCCCATCCCTCTTTATCTATACTCCATCTTCCACAGCCATGAATAGCTATGGGAGACACTAACGCTTTACCATTCTTATCTTAGCGTGCAAAGACAAATCAGGACATCTGAAGATCTAATCGTGACTTCTGGCATACCAAGAAATAATATGTCACGAATTTCTGGACTGGTAGAGCCTTGTCTATTGATGGGTGATTCTGAAAGACGTAACTATCCATCACATTGATCACGTCACTATTACGTTGAACAAATTATAGGAGAGCATGCAATCTTGCTTTACATCTGTGCTAAGTGGGAACCAACTGTACGAACATGCTCAGTTCTAACTGTCGTGAAAAACATATATGCTAATTTAACGTTCGTAGGTAGCTCCCTCGGTTGGTAAGATATATGGCATGATTCTGACTCTATAGTGGAGATAAGGGGTGTTTATTTCACGTTATCTTTAACATACTGCCCCATAAACATAAATAAAAACTGACTGAAAACAATTTCGCGGACTAGATATTTTAAACCGGGTTATTGGAAATGGTGGAGGATACAAGTGATGGAATACAAATTCTTTTCCACAAAAAAACACGAACGAAATTCCTTAAAACAGCGGAAAGTTTTGAAATTTAATCATACGACCAATGTTATTTTAAAGGCAAAAGATTACTGCTTCGAAATATCAAAATGTGTAATATTATTATGTGCATTTGAAAAGTTGTAATAGGAGATGGACAGGTATGGTAGGCGAAATAAATTTCCTCTGACCTCTCACCGACGTTACCATGGTTCGAATCTCGACCTATGTATGTAGGATTTTCGGAATGGTATTTCAGGTCTCTCAGCATTCTACGTAAAATGGGTGATCCCGTAGTTTTGGTCACAGTATCAAGCGTCACGTAACAGTATGGAATACCAGCTTTAAAGTCAAGTAAATGAATATAACACCTAAATCCTATCTAAATAAGACACCACTGGAGATATGACCCCATTCAGAAAGTTTGATTTTTAAAGAGTTACAAGTGATGGCCTTTTTAACTTTGGAATAACTAAAATTAGGAAACACTGCTAGTTTTAAATTGTAGCCGGGTTGCGTGGCTCAATCTGTTTTGTTGTTTTGTTGTTGTTTTTTCAAAGTCAAGGTTTCATCCCGTCTCAGTCCAGCCTAACTTTGGCAGTTTTTATGGAACCTAAAATAAAAGCAAAAAGAACACACCTTCTTCGTGACAACATTTCAACACGTCGCGTCGGCATCTCCGGATATCATGAAAATACTTAGGAGCACATAACACCAATGATGATGATAATCGAAATTGACTTTCAACTTATTAGGTCGTATTACGTACACTTATTACGCGTTGAATATATGTTAAGTACAGAACAAAATTGGCCAACCGGACGCCAGTGGGATCCGAACTCACAACATTAACATCTAACACTCTACAGTGAGATTGCAGTAATGCCAGACCTGTAGGTTAGATCCTTCCGAACAGAACAAAGATATACTAGGCCACAATAGCTCAATTAGTAGAGATACTAACGTAAAGTCGGAAGGTTGTGGGTTCGGATCCCACTTGTGTCCGGTTGGCCATTTTTGTTCTGTACTTAACATCCCTTCAACACGTACTAAATGTATGTAACAGGACCTAAAAGGTTGAAAGCCGACTTCGATTACAATGCGGTCGTGAAAATGTGATATTCAATAATAATAATAATAATAATAATAATACCAGGCTGAGTGGCTCAGACATTTGAGGCGTTGGTCTTCTGACCCCAGTTTCGCTGGTTCGATCCTGGCTCATTCCGATGGTATTGAAAGTTGTTCAAATATGTCAGCCTCGTATTGGTAAATTTACTGGCACGTAAAAGATATCCTGCGGAACGAAAAAGAAGTCGGTGGGACGTAAATCAAAATAAAATTAATAATAATTATTGTAATCATATGTCACATGTCGTTCATTTCATTCTAAGACACATTTGCGCCGAGTGGCGTTGTCACAAAAGCCCGGCGGGATGATATTTCAACTGTTCCCACCCGTAATTTTCTATTTATTTATTTATTTATTTATTTATTTATTTATTTATTTATTTATTTATTTATTTATTTATTTATTTATTTATTTGGAAATAGACAGGTAGTAGGCCCAATAGTGTACCTTCCTAAGACACCAATACTTCTTTCTTTCTTTCTTTCTTTCTTTTCCACCGATTCCATCGCATCTGTTGCAATCATGGATGTGAACTGAGTCGAAAAACGTATATTCGTGCCTATTTTACGGCTGGATGCCCTTTCTGACGCCAACTCTATCAGGAAGGAGGTAATTGCTATTGCGTGTTTCTGTTGTGGCTGGTAGCGTGGTGTGTTGGCCTTATGTGAAGAGGGGAGTGCTGGAACAAACTCCTAGTCTCCGAGCTAGTAGAATTAATCAGGCGTGAATAAAATCGCCGGCCTGGCCCAGAATCGAACTGGAGACCTCAAAGGTGAACTTTCAGCCAAGGAGTCGGACTAATATACCAATAATATATATGTCGTCGTTGAAGAAAGCAAACCTCGTATGTCACAGTGCCCTTCCGATTCCCTAAGACTGGTCACACAGAGCTCGATACTTGCAGTCGCTTAAGTGCGGCTAGTATCCAGTATTCGGGAGATAGTGGGTTCGAAATCCACTGCCAGCAGCCCTGAAGATGGTTTCCGTGGTTTCCCATTTTCACATCAGGCAAATGCTGAGGCTGTACCTTAATTAATGCCACGGCCGTTGCTTCTCACTCCTAGCCCTTTCCTGTTCATTGTGTTCATTTTCCTATGCGAATGTGCAAAAGGAAAATGACCTTTAAATACAGTATACTGTGAAAATGGTTAAATTCGTCATACAAATATATTTTCCTACGGTACGGTAAAGTTCATTTTACGTGACATATAAGCATAGGATATTGAACACAACGTTGTTCTGTTGGACCGCATATAAATAAGTGGCTAGGAGTCATGGCCAGTCTTAAGGGAAATAATGGATAAGAAGAGCATTGTGAAGTTTGATTCCTTCAACGACGATACGAGTAAAATAGATACAAAACAAACAAAAAACAAAGATAATAAAGTCAAGCCTCTCTGCTGTAGTTGTTAGTGTGATTAGCTGCCACCCCCAGAGGTAATGCTATGATTCCCGTCTCTGCCACGAAATTTGAAAAGTGGTACGAGGGCTGGAATGGGGTCTACGGGTCTACTCAGCTTCGGGAGGTCAACTGATTAGAGGGGGTTCGATTCCTACCTCAGCCATCCTCGAAGTGGTTTTCTGTGCTTTTCCACTTCTCCTCCAGGCAAATGTCGGGATGGTACCTAACTTAAAACCACGGACGTCTCCTTCCCTCTGCCTTGCCTATCCTTTCCGATATCCCCATCCCCAAACTAGGTCCCTGCTCAGCATAGCAGGTGAGGTCGCTTGGGTGAGGTACTGGTCCTTCTCCTAACAGTATCCCTCCGACCCAAACTCTCAAGCTCCAAGACTGTGCCCTTGAGGCGGTAGAGGTGGAATCCCTCGCTGAGTCCGAGGGAAAAACCAAGCCTGAAAGGTAAGCGGATTAAGAAAGAAAGAAAGAAAGAAAGAAAGAAAGAAAGAAAGAAAGAAAGAAAGAAAGAAAGAAAGAAAGAAAGAAAAGAATAAGAAGAGAGAGAAAGAGAAAGAGAAATAGAAGAAGTGTGAACTGTTCGTTTTTCACCCAGTGTTATTATTCGATGATATCAGAACGTTAAATGCAAACTAACATCAGAGGTATCTCCGGTGCAAAATCGTGCCTTGCTAGCGCATAATCTGGGTACAGCGATGAATTTAATGAATGTTAGTAGATATTTAGTCCCATTTGCTCCGCAATGAACGGGATGGTTAGCGCAAATGAAATGGTCGTCTAGCGAGCTCGTGCAGTATTAAAACAAGTGGACAAGTTCTCCCTTTAAGCGGAAAGATGCCCCAATGTATGCTCTGTCTCTGGCTCACATAGAGTTACCGCCATTGCAACTCGGGATTAATCGAGCTCTATCGCCTATCGATCACGGCTAAACGCAGCTCTCGATCTTTTACGATTAACTCGCTCCGGTCTCGCTGAGGCACCCCTCTCCGCCCGCACACCGACGCCCCCCTGAGAAATCCATGGCGAACCATTACCGAGCTCTAATGAGATTCCCGGGAACTGCGCTACAAGCCACATAGACTGGAGTAGCTTCTCCTATTATCATCTTGTGCTGCCGTTAAAAATGGAAAATTAATGAAAATCCAAAGTTCTACGAGTGAACTTAACGAAATATGAATGTAGGAAATGAAAGCTTCATGTGACTCAAATTTTTTACCGTGTGAAATATTTCTCATTCATGTGGATTGAATAACCCTCTGTTTTCGTGCAACATTGCACTTTTCTGTTTATCTGGAGGGCACTAATGTTTTCTTAAGGAAAGTTATGACTGAAATTTTAGAATTTCTGCAATTTACCACTTATCAAAACCAAATTTAAAATAGAAGCGTAAACTAATAATATATAATTCCACACAAATTTGAAATGTTAATTGGTTACAAAATTATTGAAAAGTAATTTTATTCTTATATTTTGAATGGAAAATGTTCCATGTGGCACAGCTTTCATTTTTTGGGCTATTATTAGGCAGACTTGTTAATAATACTCATATATTTAAGAACAACTCCAGGTTTTGCAGTCAGGTATAAATTATGTGGCATACAATTTTTTTCCAATTTTTCATTCTTCAGTACCTCAGTACCTCACCAAGGCGACCTCACCTGCTACGCTGAACAGAGGCCTTGTGGAGGTATGGGAGGATTGGAAGGGACAGGCAAGGAAGAGGGAAGGAAGCGGTCGTGGCCTAAATTTAGGTACCATCCTGGCATTTGCCTGGAGGTGAGTGGGAAACCACGGGAAACCACTTCGAGGATGGTTGATGGGGGAATTGAAACCTACCTCTACTCAGCTGACTTTCCGAGGCTGAGTAGACCTGTAGACCCCATCCCAGCCCTCGTACCGTGCTGACCACAAGACACCTCGTAATCTGCAGACCTTCGGGGCTGAGCAGCGGGTCGCTTGGTAGGCTATTGTAGGCTGTTGTATTTGTAGCGAGCGGTACAATATGACTCACGGTATCCCCTGCCTGTCGTAAGAGGTGACTAAAAGGGGGGCTCGCAGGGGCTCTCAACTTGGGAGCGGAGTTTAGCGGCAACGTTACCGCTACTACGACCGACTCGTTGGCGAACCGTCAGCGTACTGACCTTCGGTTCAGAGGGTCCCGGGTTCGATTACCGGCCGGGTCGGGGTTTTTAACCTTAATCGGTTAATTCCAATGGCACGGGGGCTGGGTTTATGTGTTGTCTTCATCACCATTTCATCCTCACCACGACGCGCAGCTCGCCTATGGGAGTCAAATAGAAAGGCCTGCACCTGGCGAGCCGAACCCGTCCTGCGATATCCCGGCACTAAAAGTCATACGACTTTTAATTTTCCATTTACCGCTACTACGAAGTATCGTTAGGAAAGATAGCTGACTGTAAATCTGAGCGTAGTGAGGAAAGCTACAGTAGTTACATGCACATTTCAGTATGCCAGAACCAACTAGACTTTGCTAGGTTACCACACAACATTGAGAAACGACACATTACGCTTAAAACACTGATATGAAATAGCATTCTCTGGAAAACGGCCTATTTACAAAAGCATTAACGTGTATAATTCTGCACACACTTCAATCACTTTTTAGTATTTATTTGCTTACCACAGATTACCATAATATATATGTATACTGACATATGAAAAATAAGGGAATTAAACATGATTAAAATTTTGTATGTGGACTGCAGTCAGTTATCTTAAGAAATGAATGTTTCTGCAGCTCAACATTGTGTCTGCCTGCCAACACAACCGGAAACGGATGTTTCAAGTTTCATTGAGACAACTCCCTTGTACACACTGCTGTTCGCTTTTACAATCTCACATACAGTATTGGTTGAACAGAATTATAATTAAATGATAAAATAATTAAGGGATACTATATAAAATGTTGAGCCGACCGTACGTTGTAGGGGTTGCGTTTCTGAATCTAACCTAGAGGCCTCGAGTTCGATTCTAAGCCAGGTCAAGGACTTTTACCTGTATCTGGGGGCTGGTTTGTGGCCGAGTTCGATTCCTGGCAAGTTCAAGGCTTTTGCCTGCATGTGAGCGCTGGTTCGTGGTATACACAGCCTACATGTTTACAATTGATATGTTAGCTGATAGTAAGATAGCGGTTCCGGTCTAGAAAGCGAAGAATAATGACCGAGAAGATCCGGCGTGCTGACCACATATCACTTCATAATATGCAGACCTTCGGGCTAACCAGCGGTCGCTTGGTAGG
The DNA here is from genome assembly GCF_040414725.1 of Anabrus simplex. Classification (NCBI taxonomy): domain Eukaryota; kingdom Metazoa; phylum Arthropoda; class Insecta; order Orthoptera; family Tettigoniidae; genus Anabrus; species Anabrus simplex. The sequence goes on along the minus strand of NC_090273.1, from coordinate 27,569,758 downwards.
CTGTAGTCCTTCGAGGCTGCTGCATTTGAAGGGAGCAGTAGATTATCACTCACGGTATTTCCTGCTTGTCGTAAGAGGATGCTAAAAGGGGCACCCAGCGCCGGGGTGGTGGCATGGTGGTAAAGAAAACATGTATTGATAATTATGAAATTATGATTCCGCATCTCATCAGATAGCTCTTCAATTGTAATATTAATTACTAAAATTATGATTCCGTTTGTACCGGGCGAGTTGGCCGTGCGCGTAGTGGCGCGCGGCTGTGAGCTTGCATTAGGGAGATAGTAGGTTCGAATCCCACTATCGGCAGCCCTGAAGATGGTTTTCCGTGGTTTCCCATTTTCACACCAGGCAAATGCTTGGACTGTACCTTAATTAAGGCCACGGCCGCTTCCTTCCAACTCCTAGGCCTTTCCCATCCCATCGTTGCCATAAGACCTATCTGTGTCGGTGCGACGTATAGCCCCTAGGAAAAAAATTTCAGTTTATTCAAACCAAATTAACTTCTATATCAATTAAATGAATCAGATATGTAATAAAACCTAAGTTTCTAAAAGCGGGATACCAGTATATGTTATTACTTGTTATATTATTATTATTATTATTATTATTATTATTATTATTATTATTATTATTATTATTATTATTATTATTATTATTATTATTATTATTAAGATATGTAAAAGGTAACGCAGGTAATAGATTGCTCTAGAGTCTAACAGCTGTCACGTCCGGGAAGCCAGGGTTCGATTCCAGGCTCCTCAACGAAATTTGAAAAGAGAAGATAATACACTAGTACATATAAAAATGAGGTAGAGTTAATGATAATTTATTATTATTAAATTATGATTTTGGTCTGCTGCTGTAGTGGATAGTTGGAACACGTTCTAAACAGTCACAGGGTGGTCAACTGCGTAGAGGGGAGATGGATTTTCTCCTCTACTGTCAGGGTCAAAACCCAAATAATTGCACATAGTAGCTGTGACTATAATATTATTATTACCATTACTGTGGTGTAGCGGTTAATGCGATTAGCTGCAACGATCGGAGGCCCGGGTTCAATTCCCAACAACATACCATCAGATAGTACATCAATTGTAATGTTAATTACTAAAATTATTATGGTGTAGTGGTTAATGTGATTAACTTCCACGATCGGAGGCCCGGTTTCAATTCCCAACAACATACCATCAGATAGTACATGAATTGTAATGTTAATTACCAAAATTATGATTCCGTTTAAAAGATGATAATACATTTTATTGACCGTTTCTCAGCCCGAAGGCCTGCAGATTACGAGATGCCATGTGGGTGCATGCAGGATGATTTTACAAGTCTCCCGCATGACTGCTCTTGCTAAGGAACTTAAGACTGTCTTAAGCTTCACTTGATACATTGACTTTATTTGCAATCTGCTTTAATTTAGCTCTGCATGCAACTAATTCCTATTGGTTCTAATTAAATTTCTATCAACGTTTTTAACTTGTCTCCTCAAATTTGGAATAGTTATAGAAGCATTAATGTCGCAATCAGCGTTTCCAAATTTTCAGGGACTTGCTTCAATAGGACGATGTGTTATGTAAAATGTGAGCTACAGCTCCTGGCTTAAGTTCCACCTTATTATCAGAATTTCAACTTTTTCTCTATTAATAATAAAAGTGTCTACCTTTATAATAAGATCTTCCGAAAAATGATACTCACAAATCCTAGACTTAAGCTTAAGCTGCATGTCATTTCTTGGAATCGCTCTAGCCGACTCAGAGAAATGCTCCTCGTTCAAGGTGGCGAGGAGGAATGTTTACCTTCACATGACCTGTAAGCAGATCGACACGCCGGTACAAAGCACGATGGCATTTTCACACTCACTATATTACAAAATATAGTTATACTCAAAAGATCACTCCTGCTACAAGTAAAAACGCGCGCACCCAGTACAAACAATGCCATCTGTTCATCCAAAGCGATCGTTGCGCTGCAGTGGCAACTATCCCTACTATAGCCACTAGTTTCTCCATTGCTCTAATGGGAAGCGAGTCTAAGTTCTCTCACTTCCTCTTTCTATTCGCTATGGTTTGTGGGAACAAAGAGTAAAATTTCGTTTTCTCTCAATATAATATTGAATATAAGAGTAGGATTTTCCATTTTCATTTATATTTATAAGGAACCAACAATTACAAGCATTGTAAGCTAATCATCCCACTAATAAGTTAAAAATTAAGGCTCCTATAATTTCTTTTTAAATACGAATGAGAAACCTCAACACTGAGGTACCGAACAGTCAACTGGTAACTCAGCACATAAAAGGTAAATTATTGGAACATCGTGATCATCGATAGTTGTTTTAACGGACCATAACTCCGATACTGGGTTTGCGACCAGTGTGTATAGGACCTTATTTTCTCTGTTTCTTGTCTCCTCTTGCAAATAGTGGAATATATTTTCAAGGTAACCCTAAATATTGGCTGAGACGGTCATTCGGTGATTGGACTTGATCTTGCAAATGTAATATTTCCCCGTAAAAAGGGAAAAATGTAACTGATCTCTCTATTACGCCGCTGAAATATTCTTAGGTACAATATTATATAAATACGTTAGCGGTTTATTCGTCTATACTGAACGTAGTTCCATTCTATAGCACCTTATCTCACCTTAATATCTCCTCCTCACTGTCTACAATGGTACAAAGAGAAACATAACTAAGTCAGTATTTAATTAAGGCTCGTCTTCTTGTTTTCCTCTTCTGGAGAAAAATGAATAACCAGCACAAGAGGTGTGCAACTTGGAAGGAGATTCATAGACAGTGTTCGCTATATAAAATTAATTTTAAAGAGAAAGAACAAGGACAGAATTAAGAAGGAAACTTTGTAATTTAATCAGTAGAGAAGAAGCACATTCAACAAATTATTCTTCCTTTATTCTTATATTACAACAAAGAATGTTGTTACCAACTTTACCGTTTTAATGTTTCCATGTAAATGTCGTTTGATAACTTGGTCATTCTCTCCTTCAATGAAGACAGTCTGTCTTCACCAAGTTGCGGATCATATTTTGTTAGAGTAAATTACAATAGATGTTCAGGTCTAATGACGGCTGGTTGTTATTATCTTTCGGTACTTGCAGATAAGTAGACATATTTTTTTAAAAATCACGTGGACTAAAGAAGGATTTTCTGGATATATACCTTGACAAGAAAGTGTTAATAAATATTATTAATAATTAAAAATTGTATGTACTCACCTACATTGTTGCAGACAACACTGAGATCTAGTTCAGGGTTTTGAAGAAAGGACCTTAGTGCTTTCCGCTCTCGTTCTGCCAAAAGTCTGTACACATTGATCTTCGTGCCCAGAGCTTGAAGATCATTTCTGACGCCGATGAAGTAGTGAGTGGAAATTGAGACGGTGAGAATAATGACTTCGTCTAAATCTGTGGTTTTAAGTCAAAGGGAATATCTTAGTTTTGGGAAAAAAAAACGTTAATTTTCCTCTGTAAATATGCTGGTTGAAAGAATATTCGGGACTTGAGGTCTATGATTTTCATGTCCAGTCTGATTCTCTCCAGCCACCGTTTCTTCGGGGCTAAAGGGGCCCGATCATAACGGAGACCCCTTTCTGAAATATAATTTTTGTCGCTTCAGCTGATATGTCCATAGTACCCGAGATGTGCCTTACGCGTTTTGTCCTTAATTGCTACCACTCGCGTCTGCTCTCTTACGTGATCATTCTTGGCGTGGTTAAACCTTATAACACACAACGACCACGCGACATTTTCATCTCTATTGCATGGAGGGCTTGCTCGTGCTTTCTGGTGGCTCAAATATGTCAGCCTCGTGTCGGCAGATTTACTGGCACGTAAAATAACTCCTTCGGGACTAAATTCCGGTACTTCGGAGCCTCCGAAAACTGGAAAAGTAGTTAGTGGGACCAATGACAATTATTATTACTTTCGTTTCGGTCATCTATGGACCATGTTTACACAATCCACCAATCTCTCAAACTCAGTTCCTTTTCTTTTAACTCCTTCCAGATGTTCTCAAGTATTTGGCTTCCTCTTCATCCCTCCTCAACCGAAATGTTGCGTGATCTGACGAGTTTTTCCGACGTATCCCTCATTTACGCAGTTTTCCTCCTAAAGGTTGTTCGTTCCTGTATATCTCTGTCTTGGATCCCCACTTGTTTCATGCCCTTATGAACCCCTTAAGCTATACAGTTTATGCCTTCCACTTTTCTTGGGGACTAAGTATCGTGTGTGCCAGTTTCTTTGGATCCCTCCTCTTAACCATAAAATGCTCTCTTCTTTTCCTCGGTTATCTTCTCAAATTTTTCAGTAACTCCTCGATTCGGTATGAAATGGAACATGGGTTGTGAATCTAGTGACTTGTTTGGACCTAAGATTTTCTTAAGGAATCTCCTTTCCCTTTTTTCAATGGCTGGATGTACGATTCGTTGGCTGAATGTTCAGTGTACTGGCATTCGGTTCAGAGGGTCCCGGGTCGGGGATTTTAACCTTCATTGGTTAATTTCAGTGGCTCGGGGGCTGGGTGTTCGTGCTGTCCCCAACATCCCTGCAACTCACACACCACACATAACACTATCCTCCACCACATAAACACGCAGTTACCTACAAATGACAGATGCGGTTCACGCTCATCGGAGGGTCTGCCTTACAAGGGCTGCACCCGGCTAAAAAAAAGCCACACGAAATTATATAAGGACTGGATCCGTTACTTTCGTCTTGGTTTCCACTGTACTCGGACCACCGTAAAATAATGTTTAAATACTTTGTTGTGGCTGGCAAGCATTCTGAGCCCTAAAGAATCACTTGTCGAATCATAAACTAATAAACTTTCCATTTTTTTACGATCTACATTACGTCGCACCGACACAGATAGGTCATACTGCGACGATGGGATAGGAAACGACTAGGAATGGGAAGGATGAGACCATGGCCTCAAGTAAGGTTCACCCCCAATATTTGCCTTGTGTGAATATGGAAAACCACGGAAAACCATCTTCAGCACTGCCGACAGTGGGGTTCAAACCCACTGTCTCCCTAATGCAAGCTGACAGTTAGGTTACTCAAACCGCAGAGCCACTTGGTCAGTACTTTCCCTTGCAGAGGGTTAGGTACTTTCTTGTCCAGTGACTGGACGAATATTTACCCATACCATCGTGATATATGGGAGAGCAATAAAAAAAAAGAACACAATTCATAACTCGTCTTGATCTTCAGTTGTACTTCCGAAGGACATAACTAGGGTGAAACAATGTGACACGTTGAACTTAAAACTGAGATATAACACATGTCATTCCTAAGATACTAAATATTTTCTCTTCTAGTGCCTACTCATTTCAAACGCATGCAGCATACCCTTATACGAGCGTCCTTAAGGGTACATACCTGTGAAGACCAGAGTAAAGTAGTAGAAAATCACTATATTTACCATCATAATTTGTACAAAAATACTTATTCCAGGTCGACAAAATTTATCATGTGCAATGAATGAACATTGTACGTTGTTTTAGCATATTAGTGACTGGTTACACTTCATGGTTACCTTTTTATCACAGTTTAATCCTTGCGAAGTTTTTGAGGCTGCAAATTCACTCCAAGATGTCGGAAGGAAAAAGTCGAAACTATTCATGTAGTTACAGAGATAGTAAAATTTTCTATACTGCGCGAGTTGGCCGTACGCGTAGAGGCGCGCGGCTGTGAGCTTGCATCCGGGAGACCGTGGGTTCGAGCCCCACTGTCGACAGCCCTGAAGATGGTTTTCCGTGGTTTCCCATTTTCACACCAGGCAAATGCTGGGGCTGTACCTTAATTAAGGCCACGGCCGCTTCCTTCCAACTCCTAGGCCTTTCCTATCCCATCGTCGCCATAAGACCTATCTGTGTCGGTGCGACGTAAAGCAACTAGCAAAAAAAAATCCATATAGTACACTTTTACAGGGGATCGGTACAAAGTGAAAAATCAGTCCATTTTATTAGTAACTATTAATGATAGACCAATGTAATATGATAGACTATTTTAGTGTGCAATTGTATTAGTCTTGAAGTACAATTATGAAAGTAGCTCTGTATTTATGAAAAATAGGGCATAAAATATTCGAAAACATTCGAGAAAATTGGAATAGAAATTTTCCTACAAAATCTATTTTACCAGATAACATGATTGTGGTCTATTTTGTATCTACATGTTGTAGGTAGTAGCTGTTTAAATACCACTCATGTCACGTGAGTAGTTACCGAGTTTACCCCTTCCGACAGCTTGGAGTGAATTTGTAGCCTTAGAAAAGCATTGCTGGGAATAAACTCTCGTGAAATAATAAACCTATAAGCATAAGCAGTAACTAATAAGCTAATAACAATTTTCTATGTTCATTCACTGCATATAATAACATTTGTCCACCAGGAATAAGTAGATCTGTCGAAATTTTGATGGCAAAAATGGTGATATTTAGTCTTTCACTGTGATTTTCGCAGGTATATGCCCTTGAGCGTCTCACCACCGCCAGTTATTATTGAACAGAAGTATTTAAACTGTGCAGTTTTTGTAACATTATATCCTTCCATGTTGATGGTACCATCGATCTGTGAGCCGAATTTCAAAAACTCCATTTTATTGGCGTTTAGTCGGAAGACATTCATGCTGAAACGGTCACCCCAAAACTCTCAGTCAGGTCCTCTGCAGCCTGAATATTTATGTCGGCAAGAAACACATCATCAGCGTAAAATGTTGTCCATGGGCGATGTTTCTGGGCGTCAGCTGTTGCTATGTCTATGCACGGGAGGAACGGAAGGAGTGAGAGTTCATATCCGTGGTTGGGAAAGGACATGTTCCAACCGGAAAACGCAGCACACTTGTGAGGCCGCATAGGCTTTTGGGACACCGTTGTTACAAATTGCTTTCCAGATTAGATCATGATGTACGCTATTCTCCATCTTGTTCCTGGCCTCTTCCATTTACCTGGGTACAGATACCATTCTTGACGCGACTTGCGTAGATGGTTTTGCAATTTATCCTCATCCTCTAGACACGAGAATGGGTTACTGATTCTAATAATTATTTGACATGACCTATCTTTGGGCATCAAGTAGCTTTCAGCAAATGCCCTATGTTGGACAGACGTCTGCATATTCATGATGAATTGTGTTCGTGCATGACAAATGTCAGAGGTACAGAGTTCAAATTATCTCCCTCAGGGGTTCGAACTTGAGCCGACAGCTTAGCTCACGAGTCAGCATTTGTCAATGCGTGATTGTTATTGGACAGTGCATATTGTTCACATCAACTTTACCTCATGTGCTCTCAAAGCGATATATCTATTTTTCAGTTTATGGACAATTGATTACCATTCAGCGGTCGTACAATTGAAGGATCTGGAAGGTTACATCGTGATATTCACGAAAACTATAATAATGTTCCGAAAATGATTTGTAAACTATTACGGTACAGACCTTCTTATTGTATAATAATAGCAAGAATTGATCATTATTGTCCGTCTCCTTACCTGAATGGTGAGCGTAGTTCACTCAGCCGTATGAGATGAGCTGAGGAGCTCTTTGCTAAGAGGGGCAGTGAACTCGGTCAGCAAAATTAAGCAATAAGGCTGATGATATCGCCACGCTGACCACGTGCTACTCCTGTACCTGCAGGCTGGTCAGCTGTCGTGTTGAAAGGCCAAGGCCTCTACCGTCGTTTGCACAAGGAGTTTTTCTTGTGAATTATAAAAAATAATATTTATTATTACAAGTGAATTACCACTTACGATCACGTCATCCCTTCATTTCTTCTCCTTTGTGTGGAGTTTCTTCAGTCTCCAATAATCCCTCATGTATTCACTGTCCTGCTTCCGTTGTTCTTCTGTTCGGGTAGATTTTCCTTCGGCTTGAAACTCTTCCAAATTGTTCACTGGGTTGGAACTTAAGATTTTTAATATTTCCATATATTTTCGCGATAGCTTAATCCACGCTGTACTGCTCTTCTTATTGAAGAAGAAATAAAATATATGTTTGGTATATTTACCTCAATTCGTGCTGTACAAATGTCCGATAAATGCCAAATTCATCTTCTTCAAGGTCTCAAAGGTCTTCTTCATATTCTGGTAAACTTCATTGTTGCTCCCAAGTTGCCGCCTACCTTCAGTATGGGCAGCGCCCTCAATTTTTATAAGGATTCTTCTTTCTAAGAAACATTCAGCTTCTCCAAATTGTAATTCATGGACAGGCATTCACAGGCATTGACCACGGTGGTATAGTGTTTTATTTTGGTATTCCAAAATATACACTTCTTATTACATATATGTTGTTATGTTAATCCGTTTCTCTGCTTTAGCTTTATATTCTTTAAACCCATGTAGTCCAGAATAACAGAAGAGTTTAATGATTTGCTTTCTTACTTATTATATAATGTATGTCTTAACCTTACTGGATTTGGTATCTGTATTTTCATTTTTTTTAAGTTTCTTGTTTAGTTTAATACTTTAATATTATAAAATGTAGTTACTGTTTTCATAAATCTGCATTGTATTATAAGAAGACGCTGCATAAAGGGGCTTTTCAGTCTCAGTGGCATGTAAATCATGATCAATAAATTCAATTCAATTCAATTCCATATGCTTTCTCAGTTTCTGAGACTAGGGCTTCCACTGCGGCATTTCTAGTATATTCTATTGTCTGGTCTCACCAAGGTACTTTCGATCCATCGTCTCTCTGTTTCGAGGAACTTCGGTTGATATTCGATGTTCGTTATCAATTCGGTCTTTTCGCTTGAGATCATCAGTCTTGCTTGGCTGGCAAATGTTTCCATGTTGTTAATTTGGATGTATGCGACTTCTGGGCATTATGACAGTAATTTAATTGTGGACTGACAACTAGATCGTGCTTCGCTCAACTTGCGAGATACCAGCTGAGCAGCTGTTTGTAATGAGATTTAGTGGACTCACTCAGGACTTTGAAATTGCTTAAAATTTCAAGAAAGTAAAAGGCAGGAATTCCAACAGATAGCCATACCTGATATAACCTGCTTACTAGAAAAGTAGCAGTGTGTGAACTGATTAGGAAGCCAATCGGTTAAATTGCCTAATAGGGGCGGGTATTTGTTGGATATTCTCTCCCCACGTACCTACTACGCTGGCGTGGCAGGGGGAGAGGTGATACCCCCACGTGGCGCGTCCCAGTTGGCGGATAGTGGGGTCCTAAGAGGCTTGCCGGCGGATTTGAGCGAAATGAAATACAGTAGCTCTCACGGACCAAACTCACATCCCTCTGTGGGTGGGGGACGCAGACGAAGAGAACATCCCTGCCTGTCGTAAGAGGCGACTGAAAGAGTGGATCAAGGGATGATCGAATTAGAACCATGAGACTACTTGTACTTGGTACCACCACGCGAACACCACGGGTCGCCTTTACTTGCGCGTAGTACCACTATGTTAGGTACGCAATAAAAAAAACCTAGGCACTACAGCCCTTGAAGGGCCTTGGCCTACCAAGCGACCGCTGCTCAGCCCGAAGGTCTGCAGATTACGCGGTGTCGTGTGGTCATCACGACCAATCCTCTCGGCCGTTATTCTTGGCTTTCGAGACCGGGGCCGATATCTCACCGTCAGATGGCTCCTCAATTCTAATCACGTAGGCTGAGCGGACCTCGAACCAGCCCTCGGGTCCAGGTAAAAATCCCTGACCCGGCCGTGAATCGAACCCGGGGCCTCCGGGTAAGAGGCAGGCACGTTACCCCTACACCACGGGGTTCCTGTGATTAGTATGTCTATGTGAGGAACACTATAGGTTTGCGTTGCCTGTAAATGGCACCGCAATGTTAGAAAGACCATAGGTCAGTGTTACATGTGCGTGTTACATTACCTGTGAGTAGTACCATAATTTGTGCAATACCTCGAATCTACGCTACTTTTGATTAGTACCGCAACATGACAAATAATATGGTTCTACTTTCCTAGCGATAAGTACCATTATCAATGATATGTGTAAAGAAGTAGAATCAGAGATAAGGCTGTTGCAGATGATGAAATACGTTACAATATTGTGAGCAGTTGCAGGGTGACCTCGATAGTGTTGTGAGATGGACGGTGGGCAATGGTGTGATTTTTTAAATTTCGTGTGGCTATTTCTAGCCGAGCGCAGCCCTTGTAAGGCAGACCCTCCGATGAGGGTGGACGGCATCTGCCATGTGTAGGTAACTGCGTGTTATTGTGGTGGAGGATAGTGTTATGTGTGGTGTGTGAGTTGCAGGGATGTTGGGGACAGCACAAACACCCAGCGCCCGGGCCATTGGAATTAACCAATGAAGGTTAAAATCCCCGACCCGGCCGGGAATCGAACCCGAGACCCTCTGAACCGATGGCCAGTACGCTGACCATTCAGCCAACGAGTCGGAATGACGGTATGATGATAAACGGGGTTAAAAGTCAGGTTGTGAGTTTGACAAATAGGAAAAGTCCTCTCAGTTTTAATTACTGCGTTGATGGGGCGAAAGTTCCTTTTGGGGATCATTGTAAGACCTTCATTGGGGTAATCACATAAATATGATGGTTAATAAAGGATTCAGATCTGTGCACATGGTTATGAGGGTATTTAGGGGTTGTAGTAAGGATGTAAAGGAGAGGGCATATAAGTCTCTGGTAAGACCCCAACTAGAGTATGGTTTCTGTGTATGGGGCCCTCACCAGGATTACTTGATTCGAGAACTGGAAAAAATCCAAAGAAAAGCAGCTCGATTTTTTCTGGGTAATTTTCGACAAAAGAGTAGGGTTACAAAACTGTTGCAAAGTTTGGGCTGGGAAGACTTGGGTTGAAAGGAGACGAGCTCCTCGACTAAGTGGTATGTTCCGAGCTGTCAGTGGAGAGGTGGCGTGGGAGGACATTAGTAGACGAATATGTTTGAGTGGTGTCTTTAAAAGTAGGAAAGATCACAATATGAAGATAAAGTTGGAATTCAAGAGGACAAACTGGGGCAAATATTCGTTTATAGGAAGGAGAATTAGGGATTGGAATAACTTACCAAGGGATATAATTTTCCAATTTCTTTGCGATAATTTAAGAAAAGGCTAGGAGAGCAACAGATAGGGAATCTGCCACCTGGGCGACTGCCCTAAATCAGTAGTGATTGATTGTTTGATTGATGAGGGTCCGATGGCCTGGATTTTGGACCCCTTTAGACTACAAGTATCATCGATTCGGGACTGTGCTTTAGTCCATTATTATTGTTTAAAGCTAGTTTCTGGGAATGTGGGGCATTGCGGGTCGGATCCACTGATTGTTTTAAATTAATATCCATCCATTTATTCTTCGACATCACGTTTTGAATTCTGGTCAGTGGAGGATTTTGGACTTTCAAGTTGCCATTAAATTTTGTCTCATTTATTACCATAAGGGAGCAGATGACCTAGATGTTATCATCATCGATATTCTCTCTTCACGCTTACGAAGAGGCACTCCATGTATCTGCAGGTCTTCCGACTGAGCACCCCATCAATTTGTTAGTTTGTTTCATGTACTGCAGAGGTCCGCAAAGCGAGGAACACTGAGAGCCACTCGGATTAATGCGCTGGGGCTATGGAGCCAAGCTCTGCATTCGGGAGACGAATCGCGATGACCGTCCTGAGAATGGTTTTCCGTGGTTTCCCACTTTCACTTCTGGGAAAATACCGGGACAGTTACTATTAATAGGCCACAGCCGATTTTGTCCATAAACTTATTCAATATCATTCACCGTCTTAATGAGCTCTTCAATTTAGGTTGTCGTCAAGAAGGACATTTGACCGTACAAACATGCCATATAATTTCATCGCGCCACATTACCGATCCAGAAACCGACTAAGTGGTAGACATAGTGAAAGAAATTAAACGCGTGCAGTCTTTTTTATTTGGTGCCCTTTATCCCCGAGTTTATGTCATCGTCGAAGTTCTGTTTTCCACTACTATAATACAGAGAAAATAGAACTTTACAGTGTGTTCTGTTAATGAAATGGTAATTAAATTAGTTCAATAAACACCTATTGTGTCATCGAAAATATTTTACATGCCTACAGTTTCCAATGGAATATTTTCTGCCTTTTGGAAGTCCGTTTATCTTTACCGGGTTTGAGCTAGTGATCCTGGAATCGGAAAGACGACACTGTCACTAAAACGCAGAGGAAGCCGATAATATACTGCTGCGGTCACTGACAGTTGTAAGTATTCTCTCTTTTCAGTTCTAAGATGCTAGTATAAATACTTGCGTGAAGAGAAATTTGCTTGTATAAATAAATAATACCCATAGGTAAAATTACTAATTTGGTATTCCTATTGCCAACCAGATTCAGTTAAATAGCAATAAATGTTCAATCTAGGACAGTCAGATCTCGATTGAAGTGCACTTTCTCCACGAATCATCTTTATGATACTTGCATTCCCACATCACATGGAATGATATTAGTAGACGAATAGACTAGAGAGGAGCTTTTGAAAGTAGAAACGATCGTTATAAACAGGTAAAGTTCGAATTCACGCGGAAAAACTGGGGCAAATATTCATTTATAGGACGAGGAGTAAGGGATTGGAATAAATTATAAATAATAAATTATAATTATCAAAGGAGACATTCGACAAATTTCCAAGCTCTTTGAAAACGTTTGAGGAAAAGCTAAGTAAACAATTGATAGGGAATGTGCCACCTGGGTGACAGCCCTCAGTGGAGATCATTTATAGTTGATTGATTGATTAATTGAATGATTGGTTGATTGATCGATTGACTGATTGATTGAGAGATTCATTGAACGATTGATTGATTGATTGATTGATTGATTGATTGATTGATTGATTGATTGATTGATTGATTGATTGATTGATTGATTGATTGATTGATTGATTGATTGATTGATTGATTGATTGATTGATTGATTGACATCAACGCGTTCCTTACGACCTTATAAATAGGGTAATATTTTCCAAATCAAGGGATATTTTCAAAATATTTACAGTTGAGGAGTTACTGCTCAAAAGTTGGTATTTCCACAAAACGTAAATCAGTATTTCGTTCACATACATTACAGTTGTTGAATATTATCTATTAACATGTGCAATCTAGACCAGGAAGATGTAATTCCTTGAAAGTTGTACCAAACCCCATGATGGGTACGTTCCGTGTGCCTTTTATTTACGTTTCTTGAGCTTTTGCCACATCTTTTTTAAGGCGGAAATAGCACCTTTTCAACAGACACTCCTTTTTTAAATAAAAATGTTGTGAAATACATAACTTCCAAAAATATGTACTAAAATATATTTTTAAAATTCTCTTTGTGAGAATGAAATGATCATAAATATGTTTCTGGTTCGTGGCCATCCACCAATGGCTGCCAACTTCAGATGACCACCAGCCACAAGACATAGCCTGTACGGTTGCTAGGTAACATTATCTGGCTGTCCATCCATACCTTACACAACAGTCTACACCTTACTAGGGTTACACTTCGGTCACGCTAACTTCCGTAATGCAAATTTTCAGATGACCTATAGCCGTGAGACATATTTATGAGGAGTGATCAAAAGGTTCCGTTCGACAGAAGTACAGTCCTGAATCGGGATATGGTAAAACAGCGTGTCCCACTGCGTGAAGAAGTCCGTAACCGCCTGATGCACATCCTCGTCCGACAAGAAGCGGCCAACCTTCAAGGCATTTTGAGGGAACCGGATGCGTGATAATCGCATTGGGAGAAATCAGGACTATAGGCCTCATCCACAGCCTAATTGTCCGTAATGGAGGAGGATGGCCTCCCAGATCGACCGGCGTCTTGTGTCGAAACCAGCACGGAACTTGGTGCACCATTCTACAACGGTGGTATTTGACAGACATTCTCTCCCGTACACAGTCTTTTTTCTCCGATGTATATCCACCGGTGTTTGTCCCTCAGCAACCAAGAACAGAATAACAGCCCATTGGTCCTGTTTGGATGCATTTGTAAGAACTTCGCCATAGTTCACGCGGCCTCATTTAACGCACGCACATCGGCACAATACAACTGCCACGTCAATCCCTTTGCCTATATACCCGCATCGGAGGCGTACTACGTTGTATGTCCGCTGCAACAAAGCCCTCAAACGGAAACTTCCTGATCACACCTTATATGCCAATAAACAAAATCTCAGTTATAATTCACCGTACGGAAATATAGTACAGACATCAGAAAGTACCACTGTTGACATAGTGAACGAAGGTATGAGGATCAAATTGCAGCTGACTTAGTGAGAAGCCAATGGGCAGTTGTTCAGCCATCGTGAATGTTATTACATTGCCTAGTACAATCTGCATTATCTTTAGTATTTCGACAAAACTAATATTAGGAGACATTTTGGTATATATTATTAGTCAATTACTTTGAATATTATTCAGACTCTCAGAACTAAAATAATTGATAGACTACGTTACAAGGCTGTTCAGTAATTTTCATATCTTGACGGACGGGTGGACAAGTAAAGAAACGAAGTAGCAAATAAATACAAAAGCAAAAGGACATGGAATTCAACTCGTTTTCGTTCTGTATGTTTCTAGTCCAAGATAAAAATAAAATTACGGAACAAAATTGCATGTACAGAGAGTATATTATTGGCGATATTCCAATCGCAAATGGTAGAAGCTACGATTTTAAGGTTTTTCACTAGATGCCGCATTGAGAGTAGCTGCTTGCTCTGTCTTTCATTTGCCCGGGAAGAGTATAGAAGATCCAATAAAGATAGAGAGGTGCCCTCAGTAGAACAATAACTCGGAAGGAATACAATCAAAACCCTCACGTACCTTCCACTCCAATGGCTTCCCTGATCACTGATTGGAGAGAATTTGCCGCGGTGAGATATCTCCTTGTTCAACTTCCTTCCTCCTCCATCCTTCCATTACACTAGATGAGTCCCTTGGCACCAGAGATACACAAAGGTATCTCAAGGAACTTAAATCCTACGAGGGTTTAAATTAGCTTCTTCTACAACATTTGCTTTAAAAACATTTAATGGAAAGGAACGAGAGAGATTGTGCAGCATTTAAAGAAGAAACAACACTTGGCCGAGATATTTTTATTTGCGCTGAGGAAACTCTTGGGTTGCTTATGCTACCTCTCAGGAGAATTCCAGTCACACTGCTTAAAGAGAAAGAAAAGAATGCTCCATATGTACAAAAAATATAACGATGTTTGCAGCAAATTTTAGTGCTTCATTCCAACTCAACGAAACTTGTTCAGAACTTCATAATGTATCATGAAGAATTGTGTCCATAAATGACGTCACCATAATCTATCTTTCCTACCAGATTGACCGGCAGGTCTTCATTTTAGTTCACTCACAGTAGGTGGGGGACGCAGACGAAGAATAAACTCACGGTATCCCCTGCGTATCGTAAGAGGCGCCGAGAAGTGGCGACCAAATGATGACTGAATTAGAACCATGAGACTACTTGTAATTAAAATCATCACGCAACTAACACCATGGGTCGTCCTTACTTGCGAGTAGTACCACTATGTTAGGTACACAATAGGTTCGTGATTAGTAGCAACAGAGTGTGAATCAGCGTGGGTTTTACAGTACCCGTGATTAGAAGCACTATATGGGAAACGCCACGGACTTACGTTTCCTGTGATCAGTACCGGCTGTGTGAGGAACACCACGGGATAGTGCGAGTCCCTGCGATGAGTACACCTATGCGAGGAACACCATGGGTTTGCGTTGCCTACGAGTGGCGCCGTAATGTGAGAAACACGTTACCTGTGCGTATTACATTACATGCGAGTAGTACCACAATGTGGGGAAAACCGCAAGTCCACGTTACTCATGATTAGTACCGCTACATGAGAAATACCATAATTCTTACTTTCCTAGCGATAAGTACCATTATGAGGTGCCGGTGACTTGCATTTAGGCCCCCTTTACACAACAAGCACCATCGATTCAGGATTGTGCTTTGGAGGCAGCCCCTTAGTCAGTAATACCATTGTTTTAAGATAGTTTCTCGAAAGGTGGGGCATTGCGGGACGAATCTACTGAGTGTTTTAAGTTCGTAATCATTGTTCATCATCACTCTTTTATAATTCTAATCAGTGGAGTAATTTGGAAATTATTTTTAACTTTCAATATTGTGAGTAGGATTCACTGATTATTTTAAGTTCACATTCATCCATTCACTCTTCATCATCATGTTTTGAATTCTGGTCAGTGGATGAGTTTTGGACTGTTAAATTGTCATGATATTTCGTCTCACTTCGTACCATTAGGGGCCGTTGACCTAGATGTTAGGCCATTTTAAATAACAAGCATCAAAATCATCATCACCATCCTCACCATTATCATCATAAATTGAGTTCTAGTCTGGAAGGTAATAGGTTTTATACCGAATATTTTACGGTTCGTTTTCTACAGTTCCGTGAACTTAACTTTGCCTATCTTATCTGATAAATAATATGAGTGGTATATTTGTTTCTAGACATTCAGGTCCTCAAAGTTTCCGATTTGAAAACTTGGTGGTGAAGTGAGACTCATATCCACATATTTCTTCCATCCTTTCTATCCACTCTGCCGGGCTGAGTACTGCGGATGGTAGAGCACTGGTCTTCTGAACCCAACTTGCCAGGTTCGATCCTGCTTCAGTGCGGTGGTATTTGAAGGTACTCAAATACGTCAGTCTCGTGTCGGTAGATTTATTGGCACGTTAAAGAACTCGTGGGGGACAAAATTCTGGCACCTCGGCGTCTACGAATGTCGTAAAGAGTAGTTAGTGGGACGTAAAATTAATATTCTTTTCCATCCAGTCACATTCTGTCAACCAACCAAAGGAAATCCGTGTCCATACAGGCCATGATTCACTTGGAAGACTGGAAGTTGAAGGCTTTCATTGTCCCCAGAGCTGTCATTAAATTGGATGAAGCGGTTATCCTTTATCCCAAGGAATTAGCCTGTTATCCCTTTTGGTACAGGAGGAATCAGTCCATCAGTTGTTCCGCTTCTACGTGGAAGTTTTGCTTCCTATGGGATCGGACAGAAAGCCCTCAAGAAAGTTCAGTGGGCTGTCAGTCACAGTGAGAATATGGACCGACAGGTTGACAAGTGAGAGTCAGAATCTCCGTGGATTCAGTAAGACCGAACATCCACTGGACCACATGATCTCGAGTTCAAACCGGGCAGAGTATTCGGATGGTTGGAGTGTGGAAGAGAGTCCATTCGGCACTCCATGTCGTACGATAACGACATGTAGAAGATTAATTACATCTCAGTCACAGAGCACCAACGTAAAATTGCTTTACTCTGCCATGTGGTGGAGTAAAACGGAACCTGTAAATTGACACGCAGGCAGATTAAAATACCTCCGCACGGTAGCTGAGGCCATATTATTATTATTATTATTATTATTATTATTATTATTATTATAAGGGAAAATATGAAGTTTAATATGGAAATCTCACCCGGAAAGGAGAAAGATTTCTGCAGAATAGGGACTAAAAAGAAGTCAGAGTTTGAGAGATCTCTGATAGGATAGAAAAGGCCTACTATTTTCCTGTAACTCACAGATGGCTGTATCCATTCATAATAATAATAATAATAATAATAATAATAATAATAATAATAATAATAATAATAATAATAATAATAATGTTATTGGCTTTACGCCCCACTAACTACTTTATGTTTATGGAGACACCGAGTGGAATTTAGTCTCGGAGGAGTTCTTTCACCTGCAAGTAAATCTACCAACAAGAGTATGACGTATTTGAGCAAATTCAAATACCACCGGACTGAACAAGGATCGAAGCTGCCAAGTTGGGGTCAGAAGCACCTCAACCGTCTAAGCCACTCAGCCTGCCCAATAATAATAATAATAATAATAATAATAATAATAATAATAATAATAATAATAATAATAATAATAATAATAATAATAATAATAATAATAATAATAATAATAATTTTAAATGTTATTTTAGCGTATGGCCTTTAGAGCTGGGTATGTCTGAGGGCATGTTCGGCTGGCGAGATGCAGGTGTTTCTATTTGACACCCATGAATGACCGAGATGAGGGTGGGGAGTGGATATAACGTGGTGTCGAAACAGCCTACTCCTGCCGAATAACACCAATGTGTCCGTTCAAGGCTTAACTTATCCGTCCTGCCGGGCAGAATGTCTCAGACAGTTGAGGCGCTGGCCTCCTAACCCCAACTTGGCAGGTTCGATCCTGGCTCAGTCCGATGGTATTTCAAGGTGCTGAAATACGCCATCCTCGTGTCGGTAGATTCACTGGCACGTAAACGAACTCCCGCAGTACAAAATTTCGGCATCTCAGCGTCTCCGAAAATTAGTGGGACGTAAAGCCAAGAATATTATTATTACTTATCCATCCACGGACGGTCAGTGTAATAAGCTCTCACTTCGTATAAACAATGCGGACAGGTTTTGGAACTGAATTCAGACTTCAGGTATGCAATCTAGTGATCATAAATTATTCCTGCCGGCTAACATACCGATGGTGAAAAGTATTTCTACCAAACGAACCCGAATGAGCAAATGACGGTGTCACGCCATTAAAGATTAGACGCCTCAATGCCGTGGCCACCAGGTGGGAATAATAATAATAATAATAATAATAATAATAATAATAATAATAATAATAATAATAATAATAATAATAATAATAATAATATAGAGAAGAATGAGATGGAAATATAACCTACAAAGCGAGATAACAGTGTGTTTTGGGACACGTAAATGTGAGTTTGAATTCGGAGATGGGGGATTCGAATCCCTCACACGGAACCTCTGAAGATAATTTTACGACCAGGCGAGTTGGGCGTGCGGTTAGGAGCGCGCGGCTGTGAGCATGCATCGGGAGATAGTGGGTTCGAATCCCTCTGTCGGCAGCCCTGAAGATGGTTTTTCGTGGTTTCCCATTTTCACACCAGGCAAATGCTGGGGCTGTACCTTATTTAAGGCTACGGCCACTACCTTCCTAATCCTAGCCCTTTCCGCATCCTTGCGTTGCCGAATACCTTCGATGGTTTAGTGCAACGTTAAGTAAGTAGCAAAAATAAATTTACAAAAAGGAAAGAAGAATTTTTTCATGTATATGTGTTGACATTGGAACTTTTGAATGACAGGAGACTGCTTATAGATTCGTTACCATACATTTCGATAGTAATAATAAAAATAATAATAATAATTGTACCGGGCGGTACACCTCCACGCCGCTAATTTAAAATTTGCGCCAGTTGAAACTCCTCTGCTGGAGGAAGTCTGAACTTTATATACGCTATTAATTCGCTACCTTCTCAAAAGATGTCACCACGTGGAAAATTTTGAGTTTTTGAACTGTGTCATTTTTGATGTGTTTTTGTTTTGCTTGAAGTAAGAAGTGTGAACTTTCTCTTCTAGAGGACACTACTGAAGATCAACAATAGTGCACCCTAGTGCGAAGTCAAAGAACTATTTTGTTGGAGAAATTTTTATTTCAAATGTTTGTCTTTTCTAAATTTTTTTCAGTTATTGGTTAAGTTGGCTGTATACCCCTCTCTTTCCCCTTGTTTTGCATTTAACCAATCCCGAATTTCTGTTATTAATTTCTGACCAATCGTAGGTATCTTCCCCCAACTTGAATATGTTGCTGTATCCTACCCAATAAAAAGTTTGTGGGAGGGTGTTTTCATTCCCCTGACACCTAGAACCTTCCGCGAGAGGATATAAACTGCTGATTTTAGGGTCTCCGGGCCACTTCTGTTCCATCTTTCAGTGTATTAAGTACATAGCAGGAGGCGGGAAGCGCCTCTTTCCTCGGCAGCGGTCAACAACAAGGTAATGGCCGATTAATAACTTCTTTCTTTGCTTGCTCAGCAGTTTAACTCTCGGGGCGGGTTCTAAGCGTTCCACCATGTAACCTTTTCCTAAATGTAACTACTCTTTTCATATATTCTCTTTTAAAGCTACATACTGGGATAGAGAGTGCTAACCCTCTCGAGCTCCCACTCATATTGTTTTGAGGTGAACTTATTTTTCTCAACCTATTCTCGTTAACGTTAAACAAATTGTTATTTTCTTAAGTCACCTCTTTAGTATGGGATTAGCCCTGGTATTATCGGCCTAGTGCCAAGTAGGTCTTAATCAAAGTGTATTAGGAGTGCAAGTTCGCCTCCTCTCAAATTGTTATTTTAGAGGTCATTTAATTAACCTTCTTTTCATTTTATAGACCTCAGTAGATTGGGTATTTTACCCCTGTGTTTATGTCCGTTGAGGACAACTTGAAGGTGGAGTTTGGTGTGGCCTGGGAGAGGCTTAAATTTGAGAGCGAGTGGCTCTTTTGAAAATTGAGTGTTGTATGCCTCGTGGAGGCTTTTCAGTATAATTTGGAGCTAGGGCTCCTAGGCATGAATGGGGTTTTCTGCCCCTCTGTTGAAACTTGTGTTTGGAGGTAAAACTGAGCTGATTGCCCAGGCATTGTGTTTTCAGGGCTCGAAGCCCAAATCCTGTAAATATTGTAACTACCCTTTGACTTGCTACTTTGTACCTGCCATGCTTGTTATTTCTTTGTTTTTGAAAAGAAAATATAACCTGGTTAAATTTTAATTAATTTTACTTTAGTAGCTTGAGACCCGTTCACCACCCCGCACCTTCTTTCACGCATAACTACCACAAAAACACGGTAACAATAATAATAATAATAATAATAATAATAATAATAATAATAATAATAATAATAATAATAATAATAATAATCATAATCATAATAATAATAATAATAATCATGCTATTTGCTTTACGTCCTACTAACTACTTTTACGGTTTTCGGAGTCACCGTGGTGCCGGAATTTAGTCATGCAGGAGTTCTTTTACGTGCCAGTAAATCTACTGACACGAGTAACACATATTTGAGCACCTTCGAATACCACCGCACTGAGCCAGGATCGAACCAACCAAGTTGGAGTCAGAAGTCGAGCGTCTCAACCAATACATTTCTCAACCGGCTGGAGAAAGGTCTCTCTTCTCTTCTGTGGAATATTCCTAATGATTGTTTTCATTTGTGCAGGTTAGGTTTCATTTACTCTGTTTAGCTTAGTTCATATTGCTGTTTGTCTGTTACATATTAAGTTACACGATGCTCATAATTACGCTGGAATTTGTGCCGTGCCAGCACAGTCTGACGTATTCAGACTAGAAAAGTAATTAATATCAATTTTGGACAATGCTTCCTGAATGTAAAATTAACTTTTATGAATACATTTTCAAAAACGAATTCAGTGTAATTGGAGGATATTCCAGTAGCAACTTCTGTGTATAATGACATAGAGGAGAACATATAAATTACATACATGCTTGTTGTTTTAAGGGGCCTAACATCGCAGGTCATCGGCCCAAATTACATACAAAAATCAAGCACGGTTACATTCAGAAAAGTAGGATAGTTCGTGGGAGTCTACCGACAATAATGAGGCCAATAATTGGAAGGTAGTTATAGGAGTGTTTGAATTGGTGACTAATTTTCTAGAAAATGGAAGTCGGGGGATGAGAGTAGGTAGGGCGTTATCTGATCCTGTAATCATTAAGAGGGGAGTTCTTCAAGTCAGTATTATTGAACTTTCGTATTCTTGTATATTTAAATTATAAGGAACCGGAACCAGAGATAAGTCCTCTTTCATATCAACGATGCGGCTCGATATTCGGTTAGGTGACAATGTTGAAGGGAGAAATACGGACCCGGAGTACATGTATCACTCCCATGCAATACTGAACCTTAGATGATAGAACATTTGTGATCCGAGTTCTAAGCTTAAATATTATCGCACAGCGGTTGTTCTAGTCGCAACGACGATATGATGTTTTATATTGCTGACTATGTTTGCTGTGCTGGTACTTAAATTTGCTCAGATACGTCAGCCTCGGATTTACCAGTGATGGTTATCGTGGTGACTATAAACTATTAGATAAACTATACCCTCAGATTTATCTGGACGAAAAGGAGCTCCTGAAGGACACAGTTCGGTGTCTCCGAAAACCATTATTATTATTAGACCTATTATTACCAATCAAGTTGGACGTATGGTTAGGGGCGCCCAGCTCTGAGCTTGCATCAAGGAGATAGTAGGTTCAAACCTCATCGTCGGCAGCTCTAAAGATGATTTCCTGTGGTTCACAACTTTCACACTAGGCAAATGCTGGGGCTGTACCTAAAGCCATGGCCGCTTCATTCCCACTCCTATCTCGTTCCTATCCCATCATCGCCATAAGACCTATCTGTGTCTATGCGACGTAAAACAAATTGTAAAATAATAATAAGTAAAAATTAATTAGTTCTTATATTATTAATATTGGGAACCACAGCCGGGCGACTGGACTGTGACATTGATGATGATGATTATTATTAATATTGTGCCATCCGCCAACGCTGTATCTTAAACATTGAAAGTAACTATATAATCAAAAATAAAATAACGTAATTCACTCAATTTATATAAAAACGATCTCTGTTTATAAATATAACGTTATTAATGTTTCCAAAAAAATACAATCCTGTAACTATTAAATTAATAAATGCGGACGAAACCCCGGACACAAGCTAGTTTTTAACACACTTAGGATAGGTGGGCAGGTTGGTGGATTAGTATCAAGGATAAAGACGCTCATCCAAATAAAACCTTGATGAATGCAATTATCGGTCCAGATACACCAACTGGTATATCTTAACCACGCAGTAACCGCGAGGCTGTACAGAATGCTCTTCATTGCCCGGCAATGTTCTCTTTCTAATGCGTTCGTTGATGAATGTTGCTGAGAGTAGACCATAATGGAACATGTATTTTATATCCTTGCTAATAACGTTTGTCACTGGCTCCTTAGCTGACGTAATAACTACTATTATGTAAGTTGTCACGTTACAAATGTGCAATATTTCTGTGTGGTCTCTTTGTCGTCTCCTTCCTCTGCTGTATTTTTTAAAAGAATAATGACTACATTCCCTTTTTTTCCTTGCATCCTCCTTCCAGCCTTAATATCAAACCTATTATCTTCACGTCGTCGCTTTTTTGTTTATGAGTTTTCTTGACTTTAATCATGGACTTGTTTCTCTTCCTTGAAGAATGAAAGGAACCACGGCAAAGACACGATATGCATTCACAGGAATGAATAAGCACACTAGATGTTTAAAAATATAAGAATATAATTTTTCCACTCAATTGTTCCTGGTTTGATTCCCTACCCTCCTCCCTGATTTCCTGCAATTTTGAAATATTTCACAAGGATGCTGTTGTATACAAAAGAGACGATATGCGCAACACAAAGTAAATTGTTTATTTGTGAACACTTTTCGTTATGTAGACAATTATTCTTGCTGTCTTTGCCCACACTTGAACAACAAAAAGAACAAAATAATCTCTTTAAATAGTTTCTATTGTCGAATATGTACATTTAACTAATAACATGCATTAACTGGTTGATCTATTACAGAAATCATTAAAAACTGCATAACCTAATCTTTACAAAGGATTTTTGTTGCCGGAATCAATACAAATGAAAGTTTCTGAAGTCTGTTGCCTAGTACATACATTCTGAGATCGAGAAAGGACACAGCCGAAAGCAACATACATTTTACAATCATAATACACGGACTGGCCAGAAGAGACGAAGACGAAATATAGTGGACTATCTTCTATAATTATAAAAGGAAGTGTTTGTCTGTCTGTCTGTGCGCGATGCCCAGCAAAATCTACAGCACGCAGAGATCTGAAATTTTGAACATAGGTAGATGGAGAGGGGTCCGAATGCACCTCGAAGCCGGAATTTTCATTTTTGCTTACGTTGGTGAGTTATGAACGAAAAACCATTGGAAAACGTGCATTGGGATATGACAGTCCAACATGCTGTCACCAAGATTAAATGCATCGAGTCGCTGTCGCTAGGCAACGTACATAAAATAGGTAGAGAACACAATATTCAAGGAGCCATTTTACGTCCAGGACGTAGGAAATCGTTTTTGGTCTTATATGGTGTGAGGGCATACGACGCTGTTGATGCTCTGCTATGAACACGGCTCTGAAACTGATGACGAATATTATTGAAGCCACCATCATGACTGAGCATGCTGCGGACGAAGTAGTATTCCTCGGACTGTAAGTCCATTTAGTAGGAAGCCATTTTCGGTCCGCGACACGAGGAGCCATCAGGCCGTAATATTCGGAAGTGTTTGGGTGTATGTGCGCGAAGCCCAGTCAAATCTACGACACACAGAGATCTGAAATTTTGACATAGGACAATCGCTTAAAGTTGTAGGGCTCCATCCTCGAAAACGGTGCATTTGCCATTGCCAACTGTACATTGATTGTTCAAGAGTTCGAAAGGCAAACACAATAGAGTATACATCTTACCTCCAAATGGAAGGACATTAATATAGTTTATTCCGAAGCTCTATAAGGAAACAATGTATTTTGTATTATATATGGTCTTTTACATGTTTTTAATATTATTTGTACCATCCATCAACCCGGTATCTTTCGGTGCGACGTAAAGCAACTAGCAAACCCGGTATCTTAACCATTGAAAGTAACAATATAATAAAAATAAAATAATGTATTTCATGCAATTTACGTCAAAACGATGTGAGTTAATAAATATAATGTTTTAATTTGCTTTTAAATAAATAGTTTAGAAACATCTAACGGTTCAATTAATAAACGCGGGCAAAGCCGCGGACACATGCTAGTTCAATATAAGACTTACGTGTGTGTCCAGGGGCGTACAACAGATTGCATAGGCACTGACTTTTCATCGAGGCAAACGTGGTTCGAATTCCTGCGAATGAGAATGTAACTATTCTCTTGGTATTCGGATAGATCTTATCTATTTCTTCAAAACATACTTGAAGATTTCGGGGGTTAATAATGCCAAATCACACTTTGTAAGTTCTGAAATATAAGTGAATGAATTTTCACAAATTGTTTACTGCTAAAATGTTGAATCTTTGAAATATCTTACTCAATACAATGGCATATGTAATCCTTCTTTATGTAACATCCTGAGAAAATTGCACACAGAATCAGTATTATAGGTAATTAAAGTATATTAAACACTGAATGTGCCTATCAATTTGAGGGTTGTAATTGTTTACGTGCAATAATAATAGACGTAGTGAACTGGTAATGCAAATAAACATCTGCTTCTGAAGTTCTGGGTTGAAGTGCTTCGTTTACCGCCATAGATATAGAAGAATAGAAAGGAACTTCATGTTGGATTTAACCGTTTACAACAAACAATTGAAAAGTCCAAAATATGAGGGTTATCACTTTTTACCGCCAGGTCTTCAATTATTATTACTCTCTGTTCGATATGGGACACTTCAGTGGTGGTGGTGATTATTGTTTTAAGAGGAAGTACAACTAGGCAACCATCCTCTATTTAACACTAATCAGAGAGAAAAAATGGAAGGGGTCCGACACTTCGAAAAATGAAGATATCGGTCAAAGGAAGAGAAGGGCCACGAAGGGCGTGAAAATGAAAGACTCCCTAGCCCTCGTAAACCTAATAGCGTCGGGGTCGTAAAAGAACAAGGGTTGACCAAGGGAGGTCGGATAGGATAGTTGAAAGTGAGGAGCCTGGCACAAGTAAGTGGAAGCAATGCCAAGACCCAGCTGAGGACCCCGTGGTCGCCAACCCACGCTCCAAAGTTCAGAGCCCCTGGGGCCCCTTCTAGTCGCCTCTTACGACAGGCAGGGGTTACCGTGGGTGTTATTCTACCACCCCCACCCACAGGGGGTGGGGACACTTCAGCTCAGCACACTGATGATAGAGCAACCCCCTAGCTCCAGGTTTTTTCGAGCAGGGGTACGTTAGGTGGCACGCATGCGTGGTTGTCGGCATCCCGATATGATAAGGGAGGAGGACGTCCCATCTGGTTCATAGTGGCTCTCCGTATGGAGTCTCGTTTCGCGGAAGTACTCTTAGGTTCCCCTCTTCAGCTACTGGTCCTCTGTGGAGATTAAGTGGAAGGGAGAAGGAAGGAGTTGTCCCTCTAAGTCACTGGAGAGCCGCGGAGGGAGGGGTAAAGGGAGACGACACCCAGGCAAGCGTAAGTACAGTAGAACAAGAATTTTTCTTACAATCTAAGTCGCACCGACACAGACAGTCTCATGGCGACGTTGGGATAGGCCTAGGAGTGGAAGGTAAGCGACCGTGGCCTTAATTAAGGTACAGTTCCATCACTTGCCTGGTGTTGAAATGGGAAACCACGGAAAACTATCCTTAGGGCTGCGGACAGTGGGGCTACCCACTATCTCCCGGATGCACGGCCAACTCGCCCGGTAGAACAAGATTAGAGTAAGCAGATTTGCTTTTTATAGGGTGTTGTTTGTGTATATTTTTGGAAGTAATCTAATCTATAAGGAGGCAGCTCTGTAAGATTATGGGTAACACATTCAAATTCAATTATTATTCTCTATTCATTTCAAAATATTTTTCGACGTATAGAATCAAGTCCTGACGGCCCCTATTCTTCTTCTAACAATTTTCCCACTCCTTGGTGGGTCGCGGGTGCGAACTATGTCCCCCATGAGGATTTGGCCCAGTTTTGCGGCTGGATGTCCTTTCTGACGCCAGACGTAAGTGTGGGGGGGGGTGTAGCTCTACCCCTTCGTTCCATTTCCTGCTACGGGATCGAGACGAGGTGAGATGAAAGATAAAGATGATAATTAATAATAATAATAATAATAATAATAATAATAATAATAATAATGCTATTTGTTTTACGTCCCACTAACTACTCTTTTACGGTTTTCGGAGACGCCGAGGTGCCAGAATTTAGTCCCGCAAGAGTTCTTTTACGTGCCAGTAAATCTACCGACACGAGTCTGACGTATTTGAGCACCTTCAAATACCACCGGACTCAGCCAGGATCGAACCTGCCAAGTTGGGGTCAGAAAGCCAGCGCCTTAACCGTCTGAGCCACTCAGCCCGGCATTATTATTATTATTATTATTATTATTATTATTATTATTATTATTATTATTATTATTATTATTATTATTATTATTATTATGTGCGTATGGACCCAATGTATCACGCAAAGCTCTAACGATTCTGTTTTCTGAGTTGCCAAACAGTTCTCATCCTTTCTTCGTGGATCCTTTTTCGTTCTTCTGTCCACTTTGCTCCTATCTTCTTTTTCACTTCGTTCTCTGGTTGCACTTTCCATCCATTAATTTTTTTCCTGTAGATGCTTCTGTCCGCGGTGTCAGTTGAGTTCATCTGGGCTTTTTCCAGATCCTTCATCACTTCCAGTACCCATGGAATATTTTTTCGATGTTCTATTATTATTATTATTAATATTATTCTTGCTTAAAGGGGCCTAGCATCTAAGTCTTCGGCCCCTATAATCACCACGTAATGGTAAAAAATAAAAAGAAATGAATTTATGTTTTAAAAACTGGCATACAAAAATTAAGAAGAATCCAGTATAGCAGGCGTGATTCAAAAGTTTCCGTTTGAGGGCTTTGCTGCTGCGTACATGCAGCGTAGCGTGACTCCGATGCGAGTATACAGTATAAGCACGGACATGTACAGTAGATAAAGGGATTCATGTGACTGTGGTGCCGTGCCGAGGTTCGTGCGTTAAATGCGCCCACGTGAATTACGGCGACGTTATTACCAAATGCGTCCAAACAGGACCAACGTGCTGTTATTCTGTTCTTAGCTGCCGAAGGATGATTACCGTTGGACATCCATCGGAGAATGAAGACTATGTATGGAGCAGCATGCCTGTCGAAAACTACCGTTCTCGAATGGTGCACCAAGTTTCATCTGAATCGCGTTTCGACACAAGACGCTGGTCCATCTGGGAGAACAGTCTCATCCATTACGCCAACTCAAGTGGGAGACATTCGACCACCCGCCCTATAGTCCTGATCTCTCCCCATGCGATTATTACGCCTTCGGTCCCTTCACAAAGGCCTTGAAGGGTCGACGTTTACTGCAAGACAAGAACGTGCAGCAGGCGGTAACAGACTTCTTCACGCAGAAGGACACGGCGATATTCAACCTGGTGCGTCGGTAGGATGAGTACCTAAATGCTCACGGCCATTTTACCTGACTGGCATCCCGATTCAGGACTGTACGGAAACATTTTGATTGTCCCTCATAGGTTATAGACAATTTGTCCAGTATGGTATAAAATCCAAGCATCAGGTTAAGTTTTAAAAAGGTACAGACAATAGGTCTATTTTAGTTTAAATTAATTACCAATGCTAGGTAGCGTATAACTGGGTAACATTGTCTTTGGAATCTCAGCAGGCAACCAGCAGTCAGTTCGAACTTTCTTGAACCGAACCGTCACATTACTGCTCTTTACATTCAACTTCAGAGTACAAACACTGTATCAACAAAAACACATACAGGTTAGCTTATTGAACTAAAAATGTTTCCGTAATGTATTGGGTAGGAAATAGCTGTAGTTTCCACGGAAACAGTTCTTATTCTTTGAGTAATATTGTTATTGATTGTATTTCGACTTTGAAGATTCTGAGAGTATTAAATTTGCTTAGCCTTTCGTGAGACTTAATAATGTATGATTATATGACAATTATACTATGAGAAATAGTAACAGAAAAATGACACTTAACAGTAAAATGCAAATGAATGCCGAATAGATTTACAGTAGATTCAGTTTCAACGAAAGTCCACAATGTTATGTATTTATTGATAGTATTTACTGCATAGTGGCATATATTTGTTCATAAATTTAAAAAAATGTCTGACAGACAAAATGAAGGAACCCTTGAAAGACTTCCTTCTCTGGGAACATTTTACGCCCGAAGTAAATAATAAACTTATTACTGCCGTGCGGTTCTGTTCACTATACGGTCCGCACCCTGGCTTTATAAGGAGTACGATTTTCAACAACGCAAGCCAATAATGTTATACGAAGTATTATACATACATTGAGTGCTTAGGGGTCTTCTCCATATTGGAAGTTACACTGGTGTTAGGAGAAGGACCATGTCAGCGAGGTAGTTTCATTTCTATAACCGAACTCCTTGGGTAGCAGGACTGCTGTATGCAACCAACGTCCTCGCAAGTTATGACCAAGATGGACATAAATTTGACTTACGATGTACATCATCAGAAAATCTTGAAGTCACCACCTAGCCATCAGAAGATTTTGGAGTCACCAGTTCATCAGTAAGAAGATTTTGGAGTCGCTAGATGACCATCGGAAGATTTTGGAGTTGCCAGCTTATCATCAGAAGGTATTGAAGTTATCAGCCGATCATCAGATGATTTTTCAGTCGCCAGCCGATCATCAGAAGATTTTGGAGTCGCCAGCGGAACATCAGAGGATTTTGGAGTCGCCAGCGGAACAGCAGAAGTTTTGGAGTCGTCAGCTGTCCATCAGAAGATTGTGAATTAGGCTAAGATGTGTGTGTGTGGGGGGAGTGGTTGTGAGTGTGTGTGTGTGTGTGTTTGTGTGTGTGGATGGGTTTGTGGGAGTGGGTGGGTTTGTGTTTGTGTGCGTTTGTGCGGGTATGGGTGTGGGTGTGGGTGTGGGTGGGTGCGTGGGTGTGTTGGTGTGTGCTGGGGTTTACCGGTTGTAATGTACGAATGTCATTATGTAACAAATTTCATTTCATTATTGGGTAAGGGAGAATTTATTATTCGGTTAGAGTATCTGGCTGTTGTATGGGTGGTACTGAGTTCAATTACGAGCCCTGTACAGGGTTCTTCTCGGCTAAGGTGTTGCCTGCTGCGCAGGACTCACACAGCCCAGAATAAATAATTGAGGTACTGCTTGATACAATCGGTGCAGAGCTCCAGGGGCGAACAGTGTAGAAGGGTATATTTATTTGGGGCTGATGACCTAGATGTTAGGCCCCTTTAAAACATCATCATCATCATCATCATGAAGAATACCGGCGGAGGATAGCTGCAGTACAGCGGAGATCAGCTTTAAGAATTACAGAAGATGGCTTACGGCAGACGAATGGAACGATGGCAGCAAGGATGGCAGGAAGATCCACGAGGGAAATGCACTAAACGGCTGATACCACTGGGTAGCACGAGCACGCGTTACGCAGCTCTTGACAGGCCACGGACAATTTAGAAAATTTCTACATAGAACAGGCAGAGCGAGCAATCCATTGTGTGTTCATTTTAATGATGCTGACAATATACTACTGCTGTACTAAACTATGACTTGTCACACAGATCTTGGATGACATAAACGAAACGAAATGTAATATTGTCAATAAATCTAATGTTGTTTTTACATGTTTTACATTGTGACAATAATATTGATTTCATAACTTTAACAAAATGTATTTTTATTTTGTGCGTAACAGATTTATGTGTAATTAATTCGTATAGAAAGGATCACATTTACAGTTTAAATAACGTGGTTGCTGACACATAATATAAATGCAAACTTTGAAACCTCGAACGAATATCGATGGCCTACTTCTAATAACACGTGAGAATGCACTTCCTATGTTTACGCTTCCTAACCATATATAGCTATGCAGTCTATCAGAACAATTTTCGTTGTGTTCCTTTTTCTCTGCACACGTGGAAATCCTTGAAATTGTAGAGGTTGGAAACCACAAATCTATAGCACTCAAAGTAAAAACAGGCGTAGTTCAGGGTTAGGTTACAGGACATTTTCTCTTCCTCGTGTATATAAATGCTATTGTGAGTAATTTAACCTGCAGTTCAGCACTCTATGCAGATGATATCGCTGTCATAACAAGTGGTAAGGAGTTAACAAATGTGGAAAACGAAAGGTTAGAACTGCTACAGAAATCATTCAATCGGTAGCAGGCTGATAAACTATTTTTAAATAGTAACAAGACGGCAGTTATTTCTTTTCACTTAATTAAATGAACTTAAGATGAGAATGAGCATAGTTCTGTCAAGTTATTGGGAATACATTCGGATTATAAGTTTACCTGGTATACTCACGAAAGTTATGTAAAAGACTGTCTAGAAGGTTATACTTACTTCGAAGACTGAAAGAGTCATTTAATAGTAATCAGATGTTTTGTGGATGCTATGCTTTCTTCCATTCACATTTATCATACTGTACCATATTATGAGGAAATTCGACAGACGCACAAACATTAAGTGGCAAAAGATGGCAATATGATGAAAGCTATAAAAGGGAAGGCCAACAGAGAGTCATGCAGGCCTATGTTTCAAGAACTTGCTATTATGACTCTCCCATCACTACACATATTTCATTGCATTCATTATTTTCAAATGAAATCTCGATGATCTGACATCCCGTAGAAATATTCACTCATAAGATACACGGAGAAAGAACGATTTGGATTTTCCACATGTTAAATTGATGAAGACACAATAAAATTATAGATATAATGGGATTAAATTGTTCAATAAGCTGCCTACCCAATGGAAAGATATGCCCTAAAGTAACTACAAAAGAGGACATGGGTTCAATATCTTAAAAATGGCTGTTATTGAACAGTTTATATTCACTATCGGAATATGAAGAAAAAGTAACGCTATTGTCAAGCGGCGAATATGAAAGTCAACACCTGTTAATAGATAGATAACACTGGTAGTTTTGATCAGCTCCAAGGTTGCTATTCAATAGACAAATAGCCCAAAGTATCATGATAAGCTTTCATTTCACTTTCCATATTCGCCGCATGACAATGGCATTACTGTTGCCATTGATGCTTTCACGGCCCGTACTTATAGACATGATGTAGGTTTTTGGGCTTATGCCGTGTCAAGAAAATAAGGTGAAATTCTTTACGTTTCGCAGAGAACTGTGCTCTGCGTCATCAGAAGGAAATCTCAACTGTCCACGAGAAAGGCTTCTAAACATGAGCTTTTGAATTTAGACGATATAATAGAAATGGAAATGGTACGTTCATTCGTCACCAGATGGCTTCCCGGGCGCGGTACAGCGCTGGCGTTCAAAGCGGAAGCTGATGGAACAATCAGAATCAGTCTAAGAGGGTTATATAACATGTGTACGTAATATAGGACATAGACAATTGTATGACATAGACACAAGCCTGGAATGGCCTTACATTCACAACACCACAGACCGAATTGCCAAGGTCCTCCACAAACACAATATAAAAACCTTGTCTACATTATGTGTCAAAAACTTAACATATTAGAGACAAGAGACTTGGTATTTGGAAAGTCCTTTAAAAATACAAGAACCTGAACCATTTTGTTTTCGGAGAAGGCACTTAACAGGGGTGAAAAGAAGTGAAAAGTAGTTGAATTATTTTTTATGAGGATACTTATATCTTAGAAACTGAAGATGTTACAGTCGTGAAAATTTGTATTTGGAATCTCCTTTTAAAAATAAAGAAATATGTATTTATTTTTTCGACATGAGAGAAGGCTGTTTCTCACATGTACAGTTCTATGTCGCATGGTCGTCTGAGCTCCGAAAGGTAATACCGCAAACATGGTTTACAAAGAATTTCTGGTGTAAATGAAACTGAATTCTTGGGCGAGTTTTCATACTTCTTTAAGTTTCAGGTAATGTCTTAGTACAATGCCGAGAAACGATTACTTTGATCAAATTACTCAATCCACGCGAGCGAAGCCGCGGGTAATTGCTAGTTGAAAATAAGAGTGAGGCTAATAGGTTTGTCCTGGCGTGAAACCTCTCGACTAGATTTCAGTCTACCCGTTCGCTGCACCTTATGAAGAGGGGAAACCTCCGTCTCCGACTTGCGGTGTAGCTAGTCGCTGGACTGCCTGAATACAGCCTATGTTCGCTCTCCTGGACAGCTATATATAGTCCATTAGCGGGATGACGTCACCGCTCCGTATGCTCGCTGGCAGGAACAATGCAGTACTTCTGGAAGGCTCGCTGAGTAGCGCGCTGTTTTCGAAATAAAAGTGGGGCACCACAGCAGATGCACTCTTCTGCAAGTATCAAAACTGGATAGAAACATCTTGTTCACGTCAACCACGTGAACATGCGGGTTAAATGAAATAACTTGACACTCTAACGTGCAGCTTTTGTTCAGACAACTTGGGCTGCAATGATTGTACGCATTTCGCAGAAGCGGACATGCTTCTATATTTCACATCGCATTACTTGGCCAACCGATGCAATGTCTAGAATTTGTAGATGCACATGTAGAACTACAATTTACTGGCTAAAGTGTGATCTCTAGTGCCCGGATGTATTAGCAGTAATAGGTTAGAATGCAAACTTACTGAAGTGGGTAACAAGTGTAGTCCATCCAGCACAACTGTTATGCTATGAGTTCTATGGGGTACGGCCCATCAGAACCCCTAGAATGTATGTTACTCTCTCTACATAACGCAAGATCGGGCTGGATGACACATTCCCTAATAACCAAATTAGTTTGCATTCCAACCTATTAGAGCCTAAAAATCCGGGGTCAAGTAATATCCAACTGCGGAAAACAACTATTTTGAAAGATTCTAAATATGTGTGTAACTTTGAGAAATTATCTTCTGGAAACAATTTAAGTGGAACATTTGATCGAATGTTTTCATAAATTTTGGTCGAATTATGTTCATTTTTCACCAGTACAAATTTTTGCAACATTTTGTATTTACTCCTCTACAATAAGTTACGAGCCACTTAAAATACGGAACGTCTGTCTTTCTTTGTGTTTTTGCCAATTAATGGGAAGTTGTGCTAAGGAAAACAAATACATATCCATAACGTACACGTACAAGGCCGAACTACTTTTTAAGGTAAGGTAAGGGTTATTCTGCCCGAAAGCAGGTCCGAACCTCCGCAGAGGTGTTCCTGGGCCGGAGTTTACGTGCGGTAGGGTGGCCAGTTCCTTTCCGCTCCTCCATTCCCTTACCCCCCACCAACAGCGCGTGGCAACCCATCCAACTCCTGACCACGCCCAATAGTGCTTAACTTCGGAGATCTCACAGGATCCGGTGTTTCAACACGGCTACGGCCGTTGGCTATTTTTTTAAAAAACTTCTTATAATTTCCACAACTTCTATGTATTTTTCCAAAAATGTATTTTTGAGAAAAATCACCCTTGAAATTTTCTAGTGGGATAGGGATAAATAAGTTGAGGTTGCAACTTACCTGAGTGCTAAATTATATGGTGCCTAGGTGTTGTATCCGTGCTTCGCTACGGAATTCTGCACTGTATACACAATTCTAAGTGAGTATTGCACACTTTGTGATGATGAATGTATTAAACTACATTCCTCTTAGCGTTGACAGAGGAACACGATGGGGAAGTCGCCATTCGTCGTTTCTGATGTGAAGACTGGGTAGAGGAAATTAAATTGTAATGACATGCCCCCTTGCCTACTCGTATTTCCGATCAAAATCCAGTTTTGCAGATTTCATTATCATGCCAAGCCCTCTTGTCCTTTGTCACTCACAGAAGCACTCTGCTGATGCTTGTTGTTTTAAGGGGCCTAACATTGAAGGTCATCGGCCCCATAAGCACACTGGCCGACTCTTTTGTCTTATAAAACTGACCGCTTAGGCAGCGAATTCAATTTTCCTCTGAATTGCTTCATACTTCCTGTCGCTACTTATCCCACTCAAAAGAGACAGTGCTAGTAAGTAGCCTGTATGCTAACCAAAGGTATCAGCTATAAGCTTGCTGAATTTCAGCTACATTAGGCAAGTAGTTTTTATGTGAAAAAAAAAACACAGGCAGGCAAACACACAAACTTTGAGATTTATTATTGCTGCCATGTTTTAAATCACACTCACCGGAGTAAACCTTTAATATTTATAGATAATATACAGTATATCCTGTATTACCTAGAACGATATTATCTTTCAAATGATGAAATAAATTTTACATTCGGTCCAGGAGTTTCTGAGATTTTCCATTACATGTAAGAGGACTCAAAGTCCCTCTTTATATATTAGTACAGATGAGGATTACGACTACTGCGTAGAAAGAATTATATAATTCAATTTGTGTATTAATTGAGTATGATCTGGTATATTGCAACTGCTCCATGAAGTGTTTGGTTGACCAGTTCAGTTGAATACAAGTTCTCGTTGCTGGCTGTTTAAAGATGAAAATTTATACACCATACAGCGAGACTCATTAAAACTAGCCTTGTGTTGAAAAAGCAGGCGAGCGTTGTTGATAATTAACTGAATAGGTTTCGACCGACTCACCTAATGAGACTTGCATAGGGGACGATATAAAAGAGAACTTTGTAACAGAATTAAATTAAAAAAGAAGAACTGTGAACTTGTCTCTCAGTACTGCACAGGTCTCTCTCCTGTATTATAACTCCAGATGTTTTGAATCGTGTGCTTCATATCTCTTAGCACTACAATACGTTTTTTTACATGATACAAGACAGGCAGAAATTAGAAGAGGGGTTCGACAAGGCTGCCCACTCTCACAATATCTCTTTAACTTGTTCATAGAAAATGCAGTTAACAGAAATGAAAGGGCATATTGAAAGGGTGAATTATAATGGTATTCAGGTGCACAGTATCCGCTATGCAGATGATATTGCTACATTAGCTAATTCTGAAAAGGATATGAGTATGATGCTAAGAATGTTCAGTGAATCCTCAGATTTTGTTAACTAAATATAAAGAAAACAAAATTTATGACAGACAAAAAGGAGCCTACAGCTAGAAGGAGTAAAAATTAATAAAACCCCGAAGTAACAAGTCACAGAATTCTCCTATTTGGGTACTTTAATTACCTCTGATAACAGGTCCCTTCCGGAAATCAAAAAATAATAGTGGTAGCAAAGAAGACTTCCGAAGTAAGAAAAACTTATTGCTAAACAACCATCTCCATTTGGAGACCAGAAAATTATTTCTGAAGACTTTTGTTTGGAGTATTCTACTGTATTGATGCGAAACCTGGACATAGGGAAAGAGGAAGAAACAAATCTTTTGGTTGCAGTCATATGGTTTTGGTGAAAAAATTACAGAAACAAGCTGAATGGATAAAAAGCAAATGAGGTTCAATGTCTATTAAATACGACAAAGAAGAAGAAAACAAAGTACACTCTCTTCTCCAAACCAACATTGAAAGTAAAGTGCTGGGAAAGGGACCCAGGGGACGTCCAAGGATGTCATACATAGGAACTCCGTCGGTGAACTGACATGTGGTACATATAGCAACATGAAGAGGCTATCAGAAGGTCGTCAGATGTGGCTACAGGACAATGGGTTGCCTTTAGTAGATGTTGATGATGATGACCTGATAGAAAGAATGATAAGTTAAAAAATAAAATGAGGTAATTTTCCATAATCTGCTCGCAGTTAACCTACTGTATTTAGTTTTGAATAGATTTTCACCATTAACAAATTCATTGCATTATCATTATTATGGCAATTTTTACATGTAAGTATGTATAAATGAAATTATATGAGTACATAAATAATTGCCTAACAGCAATAGATTACAAAGAAAAGTTACACGAAAACAAGATAAGGCTAGATAATGCATCGGTTAAAGAAAGGTCATGGCAATGAGAGAAGAAGAAGGTGAAATACATGAAAAGTAAAAATTTCCTGCGAGTAGTGTAATATAATAATTTTTCGACTCCTT
The DNA here is from genome assembly GCF_040414725.1 of Anabrus simplex. Classification (NCBI taxonomy): domain Eukaryota; kingdom Metazoa; phylum Arthropoda; class Insecta; order Orthoptera; family Tettigoniidae; genus Anabrus; species Anabrus simplex. The sequence goes on along the minus strand of NC_090273.1, from coordinate 27,533,226 downwards.
GGCTGAATGGTCAGCGTTGAGGCCTTCGGTTCAGAGGGTCCCAGATTGGATTCCCGGCTGGTCGAGAATTTTAATCACGTTTGATTAATTCTTCTTGTTCGGGCAATGGCCGAGTGGCTCAGACGATTAAGACGCTGGCTTTAGAAGGCCATGTTGGCAAGAATTATCTTGCCTCTGTCTGCTGGTATTTGAAGATACTGAAATATGCCGGCTCCGTGTCGATGGGTTTACCGGCAATTAAGAGAAATCCCGTAGGGCAAACTTCCGACACCTCGGCGTCTCCGAAGACCGTAAAATCTGTTTGTGGGACGTAAAACCAATAATATTAAAACTATCAGGACTCATTCGCTGGCAGTGTTTGATTTATTCGAAAGAAAATGAAAATAAATCACCTGGGTTAAGGATGATAACAAGAATATGAACAGTTCCCGCATTCATGAACTGAAAATCACGTGGCATCCATTGTTCTCTAGTCCGTTTTGGAAAAACGAAAATCGATTTCTCATTGAGAGAGGCATTTAAAAATCAATATTAAAATATTGTGTAGCAAATGTGAACTTTGCCCTTTTCTACGGCCGGATGCCCTTCCTGACGCGAACCATTTATGGAAACACGTAATCACTATTGTGTGTGTCTGTGGTGGGTACTAGTGTGGTGAGTTGTCTGAATAGGAAGAGGAAAGTGTTGGGACAAACACAAATACGCAGTCCCCGAGCCAGACGCGATAAAAATCACCTACCTGGCCAAGAATCTAACCAGAGACCCTATGAACCGGAGGCTTCAAGGCTGATAATTGAGCGAAGGAGTTGCAGAAACTTTTAAAATACAATGAATCTGGAAAAAGAAACAGATGGACGAACTGAATGGAAGTACAAGCAGGCAAAATACATCTTTTAATCGTCTTCAAATGCAATACCTTCAGGTAATTCTTTCCACATTTATTATTATTCTCATAATTCTAATATTCTCCATATTATCATATAACCTACATTGGATATTGTATTCGAAAAAAAATCCTCTCACAACGTTGGTAGAGCTTTCCAAGGAACTTCATCTTCTCCCCGACTGTATCATTTTCTGTCCCAGTAAATTTCCACACTACGCCACTTTTGACTGTTTTTGGAATTATCATAAAGTGGTCTAATTTCAATAATACATTTAAAAAGCATTTTGAATCCATTTCTTGTAAGTTAAACATGTTGCAACATTTTTAAAAAGAATGAAATGCTCCGCATTCTTTCGTAACACACCTTGATTTCATTTTGCCGTATGCGCATAGAACCAGTGAGACAAATCAAACGACACCTTACAGGACATACTACCAGTGCGTAGTTTAGGGCTACGCTAATTGTTAGCCGCGCGTTGTTGTGATTTTGATACCTCAAGATGGCACCCTATTGCATCACTGATGTCCGGCTTTTTGTAGATAGATACAACGGCTCATCCTCTTTAAAATAACGTATTCAATACTTTTGTCGCAAGTCTTGTCTAGAAATCATTGTCATTCTAAAATTCTCATGTTTCTATGACCGTCATAGGCCTGAATTATAGACTTACTCTACGTCGGTGTATCCAGCCGTAAAACAAAGCCAAAGATACCTCAAGGGCTGACAAAAGTAAAGTAGAAAGTAATAATAATAATAATAATAATAATAATAATAATAATAATAATAATAATAATAATAATAATAATAATAATAATAATAATAATAATAATAATAAGACCGAGCAAGTGGTTGTGTGTTTTGGATCACGTGGCTACAAGCTTGCATTTGGAAGATAATTGGTTCGAGACCCACTGTCGACATATTCGAAGTAGATTTTCCGGGTTTCCCATCTTCACACAAGGCAATCGGCTCTTACCTTCCCACTCCTAGCCCTTTCCCACCCCATCGTCGCCATAAGACTTATCTGTGTCGGTGCAACATAAAACAGATTGTAAAAAAAGAAAGTAAAACGAAAAAGAAGAGAGGGCTGTTGTTGTTGTTGTTGTTATTGTTCTTCATATTTTAGTTTTTTGCGTCAGAGTTACAAAACGAAACTTCTATTAATAGCGTTACAATTTCGAGATAACGTAAATATATCCATTGCGATTTACGTTAAATTGAGCAGTACAATCACTTTTTACTAGTTTGACCCTGAAAATGAAACGCCTCACATACAAAATTTACGGGATTTGGAAGTATTTTTTATGAATTTCTTTCAATTCTTTTGCTGTCGTACTGAAACTTTATTTGCAAATGGTTTTAGGGTGGGGAAGGAAATATGAACGAATATCGTATACAATAATTAAGCCATTACGTTTTTTATAGTTTCTTTAAGTAGATGTGAAGTGGAACAGAATATTAAATAGGAAATATTGAAGTGATAGATAGGCGAAATGAAAGCGGAGGAAGAAATGGGATGTAGAACCCAAGAGGAGAAAAAGGGGAACCATGCGTGTATAATCCCTTCTTTGGAATTGTTTGTTCACACTATCTTCTCTGCTCAATCAATTCCCTATCCAGATCTCAACTCGGTATCTCGTGAAGTTCTTCAGAACTTTCTCGCTTAGGGCTTCTTCTTAGTTGGCGTAGTTTGTTAGCTCTTTCTCACAAGACTTCCAGCTAAACTTCTATGCACGACGGTGTATTGCTTCTCTTTAAACTAGGACTTATAGCTCACAGCCAATCTCGATGACTATACCCTTCTGAATTCCGTCAACAGTATTAAATCATTTGCTGCTATAACTTACCACTTCTTAGAAGAATATTGAATATTATGCATTCTTAAACGTAATATATCGGCTAGTGCAATATATTCTCGTCCATACGTCCGTGAACATACTTGTGTATATATAGTAATTTTATTTTAATCCTGAAAACATTTCCTAGCATACGAAGTAGGGGTTCTCATACTAAGAAAAACGTAAAATTAAGCAATTTGATCAATTATGCCGAAAGTTGAAGAGTTAAAGGTCCCGGAAAAGTTTCAAATTATGAGTCTTGGATAACTCTATTAAAATGAAAAAAACAAATTTTGAAAATCACTACCGGCCTAAATCCAGTTCCGCAGAAACCAGCCCAAAATCGCGTGTTTATTTACTCGTTTTCTTTTTTATTCAAATCCTACCCAAATTATTTACATAGTTATTTCTGTGATGTGGTCCTTGGTTCAATACTCTCAGGCATTTTTTTTATTTTTGAAAAATGTTCACACCGAATGTGAAACACTGCATTGACTCACATTACCGCTCGTAGTGGTGCTTAAGTGAAACTCAGCATTGACTCACATCAGCGCTCGTAGTGGTGCCTAAGTGAAACACTGCATTGACTCACATTAGCGCTCGTAGTGGTAGAGAAAGGGGAAAATGCTGATCTAATCGACCGGATAACGATGATTAAGAAAATTATTGTATTTTTTATGAATAAATAAAGAATATATTCTCATATCTGATTATACTTTGTTTACCTGAAATTCGTAGCTCATATCCCTAGGATGTTTGCAACATTGAACTGTGATTTTTTTATAATGATAATCACGTTGTTGTTTGGGTCAAAGTCCATAGACTGGTTTGATGCAGAACTCCATGCCAACCTATCCTTGCTTACTTTTCCATTTCTAACTACTATATCCTAGATCTACTCTAATCCATAACAGATGGGAATTGTTGGATATTTCATTGACACATGTGTCCGAGTTCCATATTTTATGAAAACCATCATCACAGGCGATGTGAGCTGCTGCTACCAGTTCATCCCGAAGACCCTAGCGACAATGAATAACCCGGTGTTCATCGGTTTGCACGCGTTCCAAAAAGAGTCGCCTCCAAAAGTACAAGATCATTACATTGTTGATTGCCTTTCTTCGACAGCAATGGCATGATCACCAGGAATTCGTACCGGATTATCAAACTGTCAACGCCGCATTCTAGTATAAAGTTTCCAAACGATTGCCTCAAAGGTCCTACTGGTTAGCTGAATGGTCAGCTTACTGGCCTTCGGTTCAGAGTGTCCTGTGTTCGATTTCCGGCCGGGCCGGGGATTTCAATCGCTTCTGATTACTTCTTCTGGCTCGGGGACTGGGGTTATGTGTCCGTCACAACACTCTCCTCATCATCTTCAGACTTCCAACCACCACAGAAACACGCAATAGTGATTACAACCCTCCATATAGGGTTGGTGTCAGGAAGGGCATCCGAACGTAAAACAGGCCAAATCCACACGTGCGACGCAGTTTCCACCCGCCACCCCACAGGTGTGGGGAAAAGGGTAGGAAAAGAAAAAAAGAAAGAAACGGATTGCCTCAACGCATCCGGCATGCTCGGCCAGAGTTTTACAAGATCCGTGTGCACAAACTTCTTGGATGTTCTCGAACATCCACCACACTCGGCGGATCTAGTGCCTTCAGACTTCGTTTTTTTCCCCGCATCAAGGGAATCCTAAAAATCACACACATCGTGCTCATATACCGTACATCCGTGTTTAATCAATGCTTCGATCGGTTCCAAAAGACGCCTTCGCAGCCACTTTATAGCAGCTGTGAGCACGTTGCCGAAAGTGTATTGCTGCCAATGGAGGCGACATAAAATATCCAATGTCAGTGCCGTGCTGAATGGCTGAGACGGTTAAGGCACTGGCCTTCTTACTCCAGCATGGCACGTTCCATCCTGGCTCAGTCCGGTTGTATATGAATGTGCTCAAATACGTCAGCCTCGTGTCAATAAATTTACTAACACGTAAAAGAACTCCCGTGGGACTAAATTCCGGTACCTCGGCGCCTCCAAAAGTAAAATTTCTTAGTGTTACGTAAATCCAATAGCGTTATTATTTCTACTCCAAGAAAGTATTTAATTTTCCTCTCCCTTCGTGGCTCCCTTTCCTATTACACTTCGACTGTTCTTTCTTTAACACTTTCCTTCTCATGTAGATGGACACCTTATTTAATTTTTCTCCTTAATCAGTATGGGCTGATGGTCACGTGCTTTTTTACGTTATAAAAGAAACACAGTAAGAACCACCATTACCGCCGGCTTGTCTGGCTAAAATATACGAGGCCCAAATGGTCGTAAATTTTAACTTTTTTACGTATTATATATTTAGATAGAACTAGTATTTTCGGGGATATTTAAAATACATGAAATATAATCTAAAAAATTTTTACATCTCCATTTTTATTCCTTGCGCGATTGAAACGCACAAGAATTAAAATATCCAAAAAAATAAGTTTTACACGACATTTACTGCGTACAGTGTTTCCATACATCTAATATTAATGAGAAAATGTCATCGCTTTTGGTTTTTCTTCCCTTCCTTTAGCTAAGCTACAGAATTCTGAACAAATAACATTTAGGCTAGTGCGCTGCTCAGCTACCCCTGCAGCTACATGCAGAGTTTCTGAGGTATTCTGACAACCTGATTTCCCGTGGTGTTTAAAAATATTTAAAGATTAAACTAAACAATTTTAAAAAATGATAAACTAAAAGGATGCCTTTACATGGGGTATTTTTTAACTTGGACTTGTGCTATTTCTTAATGAAACTTAAATAATGTACAACTTTCCAGCTTTTAAGACTTTTAATACCCATAATATTTATTGGATACCTTAATATTAATCATTCCTTGGAGCTAACAGCAATTTAATCGATTTTTTGAGAAACGAAGTGTGTTCAGGAATTAAATAAATATATTTCTAATACAAACAAAATATGCAAGGATGATCTTCAGACTACATGACCGTCATATTTTAATAATTTTAGATTAACAGGTTTTTCTATAAGGACTATATTTATTTGGACTAGTGTTGTTTCCCAAACAAACGTAAATAATTTGCATCTTTTCCAGTTTTAAGTCATTTATTGGCCTTAATATTTACTTTATTTCTTTGAGTTAACCAACTTAACCTTCGTAGGAACTTCAATGTGCAGTGAGGAACACCATCTGGGAGTTACTATAATGAGTGTGATACACCATGGGTCTACATTGCCTGTAATTAGTACTGTAACGGTTCAAATCCCGTTACAAGATGATATCTGTATTTTTATTATTGTATGACTTTATCTGTATTTTATTATTATTATTATTATTATTATTATTATTATTATTATTATTATTATTATTATTATGTCAGTATTATTATTATTTTATCTGTGATATTGTACTATTATTGTAATTATCCGTTTTATTCAATTTTGCAATTGCCTGTTGCTTGCAAGATTGCACTTAGATGTATACATATATACATATGTGTAGTATAACATTCAATACCTGTACAGTGAGAATTGTTGTATATATCAGGGATGGGATGTGACGTTGGTGCATTGTGCAATATTGTTGGCGATTCTGCCAAGTCATCGCCGCGCCATGGCTATGTCATCGTATTTATTTAGATATGCGCTCACGGAGTTAGTCGCCGCGGGGCTATTTCACCACTGTATGTAATATCTGTCGCGTAGGTGGGAGTATGTCATTGTTATTTTTGGAGATTACGTAGCTGTGTCAACCAACGTCTATATAAGGTGGGTGCACATTGTAGCGTCAGTCATTACTTATACGGATGCAGTACAGTGAAGTAGTCTACTAGATCAAGAGGCCTTAGTTGGCCAGCCAACGAGTGTGAACGAGAGATGGCGAAGACTCAGCGAGCCATTAATTATTGGTCATTGAGAGAGTGAGACCAAATGGTTGGTCCGTCACTTAGTGGAAGACGCGGACGCAAGGCTTACCAAGGAGTCAGAGAGGGCAACCCTGGACCTGCCAAGAGGTCATACCATATTGACTTACAAAGAAGTCAGATGATATGGAGAAGAAGCAGTCTCAAGGATGTATCACCACGTTAGGCGTGACACATCTACAGTAAATACCAGAGCAATGGATTACGTCGTAATTACACTCAAAGTGTTGAAGGTACAGTCAAGTGAATCAGTGAGGGAAATATTTCGTATAAATTGTTAAATGTCCGGTCAAGAAGAATCTAAATTCATGCCTAGTTTCTGTCAGTTGCAATGTCATAATTTCATATTTTCATCTGTTTTATCGCAACAAGACTCACTATTTTTTGATATATTATTTAAAGAATAGATATTGTTCTATCAAACGAATTCATAGTTTCATTTCTTTGAAAGTAAAATATCTTAACCTCAAAATTAAAGGGGAAACCGAACGCCAATCTCCTTTTCCCAGAACTTATATGGTATGTTGTCAAAAGTAAGCTTATTACCCCACACCCTAGATATGGTCAAGAGTCTCATTCTATTATTGCTGTACTGAGTGACAGCTGGCGCCCTTCAAATAACGTATGTGTAAGTAAGCAGGTAACAAGTAAGTGTGAGTACAAGGTTCGACGAGTGTGTATTTTATTTAATGAATGTTAATTTTCATAATTTCCATTTTAAATGCAGATATTCAGATTTTCAATTAAATGCAGATTTACATATGTTGTAAAGTTAGTCAGACAGTTAGGAAAACCTCAAAGTGTCGACGCAACGTGGGACTCGAATAAATTCAGAATTTGTTCTGAATGACAGCATATCATAGGTTCATTTTGGGAGGAGTGTGCGCATTTAAGCCAACGGAAATTATTACCGGTAAATGTCAAGAGTATAATTTTGTGATATATATTTGTATTTTGGGGATATGTCAAGGGATTTGAAGAGGGAAATTCATTTGAGATCGCGTACTATCACTAGTGAACCAAAGATGGACAAGGAAGACAATAACAAGTCATGTGACGACGAGGTCATTGCTTCTGCGGACATCCAAAGTGAAATTCAGAGTAGGGAGCAGGTGAATATGATGGAAGATTCTGAGATAATTCAGGAAAGTGCAGAAATTGAGAAGCACACTGAAACTCAAAAGGAAATCGCAGGGGGGATGAACCAAGATCAATTTTCCTTACTGATGGCCACAATAATTAGTAGTAATGAAAGTCAGAAAAGAATGGAGGAAAAGATTGATACTAATAATGAAAACTGTAAGAAAATGATTGATACTAGTAGTGAAAATAATAAGGAAGAGGTGAAAGAGATAAAAGAATTAATTAGTAATAATAATGAAAATAATAAGAAACAAATGGAAGAATTAATTGGCAGTAATAAAGAAAATTTTAATGTGACCAATGAGAAAATAGATGCTTTAAGTGAATCACTAAATTATAAAATAGATACTAAGATAGTAGAGGTAACTAATCAAATATCTAAGTTAGAAAATAAGGTAAATAAAGAGTGTGTTGACCTTAGAGGTGAAATGGAGTTGAATCGGAGCGATCTTCATACTCAAATTGAACATGTCAAAGGAACTTGTACAGAGAATATCAAAGAGTTAAGTAATAAGATTTCTAGTAATCGGGAAGAAATTCATGAGGTAGTCGAGAAGAGATTGGACAGGATTTGCAATGCAGTTGGGGAAGAGATGGGGGAACAGATTAGTAGAAATGAGCAAATTGAAAGCAAACTTGTGGAGGTCACTGAACTACGGAACGAACAGGAAATGCTATCACAGCAGGTGAGAGAGAGAGAGGAAGAATTGCAGGAAGACGTGAGAATAGTGGAAGAGAATTCTGAGAGAGCAGCGGAAGCAGAAGAAGAAGAAGAAGAAGAAATTTTGAGTTGCCAGGAAGTGATACGGCAAGAAGGTACAGGTGAGATGGCGAGAGAAGTGGTAATAGCGAGTGGTTTGTTCAGTAGGGATCGTGATTTAACCAAGTTTTCTGGAGAACAGTTCAGTTCTGTAGAATTTGTAAAAGTAGTTGAGAAAAGATTTGATAGTAAGTTGAGGAATAATAATACTGAATGGGATTACGTACTGGAAATCTTGTCTAATGTTTTTATCAGTGAAAGTAAAATATGTTTTCGAGTGTACTGGGATAATATGTCTAATTTAGGAGAGATTAAAGAGTTCATTGACAGGCTTTGGGAAGAATGTGTGCAAGGGCGCGCGCGCGAGAGAGAGAGCGCATGATGTCTGGGAAAAGTGGTATTGTAGAGAGAAGGGGTAAAATGTTAGCCGTGTATCAGAGGAGAGGGGGTGATCATGATGAGCAGAGGATTAAGAGTTGTGTTGAAGGTGATAGTGGTCGGAAGAGTAATCAGAGAGAATCGGAAGATGGGAGGCGTATGCATTTGAGTTATGAGAGAGAAGGTCAGAGGAGTAATCAGAGAGAATCGGGAGATGGGAGGCGTACGGATTTGAGTTATCAGAGAGACTATGATAGTCTTAATATGAATGTTATCCAGGTGTCTTTATCGAGCCAGAGTATTTCAGATTCACAGGGAATCGGGTAAGTTAAGTGGACAGGCTGAAGGTAGAAGTTGAACAGGTATGTAGTATAAGTAGTTGTGTAGTGAAAGTAGATTTAAGTATAGTGTGAGTGTGACCTAAGCAATGTTAAGTGAGATATTTAAGTAGCGACGTAGTCGTAGATAATGCAGTAATTAATGGTAGCAGTAAGTTAGACGTAAGAAGTGTTCTGTTAAGTGATGTAAGTACTTGTAATGCGGAGAATATGACGTAAGTAGTGAGATAGTAAATCCAGTGATGGAAATTGTGATATGAAGAAGGTAAGTGAAGGTACTATTAGATATTATAACAGCCGTTGGGTAAGTCAAAGTGAGTAAATAAGATGATAGCGGTACCAATCATAATTGAAGATAATTTTAAGTTTCAGCCATGCCTTGTTGTACCAAAACTTGTGTATTCAGTTATTATAGGAGCTGACTTGGTTGCAAATCATGGAAGTAGAGTAGACTTTAATTTAGGTAGTGTGTGTTTGTTCTGGGATATAACTAGCAAAGAAGTACGTGTTAATTATGATGGTCTGAGGTAAGTGTGTTGGTGACGTGTGTTCTTTGAAATATATGAGAGGTAAGTGAAGTTGTTCCTAGTGAGAGGAAATATTAGTGTGTGTTACGTGCCTGTACGACCAGGATCTGAGGGATCGTCGGTATGAGGCAGTGACGTGAGGTAATTTGAGTGAATTACAGAGGAGTAATTGTGTTCGATGTTAGGTAAGCATCGAGATGTATTTAGTGGTAAGTGAGGAAGAACACGTATATGAATATAAATTTGTAGTACATGACCATTGATCATTTGTGGGAGGTAAGTACCCCATTCAACTTAAAAATGCTAGTGAAGTCTAAGAACAAATAAACATTATGCTGGATTACGGAATAATTGAACCATCTTGTAGCCATAGTATTGATTCTTTAATTATTGTTGCCAAGGAGGATGTGATCTATTGAGATATGTAAGTTAATAAGGGCAAAATCGATTCAGTTTGAGTGACAGAGTGCTACTCAGAGTTCCATTTCATCATCTGCAGAGGCGGGAAATATGTTGAAGTTATTCTTTTGTATCAGGGGTATTTCACTATTGTGAGCCGTATCGGGAAGTGTGCATATTCCTTAAAAGATCAGGAAGGGAAGATTGTTGGTACTTACAACATTAAGAACTTAAAGAAGTATTTCACGTGAGATTTGTTGAAATAAGAGTAAGATGAATAATTTTGTGAGAAACTGGCAAAATAAAACTAACATCTGCGATATGCGTGTGAACCAAGTGTCGTATTGGTGTATTGGAAGAATAAGTGCTACATTGTCATGTTCTGTATGGCAAAAGGCGGAGAACAGGACATTGGACAGTTATCTACGATAACAATATGCGAGAAAAGTTCTCATATAAGTGATATTTCACAAAGTGTTTGATATAAAAAAAAGAAGAATGTAGTGTAATCATTTAAAATTATTTGTGTGTGTTAAATTAAGGGCTATGCTCTTGTGAATTGTATGAGAATGGGACACTGGACAGTTAACTGCGATGACAATGTGCGAGAAGAATTCTCATATATGTGATGTATTATAAAATGTATGGATGCTGAAAAAGAAAATTATTGTTGTATACTCATTTAAAGTGTTTATCTGTGTCAGTGTTATATATATAATTTTGTTCATAAATCAATCGGTTCTTTGTTCTTCGATTTATTTATGAGGGAGGCGAATTGTAACGGTTCAAATCCCGTTACAAGATGATATCTGTATTTTTATTATTGTATGACTTTATCTGTATTTTATTATTATTATTATTATTATTATTATTATTATTATTATTATTATTATTATTATGTCAGTATTATTATTATTTTATCTGTGATATTGTACTATTATTGTAATTATCCGTTTTATTCAATTTTGCAATTGCCTGTTGCTTGCAAGATTGCACTTAGATGTATACATATATACGTATGTGTAGTATAACATTCAATACCTGTACAGTGAGAATTGTTGTATATATCAGGGATGGGATGTGACGTTGGTGCATTGTGCAATATTGTTGGCGATTCTGCCAAGTCATCGCCGCGCCATGGCTATGTCATCGTATTTATTTAGATATGCGCTCACGGAGTTAGTCGCCGCGGGGCTATTTCACCACTGTATGTAATATCTGTCGCGTAGGTGGGAGTATGTCATTGTTATTTTTGGAGATTACGTAGCTGTGTCAACCAACGTCTATATAAGGTGGGTGCACATTGTAGCGTCAGTCATTACTTATACGGATGCAGTACAGTGAAGTAGTCTACTAGATCAAGAGGCCTTAGTTGGCCAGCCAACGAGTGTGAACGAGAGATGGCGAAGACTCAGTGAGCCATTAATTATTGGTCATTGAGAGAGTGAGACCAAATGGTTGGTCCGTCACTTAGTGGAAGACGCGGACGCAAGGCTTACCAAGGAGTCAGAGAGGGCAACCCTGGACCTGCCAAGAGGTCATACCATATTGACTTACAAAGAAGTCAGATGATATGGAGAAGAAGCAGTCTCAAGGATGTATCACCACGTTAGGCGTGACACATCTACAGTAAATACCAGAGCAATGGATTACGTCGTAATTACACTCAAAGTGTTGAAGGTACAGTCAAGTGAATCAGTGAGGGAAATATTTCGTATAAATTGTTAAATGTCCGGTCAAGAAGAATCTAAATTCATGCCTAGTTTCTGTCAGTTGCAATGTCATAATTTCATATTTTCATCTGTTTTATCGCAACAAGACTCACTATTTTTTGATATATTATTTAAAGAATATATATTGTTCTATCAAACGAATTCATAGTTTCATTTCTTTGAAAGTAAAATATCTTAACCTCAAAATTAATGGGGAAACCGAACGCCAATCTCCTTTTCCCAGAACTTATATGGTATGTTGTCAAAAGTAAGCTTATTACCCCACACCCTAGATATGGTCAAGAGTCTCATTCTATTATTGCTGTACTGAGTGACAGCTGGCGCCCTTCAAATAACGTATGTGTAAGTAAGCAGGTAACAAGTAAGTGTGAGTACAAGGTTCGACGAGTGTGTATTTTATTTAATGAATGTTAATTTTCATAATTTCCATTTTAAATGCAGATATTCAGATTTTCAATTAAATGCAGATTTACATATGTTGTAAAGTTAGTCAGACAGTTAGGAAAACCTCTGTACTACTATGTGAGCAATACCATAAGTGGCCTCTGATTAGTATCACTATGTGAGGAATACCATGGTTCTGCATTGCTAGTGAGTAGTACTTTTATGTGTGAAACACCATAGGTTTGTGTTACCTGTGAGTGGTGCCATTGTGTGTGACATACAATGTGTCTAAATTATCTGTGTTTAGTACCGCTATAAGAGGAACACCATAGTTCTGCTTCACCAGTGATTAATACCATTATGATGACCTGGATATTGGACCCCTTTAGATAATGAGTATGATCCCAGTACCTACGGCATTGTAAATTGGATCCACTGATTGTTTTTGTCTCACGATCATTTTGTTCATCGTCATTCGTTTTAGACTCTAGTCAGTGGATACATTTTGAAGTTTCAATTTCCATTCCGTTCACCTTGTACCATTTCGGGCCGATGTTAGGCCTATTTAAACAACGAACAGCATCATCATTATCACGATCATCATCATCATCACCATCATCACATCATCATCTAATGACTATAACGTTCAGTACTTCAAAAACCTTAAAACTGAAGACACACTTTGGCTATATCACATTACTATTTTACTGCTAGCATTTCAAGGTATGCTTTCACACTACTTCCTTTTCCATATCCCTCTTAACAGTTAATCATGGACATGTGCTTTTTCACAAAATAACGTGATTGATAAACTAAGATATTAGGATAGGAAATCATTGGACTTGCGTCATTGTGTTACATTATATACTTACGTTTGAACTACAGTATATGATTGTATGCTTAAAGCAGAAAAGCAAACAATTGGAATTGAGCTATTTCTCAAACAACTGAGTCAGTTGTTTGTTATACATCACTCATGTGAAGTATGTGCTGAAGCTGCAGTTAAGTGATGTGTACAGCTGCGGTGCAGGATGTACCAGGTGTTCACAATTAAACTGAAGGTGTTCAGCGAGCAACAGCGTGGGCTATAATGATCGTAATAGTCTGAAATTTGGTGGATATTCTAAGTAAGGAACGTGCTCACGAATTATTCCACAAACAATATTAGTTGCAAGTCTTGCCACCGGGCGAAAAGATGGCGCTGCAAGCAGTCAGAACGTGCAATTTTGCTTAACTCTGACGGTAGAATGTTCTGCCGGTGGAATTGTATCAGTTCCTTTGCTGTTCCAGGAGCAACCTTTCAATTCAGCCTACGTGACTGTTTGGTGTGGTTTTGCAAGGTCCATTGTTCTTGGGCCGTTTTTCTTTGAGATGTCCCCTCGTGGGCCTGACAGGTTTACAGTGACATCTGCCCCTTATAGGGACCTCCTTGTGCAACATGTATTCCAGATTTGCGAGAATGCAATTGTGACCACACCGTTATTTTCATGGAAGATTGGGAATCATTACATGTCGCTCGCCGGGTGAAATGTTTAGAGCGGGAAGCCTTCAGTAAAGACCGCATCTCTGGGCATTTTCCAGATGCGTGTCCTGTAATATCCCCCGACTTAAATCCATGTGACTTCTAGTTGTGGGGATACTTGATGTATCATGTCTATAAGAGATATATCTGGTCTCACATGATCTAGAGGTTAGCATCCGACATGCTCCGGGCAACTGTCAACCATGCCGTGCTACGGATACAGAATCTTGCTGAGTTGAGGCCATATCAAACAGTGTTTTTTTACCATAAATCCTAACCAGCGTGCCGGAAACACTGCTATCATGTGTTTAATCTTCCCTGCCTTTTTCTGCAAGCGTACCGCTGCTTAGAGCGCCACGTTTTCGTCTGGTGACAAAACTTGGAACTAACAATCTTTGCGGCAAAATTCGCGAAAGCATTGCTTAGTTAGCATATCAACTAAATTTCAGACACCTACGATCGTTACAGCCCTTTCTCTGCCACGCTGAATACCGTCAGTTTAATTGTGGACACCCGGTACTTAAAACTTCTTACATATTAAGCTTTTATACTGCCTAAAGCATGGTACTGCGGGTGGCATAAACCGTGAGGGCTAAACGGAGCTACTACCTGCTTCGCAAACATCACATTCTAATTGAAGTTCCTCCCTCAGACAAAACATTCAGTAAAATCTGAAAGTAATCGTATTTTAAGAGCCGCGGACATTCATCCATACGTTTCATAAAATTATTTGTACTTATCTGCCAAGCATCCTCTGAATATTCGTACTTACTTTGGTATTGCGCAAACCACTGGTGTTCATAAAGTCTGTACCACTACTTCTTTTCTTCGTATGTCAGAATGATTAGTTACGAAAAGGAAAGTTATTTCAGCTCTTTTATCCTCGTTAATTGGCTTTGCTGCTAAACAATCCTCATTTATCCCTTCTTGTGAAGTTCTCATCCTAACTCCTCGTCCACTCTGAGAACGATGCACACACTTACTTAGCGTCACTTGGATAGAAACCACAACAAACTTCTACAAATCCATTTTGAGACCCGCAGCCATTCTCCGCGTTTTCGAACGCTACTTACAAATACTTTGAAGACAGCTGATTTAAGTTGGCTCTCTTGTCTCTTTCTCTTCGTTTCCTTCTCTGCCCAGTGTATCACTATTCGTACGTAATCCTGTTTCCCCTTTCCCGCTGGATACCCAACAAGAGAGGTGTAGATGTTGGCGGGTCCTCGCACATCCTTACTCACTCCACAGTCCCGAATGAATCTCGGACGAGGCTGTAGCGTCTTCTGTTTGCACAACACTTCGTGACTGGAATCCTTCAGATTAGGGGTTCGACTCCATGACAGGAATATTCAACGAGTTTGACCTCTTCGCTACTATTTCATTCTTTATTTTCTCTTTCTTCTCTTTTTCTTCTGTGTTCTATTTTGAATATCCCATGCCAGAATTTTCCACATTCTTACCCAGACAAGAGTACATACATCTCTCAGAATTTGCATTTTAATAACATGTCTTGACCTGTATATTAGTTTACAACATGTAGTATTTTAACTCCCTACCCTATGGCACTACGTCCCTTGAAGGGCCTTGGCCTGCCAAGCTACCAATGCTCAGCCCGAAGGCCTGCAGATTACGAGGTGTCGTGTGGCCAGCGCGACGAATTCTCTCGGCCGTTTTTCTTGGCTTTCTAGACCGGGACAACACGTAGTCTACCCCAAATAATATCTTAGGTTATTATATTTAATTGTAAAAGCATTGGATATCTCAGCATTTTTTTCAGGCGCAACTACGATATATAATATCGGTGGCGGGAAACCAAACAAGTGGTTCCTGACGAAGGTTACGGAACCACTCAGGGTGCTGATTCCAACGGCTTTTATTAGGCTCTTATCTAGGACAAACTGTCTGCAGAAGTCAACAAAATGTTGGGATATGATTCATTTTGATCCTGTCACGAGACCAATCGTTGAGATGTCTGTCAGGTAGTACTTTTCTTTCTAGCAGGGAATTCTAGCGCTGTTGTCTCTAATGGCTATCATATCTGTTCTCCGAGTGCTGGCATTTTTCAGAGATAACATGAACCTTTCCGTACAGTGGCTAGCTATTCTTCCGAGGGACTTACGCAATTAGCGGTCAGACTCGATGATATCCCTGGTTGAGTTGAGAAGTTGAACGTAAGGATCAGAAAACAACAACATATATAAATTAAGGAATTATTACAGGTGTGAACAAAGGAACTGTGATTTTTTGTGATTTGTGGTAGATTGAGTGCGTTAACAGGAGTAGTAATATAAGTGGTGTGTCAATAACACTACGTACTAGATCAGTGGTAGTTGTATTTACAATGTTATTTTACCCAGACTCAGTAGGAAGTTACCCCGCTGTGCAGTTAATTGACAAGCTTCACTGTACAGTACTTCATGCCAAGAGTGTAAAATACTCTCTCCACGCCATGATATGAATTCCTCTACGTCACTACAAAACCAATGACGCTATTAGATGTCGGATTGCCGTGGCATCAATCAGTGAAAACATGTGTGAATGAGTGAGCCACGTGACAAGTTTGAAAGTGTATAGTTTTGAGTAATGGTTTGCTCCCAGGGGAATAACTGTACGCTTAAATCAACCGCTGAATGCTACTACCTGATAACAGAAACCAAGAGTTTAGAGGAGAAAGAAGGGGAAGCAAGGTGCTGGAGGGTGTAAGTACTGCCGTGCTGCTCACTTGAGATCTTAACCCGCAATTCAGTTACAATTACGATGAGACGACGTGAACACTTTCGTAGCAACCAGTGAAGTGAACGTTTGCGCTGCAGCACATAGACTCACCCGGATGTTATGCGCTCCCAAGGTTTTGTGACATCAGATTATAGTAAATCTTTACCTTAGTTATGGCTGCTATGGTGACGGATGAAATATATCGTCGCTGCCGGGACAAAACCTTCTATGTGAAATATTTTAGCCTATAACGTTGGCCGATAAGATTATGTCATCTAAGGTGCAATATTGTGTGAATGTTGTCAAGGCATTCTCACTCTTCGTAATGTATGGGCTGCGGGTCAGTATATCTCCAAAAATATTTTCACATAGGAGATTTTGTCCCGGCAACGAAGTTATATAGAATAATAGGGAACATGTTTGATGTCAATATCTCGTTTAGTATTCTCATCATTCGGCGGAAAATGGGCGCATATAGCTTCATGAGTCTCCTCATGTAATTTAGTAGCACAAAACTGGAATATCAATCTCCTTGACTGATCTGGAAATATTTTAGACGGACATACTTGTCGACTCACGCTATCTGTGTCTGGATACCGACGAACGAAGTAATCAGTTCAGTTCGTATTTCATACCTATACATATCTGCTGAAATATAAAAAGAGTTGTGTAAGAAATATAAAACATCTCTCCCTGTGTGGGGTAGATAGATAGGCAAATGAATAGATAGTTTTATTTTAGTGGCCAAATTAGGTATACTTAACGCTCCCTTACACTTAACTAGCACTGTAAATACAACAGTTACATGAAATTCGAAACTAATTCCTGCCTTACTGTACTAAACAAATAAGCTAGGTCATAAAATATGTAAAAATATGTAACCTACTTCTGAATTAAAAACATGAAAGGATGTAATTCTTCTTATATAAAATTTAAATAAATCATTATATATAAACAGATCCCAGATTCATAAATAATTAATGGTATTGGATTTGTATCCCACAAGCTACTTTTACGGTTTACGGAGACGCCGAGGTGCCGGAATTTAGACCTGCAGGATTTCTTTTACGTGCCAGTAAATCTATCGACACGAGCACTTTCAAATGCCGCCGGACTGAGCCAGGATGGAACCTGCCAAGTTCGGGTCAGAAGACTAGCGCCTCAACCGTCTGAGCCACTCAGCCACGCAGAGTCTTGATTCATAGACAGTAGCAGACTTACGGAAGCGATTAACATGTATACTCTTGCCTGCTAAACGTCTATGATGTAAGGTTTGCATAATCTTCAGGGACACGGCCCTTCAAAACCCCTACTCTCGCTATGTTATGGGAAAGCGGGTTAAAAACACTTCCTAATAACTAACCACGAACCTACTACGCTGGCGTAGCAGGGGGAGAGGTGATACTCCCATGTGGCGCGTCCCAGGTGGCGGATAAGGGGGTCCTAACCGGCGGACTTGAGCGAAATGAAATACCTCTCGTGGACCCAACACACAAACCCCTGTAGTTGGAGGACGCAGTTGAAGAATACACCCGCGGTATCCCTTTCTGTCGTAAGAGGCGACTAAAAGGGGCGACCAAGGCATGATTGTATTAGAACCATGAAACTACTTGTGATTAGTACAACCAAGCGGGGAACACAATGGGTACCTTTTACTTGCGCCTAGTGCCACTATGTTGGGTATCAAGTAAGTTTGTGATTAGTAGCAACAGAGTGCGTTGCCGGCTTCTACAGTAGCCTACCTGTGATTAGTACCACTTTAGATGATGATGCTTAGTGTTTTAAGAGGCCTAACATCGAAGGTCATCGGCCCCAGTACCACTTTAGGAGGGACTCCATGGTTGTGGCTTGCCTATGATTAGTACCCACTGTATGAGGAACACTATGGGATAGTGCGGTCCCTGTGGTTAGTACAGTTACGTAATAAACACCATACGCTTGTGTTGCTTATAAATGGCGCCGCAATGTGCGAAACACCATAGGTCTGTATTCCAAGTGCAAATTTCATTACCTGCGAGTTATACCATACTGTGTGGAATGCCGCGAGTCTACGCTACTATTGATTAGCACCGCAACATGACAAATACCACAACTCTACATTCCTAGCCATAAGTACCATCATGAGGGTCCGAAGACTTGGATTTTGGACCCCTTTAGACTACAAGCATCATCGATTCAGTATTATGCTATAGACGCAGTCCCTTGGTCAGTGATACTGTTGTTTCACGTCAGTTTACGTGAATGCGAGACATTGCGGGTCGGATGCATTGATTGCTTTAAATTCATATCCACCCATTCATTCCTCGTCCTCACGTTTTGAATTATGCTCAGTGGAGGATTTTGGACTTTTAATTTGTCACTCCATTTCGTCTCATTTCGTACCATTAGGAGCCAGTGACCTAGATGTTAGGCCCCTTTAAAAAACATGCATCATCATAATTACCTAATAACTAAATTAGTTCGAATTCTGGCCTATTAATGCCTACAAATCTGGGGTCTGATTATTAGTAGTTGTAGTAATGATAAATATTAATAACTAAGATAACACTAATTTAATTTATAATGTTACAATCTTAGGAAAAAGTAATTTTATCGTGAATTTACATCTGAGATACATTAGTACACACCGAGAAAGTGTATACGTCGTTTGAACCCTGTATCTATCAGCTTACATTCGGGACACAGTGGATTCAAACCACACCATCGGCAGCCCTTACGATAGTTTTCCTTGGTTTTCCATATTCACGCCAGATAAATGTTGGGGCTGGATTTCTATAAAGTTCATGGTCACTTCCTTTCCTCTCCAATCCACCCGGCAAGTTGGCCGTGCAGTTAGGTGCGCGCAGCTGTGAGCTCGCATCGGGCAGATAGTGGTTTCGAACCCCACTGTCGGCAGCCCTGAAAATAGTTTTCCGTGGTTTCCCATTTTCACACCAGGCAAATGGTGGGGTTGTGCCTTAATTACGGCCACGGCCGCTTCCTTCCCATTCCTAGGCCTTTCCTGTCCCATCATCGCCATAAGACCTATCTGTGTCGGTGCGATGTAAAGCAAATTGTAAAAGAAAGAAAATTTTTTATTGTCAGTCAACTGCAGTTACACTGCAGTCAGCAGTTTCGTAATATTTGATGGCATGAAACAAGGGTAGCACTTAGAAGATATCTCAATATTAGAATACCGAAATTTAAAATGTTATGCATTTTAACGACTTAAATATGCTTGATTTCTGACAATATGAAACCAACATTTATGGAAAACAAGATCCTAAAATTTATTCTCTATTACCTATAACTGTAATACAGCCCGCCTGGTGGCCATGATCGTTAAGGCGCTGAGGTCCAAACGGTCCGACACCGAGGTTAGCCGGTTCGAGTCCCGTTGGTCGAAAAAAATTTCACCAACAGAATATTGGCCGGCAGGGTAGGGGAGGTGGTGGTATACAATTTCTAATCAGTAGATTGCGAGCCAAAATCCTGGATTAAATTCCAAACCTCTCCGCAATGCTCATATGGAGTGAGGGCAATACGACGCTGTTGATGGAGATTCGTCCGTCGGATGGGGACGTTAAGCCTTGAGCCGACGCTCTTGGTGCTATTCGACAGGAGTAGGCTATGTGCCGGCACCGGGTTTCACCCTCTTCCCACTATCATATATCACGTCATTCATTTCATCTCATTAACTCCTCTGATGAGGTTGACGTGAGGAAGCGCATCCGGTCATAAAAACCCGCCACGACAGATTCATCTCACCTCATACCCGACCCCGTAGGGAAACGGGACAAGGGTTGGACAAACAAACCTGTAACTCTAATACAAGGTATAACAATGGTAGTACTTCGTCTGTACTTTTTGTGGAAGAAACCTATGCTGGCCGACGATCCGTTCTCATTAAAACTTGTTTCTCAACTGCATCTATGACAGAATCAGATTATTTATGACAGAACAATCACTTGCATGATTTTTGGATTAACTGTATTCTCCTACGGCAATGAAAAGTGTCAATTTCAAGAATTGCTGTATATAATAAATGTTTTACATCCAATTATGCAGTTCGATGAATATGATAAGTATAATTAAATATTCCATGGGTACTTGTAGACTGTTAACTTAAACACCATATCCTTCCACTGGTTTAAGTAACATGAAGACTGCAGTATTAAAAAAATCACATCACAGAAATTTACTGGCTGTAATTCTAGACATAATACTGTGTTAACGACGTCCCGTTCTGCGTTTCCTCCGTAGTGCGAGGAAACTAATGGGCAAATAAATGCGAGTTCCTTTTTCTAATGTTCCCATTTCCATTCTCCCATCATCAGCAGAGATGGCATTTTAACCGGATCAAGTAGAATTTCTTCCCTTGTAATTGAATATTAGGGAACTCCGACAAAAGCATTTAAAATAATTGTTCAGAGATTTATGCTTCAAATATGATTATACTACACAAACCGAGATTCCTGTGGCCTGATCTTAAAATACAATAATACCGAACTCGATATCTGCAGTCGCTTAAGTGCGGCCAGTATCCAGTAATCGGGTGATAGTGGGTTCGAGCCCCACTGTCGGCAGCCCTGAAGATGGTTTTCCGTGGTTTCCTATTTTCACACCAGGCAAATGCCGGGGCTGTGCCTTAATTAAGGCCACGGCCACTTTCCTGCAATTCCTAGGCCTTTCCTATGCCATCGTCGCCATAAGACATATCTGTGTCGGTGCGACGTAAAGCAAATAGCAAAACAATTACAGTAATAAGGTCTGATATGTTTTATATTTTGGAATAAGGAAAGGTTATTAGTTCATATTAAATTACGTGACAGGGATTAGTTTGACAACATGCAGAGAAATAGGAGCTCCATGATAGTTCGCACGGCCAACACAGATTTAAAGAGAGATTTAATCTTTCCACAATGACAATTGCATTACAATATTACACTTTTTCACAGATATTTGAAGGAAAATGATAATTATATGACGATTTTATACCGTTTTACATGCATTTTATAGGGTCTTAAGTGTTATATTCGTGCTCGACGGAACACACAAAAAATAATGTTTCGCATTCATGGAGCTTATGATTACGAACAATTAAAAAAGAACTACCACTATGGAATTAGATAATCAATAGTGTCTTTCCTACAATATTCGTACAACTGACTAAAAGGAACTGTCATGAGTTTGGCAGTTGAGGGGTCTCCACAATGTTATATCTATTCCAGTGGATTCTGGTAATGAGGTTGACGTCAGGATGGCAATTGGAATTCGGGTACCTACAATCCAGCTCATACGTTGTGGAAGAACAGAGAGATGTATTACGACGAAGAAAAATATATTCTTCAACTAGACTGTCTAGGCCAAAAACTGGTTCCATTCTCAAAGCTTTTCCCTTTCCTCTAGGTTGGTAACTAATACTTCGATTTTGTATTCCGTAGTCATTGATTCGTGGTATATGGAAGGACAATTTTGAATTTGTTGAAATGCTATGTCTGTTAAGTGGGAGACCTCTAACTTTTGACGAATGTGTTCATTTTTCTGTAAGTCTAAGACGGTGAAACCTGTAATACTTGGAATGAAATTTATTACCCTTGATTCAGTTTTCCTTTTCTTTAGTCTGCGCTTTATGGATAATTCTTATCAATAACAAGTAAATAGTATGAATGTCAATGTTTTATGAAGCAAAGCGAAGTCATCTCCGTACAGGCCATGAAGGCCCTTGGAGGGGTGGAAGGTAAAGGCTCCCACCATCCGTCAATTTGGAACTTAATGGGGTAGAGTGCTTCACTTTATGCCCGGCCTCCTATGCCCCCAGAAATTAACCTGGTACTCATTTTTGGTGTAGGGCCAACCTAAGACCCAAGTGCTGCAAGAGGAAATAATATTTCTTAAATTTTACGAATTTCTGATGGGGATTCGAATCCACAACCTTCCGGGCGAAACGTGCGCGGCTTTACCGCCGAGGCCAGACAGCCCCTAATGTTTTATGAAATGTTAAGTTATTCGTTATCTTTGCCTCTTGAGTCCATCTAATTATGAAATACATTGTTTGTAACTTGTTCACCTTAAATGTTAGATAATGTTCATTATAGTAAGAAATTTTTCTGCAAAAGTAATTGGCCTAGGTGTTCTCCATATGCTTTTTTCAGAATGTATTCACAATTAATTGCATGATTTTATTATTCATCAATGATAACATATTTTGTCGTCTATATTGTAAAAATTGGAAACCCATCGTTTAAGTTTTGCGGTCAGAAATAATTAAGCCGTACGTAATGTACTAATTGGTATATCATAAGCAAACTTTGTCACATTCAGAGATGCATTTTAGGGGATTAGGGGCGCGCAGCATCCGGAAGATGTTGGGTTCGAGCCCTACTTTCGGCAGCCATGAATATGGTTTCCCGTGGTTTGCCATTTCCACACCGGCAACTGCTGGGGCTGTACATTAATTAAAACCACGGCCGCCTCCTTCCCATTCCTAGGCCTTTTCTCTCCTATAGTCACCATAAGACCTATCTGTGTCGGTGCGACGTAAAGCTAATTATAAGAAAAGGTCTTAGCCATTATTTAATTATTCTTCCGAGTTAAACCGTGTTGTTGTTTCTTTCTGTATATTCTGTACAGTTTTCCGACGTTTCGAATACATTGCAGCATTCTTTTTAAAGGCTATGAAATACCCCTGCTCGATCCGGGGTAATCAGTCTCCCAGGCAGCAATCAGACTAAGAGAGTACTTACTGACCTTGGCCTTAAATATCCTTCTCTCTCCGGCTGACGTGACCCCTAGTAGTCTTTCGAGAATTCTGTCACGCAGCCAGGGGGAGAGAACTCCCAGTGCTATTACTGCATGTTTATGTTGTGATCTGCTTGTATTAGTCTGTGTATGATAGCAACCAAGAATCAGCGGTTCGACCCGGAAGATCTCTGCACACCGTGGAAGCTTCACTTCGAGGGTCTGTGCCATTCTTCCTTAGTTGCACTTTTACCTATATATTATATAATGTTGGAAACAGAATGCAATACCGTTTTATTCCTTATTATCATATCATTAGTCGTTTGTCGTAGTTTTACTTATGTTCCTGCAATACGGATTTAGAAATGACGATCCCGATCTGCTTTTATGTTCGTGATACAACGAGTAATTCTGAAAAGAAGTTAATTTAATCTCGCTACATACGTAACTTTTTTTCGGTTTCGAAGATAACTTTTGTCAAATGAAACATATTAAACTGTACAACACAGTACACAATGAATAATATCCAGAAATGTCACTAAATGTTACAAATAACTGGTAAGTAGAAGTCTTTTTTGAACTGAATATCTCCCGTTAAAATGTGAATGTATGGATCAATAGAAATTTCTATGTTTGAATTATTTAGTACAGAAAGACCTCTGACAACGTACAGAAGTCAAAACTGGTAGAAATTCTTCACGAAATCAACCTGGATGGAAAATTTAATCGAATAATCCAATCCATTAATCCACACCGCAAATAGCCAGCCGACAGACGGTAGCAATACAACATCAGAAAACGGCATCTCAGAACTTGTTCTTCAAGGTTGAATACTGTTTCCACTACTCCTCAAATTATGTTAAGACCGAATTTTCGAGGAATCTCTTACAGATTAAGAAGATGGTTGTTTGAGATCAATGTTGCGGTAGTAACGTTGTTAAAGTGTGAAGATGATGCTTTGCTTGTACCTGAAAATACTGCAACCCCTGTTGAACAAGGTTAATCTCACTGGAATTAAGTACGATCTCAATTTCAACGTTGCAAATATAAAATTCATGGCGTTAATCACTAACTATACCAAGTGGTTTCGTTACATTTAAATGAAACAAATAATGGAGCAAAGAGATACGTAGGTTGCATGATAAGCGAAAACTTGGACCGTACGTATATTTTTGGCGAATTGAAGGAGAAATTACTAGCTTCAACAACAGTTCTCCAATGGTAACCTCAGTCTGAAAGTACAGTACATAAATAAATATTTTGATCAGTGTTGATTATGATGCTGGGATAATTACTTTAAAATGCAACTTATTAAGCTACTAGAAGCTTTTGAAGCATGAATCCTCCGGAAATCGTATATAGGAGACACAAAGGATGAGAAACACGTAAGTCCTAAATAAGCAAGAGCGTGCAGTGAACATTTGTCTTAGAGTAGTTTGGGCATTTTATATGAGCGAGAAAGTACCACATTCTGCAAGCAATACTACAAGAATAAACGTGCTCTCGGTCTCAAGAAAAGAACGTAACTGGACATCATTAGAGAAGAGATGGGAATAAACAGCGCACAACAGCATTCCCACCTGCCACAATATAGAGTTTTTGCCACAGTGGCCGGCAAAGTACAGGGGGACAGGATATGGGACGTGAAGAAGAATTTAAAAAATAATCGTAAAATTATATATTCCCTAATTCATTCCTTAAATAGGGTTATTAAAGGTGGTCCTTTCTTTCAGTATTTTATGTACAGTGTTTAAAGGTCGGACAGAGTGTGGAGTAAGATTTTACCATACGAAGTTACATAACTTATTATTTACCTTATTCATGAAAGGACGAGCTACATCGATAAATGTGGAATTGCATTCATAAAGACTGGAACTGTTCAAGTGAATTTCAGGAGCATATTAATTGAATGTAAACTAGTTTTATGAGCGGAAGGTAAAATGAGAAAAGGAAAGTTCATCTTTTTATCATGGTAAAGAAAGAATCCCTTCCCTTTCTTACATTCAACCAGTCTCCGACGTTGTACGTTGTTATTTGCAACAACTACCTTCATTAATTTAAATTATAATCTTAATAAATAAAATATTTAATATCACGTGTCAGTACATTATTATTTCAGCAAATGTTCTTCATAATTATTTCTTTCTCACAAAATACTGATCATCTGGAGACCTCTTCTTTACAATTTGTTTTACGTCAAAGCGTCTTATGGTGACGATGGGATGGGATAGGCCTAGGAGTGGGAAGGAAGCGGCCGTGGCCTTAATTTACAGCCCCAGCATTTACCTGATGTAAAAATGGAAAATAACGGAAAACCATTTTCAGGGCTGCCGACAGTGAGGCTCCAACCCACTATCTCTCGGACACAACCTCATAGCTGCGTGCCCATAATAGCACGGCCAACTCGCCCTGTCTGGGGATTTTAACTTCTGGTGTCTGTCGGTTGGTGTTCCTTAAACTGGGAAATGGCTAGATATGTATCAACCAAATTCCTTATTTGGAATCTGCCCCTTCGGGGTTGTATTACCTTGTGAATATGACTTCAAGCTTATGGCTTGGAGTGGGGATTTATAGAACAATCAAAACGATTCATCTTTAATAGATGTGGAGGTCTATCGAAAGAAAGTCATAGGACATGTTGTAACTGAAGCCCGGCCTTTTAGGAAGTGTCGGTCATCCGCTCTTCCGTAATGTAGCAAGACTAGGAGTTCTGATGGGCCGTACCACCACAGTTTATGCAAAACTCGTAGCACAACAATTGTACAGGTAGAGCATACTTGTTCCTCACTTCGGTAAGTATACATTCTAATGTATGACAGCCTTACAATCCGGCTCTAGTTGTAACCATTGCAATTTCCGATCAATTACGCCATGTAATTATTTATTGCCTGACGGATAGTAACGGATATAGTATGAAGGAGAGAAATTCCAGCGCAGTGGTGAGTAGTAATTAGATTGAGAAGTGCATCGGTACATCTTAATATAAATATAGCGATGTCAGAACAGAAAAATGTAATCATTAAAACTAGTGCCTTTCTTGCATGGAGCGCTTTGTGTCTGTTATGCAAATAGTTTCTTAATCAGAGAATTTTTTACTTAATCATATAAATTGAAATGAGCTGGTTCTAGTTGTGGTAATAAATCGTTCGTTTCTCATTATTATTATTCTTCTTCTAACGCTTATCCCACAGCTGTGCGATTGCGGGTGCGAACTGTGTCGCACATGTGGATTTGGCTCTGTTTTTAAGACCAGATGCCCTTCCTGACGCAAACCCTATATGGAGGAATGTAATCACTATTGCGTGTTTCTGTGGTGGATGATAGTGTGGTGTGTTGTACGAATATGAAGAGGGGGGGTATTAGTATATACACAAACACCCAGTCCCCCGAGCCAGGGAATTAGTCAGAACCGATTAATCCTTGACCCGGCCGGGAATCGAACCAGGGACCCTCTGAGCCGAAGGCCAGTACGCTGACCATTCATCCAACAAGTCGGACGTTCATTTGTCAATGTTAGTAATAATATTCGTTATTTATCCATTGTTACCTCGTCGATAATGTGCTATCTTTATAACTTCCTAAATCAATCAATCAATCAATCAATCAATCAATCAATCAATCAATCAATCAATCAATCAATCAATCAATCAATCAATCAATCAATCAATCAATCAATCAATCAATACTGATCTGCATTTAGGGCAGCCGCCCAGGTGGCAGATTCCCTATCTATTGCTTTCCTAGCCTTTTCCTAAATGATTTCAAAGAAATTGGAAATTTATTGAACATCTCCTTTGGTAAGTTTTTCCAATCCCTTACTCCCCTTCCTATAAATGAATATTTGCCCCAGTTTGTCCTCTTGAATTCCAACTTTATCATATTGTGATCTTTCCTACTTTTATAAACGCTATTCAAACTTATTAGTCTACTAATGTCATTCCACGCCATCTCTCCGCTGACAGCTTGGAACATACCACTTAGTCGAACAGCTCTTTTTCTTTCTCTCAATTCTTCCCAACCCAAACATTGCAACATCTTTGTAACGCTACTGTTTTGTCGGAAATCACCCAGAACAAATCGAGCTGCTTTTCTTTGGATTTTTTCCAGTTCTTGAATCAGGTAATCCTGGTGAGGGTCCCATACACTGGAACCATACTCTAGTTGGGGTCTTACCAGAGACGTATATGCACTCTCCTTTACATCCTTACTACAACCCCTAAACACCCTCATAACCATGTGCAGAGATCTGTACCCTTTATTTACAATCTCATTTATGTGATTACCCCAGTGAAGATCTTTCCTTATATTAACACCTAGATACTTACAATGATCCCCAAAAGGAACTTTCACCCCATCAACGCAGTAATTAAAACTGAGAGGACTTTTCCTATTGGTGAAACTCACAACCTGACTTCTATATACTTCCAGCAAGACTTGTCACATTTACATTTTAAATAACAGGATGTAGCGTTTCGAATAATTCGCTTTCCATTGCCGATGCGCGGGATATTTTTGGGAGTTATGGCTTTAATGCGGGGAGTGTCCCAGTACATGTTCGGCTGGCTGGTGTATAAGTCGTTCTGTTTTACGTCGATGGACAAACTGCGCGTCTGGAGATGGGATGACGATGAAGTGGGGAGAGAGTGAAACCCAGTGACGGCAATTAGCCCACTGCTGTCGAATAACACCAAGGCGTCTCCCTATCAGAAAGACGAATCGCCATCAACAGCCCCCTCACTCCATAATGAACACGTTTGGAATAGAATCCAGGTGAATCCAGATGGTGAATTCCTTTTCCACCAACGGGGCTCGAACAAGCAAACCACGCTGTCGGACTTGATGCCTTAATGATTATGGGAACTACGCGCGCTAATGAGCGTCGTATCAAATAAATATTACAGCGAACATATTATCATAGCATTCTTCCTCCGCCACTTTTTACCGCATCCTGCTGCGGTTCCAGGTGTTATCTGTGGTGTTCTTGGCCTAGTTTAGCGGCCCGACGTGCATTATGATGCCCATCCTATGCCGATAGATTTATTCGATGATGAAATGGAGAGCAGTCTGGTGAGTTGAGTGTAAATGAGGTGTTTAGTAGTAAGACAATAAGAATCTAAAAGACCCCAGGCCAGAAGAAATAACCTGATATACTACTAAAAATCGTCTGGCTAGTCGACAATCGATTCCAGAGTCCTCTGAACCGAAAGCTGCTACGCTGACAGTTTATTCAAGGAGATGAACTAGGCCAGTGATGGCGAACCTATGACACGCGTAGACTTTCTGTGGCACATCGCACAACATATTTTATAAATAGGTCGAAAATCTTTCAACATAGCATGTTTCAACATTACGATTTAATACAGAAGTATGTCACAAATCCTTGGCCATAATTTTTGTAAGTTTTATTTATATTGGGTTAAAGTAAAAATCCACAATTCTAGCCCTTCAGGCAAGCAAATCAATGTTAAAATCATCCTAGGGATATGAGGTACGAATTTTAGGCAAATAAAATTTAATAAAGTATGATAATATCTTCTTTACTTATTCCTAAATATTACAATCCATTTCTTAATCATCGTCGCAGTTTACCTTTTCATACCACTACGAGCGCTGCTGTGTGTCAATGTAGAGTTTCACCTAAGCCCTTATAACTACATTAGGTGAGGGCATATTTTTCAAAACTCAAAATACGCCTTAGGGTATTGAACCATGCAACACATCACAGAAAAAATTATGCAAATATTTTAATTTAGCTAGAATTTTAATCAAAAAGAAAACGAGTAAAAAAGCAATTTTAGGCTCTTTTCCGGAAGTGCGTTTAGTCCTGAAGTGATTTTCGAATTTTATTTTCTTTTTGCTTGGTGGAGGTATCCAAGAGTCACAAAGTTCAGCACAACTGAGGAAATTGGTCAATGTTTATTGTTTGTGGTATAGGTATACTTTGTCTGCTGAGAAATGTTTTCAACATTAAAATATATTTTATTTCTAAAATGTACCTGTTTTTCAAAAAGTAATATTCAGTTATGTTTGCGAAATAAAACCATGATGGATTTATGGATTTGTATGTAACGCAAAATATTTTTTGTCACCTCCGTACAGGCCATGAAGGCCCTTGGAGGAGTGGAAGGTAAAGGCTTCCACAATTGTTAACCTCGGCACGTGATGGGTTAGAGTGGTTAGCTCGACGCCCGGCCGCCTTTGCCCCCGGGAATTAACCTGGTACTCATTTTTGGTGTAGGCTAAGTGAACCTCAGGGCCATATGCACCTCCGGAAGTGGAAATCTCGTTTCTTAAATTTTACGACTTCCTGACGGGGATTCAAACCCATGTCCTTCCGGGCGAACCGAACACCCCTTTACCGCCTCGGATCGGCAGCCCTTAATGCAATATATTACCTGAATGAAATCAAAGGAGAGGTTTCATGATGATTTAAATGAAAACTGACTGATGGCACACTAGAAAGGAAAAGGTAATAAAGAAGACCTTAATTAATCGGCTTGTTCGTAAAGGTTTGCCGTACCTCGACATCCATTTTATCCAAATGCTATAATGCTGTACTGATCAATACAGACGGCTTAAGACCAATCGAATTGCTTTGAGAATTGTCTTCCGCCAGAACAGGAAGCAGATAAAATGGCAGTGAAAATGATGTTGTGTAAAAATAAAGGAAATCGTAAATAGAGAGCAGCACATTGCTTCGAAGTCTCCAGAAGTGTCAATGAAATTGTCGTAAAACTGATAGAAGTGTTTCCTTTACTGCTCACCTTCCGAAACTTGGAGTGTTTTACTTCCCAATTCTTGTTTTATCCTCTTCATATGACCAATGAGTAAACATACATTTTGCTTCCTTATAAAAATCAGGCCTGGGCAACTTTTTAGGAATTCAGGAACAAGAAAATCGCATCCATAACATGCATATACAGGTTGGTCGGAAAAATCTTGAACCGTGTCTATGAGCGTTAGTAGTTTGGTCATACTGATAAATAACGTGGAAAGCATAATTCGATATTTCGCGCATTTTTACGTACTGATCAGCTGATGAACTTAGCCAATCAGATAGCTTCGCAAGCGAATGCAAATGGACTTTGCGCGCCGGTGTTGATTTAATCTGCACGTGGCTTAAAACTCGCATACATTAAATCCTCTTCCTTTTTGTAAGTGGTGATCAAAAGAGGGTTCCTTGAGCAATAGGCATTGCTTCTACTTATTTGTACCATCCACCTCATCTTAATTTTTCCCATCCCATCACCACTGGTTAAAACTTGTTCTCTCCTGACATCGACCCTATTGTGTTTTGCAAAACCTAGCAAATATTTCACGCCTTTCTGGCCCTTAATTTTTAAATGTTGATTACTTCGAAAGTCTTCAATTTGTCCATCTGTTTAGTGTTAAGATCTGATTCTTAGTTGGTTGTACTTTAACTCAATAATCACTTCCTACACCATCTGAAGTACCATGTCTTAAATATGGACGGAGTGGCGAGAGATGACGGACGTCGAATATTCAAGAAACGGTCTTTGCACCTGAAGTACAATGGTGGGAAGAGCAAGGAGAAGAAAACGGAAAATAGGATGATTAATAACAATAAGGAGAAAGAGCAGCAGGAGAATAAGAGAAAGAAGAAATGGAAGAAAAAAAACGAAAAGAAGCCCGTGCTTTTTTATTTTTATAATTTGCTTTACGTGGCACCATCACAGATAAGTGTTGTGCCGACGACTGGATAGGAAAGGGCTAGGAGTGGGAAGGAAAGAAGCGACCGTGGCCTTAAATAGGAGCCATCACTGAAAAGGAAGAATTCGTGGATTTTTAAGCTAAAAATAAAAATTCTATTTTTAAATAAAAATCACACCATTTCATTCATGACTCCCCTTCATTAAGGTACATCGCAGCATTTTACCTGTTAGAGAATGGAAAACCTTCTGAATGGGAGCTGAGAGGTACGTGACCCACACCCCGCAGCCACTCCCTCACTAAATTTATTTTAAAAGATCGGGCAGGGCTGAGTGTTTCAGTTCGGTGGTATATGAAGGTGCTAAAATACGTCAGCCTCGTGTCAGTAGGTTTACTGGCACGTAAAAGAACTCATGCAGGATTAAATTTCGGCACCTCGGCATCTCCTAAAACCGTAAAGTATTTAGTGGAACGTAAAGCAAATAACGTTATTATAATTCAATCAATCAATCAATCAATCAATCAATCAATCAATCAATCAATCAATCAATCAATCAATCAATCAATCAATCAATCAATCAATCAATCAATCAATCAATCAATCAATCAATCAATCAATCAATCAATCAATCAATCAATCAATCAATCAATCAATCAATCAATCAATCAATCAATCAATCAATCAATCAATCAATCAATCAATCAATCAATCAATCAATCAATCAATCAATCAATCAATTCCCTATCTGTTGTTTTCTTAGCTTTTTCTTAAATGATTTCAAAGAAATTGGAAATTTATTGAACATCTCCCTTTTTAAGTTATTCCAGTCCTTAACTCCCCTTCCTATAAATGAATATTTGCCCCAATTTGTCCTCTTGAATTCCAACTTTATCTTCATATTGTGATCTTTCCTCATTTTAAAGACGCCACTCAAACTTGTTCGTCTCCTAATATCATTCTACGCCATCTCTCCGCTAATAGCGCAGAACATACCACTTAGTCGAGCAGCTCGTCTTCCTTCTCCCAAGTCTTCCCAGCGCAAACTTTGCAACATTTTTGTAACGCTAGTCTTTTGTTTAAAATCACACAGAAAAAAATCGAGCTGCTTTTCTTTGGATCTTTTCCAGTTCTTGAATCAAGTAATCCTGGTGAGGGTCCAATACACTGGAACCATACTCTAGTTGGGGTCTTACCAGAGATTTACATCCTTAACACAATCCCAAAACACCCTTATAACCATGTGCAGAGATCTGTACCCTTTATTTACAATCCCATTTTTGTGATTACCCCAATGAAGATCTTTCCGTACATTAACACCTAGATACTTACAATGATCCGCAATACAGGGTCAGAAAAAGCTTCGCCTACTCTAATTCTCTGAGTTCTATTTTCTAGAAATATAGCCACCCATTCACTCGCTCTTTTATCTAGTCCAATAGCACTCATTTTTGCCAGGAGTCTTCCATGATCTACCCTATCAAATGCCTTAGAGAGGTCAATCGCAATACAGTCCATTTGGCCTCCTGAATCCAGGATATCTGCTATATCTTGCTGAAATCCTAGAAGCTGAGCTTCAGTGGAATAACCTTTCCTAAACCCAAACTGCCTTCTGTCAAACGAGTTATTAATTTCGCAAACATGTCTAATATAATCAGAAAGAATGTTTTCCCAAAGCTTACGTGCAATGCATGTCAAACTGACTGGCCTGTAATTTTCAGCTTTATGTCTATCGCGCTTTCCTTTATACACAGGGGCTACTATAGCAACTCTCCATTCATTTGGTATACCTCCTTCAACCAAACAATAATCAAATAAGTACTTCAGATATGGTACTATATCCCAACCTATTGTCTTTAGTATATCCCCAGAAATCTTATCAATTCCAGCCGTTTTTCTAGTTTTCAACTTTTTTATCTTATTGTAAATGTCATTGTTATCATACGTAAACATTAATACTTCTTTAGCATTAGTCTCCTCCTCTATCTGGACATTATACTTGTAACCAACAATCTTTAAATACTGCTGACTGAATACATCTGCCTTTTGAAGATCCTCACATACACACTACCCTTGTTCGTTAATGTTTCCTAGAATGTCCTTCTTGGAACCTGTTTCTGACTAAAAATACCCATATATACCTTTCCATTTTTTACTAAAATTTGAATGCCTGAAAATTATGCTTGCCATCATGCTATCCTTAGCTGCCTTCTTTGTTAGATTCAATTACATGGTAAGTTCCTTCAATTTCTCCTTCCACAACCATTTCTAACTCGATTTCTTTCCAATCTGCACCTCCTTCTTAATCTCTTTGTTTCTCTATTAAAATAAGGTGGGTATTTACCATTCATTACCACACTTAAAAGTACAAAACTGCTTTCACATTCCTCAACAATTGCTTTAAACCCATCGCAGAGTCTGGTTTACATTATTATTATTATTATTATTATTATTATTATTATTATTATTATTATTATTATTATTATTATTATTATTATTATTATTATTAAAAGATCGGAAATTGTCAATGTAATTCAAAATGTGCCTAGTTTTATCACGGAAGATCATTTATAGGACTATGGACGGTAGAATTTGAACCCACCACCTCTCGAATGAAAGATTATTGCTAAGTGATGCATACCGAAACACCAACGCGTTCATTTTTTTACCTGAAATCTGATATAATTAGTAATCGAGGCAACCAATCAATGAATAATTCATTAAGTCAGTCAACCAGCCAGTGAATCAATCAATTAATCAATCAATCAATCAATCAATCAATCAATATAAAAATTAAAGGAAAGAGATAGGTGAGAGAGAGATAGAAAGGAAGAAAGAACGAACGAACGAATGAGAGAGAAATATTTGATTGAATTGATGAACATATGAAAAAATGAATCAATCAAATATATGACCGAACTAATGGAACATTCACTAATTCAGTGAAACTAAAGTTCATACTCCAGATTTGTTTGTACCTACTCAAAAACACAATATTGACGTAGGGTGGTGACAACCGAAATCTGGCAATATTTTAACGGACTGTACCTGCTAATGAGAGTTTCCGGAACGGAGTTCATCATCTCGTGACAGACAGACAGACAACTGGATGACGAACATTAATTGCAACAAGTCGTGACGATGTTCAGAAATAAAACCTAATATCTTGTCGGAATGAATACTGTTTTCTCATATTAACGCGTTCGCTACCGAAATCTGTATTCATTTTCCTCCTGTAATAAGCGAAAATTTTCCATCTCCCATAATGCTGTGGCAGATTTGAGAACGATAAATAGCATGGCTTCTAGCCTCTAGAATGACCAAGTGAAGGTCTTTCGAGTTAAGGCGAATGAGCGGCGGCCCGTGCATCTGTGAGCATGGGGCCCTGCCTACGATGAAGTCCAATATTGAAGACGACAGACACACACACACACATACACAGAGGGAACAAACAGAGAGACATACAGACTGAGAGACCCGGTCAGACGAATTAATCACACAGGAAGTTGGCAACAAGATTTTGGTCACGTTGCTGTGAGGTTGAATTCGGTAGTTGGTAGTTTGAACCCCACTGTCGGCTGCCCTGAATATGATTTTTTGGTTTCCCATTTCCTCACCTGGCACATGCTGTGGGTGTACCTTAATTAAGGCCACGGCCGCTTCATTCGCACTCCTAGCTTTTTTCTATCCTATCATCGTCATTAGACCTATCTGTGTCGGTGCGACGTAAAGCAACTTGCAAAACGAACCCACCGCCGATAGTGCTTTTTTTGTTTGTGCACTACACGTGGAATGCGACGGCCCCATAGGAAAGTTATGAATGTACCACCACACGATATGCGCCACTTCTTCTTGTCAAGGCTATCTCGAATGATAGTCCAATTAATTAATGTATGTATTTATTCCACTCTACAGTGTTTCTATATCCCACTAACAGTCTCATAGTAGTTTACATAATTGCGTGATATTAATGCTAATAATACACTAAACTGGCAACATTAATGAAATAAGTAACTCCTTATGGCTCTACTCTGTGAAGGTGTACAATGCTCTCCATAAATATATACAACAGGCAACAACAAATTCAAAATTTAAACAAAAAATAAATAATCAATGGACAAAAGAAAGTCTTACAAACCAAGTAATGTACAGTGGTCGTATATATTTGTAAGGATTTTCTCTTCTCTAAAACTGTAACGTATTTTGAAATAAGGTATTATTTTATTGTAAATATTTTGTAAACTCTGCCAATATTTAATCTTTGAATTTCACCGTTAAGAGCCTCGGCTCAGATTCCCTTTCTTGAGCAAATAAATAAATAAATAAATAAATAAATAAATAAATAAATAAATAATAAATAAATAAATAAATAAATAAATAAATAAATAAATAAATAAATAAATAAATAAATAAATAAATAAATATGTGTTACGGTTGAATTTACATACATTATAAAATAAATTGATAAAATAATAATATATAATCTCTACAGATTAGAGAAATGTGGAGGAACGTACAGTCATTTAAGACTCTTTGGATTTCAGCTCACCATTCAAAGCCTTCATAATAGACTTCAGAGCTTCTAAAAGAATCATAAAAACATTTCGTCCACCCACAGATTTGTAAATCAATTATTGATGGATTTTGGGTGTTAATTCTCGTCGTCATACTGTATGTCTCATAATACTGAAATACCGGCAGACGTGACTGATAGATAGGCCAATTGCTATCACTCTTCCTAATGCCATTTGACATGAACTGAATTTCCTGTTAAATCTGCTGAGAATTCAGATTCAGGGAGATATGAGAACGACGTGTGTGTGCCACCGGAGGCAAACACCCTCGTGCACTAGTTAACTAATTATTGACTAAGAGAGCGCGTAATTCGCACTGAGGTCTAGTTGTAGTCTAATCCACGTAAGGGATCGAAAATCACGTGATTGAATTTGCCGAGCGAAGCCCAGGTCGGTTTACAAAATGGCAGGTCTGACTACTGGTTATCAAATTCACTCGTACACATATTCTGGAACATGAATGTATTGAAATATATTGTAAAAGTGGTCGGATCAACTTTCATTCGCTTTATTCTTGTACACACATAATTAACCGTATGATTTCCCGTAATAAGTAATTTACGCGTCTTATCCATTCGTTACTTTCTCAAACTTAAATTGTAAAAATGGCAGCATTTGTTCACAATTCAACAGATTTAATTCGTAGATATGATGAATTAACTACGTACATTTTTATGATTGCTCGTCTAAGGAACGTAGATGTTCGCGTTTTGTGATCTAAGAAATGATGAGGTCGCCAGATATATTGTGGTGGGGTGTCTCGCCCCTTTAAAAATAATCACTGGGTACTCTGGGAGGTAATGTGCTTTACCATCCACTAAATTTATTAAACTACTGTTTACAGTTATATAGGAGTTATGTTGCGTTAGAGTTCTCCTCTTGACATAGCTAGCAATCACGCACGCAGTCGAACACATGGTCCTCTCATACGTCGAATTTGTGCTCACCACGGCCTCTCCCCCGGGCAGCTTCGCTCACAGACCAGTTAAATACTCAACTCACCGCACTTCGTATAATTAAGACTGCCGTACTCACTACCGACGCACTTCTGAATGTCTCGTAACTGACTCGCGACCAGTTCTAAATTCACTCGTGACCATCTGGTAACTCACTCGCGACTGACTCAAGACTGACATGCATTCGCCGGCTGCTCGTAGAACAGTAAGAGTTTCTCACAGTTTCAAACTCCAGATCATTCTGGACGCCTTCTGCGTTGTTAATCACCTCTCAGCTCCTTATAAAGAGTTGCCTTATAGCGAGACTCAGCAATTCACCGGCCGTATTGTTTTGCACGCTACTTGCCCCGTACACATTGTTGTCACTACGCCGGCATTGCAGCCTTGAGAGTCACTCTGCACACTCCGCCTTCATCGTCACAATATTTTACTTACTTTTTGCGTAGAGATTTGAGTGTTTGTTCTTTGGTGACTACTGGTCGTATTTATTCTGGCAAAATTTATCCATTACTAGTCGAATAATTTTACCTGGTAAAATGACGTTACGTCTCGACTTTACTTCTATATATTCTGCGGGTTCAAATATTCTTGTCTTAGTTTTAAATAAAAAGGGCTTACATGATTATTCAACACGTTCGTTCCCGTAATCGGCAGTGATCTTTTACATTCGAATTGTTCAAATTACGAAGGAGATTATTTTTACGTTTTTCTGTAAGTTTCTGGTAGACAATGCTGGGTGAATCGGACGTGAAACTGTTAGTGCCTCTTTGTGTAACAGGTTCCTTGTAATTATGATTGTCTGTGTTTGTCACAGGTTATTCTTAAAAAAAGTGATCTACAAATAATGTAAAGGAGCAGTCTATAGCTGGGGTTTACCAGAAATTTTCCGCAGAGAAATTAACTTTATTAGTGGGAAATATATTTTGACTGAAAAGGACTTATTTCGTCATGCACAACACTCTGATGTGGATGAAGAAGTAACTCGCCTCCTCCATTACACGCGTATGCGTACGCGGAAGACACGTTTGCCATTATATATGCGATGTATATTTCATGATCAAATTTTAAAAATGTTTTGTTCGACTTCTTTAAACTACAATGCAATGATACCATTTCTTACACAAAAGAATAATCACTGAGATTATAATATTGTCCCGTAATAATCCACATTACATTGTCTGAATGTCACGTATGACAATTGTGAGCATGTGATAAGGAAAGCACTAAACATCGTAAGTTAAGTTACAAGTTTTTAATATAGAAACTAATTTTTCAGTGAGTCTCTACTTACAGTGGTAAGTCTGGAAGCAAATGCAAGAGCGTTGCGCATCATATCTGGGAACTGCAGACATATGTAGAACGGTCGTCGAACTACTTTCGACAGTATAATGGTCATGTTAGCTCCTCTCGCCCGTTAGAGAACTGTTTCCGAAAACACTGGAGGAGTCAGGAAGTCATTACTGGAATCAGTAACGACTGTTGGTAAGAAGACTATATATACTCGTCACACGCAATTAAGAGGTCAAATGTTGGAAATACAGAATCTCTACATAAGCATTTCTTATTCAAATTTCACCAGGTGAAAGCCCAATTGAATTAAACAATTTCTGTGAAGAAGTATTATTTTACAAGCGACTTTAACTCGCAACGACACAGAAAAGTCTTATGGAGACGATGGGATAGGAAACGACTGGGCGTGGAAAGGAAGCGGTCGTGGCCTTAATTAAGGTACATTCCCACAATTTGCCTGATTATAAAATGCAAGTAACGCGTAAGCACCAATAACAAACAAAGCAAAACACACAGAGGTCCAATAATATTACCTTGCAATACCCCCCAATAATCATTAGTGGTTCAGATAATATTTCATCTATCCACATTCTCTGAGTTCCTTTTGTTTTATAAATTTAGCCACCAATTCAGGAACACTTTTATCTAGACCAATAGCCTTCATTCTCATCAATAATATTTCATGATCTACCCTGTTGTAGGCGTTAGGTCAATAGTGACACAGTCCATTTGTCCTTCTGAAATTAAAATATCTGTTATATCTTCCTGGAATCCTACAAGTTGAGCTTCACAGAAATAGCTTTTCCTAAACCCAAACTATCTTCTATCAAACCAATTAGTAATTTCACAGATGTGTCTAATATGATCATAAAGAATGCTTTCTCAGACCTTGCATACAACACACATAATAGTAATATAATAATGACTTTTTATACTCAATGACCATTGTTAATGATACAATAACAAGGTACTGTAATACTGATATGCAGTTATTCCTCTATATAGAACTTGATCAGAGTATGTCCTCTGTTTTCACATCTTAACACGTCGTATCTATCGCATGTCATACCACGGAGCATACACACACAGTCTTGTCCTGGGTTGTGGAATTCTTTCAGTCGGAATATCTTATGGTGGAATCCGTGTACTGCTAGCCGGGAACGAGGTGGTGAACTCATGTTCTGAGTATTCTGAGGTCATGGAATCAGCACTGTAGAATCACCATTTTCTTCTGTCGCAGTTCGTTTAGCACTTTGTTGTAGTTTTGCGGGGAAGACAGCGGCAGCTTCAGGCGAAGCTCCTCTGAGAGGAACGGCTCCCTTGTTAGCTCATATACTGTGCGTGAAGGCGCGTACTGTAGAGAGGCCAGATGCTTTTTTTGAGGTACGCTGCTTTTACTTTCTCTAGTGTCTTCAGGCTTTTGACGTCGAGATGTTCCCACACAAGTTCTTATGTTGCTATTGGTAGTACTTTTATGTGGAAGAATTTGATCGCTACTGCCTTAGACATCTTTTATGTCATGTGTCGCTTTGACTGCTTGAGTAGTCCTGTCTCTGATATGGAGCCTGCAGATTTACGCCTAAATATTGAAAACTGTTGACTTTAGCCAATGTTCTGTTATTGAACACAACCTTGTCTCCAGTTACTGATTTTCTTCCCTTTGGAATGGTCATATGGACGGTTTTCTCCTCATTTTAATTTGTTTCTCTTTTCCCATTTAGGTTCTTTTTATTAAATGAGAAAGCACACAATGTGCAAGAATATAAACTTATTCGCTACAAAGTTTTGGCATTACAGGACGTGCTAACGGCCACAACAATTTTTACACCATCGGCAGCCACAATCATGGTTCGGTTCGTGAAAACCAAGTACAACACATGCCTTATGATAGAAACCATGGACCACTGCACGAGTCACTGTATGCCTGAGATAGAAGCAACTTTGGCACTAATTGTCTGTTTTCATTGCATCCGTTACAAAAATGTCCCTCGGAATCTCTGTCTTCTTCGATTTTAATTCAAGTAACAGCTCTTAATATTCCTTGTAAATGATAGAGTCACAGTATGTCGTAGGTCCGCAATGAAGACAAGATAATATACAAGTCTTGAGGGTGTGCGTTTAGATACACACAGCGCTCTTTTAAGGAAAATTGTTTTCGCCCTTTCTATCTCTTTTAGTTATTTCTTTTTCGGGAAGTCCATATGATTTCAATGCCGTAGGTCACGATTGGTGTAATTTTTAGATGGAACAGTTTCAAGACTGTTTTGATCGATAGTTGATTAAGATAATCGATCTTTGATTGCTATTAATGCTGCGAGAGTCCTTCAGTTTGTGTGAGGTATGAATGTAGCCCAATTTGTCCGTAACACACTCCTAGTAGCTACTGTATTGAAATTGGTTTGTACCTCTTCGCAGGAAGGCACGACCAGTGCCAAGTCGTCAGCGTACATGTACAGACTTGGCTCGCCGTGGAAGATCTGTGTCACATATGATGTGGGATTTTTTTTCTTCTTTTGCTAGTTGCTTTACGTCGCACGCACATGGGACAGGGAAGGTAGGAGTGGGAAGGAAGCGGCCGTGGCCTTAATTAAGGGCTGCCGACAGTGGGGTTCGAACCTACTATCTCCCGAATACTAGATACTGGCCGCACTTAAGTGTCTGCAGCTATCGAGCTCGGTGATGTGGGAATTAATAAGAGGAGTGAACCCACGGGGTCACTTTGCCAGACTCCGATAGTCTGATCTATTTGGGCTTATTTGGATACACTGTCCTGGATGCATCCAACATTTCATGTAGAGATGTCTGCTATAAATGCTGTTATATATAGTGTCCTCCCCGATGACATTTCCCAGCTCGGTTATGAATATTTTCCTTTTCACAGTGTCAAATGCTTTAGAGGAGTCAATAAATATTACATGTAGCTTTCCTCCAGGGGTCCTTAGAGCCTCCACTATGTCTAGATTACACAACACATATCAAGATTTTTTATATACATTGGATAGATGCATTAGATATATACATTAGATATAAGCTATTTAAGCTGCATTGATAGGTTACTAATATTTTCTATTCCCAAATATTCAAGATAAACAAAGCACCTATGGCCCCCTAGCCTTGAAGGTCGTTGGCCTAGCGCGCAACCGGTGCTCGTCCACACAAAGTAGTTACTTGACCTCTTCGAGATTCTCCTCGCTAAGTGGCAAATCAAGGTCAGCGTGACGAATCCACACGGCCGTGCTGAGTAGCTCAGAAAGTTGAGGCGATGTCCTTCTCACCCCAACTTGTCAGGTTCGATCCTGGCTTAGTCCGGTGGTATTTGAAGGTGCTCCAATACGTCAGCCTCCCGCGGGACTAAATTCCGGCACATCGGCGTCTCCGTAAACCGTAAAAGTTGGCCAATTAGTGGATTGTAAAGCCAATAACATCATTATCGTTATTATTATTATTATTATTATTATTATTATTATTATTATTATTATTATTATTATTATTATTATTATTATTGTACCGGGCGGTACACCTCCATGCCGCTTATTTAAAATTTGCGCCAGTTGAAACTCCTCTGCTGGAGGAAGTCTGAACTTTATCTACGGTATTAATTTTCTACTTTCTCAGAAGATCTCACTACCTGGAAATTTTGGAGTTTTTGAACTGTGTCATTTTCGACGTATTTTTGTTTTGCTTGTAGTAAGAAGTGTGAACTTTCTTTTCTAGAGGACACTACTGAAGAACTACAATGGTGCACCCTAGTGCGGAGTGAAAGAACTGTTTTTTTGGAGAAAATTTAATTTCAAAAGTTTGTTCTTTGCTAAATTTCTTTCAGTCATTGTTTAAGTTGGCAATATTAACCCTTTCTCTCCCCTTCTTTTGAATTTAGCCAATCCCGAATTTCTTGAATTAATTTTCCACCAATTATGTGTTTCTTCTTCATATTGTGTAGGGGTTTTCTTGGTTAGCCAATAAAGTTTTTGTGGGAGGGTGTTCTCATTCCCCAAACGCCTCGAACTTTCCGCGAGAGTATATAAACTGCTGATTTTAGGGTCTCCGGGCCACTTCTGTTCCATCTTTCAGTGTGTAAAGTACATAGCGGGGGGCGGGAAGCGCCTCTTTCGTCGGCAGCGGTCAACAACAAGGTAATGGCCGATTAATAACTTCTTTCTTTGCTAGCTCAGCAGTTTAACTCTCGGGGCGGGTCCGAAGTTTTTCCATAATGTAACCTTCCTTAAAATATATCTATCCTATCTTTAAACTGCATATCGGGATAGAGAGTGCTTAACCCTCTCGAGCTCCCAATCATATTGTTTTGAGGTGAACTTATTTTTCTCAACCTATTCTTCGTTAACGTAAAGCAAATTGTTCTTTTCTAAAGTCACCTCTGTAGTATGGGATTAGCCCTTGCATTAGTGGCCTAGAGCCAGATTAGGTTTTAAAAACAAATGCATTAGGAGTGCTGATCGCCTCCTCTCTAATTGTTATTTTAGAGGTCATGTAATTAACCTTCTTCTCATTTAATAGACCTCAGTAGGTTGGGTATTTTACCCCTGTGTATATGTCCTTGGAGGACAGCTTGAAGGTGGAATTAGGTGTGGCCTTTGACAGGCCTGAATTTTGAGAGCAAGTTACTATTTTCCCGAAAATTTTGTTTTCTGCGCGCCTCAAGGAGGCCTTTCTGTGTATTTTGGAGCAAGTGCTCCTAGGCATGAATGGGGTTTTCTGCCTCTCTGTTGAAACTTGTGTTTTGGGGTAAAACTGGGCTAATTGCTCAAGAAGTGTAAGGCTGGGGCTCGAAGCCCAAATCCTGTAAATATTGTAATTGTATTTTTATTGCCTTGCTACTCTGTACCTGCCATGATTGTTATTTCTTTATTTGGAAAAGAAAATATAACCTTGTTAATTTTACATGCACTATAATTTCGTAGCTTGAGACCCGTTCACACCCGCACCTTCTTTCACGCATAACTACCGCAAAAACACGGTAACAATTATTATTATTATTATTATTGTTTCGAACTTTATTCTTGTCTTTGTAAAATAGATACGATATCCCACCATCAGACAGCCCTTCTGTTGTTGTGATTTAGGCTGAGTGGACTAGGTAAAATCCCTGATGTTGCCAGGAATCAAATCGGGGACCTCCAGATCGAAGGCAAGCTTGTTTCCTCTAGACGGGGAGTCTGGAGTTTGATCATAAGCAGTAATTTTAATATCATAGAAGATGACTTTTAATGACGGAAATGGGGAATTGAAGAAGTTTATGAAAGATTGAATGCAAATTTCAAAGTTCTCACAACTCCCTTGACGTTAAAATTGGTGTAAATATATATTTTTAAGATGTTGATGTGATTTGTGGACGTAATGAGGTCGCCTCCCCAAGCGAAGT
Source organism: Anabrus simplex (assembly GCF_040414725.1). Classification (NCBI taxonomy): domain Eukaryota; kingdom Metazoa; phylum Arthropoda; class Insecta; order Orthoptera; family Tettigoniidae; genus Anabrus; species Anabrus simplex. Next base: position 27,490,087 of record NC_090273.1, on the reverse strand, counting down.
GTACGTAGTTAATTTAGAACGGAGTTTGGCTCAAGTGAGGTTAGTTGGATAGCAAAAGAAAAACTTCAAAAGTTAACTTTATATTTTTCACTTTTTTTACAAAGTTGAAAATGTAATAAAAGCAATATATTATGTACAGAGCTCGCTCTTTTGAATTACGTGCGTCTAGATTGCAGGCGCAATAGAGGATATACCATACCGGCTCCAGGGACTGTGAAAAGAAAGAAGGAAGTAACGAGCAAGAATGGTTAACTAATTGTTTCAAAGAAGTTAAGAGGAAGTTGAACTCCAAAACTTAGTTGTTGAGCCTATTTTTTCATGGCAGAATAATACTTGTGAACCTTCTTAATATGTGCACGCAACGATGAACGAACACGTATAGGCATTAAAAATTATAATTCTTGATGCATATTGTTTCGCGGTGTCAAAACCGCGAATGTGACAATGCTCATCCTGTCCATTATTTCTCTTAAGACTAGTCACGCCTCCAGCCATAATCTGATATGCAGTCCTTCAGAACGTTTTTCTACGCTGCAGTGTAAATTAATGATAATAATGTTATTGACTTTACGTCCCAATCACTAGTTTTTACGGTTTTCGGAGACGCCGAGGTACTGGAGTACTTTTACGTGCCAGTATATCTCCCGACGCAAGACTGACGTATTTTAGAACCTTCAAATACCACCGGACTGAGCCAGGATCCAACCTGTCAAGTTGGGGTGAGAAGGCCAGTGCCTCAACCCTCTGAGCCACTCAGCGCGGCACATTGAAAAGGTAAATGAACCTTAAATATATCATACTATAGGACTGGGAAATATGTCATACAAACATAAATTCCTACAGTACAGTACAGCAAGGTTAACGTTCATTTACACATCCGTATAGGAAAATGAACTCAGTGCAAATTCTTCTGAAGGACTGCATATCAATATGTGGTTGGGAGGCGTGACCAGTTTTATGGAAAATAATGGACAGGAACAGCATTGTCACATTCGCAGTTTTGGCACAGCAAGGACGAAATGTAATGTACTCTTCACAATCTACCCCTGAATTTTTGGTGAAATAAAATCAAATCTTTCTCCAGTTACAAATAATCCGTCGTCATCAACTGTGGTCCAGTTTTCAGCTCTACAAGCACAATTCCTTTTTAGAAATTGGTTCACAAATGTGGGCATCAAATGTCTAATATACTATGGGCCTAATGTTGACGGTAAGAGCAAAAAGAAACCCAGTATCACCCTCACCTATAAAATCCACGACCGATGCTGGTTCGAACTCCTAAATCAGCTTCTTAGTGAGGTGCATGTTAATATAACACTTGGGTAAAATTTCTAAACATACAATATCCATGAAATTTTTTAAGAAATCAGATATCCCAGTTCCTAGTTTTGTGCTGCGGTCCAGAGAGGTTTTTAAGAATTGGCTTTACGTCGCACTGACAGACAGGTCGTATGCTGACAATGGGATAGGAAAGGGATAAGAGTGGGAAGGAAGCGGCCGTGGCCTTAATTAAGGCACAGCACCAGCATTTGCCTGGTGCGAAAATGGGAGACCCCGAAAAGCCATGTTCAGGGCTGCTGAGAACGGGGTTATAACCCCTATCTACCGACTGCAAGTTCATAGCTGCGCGCCAATATTGCGTCAACTCGAATACATTCCTCTAGCCATCTCCGGAAACCGCACGTCATTACTCATTTAAGACTTACCGTGACATTAAAAACCAAACCCCATGGCACTACAGCCCTTGAAGGGCCTTGGCCTACCAAGCGACCGCTGCTCAGCCCGAAGGCCTGCAGATTACGAGGTGTCGCGTGGTCAGCACGACGAATCCTCTCGGCCGTTATTCTTGGCTTTCTAGACCGGGGCCGCTATCTCACCGTCAGATGGCTCCTCAATTCTACTCACGTAGGCTGAGTGGACCTCGAACCAGCCCTCAGGTCCAGGTAAAAATCCCTGACCTGGCCCAGAATCGAATCCGGGGCCTCCGGGTAGGAGGCAGGCACGCTATACCGTGAAATTAACACATTTTATCTACCTCAGGGCCTGTCAGAGTGCATGCACGGGTGCATTGCGCGGCGCAAGGTGCAAAAGACGATTTGGCTAGGTTGACCAGAATGCAGATCTCCATTCCTCGATTTTGAGCAATAGCGCTCTTTCTTTGTTTCCCTATGGCTGTCTCGCTCGCTTCGCCTGTCTCCCCCTTCCTGACTTGCTCTGCAGCGCTCCACCACCCCAGCAGAGTTAAGCCGAGTTTAGCCGAGAATAGCCGAGTCACCCCGAGACGACACACTGGTCTGAAGAGAACCGAGTCGGACCGATGCACTGTACAGAGAACTTCTGTGCCTTGGTTTGCACGCGTGAGATTTTGGGCGTCTGAGAAGCCCTACTCTAGCTTTTACATTGTGATGTTCCATTGTATGCATTTACTCATTTACGAATGTTGTAAATAAAATGTTAAATACTAACTGAAATAACAGATATTTTTCACACTTAAACATTCTGGAGTTTAATATAGATATTAACCTATTTAAAGTGTGGAAAAATTGGGATACAGTGATAGGCTTAGCAAGTATGTGTAAATGTAGGAACATGTAACGTGTAAATGTTGTAACCTATCTGGCGGCCAGATAAAGGTACAATAAAATAAATATATTAACAGGCGCGAAGATCAGGCACCATAAGGCAAGAGTAAGAAACGCGGTACTGTACAAGGACGAGACGATGACACTAGGAAGACACAGGGCAAAGCAACTAGAGAAAGAAACATCCTGAGGGAGTTACTGGGGCCAAAAGGACAAGGTGAAAGATAGGAACGAACATCAAGGGACGAGCTGTACCGAAACATGAGGGCGATCTCAGAAGAAGTACGACTCAAAAGGGTACGACTTACTGGACATAGTTTCAGGATGGACCTGGATAGTATGGCAGACCAAGGGTAGAACGAGAGGGAAGTCGGGAACTAAGTGGGTTGTGGAACTCCGGAAAGACTGAACTGAGATGAGGATCAAGGTGGAAGGAACAGAGAATTGGAGAAATAAATATATACCAAGCAATATGCCAGGGATCAATGACAGAGAAATGTAGAGCAAAAGGATAGATAAAGAAGCAGCAGTGGGGGAAAGAAGAGACGAAGATACTGAAAATATCATCTGAAAACCGGGAGAGAAAAAGAGAGAGAGAGAGAGAGAGAGGGTTCTGGGAGGACAAGAAGAAAACCCAAGCTATGCCAAATTTGCCCATGGTCCTACAGAGGCCCCAACGAAAGAATAATTTTCAACGAGAATTTGAACATTACACAATCTAGAAAAGCGCTTGGTCGAGGAGAAGTCTGAATCCAATGAAATGTTGTTTCCTGCTATCAGTTAGGTTGTGGCTTTAGGTTATAAAATTTGTATACTTTTGACACTACTTTTATGGCAGATACAGCGATGAATGTTATGGTTGTTCTAGTATCATTACACTATGCACGCATAATCGTCTGCCCTTAAGGGTGTGAACTGATATTATTTTAGTGAATTGCAAGTTTCCTTGTTTCTAAACTCCTAGATGGTGACTAACAATACTAAAAAAATTACACCATTAGCATTCAGAATGACTTTTTGTAATATGAAAAATTAATGTAACTGTCCCACTCGTTGGCTGAATGGTCAGCGTACTGGCTTTCGGTTAAGAGGGTCACGGGCTCGATTCCCGGCCGGGTCGGGGATTTTAACCTTCATTGGTTAATTCCAGTGGCTCGGGAGCTGAGCATTTGTGCTGTCCCCAAGATCCCTGCAACCCACACACCACGCATAACACTATCCTCCACCACAGTAACACGCAGTTACCTACAAATGGCAGATGCCGCCCACCCTCATCAGAGGGTCTGCCTTACAAGGGCTGCACTCGGCTAGAAATAGCCACACGAAATTATTATTATTAATGTAACTGATTGGTGTATCACTTACATTCAGCGGAAAATAACAAACAAATTATGGAAGGTATAACTTGCTGGAAATTAATGGCAAACCCAGTTATCACTGCACTTTAGGAGTAGCCAGCAATAATTATAAGACCTTACGCTAAATTTAAGACATAAGCTGATCCTTTTAAAGTACATCTGGGTGAGATTTGAAAATATAAATTAATATGTAACAAAAATACTTATACCATATACCTTCTCCGCCACCGTAGCGTAACGGTTTGAGCTATTAGCTGCTGTCTTCGGAAGTCCGAGTTCGATTCCCGATACTGCCAGAAATTTAATAATGGCAGGAGGGCTGCCATGTGCTTAAAGTGGTATACGCAGCTCACCTCCGCTGGGGGTGTGCCTGAAAATGGATGCACCAACTAGGTATGAGGACACAGATTTATTTAATTTACCATATACGTATACGCCCTCATTGTTATATTTATATATAGTACCAGTAAATGATAGCCCGTACTAACTTATTATTTGAAAAGAGAATGAATTAATGTTCCTAAGGCTCTCCCTAGGCAAAAATAGCTAGGGCTTAGTACAGGAGGATAGGTTTTGTTTACAATAAGTGAAGATGTACTTTGAACTCTTGTTTTATTCAAAATGTTGGCAAGTTTGAAATTCATATCATCTTGATACAGTGAACCGCCACCTCCCGCATCGTCTTCCAGAATGGTTCTCCAGGCAACTCGTACTCCAGGGTTCTCTCTTCACTATGGAATTGGACTCGTGCTCCCAAGTCCACTCGCCACCATGGAATCGAACCCGTGCCTCATACCTGAAGGTCTCGAATTTCTCGAAGCTCTACGGCGATCTTTATGAGGGGTAATCACTCGTGGTTTAACTTTATTCGGGTGTCCACAGTCGTACAGTCCCCCGACAAGTTCACAATCACTTGTCACCAAAATTTGCAAAGTACTGCCTTTAATTTATATAGGCAGACAACACGTTGTTTGGAATATGTCAGTAAACTTCACTTCACACTTGCAGATAGAAATGAATGAATGTCACTTCAAAATGTTAAAGTTGAAAATGCGAATAGCATTGATTTAAGAAACAGAAATGTTAAGAAAAGAACGAAATAAAGATGGAACACATTCTATGGTTATTTACCACTGAAAAACGATGAAACTAAACAGAAATGTTCAGAAATAAGTTCAATTCCAGTTATGATTAACACCGTAATAGATTATCAGTTTAAGTCCCTCGTATTTAATTAATAGTACGGTTGGTACTGTCTATCGTACTCAAAGTTTATCATAGTTAGTGATCACATAAGTGTCGAATGGCCGGAAAAATGCAAAACTTGTGTTATGACGATGAGATATCTCAAACACTTTCAAATATCACATTTATCGTCGCCATAAGACCTATCTGTGTTGGTGCGACGTAAAGCCCCTAGCAAAAAAAAAATTCACATTTACTGAAATATATAATAATGTTCTAAGACTTTCACAGCAACGAAATAAGTTAAACAGTTCTCTTGGTTTTTGATCGAAGAAACATTAAGTTCCACAGTTCGACAATTACAGTAGTTCAATTCTCGGCATGAGAATTTACAATTTGCATCTTACGATCACAATGTCGTCACTAGACTTTACTTTCCGATGGACAAAAACACAGGGTCTGAACAGCCAGAGCCCTTGCCGAAGAGTCTGTCTATTACTGAGTAACCCTGTCTTTTATATTGTCAAGGCCTAAACGTCAAATGATGACGCGATTACTTCAAAGTGGATTTACTTGAAAATCTTTGGATGGATTTTCTTGAGATTTGACAACAGAGACGTCCTTGTGATTGGCTATAGAATGGCGTATCTCCCAAGACCTTAGACCTTTATTAATTTTTTTTGTAGATTTCTGAATCGAATATTCTCGAATGCATGGCTCATGGATTCCATATGCATGCAGTTCTCGCCACGAGGTAGGCTGACCAGCTGGGCGGGCTAGTCTGTCTTGATCCTGCATCTACGTCACGCACAGCTGTTCGCTCGCTCGCTCACTTGCTGCCTCGTCCTGCAGGATGTAAACACAGCGAGCTTGGAGTTCTCGGCGCGCGTGGTAATTATACGGCATTGCTCTTAATAAATATGGCCTGTACCGTGCGTTGCTGGGTAATATTTACTGCGTGTGACATTCACAGTGATAATAAGAAAAACAAGACTGTTTCAGGAGCTGTTAGTGGTACCACTTATAGGTTGTTATGTATTCTTTACAAGAAAATACAATGAACCTCTCATGACCACGAGTTTGATACTTTCTTGAAGAAATATACGCTTGTATCAGCAACGTCGTCGCATATTCGCCATGGTGACGTAGGTACACAGCTATATTTTTCGACATGATGTCGAACTGCGTACATCCTGCCTTCAGTTGCCTTCCACAGATATTGTTGAGAAAATGAAATAAGTACCAATTATGGGTTAGAACAGGGCCTCTCAGGGTGCATGCGCCTGGTACATGCACAGTGCACGGTGCAAAAGACGACTTCGCTTGGTTGACCAGAGTGCAGACCCCCACTCCTCGATTTGGAGCAATAGCGCTGTCTCTCTCTTTCCCCACACCTGTCTCGCTTGCTCCCCCTGTCACCATCTTCCTCACTTGCTCCGTAGCGCTCCAAATCCGAACCGAGTTGAGCCGAGTTGAACCGAGCTTAGCCGAGTAGCCCAGAGACGAAGCGTTGGTCCGAGCCGAGCTGAGTGGAACAGATGCACTGTGCACAGGAACTCTGCACCGCTGTCTGCACACGTGAGATTTTGGGCGTTTGAGAGACCCTGGGTTAGAAGAATAATGCAGTAGTGACCATCATACTTGAACTGTTCAATGAAATATACTATATTTAAGCGAAATAAACGGATCATTTTTCTTTTTCATTCAGGTCGCTAACGCGTCAAGTGTATGTGATCTGGCACCGTGGTTGTCCTGTACGAGTCCCGTTCGGTGAAAAAATTTTCACCATAAGAATGTTGGCCCAGAGGGTAGGGGAGGTAAGGTGGTGTTATAGAATGTTCAATAGCTAGATTGAGTGCCAAAACCCTAGATTAAATTCTTAACCTCTCCACAGTGTTTGTATATTGTGAGGATATCTGACGCTGTTGATGGTGATTCATTTGGGACATTTGTATGTAGCTTTCTCGAGAGCACGCAGATCCATAGACGTCAAAGTGGAACTTTGAGCTACAACTGCAATAAAAATACAAAATACCTGTTTTGATTCCATTCGAATGCCGTATGAAACCTGGAAAGTGTAACCAGTATTCATAAGATATATTAATAGCCCATTTACAATTTCCAGTTACTTTATAAATAGCAATTTAAGCTATCGAATGCAGGTTTAGGTACTAGTACTACATAATATCACATCGTACTGAACAAAAATTGAATTTAAAATGAAATATTTTGTCTGCAGTATATTTAAATCAAATAAAACAGAAATGGAGATCTAATTTCTATAAATTTATACCAAGTACACTTGCCACTAAGCACATTCGGAACTCTTTGAATTTATTTCATGGTTGTCTGTTCCCTCGAATGAGAGGGAACAGTGTTGCGTCAAAGTAAAGAGTGTTGAGATAATCAGGGAGAGAAACGCGTTCACTGGTTGGGCAGCATTGAAGCGTATTATGTGGTAATTTGAATCAGTGAATAGTAGGTCAGTAATTTGCAGGTCAACGGGCTTATTTCTCTCTCTAAAATCTCGATTACTCAGCAATTAACGCAGCACATCTTAGTTAGTTGATGGCGATCATAATTAACACAGCGATTAACTGTAAGCTGCCAGATACGGAATCAAAGGACTGCTAAAGCATGCTTCAATAATCGGCTTGATGGATTCTCCACTACACAGACCCACATACATACACACCTTACCATAACTGTGTAATGAGATTGAAGCACTAATGGCTAGGGGATCCACTGTTGTGGCTTTTGTAGAACATACATCTCACTCCCACCTCAACCCATACAAAACACACAAACATACAAAGGTAGAAGCATTTTATGGGACGTATAATTTTTACTAAGAGATAAACTAACTTAAATATGGAGATGAACACTGATTTTGTGATAGCCCAAATATATTTTTTCCGGCTGTTATTTCCGAAGGGCAGAATGTGAGGTAGGGCTGTTCATCAAGAGTACTAATGCACAAAACGTAGTTCTGATAGGTACGAAAATGAGCCACATGACATCGTTAGATTCAGCACGTGGAGGAATTAAGGCGATACATTTCTCAGTCGATTCATAATGAGAGAGTGCAGATGATTATGATCATGATGATGAGATATGATGAATTTGACAAGTTTTATAAATGACTGAGTGACAACGTAATCATAGTCAACATCAAGGATAGAATAATGATGATTGGAGGTTTTATGCGAGAGACGGAAATAGAACTAAATAGTTTATGGAAGCAAATAGGACTGGACTTGTGTGCTAGTACGGGATTAACAATTCTTCAAGCGTAACATTATTTGCTGCTACTCATGGGAGGATCCTTAACAGACTATATCAGAGCCGAATTTGAATTCAGTAGAGGTGTTAAGAATGTGCGAATATTCCGGGGATTATTCGATCATTAATTCTATTCTGCAGTGAACTAGATATTTCTATACCTAGGATAAATATTGTGAAATCTGTCTGTCTGCAGATGAATAATGATTGAAAATCCCCACGTTGAGGAAATTAGAACACGCATATGATTAGCCAAAATTTCCACATAGTGGACAGTAAGCAGCTTCAGGATATAGAAAGAGAATGGTTGGCATACAGGAATTCCGTAGTAGAAACAGCAAGGGGATTCCTAAGAAGAACGGTGTGCAAATATAGGAAAAAGAGACCATATTGGTGATGGCATCTTTAGAGCGTGAAAGGAAGAAATATCATAAATGACTCAAAACAAGGACTGATGCCGACAGAGAATTGTACGCAGACGAAGGAAACAGAGAGAAACAAATAATAATTGAATACAAGAAGAAATCATGGGAATATTTCGATAATAACCTGGGAAGACTCGGTCAATCGGCACGGAAGACGATGTGGACAGAATCATAGAAAGGGAGGGAATAATTAAATGAATATTGTTTAGGGTAAAGTAAACTTTTCTCCTTGTCCCTAGGTGGTGCAGGTCATTTCAGACATACCCCAAATGGAGGTGAGCTACACGAACGATTTTAACCACTTGCCAGCCCCCCTGTCATTCATAAATATCTGGATGTACAGGGAATCGAACCCTGACCCCGAGGACGACAGCCAATTATGCTGTTACCCTACGGGTTGTTTTGGGTAACTCATAGTAAATCCCAGGAAATCACTGCTCACTTGGAAGGAATATTATGAAAACCTTCTCACCGTAAAAAATAAATCTTTCTGTTGACTTAGCGAACAACGGAGATGGTGGAGATGTGCTTGGGGAAGTGGAACGGATTGTAAATAAAGTAAACTTCACTGTCATAAAATTTCATTCTTCGAAGCGCCGGGCGGTATCTTATGATTAGTTTTAACTGAAGATAGTTGGCTAGTTGTACTTCCCCTTCAAGCAATAATCACCAACGTCATACAAGTAGGCCTATTCGAAGGAAGTAAAAGTAGAATAAGAAGAAGAAATATCTGCGAAGTATCAGTATTATTTGGTCAGATCATTTGGAGATGCACGGTTTTGTTGCTAATTTCACGTCCAAAGCATGCACTCACGAAGTTCTGCATTGATGTTTTACGTTATCAAAACATTCTATGTCCACTTTAAAAGGTTTTGTATTAATAGAAATATGAGCAGTACTACATCCGATTCCGTGGCTTAAGGGTCAACGTGGAGGCTTTCTGTTCAGATGACTCTAGGTTCAATTCGCGCCTTGGTCGGGGGACTTTAATCGTGTCTGATTAATCTTCTGGTTCGGGGAGTGGATATTTGTGCTTTTCCCAACACTATTTTCTTTATATTCAGACAACACACCACAGTAACAAGCGTCATTATAACATGAAATAGTGATTAAATCACTCAGTTTAGGGCTGGCGTCATGAAGGACATCCAACCGTAAAACTTGACCAAATCCACATATGCTACGCATTTCGCACTCGCATCCTCACTGATGTCAGAAAAGCTGTAGAAGTAGAAGAAGAAGAAGAAGATGAAGACGAATGGGCATAACTATATTAGTGGTTTTGAATTTGCCATGCATAAGATTATCGATAGTTTTTGAATGATGAGTTTAAGAGACAGCTGATGCATACATGTCGTATGTATGTGAATTTATGCACAGTAACTGAGCTTTTATACGACTCGATGACCGTCTTAAATTATTCACCTCCCTTAACATTATAGAAATAACGTTTCGACTACTTTTTTGCTCAAATAATTGCTATTATATTCCTTGTAACATCTTTACTGTTTATTTTCAAGTCACGACTCTGTTATGAATGGAAATGGCTCCATTATATCTTGACATTGCTTCTTTCTCGATAAGGCCGCAAATGGCCAACAGTTTTTGAATGAATTGCGGTGATCCTGATAACCATTCAACGTCTCCTCGGTAACAAAAGCTTTTTGAAATATCAGGATCATGAACCATCCGTATTTCTTAATTTAACACCCTAATAAGTATATGAATATTTCTCATAACAAATTACTTAAATGTATAATCTTTCCTGAAAAATACGTTAAATTAAAATGAACGATGTTAGGAAAATTCTATTTTAATTAAAAGAGAAACCATAAGATATTTATAACATGGAGGATAATATTACCTTGCTGACATAAGTTACTATTAATGATGCATTTGTACAGATCCTATTTATAATTAAGGAATATAGCCCCCAGGAATGCAAGGAGTGGCATTAGTTCAAAGCTTATTTACTTCTTGCTGGCGGAAGGCAGGGAAATCAAGAAGAAGCGGTTGTAATTAGAAGTAGCAATGAGAATAGCAGGCCTGTGAATGCAAAGTAGCATGAGACGTAATGTACCTGACGCTACCACAGGCCCGGCGACAGCTGTGCTGTAATGGATCCGGTAGGAGGAACCAATTCCTTTAGGTGTGGTAATAAGTGCTTCACATTAATATGTAACACACAGTATCCTTTAATACCCAACTAAAGTTTATGAAGCAGTCGTGTTGTACACACAAGATGCAACTCGTTCTAAGAATTGCTTTCATTAAACAAAAGTTTCCTTCAATAGCATCACTTCAAGAATAATAGGTTTCTGAGACAAAGATTGTTTCAAATATTAGCCTATACTCTTGGAACTGAAATTCAAATCAAGGCCATTTCACGGTAAACATATACGAGGTAGCACTGCCACCCCGTGCTTTCTACTTGAAAGTGTCCATCATGCACTAATGTTGAAAGGGATGCCTAATCGCTGTTTTACAAAGAATTTTTCATTTACAATAATTACTTTACGTCGCATCGACACAGACAGGTTTTAAGGCGACGATTGGATAGAAAAAACCTAGGAGTGAGAAGGAAACGGCCGCAGCCTTAATTAAGGTTAGCCCCAGCATTCTCCTGGTGTGAAAATGGGAAACCATGGAAAGCTATCTTCAGGGCTGCCAACAGTTTGTAATAATCTCCCGAATTATTATAAAGGAGCGCTACAAAGTGATATATTTCGGATGTGAAACAAATGGAAGTCATTTTACTACACAAGTTCTGTAAACAACCCAAAGATGCAGAAAATAAAGTTTAATAACTTATTAATTTATACAGGTACGGGTATTTCGCTCTATCAAAAGGTTGTTTGTACGTGCCTTGAATGATCCATCAGCTGTTAATTGCAACTCTGTTCCGCGAAGTACGTGTGTAGAACTCAGGCGGCTGATTGGAAACTCCTTTGCATACCATCTGCGCGCTTCAGCTGCATTCTGACCAGATTCTCCGTAGATTAAAATTATACCTGTTTATTCTTCGTAGCTGAACACACCAGACATTGTTGATATGTTGACAGCAAGTGTAGTACTGCTGTACCAAATACCAGCCTGCTACTGAGCGTTCAAAAACGAAGCCAACTAAAGCCGGGGGGCGGGGGGCATTAGATGAGGAACATGCAACGAGCGGTCGTCTGGTTGTTACCTCGTATTCTGACGCAACTTACCTGTAAGCGGTCATACCCCTGTGAAAATCAATTAAACATTCCATTAATCATTAGTGTTTGCGGGACACTTACAGATTAAAGCTAGTGGACCACCTTGTGTATGAAGAATCCACAAGCCATAGTTTTAACTCACGTAACTGGAAAAAAATGATCTAAGCTAAGCTTAATTGAGAGTGACGATTTGATTTGATTGGATTTGATTGGATTGGATTGGATTTTGATTTTGATTTTGATTTTGATTTTGATTTTGATTTTGATTTTGATTTTGATTTTGATTTTGATTTTGATTTTGATTTTGATTTTGATTTTGATTTTGAATTTGAATTTGAATTTGAATTTGAATTTCATTTTCATTTTCATTTTCATTTTGAATTTGAATTTGAATTTGAATTTGAATTTGAATTTGAATTTGAAGTTGAATTTGCATTTGAATTTGAATTTGAATTTGAATTTGAATTTGAATTTGAATTTGAATTTGAATTTGAATTTGAATTTGAATTTGAATTCGATTCGATTCGATCAGGGTTATTAATTCTCCAAGCACAGATGATTATAATACATCCAAATAGTAACAATAGTAACAGCACTTACTACTATTACTACTAATTATAACTAAGCAATATATACATATTTACAAAACCCATAAGGAAGAAAAAACATGAAAACAGGAATGTTCCTATAAATTTAAAATGACCGAAGGACCGAAGTATAACTTTAAGTTACCAAATGCGCAGAACAGCATTCAAGGAACACACTATCTATGAAGCGTCCAATGAAGCAATAAACGAGCTTCATTGTTGAACTTCTGAGCCAGTTGGCTGCGTGGCACGGTTCGTGTACCTGTAAGATTGCATTTGGAATATATTTGGTCCTAACCCCACCGCAGGCAGCCCTAAAGATGGTTTCCCTATCTTCACAGCAAGCAAATTTTGGAACTGAGGATTAATTAAATCCACGATCGCTTACTTCCTAATCCTAGCCCTTTCCCATCCTACCGTCTCCGAGAACCTGGCTGGGTTAGCGCGACGTATAAAGAAATATATCGACCGGATCAAGTTCCACCCACTGTTAGATGTTGGAATCAGTGGTGCAATAGCAGAAGGATATGTTATCTCAAAATACTTGCTACGATCCCCTTATGGTATATTAAAACTCAGTACAAAGGCTGTTTCATAGTTTCGCTATCCCACTCAAATAAAACCAGAAAATAAGTCCTCTACCGCCTTACCGACTATCAGCAGTAGAAGTTAAACATGGACAAGAAAATTAAGTCAATAGACACCAAAACATTAATGTTAAACACTTACCGTTACATAGGTTTACCCAACAGTTACCCAGAGACCATGAACCGAAAATTACCCTTGGTATGGCAATAAGTTGTTTCAACACTACTAAAGAAAACAAGATGTTCTTTGAGAACAAGATACCTAATAATTTATTTAATAAATAAATAAGGGTAAAAGTAGTCATAATTAGTATAAAATGAATAGATGAACGCCCTCGAAAAGAAACTATAATCTACCTAAAACGCAAGGGTGAAGTTAAAATATAAAATGTTCGGCCGAACGAAAAGAAAATAATATACTTTCAATATTCCATAAAAACCTCCCAGAAATTGAGGACTTAGTAACCTGTTTACACTTCAACAGAGACCATTTCTTTGCTTAAATTATACTCTTAATAGTTTCCAATAATTAAATTTTCTTTCATTATTATAATTATTATCAATTTGAACAGTACCAACTACAATCCAGAGATTCCACCAGAATTCAGTACATATCTCACTGCCAGAAAAGGTAATAAATCAAACCACCCAGGGAGAGCGTAGAATAAAACAATTCCCAGAGAAAAATAAAAGGGAAATAAAGAAGGAAAAGGCAAGTAAAACAAGATAATACCCCACCAGGATGTAGAGTCAACCCAAGACATATAATTAGAAAACGACGTAAGGACAGAAACCCACCCATGAAAATAATAATAAAACAGCAGCAGAGAACAACCCAACCGGTTACTATGGAAACGTAAACATCCCATGCGTCCATAGCAACCACCAAAAACAAACAAGAGCAACAATGGTACAAATACAGGAGGGAAAGAAACCCCAAAAACATAATTAAAAAGAACCCAGGAGAATAAATAAAATTAACCAGAATTAGAATGTGGCAGAAAAACATTTCACTGAAATTCAGGTGAAACCTCTCGTGCTCTATAGTTTATAAACAGCGTAGTTACCTTTCCAATTACACATAACTTTCCGAAAACGTTAAATAAATATAAACCAATTTGCCTTTACAAATTAGAAGAAATATGAAAACATAATTCTTTTTGGAAGTAACCTTAAATTTCACTACCCACGCCTTTCAGAAATAGATAGGCGACATTACCAAAATACAATAGGGAACCCGAATTAAAGAATGCCCTAACTAAAATCAAAGAAGATGAGGATGGACGGTTTTAGAAGTTTCACACACCAGGAATCTTGAGACAAACAGTTTGTACACCACCTTCGATAGAATCCAGAGGCCAAAGGAAAAGAATTTATGAAGAGACTTACATGTTGGTTGAAACTGCAGAAACACGTTACTTACATAGAGGTTCAAGTACATTACACATTATTAGAAAACTAAATAGCTCAGAGGACGTTCAGTAGAAAAGTGGTTGAGAAGATTTCTGAGGGCAAGCCCTCAATACCAAGGCATCTATCCAGGCTTCATGTCGTTTTCAGAAACCAAATGCCGGAGCGGAGTAAACACACGTCCTTCCTCCATCATACTCAAGGCAAGACTCATGGCGGGCCACACCGATAATGAGCATGGCCCCACAGAACGGAAAGCGAAAGTCATAGACTCGCCCATCAACTTAGGGCACGTAATTTTACCAGACCAAGATTAAGGATTGCAAGAGAAAACATTACAGCAACATAATCTCATGGTGACAATGACGAAGATGGTATCAATTAAATAAAGTGGGCAAGGCCACGTAGAAGGTACTTGTAGAATACAAGACTGAAATAATTCTGATTGACACAATTTTAAAGAAACACAAATGCAGGTTTCGAAATATGGTTGGGGAGAGCTAATACTCGTCACCAACGTCACAGCCTCCCCCCAAAAAACCACACATAATGCTCTTACCATACAGTGATCAAACGAACAAGAAATTTTTGTAGTACCAATCACACGAGAGAAAGATCACTGAACCAATTTTTTGTACCACACTTGCAACATGCATAATATACCACCATTCTCATATTACTTAGACAGTTTACAATGTAAAATAAGGTCAAATGTTCAGCATACTTGCAGCCAAAATATAAGTTCATATTTTACATTAGCCCTCTTTTTTTTTACTTTTCACACATCAGTATCTTTTTTCTTTTGAATAGAGTTCCTTTAAGAAAGTTCTACAGTACACATCCTTGTAGTTCCAGGTTTTTTGTTATACCAAATGAAGGTTAATTTTCGTTTTAAATTTCAGTAGATTTGAATTACTTAGTTACACTAAATTGTTAACCATAGGCAACCAAAAGGGTATAATCACCAGCTAGGCATACAAAAGTTCTTACATATTGTTAGGAGGATTACGCCTTTTTAATTTAGCATCACACGGGTCCTGCACGTACCATGAAAATCATTACCAATAGTTTATATCTTCATTCCTTTATCATAAAGTTCCTATCAACATGCGTCCATCTTAAGGCTTCAAGATTATCATCATAATATTAATCCTATCTATCGGGTTTCCATGGTAAAAGAGCGCAACATCTTGTTTCATGGCAAATAAATTAGCATCGGTAAAAAAATAAAGGAAACGCAAAGGCGCAAGGGAGGGCAAAGGAGACGCAGTTGGTGAATGAACTACAGAATAACCAAATTCAAAATTTAGATCAACACGGATTATTACACTTGATTGAGTCAGGGCCCAAGTGTACCACTCAAAACACAGAGAACACCAGAAGCCCACACTTCAGAGGGAAATCAATAGAGTAAGTACAAGTAGCACAAGGAGTACCCATAATACAGCAATGGAACAAGGAACGTTACATATCATCAAGTCAAACGGGACTCATTAATTCATCACTCGGGTCGGTAGCAACCCAATACCCAGGCTTAAGATCACCACTAAACAATAACCCGCAATCAAGAGCATCAATCACAACTTAAGATACCACAAACACAGTACCAAAATGACAACATCCCACGGTAGGCCTAACCAGATACTCAGAATGCAACAACCAAGATTACAGGTACCATAAAAACAGTACAGCATCTTACAACAACCGGATAAACGTAAGTTAATAAGACATAGATCAAGGGAAATGTTTCCCGGAGAAGAAGTTATTACACAGATAAAATCCAAGGAAGCAGGGTCAAATTCAAAGTTTAGAGCTTAGCAGATACCGGATTACGACACGGAGAGGAAACAATCGTTAACTATTTCCAAAATACACTGGCAAGAGGGTCAAGTAAATTTTTCACGAACACAGGTTCAACTTCCCACATCAGAATACATCACCTAGTTGAATAAGAATAAGGACAAGCTACCAATACGCAATTAATAAATTATACTTCAATATACCAGGGATAGGGTATTAAATATGAAAAATCCAAGGCTTAAAAGATAAACAAATTCATAGCAAGGGAAGAGTAGGCACGATCGGTTGGAGACCACTAGTACTATTAGGTGTAGGGGGCGCAATCAGGTTAGTCATCAACAACTAATCAACCAACTAACACCAAGCGAACAGACACTTCATTAAACACTAATAAGCAACATGGAATTACCAGGACAGAAATAGGGACAGAAGAATCACAGGAGGGAACACAATCTGGAATCAGGTAACTAACCTACTGCATGGAAACATAATCACAATTCATTCCACAAAGGGACAACCAATCAAATCAAAAGGAAATTTAAAACCTCAGATCAGAAGACCCCAAAAGGAAAATAACGAGCACTGACCAACACAGCGTACACTACCGGTTACCCAAAAGGGTCTCAGCATTACCTGGTCTATAAATATGTGACTTTCCGATCACACTGTCGCTCTACAGCCAACAGGTGCCTCCCCCTATCTCCCAGGGGAGCAGGCAAATAAAACATAAGTGGCAGAATACGAGGCAAGTCCATGGAAAATGCTCACAGAAGCATGAAGAAGGCAGTTCTCAACTAATAGACCCCATAATCTATTAGCAGGAAGAATCCAGTACCGACTAAGGGAACACTACTCCGTCCCATACCAGAGTAGCAAACCCAGAGCACGGTAAGATGACAAACACCAATGTCAACAGACAGTAAGAGATCCACTGAGAAAAATAAAACACCATAGAGTGGCAGGTAAAATTAAAATGAGCTTTACCGTAGAAGAAATTACAGACACGGTGACATCAGATCAACAGGCAATACATGGAGACAGAAAAGAAAAACCCGAGCATACCAAACAGACACATTACTGAAAATCCACAAGCTAATTCCGAGAGTAGTAGTTTCATGTATGAAGAAATGGCCATATCCACAAAACACGGAGGTAAATCAAAGACAGACACGAACACTGCCCATACCAAGGTGCCAACAACATCAAATAATACAACACAACAGGAATAACCCAACCATGACAAACCGCACCGGACATGTGTCAGCTCCACAAAGGGATTAAAGGAACGCAACCATCCTCAACAACATGCCGTGAAGTTCTCATGCCACCCCAAAATAATTCCCCAAAAATAATCCACGGTACCGTCACAACACAACCACCTTACATATGTCCAAAGCCATCCCAATGAAGGTTCAAAAGGGCATATACCACCCCTCAGGCAGAGGATAATCAACAACACAACACAAGACCCGACAAGTAGATATGGTAAGGAATACTTGAACCCACAACTCAAAGGAATTAGATAAGTACCAATAGGTTAACAAAATTTTGACAACACATATTCTAGGCCTATAATTACCACGGTAGTGCACGATACCAAATGGAGAGAATAATCAGGCATAAGAGACACCAAATTACCAAGCAATGTTTACAGCAGGATGAAATCCAAACCAGTAGTTCAGGAAAGGTCAATCAGATTAATCAATACACAGCAAGACAAGTTACGAGTAGGAAACTAGAAGTGGCCCAGACACCAGATAAATGTACTTCAACTAGTTGATAGGTTACACGAGGAAGATGGTTCACGACACACCAGAAATAGTTAAACACGTCCGACCAATAATCAGGAAGGGAAAAACCAGTTAAAACTATAATAGCTCAGGCACAAGGCCATCCAGTTATCCCAACCTAATACCGGCCAACATGGCCCAACCATAACTGATGACTGCCTCACGAACAGTTGACAGAAAGGATAACTCCAATCACAAACCAAGACCAGGCATACATACATACTCACAGGTGGGATGATGAAATGAAAGGACACACAAACCGACAACACACAGCACTCAGTCAAAGCAGAAACACACCAAAGCTCGGTAATGATTGAGGCACATCATATAGGCAGATTCAACATACCAAATTCCACACAAGGATGGGAACAAGTTACTAAAAATTGGTGAAATAACCCAGTCATGATCATACAAGGATGGATATATAACGGCACACTGCAAGTTCACCACACTACAGAAGTTAGTAGCTTAAATCGAAATTAAAGAAATAATAATAGTCAAGTAAGGTTAAACAATTTCCAAATTAAAAACCAACTAAAGAGCACAGAAGCATCACAGGCTAGATTAATTTCAAGATACCATGATGTTCCCCACTAGATTATCAGCTACTGACAGCAACGAACGGTTACTGGCATGGAAACGACAGAGGTTAGCCATAAGTTAGTAAGGGCAAATAAATATATCCACACAGCACCAATTAAATGGAAGGCACATACAACCATCAACGCCAAAATACCAGGTCTTAGTTCACAACAATGATAGGGCATAACACATCACCGTATACTTCAGCACATAACCGTTTACACATATAATTAGCCATAATTGGACATGCCTAGAGGTTAGGTTAACTTATCGGTATCACACACCAGAGCTAACGCAGTTGAAAATATAATTTAGAAGAAGATAAATTAACAATTAGCATGTACACCACCGAAGCACAATACCAGAAATATGATAGTAATGATGAATAACAACATTAAGTCTGGGAGCCAAAAGCAAAGCCAGAACCAATAACACAATTAAATGCTCCCAGGTGATACACTATCACTCACCAACAAGCAACCAAGTAAACTCCACTTAAAAGTAAAGATCTGAAAAGCTTTTCCACATAAAACCAAATTAATCCACACCGAAATCGCAACCACAGTACGCAGGAAGGCAGTAAAAATACAAGGTTGACCGCCAGTACACATAATACAGCACATGTAGCCAACGGTAGTACACATGTAACCCTGAGTCAACCAAGTCATACTCAACTACAAGTTGTTCAATAATTACAACTTCCAACAATCCAGGATAAATAATTAAATGCAATCACTCACCAAATCCGCCGAGAATAAGGAAGAAAATTTACAGGTCACCTCAAAACATCCAAGCAGAGAGGCTGCGAGCACCACACAGTAACCAGAAGGGTTTCAAAATCATAATCAGCACATTGGATAATCATACAGCTCAGTATAAGTGCAAAAGAAGTAAAACAGGGGACTCCAAATGGCAGATACATGAAACAAACAAATAAGATATTAGACAAGATCACTGCACTCTTTTTTACAATTTTATTTCACAATATTTGTTTTGGTTTTTGCCTCAGATAGTCTTTCGACAACTTAATACCATACCATTAAAATAAAACCAAGGAAGGGTGCAATCAACCTACAGTAGATAAGAGCAGTCGGCACTCAAAATAATAAACTAGCAGCACAGACAGTTGGGTCTGTTGGGGGTAACAGACCAGATTACCAAAGTGAGGATGCAACAAAGCTACATTAATCCCACAACACCCAAATAAAATAAACCACAGAGCTGCTACCAATTAACTCTACCGCCTTACCGACTATCAGCAGTAGAAGTTAAACATGGACAAGAAAATTAAGTCAATAGACACCAAAACATTAATGTTAAACACTTACCGTTACATAGGTTTACCCAACAGTTACCCAGAGACCATGAACCGAAAATTACCCTTGGTATGGCAATAAGTTGTTTCAACACTACTAAAGAAAACAAGATGTTCTTTGAGAACAAGATACCTAATAATTTATTTAATAAATAAATAAGGGTAAAAGTAGTCATAATTAGTATAAAATGAATAGATGAACGCCCTCGAAAAGAAACTATAATCTACCTAAAACGCAAGGGTGAAGTTAAAATATAAAATGTTCGGCCGAACGAAAAGAAAATAATATACTTTCAATATTCCATAAAAACCTCCCAGAAATTGAGGACTTAGTAACCTGTTTACACTTCAACAGAGACCATTTCTTTGCTTAAATTATACTCTTAATAGTTTCCAATAATTAAATTTTCTTTCATTATTATAATTATTATCAATTTGAACAGTACCAACTACAATCCAGAGATTCCACCAGAATTCAGTACATATCTCACTGCCAGAAAAGGTAATAAATCAAACCACCCAGGGAGAGCGTAGAATAAAACAATTCCCAGAGAAAAATAAAAGGGAAATAAAGAAGGAAAAGGCAAGTAAAACAAGATAATACCCCACCAGGATGTAGAGTCAACCCAAGACATATAATTAGAAAACGACGTAAGGACAGAAACCCACCCATGAAAATAATAATAAAACAGCAGCAGAGAACAACCCAACCGGTTACTATGGAAACGTAAACATCCCATGCGTCCATAGCAACCACCAAAAACAAACAAGAGCAACAATGGTACAAATACAGGAGGGAAAGAAACCCCAAAAACATAATTAAAAAGAACCCAGGAGAATAAATAAAATTAACCAGAATTAGAATGTGGCAGAAAAACATTTCACTGAAATTCAGGTGAAACCTCTCGTGCTCTATAGTTTATAAACAGCGTAGTTACCTTTCCAATTACACATAACTTTCCGAAAACGTTAAATAAATATAAACCAATTTGCCTTTACAAATTAGAAGAAATATGAAAACATAATTCTTTTTGGAAGTAACCTTAAATTTCACTACCCACGCCTTTCAGAAATAGATAGGCGACATTACCAAAATACAATAGGGAACCCGAATTAAAGAATGCCCTAACTAAAATCAAAGAAGATGAGGATGGACGGTTTTAGAAG
Source organism: Anabrus simplex (assembly GCF_040414725.1). Taxonomy (NCBI): domain Eukaryota; kingdom Metazoa; phylum Arthropoda; class Insecta; order Orthoptera; family Tettigoniidae; genus Anabrus; species Anabrus simplex. The sequence goes on along the minus strand of NC_090273.1, from coordinate 27,468,817 downwards.
TTTCACACACCAGGAATCTTGAGACAAACAGTTTGTACACCACCTTCGATAGAATCCAGAGGCCAAAGGAAAAGAATTTATGAAGAGACTTACATGTTGGTTGAAACTGCAGAAACACGTTACTTACATAGAGGTTCAAGTACATTACACATTATTAGAAAACTAAATAGCTCAGAGGACGTTCAGTAGAAAAGTGGTTGAGAAGATTTCTGAGGGCAAGCCCTCAATACCAAGGCATCTATCCAGGCTTCATGTCGTTTTCAGAAACCAAATGCCGGAGCGGAGTAAACACACGTCCTTCCTCCATCATACTCAAGGCAAGACTCATGGCGGGCCACACCGATAATGAGCATGGCCCCACAGAACGGAAAGCGAAAGTCATAGACTCGCCCATCAACTTAGGGCACGTAATTTTACCAGACCAAGATTAAGGATTGCAAGAGAAAACATTACAGCAACATAATCTCATGGTGACAATGACGAAGATGGTATCAATTAAATAAAGTGGGCAAGGCCACGTAGAAGGTACTTGTAGAATACAAGACTGAAATAATTCTGATTGACACAATTTTAAAGAAACACAAATGCAGGTTTCGAAATATGGTTGGGGAGAGCTAATACTCGTCACCAACGTCACAGTCCTTCGTAGAATTCTCGGTGTTTTAAACGAAAAAATGTGTTTATATGCACAGATCAATGCTGTTTAGGGAGTAGCTGTGAGATTGTCCATATCATCATCACCACCATCATCCTCATAATCGTTATCATCATGATCATCATAAGACGTAACATAAAGAAGCAATGAGAATAAACACGACTAAGTATTGGATGTAGCACCGAATTTAAGCATATAAAATATTCGAAATCGACTTTCAACCTATTCGGTAAGTGTTGAAGTGATTTTGAGTACAGAACAAGAATGGCCAAACGGATCCCACTGGTGTCCCGTTGGCCAATTTTGTTCGAAAGTTTTCGGATTCGGATCACATTTGCGTCCAGCTGGCCAGTTTTGTTCTGTATTTAACATTTTTTCAACACGTACCTAATAGGTTGAAGGTCGATTTCGATTACAGTGCCGTCGTGAAAATTCAATATTCACATAAAATATAGTCTAAATACGAGTATAAATCTCCATGCGTGTAATAGAGTTTCCGGTCTGATAGTTTTTATACACTGGTTCACGGCCCCCTTCGGTATTTAACCCCCTTATACGTTGGGGCGGTAGAATACATCCAAAGTATCACCCATATGTCCGACTCGTTGGATGAATGGTCAGCGTACTGGCCTTCGGTTCAGAGGGACCCGGGTTCGATTCCCGGCCAAGTCGGGGATTTTAACCTTCATTGGTTAATTCTAATGGCCCGGGGGCTGGGTGTTTGTGCTGTCCCCAACGTCCCTGCAACTCACACACTACACATAACACTACCCTCCACCACAATAACACGCAATTACCTACACATGGCAGATGCCGCCCACCCTCATCGGAGGGTCTGCCTTACAAGGGCTGCACTGGGCTAGAAATAGCCACACGAAATTATTATCACCCATATTGGGACCTTTCCCACCGTCCCCCATGACTCATGGGACCATGTGACAACAAACCAACCCTTTCGGGTCACGAACACATGGGACCATGCTCCACGGAAGTCGATAGTCGGCCTGTGCCGATTTCCCCTCATTGGGATTGTATCGTTAATCCACTCACATGAGAAGTTATCGGCCATACATCACAGCCAGGTCAAAGCTACTCTCCCGTTCCTGAGGTCTGAACACGGACTCCTCAGGGTCGAAGACCGTTCACGGCATGTAGAGGCTATAAAACTTAAACTACCTTAAAGGCCTACAATGAACGGAAGAGGTTTTTGGACGCTTGTTTTTCGGTAGAGATAGGCACAAATAAGTTTTTCCCATTTTACTAAGGCGCTCGTTGAAATCTATACAAACACTGTGACATCCTTGGTAAACTAATATAAATTGACAAATTGAATACAATTACTTAGCAACGGTAAATCCGTGCTACAATCCATCAGCTAACTTCATCCACATTCCATTAGAATATCTATGTGGATGATCACAGTTCCTAATAATATTTCAGATGAAAGAAAAAACGTCCATCCGAACCAACAATCTGATGGATACCCAATTTGATATAAAACAAAAAATTATACATCCCCGAGGGATGACCATACTCGTAGACATACTACGTTTCTACCTCTGGTTTCTGTTGTCTATCACCCGTTGAACATCAAAACTGTTGAGTGTTACACAAAAACAAAAATAACAAATATTACCTATTTACAGTTACAATTACGAACCATTTTCCTCCAAATGCCAGTATCCCCTGGGACCGAATCCCACATCACTAAGTTAAAATGTACTTACACTAAGCCAGTTACACCACAGAGTGGTCGTTTATCTTATATCTACCGCCAACAAATATCTATACATGAATAAAATATCCTGGAGAAATAATCATATGCTTTACTTAAACCATGGAAAAGAAAAATAAGGTTACGCGTCTCCGTGAATTAGAAGAAAAATGAAATAAAAATCAAACGAACACAGGCTTGACAACGAACTCGTCACTTACAACAACTATCAGTGAAATTTCACGAAGTCTAAATTCGCGCAGAACAGCACTTAACACTAAACAAGATTACACCCTGAAAAGGAACATATATTATACACCAACATAAAATATAAATGGCTGTATTTCATCTCGTAGAATCCGCTGCTTGTGCGAGCAGCCATCCTGTCTATGTGCAATCGAGGTTCGAACTGGAGACTATGTTCGTCTCCAACAAAGATCCTGCAATCAAATCCTAATTTACCCTAATCATGTGAACTCTGTCATACAACGGAAACATCTACATTGCTTCGTGGTTCATGGCTTACGGCATATGTGGTAATCACAGAACTCTACTGTCATTATTTCACAAAGGAAAACGCAGACTGTTAGCAAGACCAACACTTCGCTTGTGCAGGGACCTACCCTCAGAAGTATCTCCAACTCCTCGCTCGTAAATTACAGCGGTCATTCTTTCCACTGTCTGCAAGCTAAAGACACCAACCAACCTGCTCACGCTAGGACATTGTGTCTATAAAATTTAATTCATTAGAAACTGGCGCAATCTATTTATTGCTCAAGCCAGCCCACATACTTTCAATACACGAGAATTATTTCTCGAATTCAACCGTTAACTCACATCAAATTCTCTCATATCTCTGGAGGTCTGGGGTTCAGGGAGAGAAGATACGAGTTGAACCCCAGACCTCCAGAGATATGAGAGAATTTGATGTGAGTTAACGGTTGAATTCGAGAAATAATTCTCGTGTATTGAAAGTATGTGGGCTGGCTTGAGCAATAAATAGATTGCGCCAGTTTCTAATGAATTAAATTTTATAGACACAATGTCCAAGCGTGAGCAGGTTGGTTGGTGTCTTTAGCTTCCAGACAGTGGAAAGAATGACCGCTGTAATTTACGAGCGAGGAGGGGGGAGATACTTGTGAGGGTAGGTCACCACACCACACGTCAGCCACTGACCACAGCAATGTTCCCAGTTCTCTGCCTTCTGAGGCGAGATTGTGTACCTGTCATACGCTACCCTGTTGCTCGAGATATATCGGTATAAAATCACCGATCAAATTACTATAAGAAAATAATAATGATAATAATAATAATCATACTACTAATAATAATAATGTTCAGACATGATCAAACTCAACTAATAAATCTCTACTTTATTAGACAAACTAATGTGTAGGGGGGGCCGGGTTCGAACCTCCGCACATTTCTTCTCGAACATCTTCAGTTACAGCCAAACATATACACTAGCATGCAAAACAAACTACTGTCTCTACCTTTATGAATTGAGTGCTGTCACTATTCCACATTAATTTCTGTATAGGCACATGTTAATGATCCTGTCACCTGCTAATTCCTGCTCGTCTTACGCAGTCACGTAGATGAGATCTACGATATTAACCTGCACAATTTTCTACTCATTTTCCCCCTCAAATCTTTCTCAGCACTCATAACAAAAATATATAGTATAGCATGCACATGCAGGTTCTAAAAGGGGTTCCAAACTCTATACATCCTTCCTGGTTCACTCCCTTCCCATATCTACTTAAATAAATCAGATTAAACAAGGGGTCTTCCGACCACTCCGGGTTACTTAACCTATCAATTTACATCATCATTAACCCTATCTTTACATTAACCCTATCTACAAAGGGGAAATACTAACATTGGAAGAAAAATAGCTCGGTACTCAACAGTTTTGGTGCATCTTGGCCCGTCCGGAATTCCGAGGGCCTGCCATCGGTGCTCACTTCATGTCGCTGGCTCGTGCAGTCCTGAGTTCTAGGAGTTCGATGACATTGCTGGAGTAATCCATCTTCCTGGCAAACAGATCACTGAAATTATATTTTCACAATCTTGCACACTTATTGATCACTCGACACCATCAAACTTCCCCTCTATCGTTCTATGTCCGATGCAAGTTACGTGATGCTAATTATTATGAATACCTCAGCTAGTCTATTTCATTTCAATTAGGCGAGTTTTACATTCAACGATCTCCTCATTCCCAAGTCTATCGCCTCCTACTTCCGTGATATAAATCAACCGTCCTTCTCCTAATTTTCTGTCTAGATCGTTCAGATCCTGCACTTATCACTCCCCGTTACTTAGTGTGATAATTTGATTCTGAAATCCTGTTCTCAATTTTACATGGATTTATTTTTATAGTATTTCTTCACACGACGACTGTTTTTTTTTTTTTTTTTTTGAAGCAGAGTTTCCCAAATCCCAGAATTATACTCCTCGAAAAATGGGCTCCCTCACTGCTACAGACATCAACTTCGCGATGATCGTTCTCCGTCCGGAGTTTGATCCCCACGGCGTACTCAACTTTACACAATCACAACCGACGACACAATTACAAGTACTGTATTTAGAGTTTACTTCGCGATCGGATGTCGCACAAATATCTTTGCCATACAGTTACGTTTCCTACCATCACTGCACACTGGAAAATATCTTTAGAACTTCACTCCCGTTTTTGTGTCAGTTATTCAGACAAAGAAGAGGTAGTTACCGCTCGTGAACCGACCGTGGTTCTACCTCTGAAGCTCGTTCTCGACTGATGACTCCCCCAAGGAAGTGCAACAACTTATAGCAAAGCCGGGAATAGGGGTGCCTAGCGGGCCTTGTCCCCTCCCTTATTTTGACCTCTCCTGGATAAACCAGCCTGTTGAAATCAGCAATACGCTAGATTGTGTGACTAGGTTATGCACAAGTGCGCTATGCCATGCGGAGTTGATTATGTTCGGCGGATCTACAGTAATTAATTAATAAGATCGGAGGGGAAATGGTGAATCCCCAAAGACATCTGGCTTCACCCGACGCGTCAGTACGCCAAGTTCGTTACGTAAGCTGTTCGTAAGTGCCTTTACCTTGGAGAATCTCTTCTGCAATAACTCTTGATTGTAAATTTTTGCCAATATTCTTTCTACCGCTCTGACGGATGCATTTTGTTAACCAAGCCTTATTTAAGCAGAAAATACATTAAAATGGGCCCGATCGCTTTGGCATCGCTGTACGCTGGCATTTGTTTTCAATATGGAGTCGCTAAAATAGTGTTCTTCTGCTGCTTCTTCTATGACGTGTGCCTAGTTCGGGGGTTCTTTACGCCACCCAGTGGGTGTGTAAGGCGCCGCTCTGGCGGGCGTCCTATTGCACAATCTGATGCTTCTCCCAACATCCACACAAAGAAAGCTTGCTGCCTGCTTCCTTACGAAGCATATCATCTGAAATAAATATTAATTGTGCCGATACGGTCACAATATGTCGTAAAAGACGACTAATAGGCTTTCATCTTTGACGCGTGGGTTGGTGACCACGGGTCCCCTATGTCGGGCTGAGTAGCACAGATGGTAGAGCGCTGGCTATCTGACTACAAATTGGCAGGTTCGATCCTGCTCTGTCCGGTGGTATTTGAAGGTGCTGAATACGTCAGCCTCGCGTTCTTAGATTTACCAGCACGTAAATGAATTTTCGCGAGGCAAAATACCGGCACTTTGGCGTCTTCGAAAGCCATAAAAGTAGTTACTGGGACGTAAAACCAATAACATTATTATACTTGTTATTATTATTATTATTATTATTATTATTATTATTATTATTATTATTATTATTATTATTATTGACAAATTAGAATCCACAGCCTATTTTCAGTCATTCGACAGGGTCACGAATGCAGTGAATGAAGACCCCATCTAGCGGCGAGGATAAGAATTGTGCTGGCTGCCGAAGCCTGTCGCACTCCTTGATGGCAATAATTAATAACTGACAGATGAAACGATATTGGAGAGTTTTGGTGGAATGAATGATGCCAGGGAAAACCGGAGTACCCGAAAAAAACCTGGCCTGTCTCCGCTTTGTCCAGCGCAAATCTGACATGGAGTGACCGGGATTTGAATCACGGAATCAGCGGTGAGAGGACGGCGCACTGCCCTCTGAACCACGGAGGCTAATTATTATTATTATTATTGTTATTATTATTATTATTATTATTATTATTATTATTATCATTATTATTATTCCACTAGCAATGTCCGGCATTGCTTCCATTTACTTGTGTCAGCTCCTCTCCATCATTCCCATCCGACCTCCCTTGGTCAACACTTGTTCTTTTCCGACCCCGACAGTATGAATTTTGTGAAGTCTACAGAGTTTTTCATTGTCATGTATTTCGCCGACCTTCCCTTTATTTTGCCACTATTTTCATTCTTTGAAGTGTCTGACGTCTTCCATTTACCTTCTGTAACAGAGGATGGTTATAACATCTTTTAATTATTTATTTTGCTATTTCAAATATCCCATAAACTAATGCATTAAAGAGATGGAACATTTAGAATATTAAAGAAAAACTGAATTCTTTATTACAGAGATAACAAAAAATTGTGATAATTTAAAAGTAAAATACAATATTTCTTTTGCCAGTGGCTTTACGTCGCACCGACACAGATACACCTTATGGCGACGATGGGATAGGAGAGGCCTAGGAGTTGGAAAGAAGTGGCCGTGGTCTTATTTAAGGTACAGCCCCTGCATTTGCCTGGTGTAAAAATGGGAAACCACGGAAAACCATCTTCAGGGCTGCCGACAGTGGGGCTCGAACCTACAATCTCCCGGATGCGAGCTCACAGCTGAGCGCTCCTAAACTCACGGCCAACTTGCCCAATAGTTTGCAGACTACTGTGAGAGTTGGCCGTGAGGTTAGAGGCGCGTAGCTGTGAGCTTGCATCCGGGGGAGAGTAGGTTCGAGCCCGACTGCCGGCAGCTCTGAAGATATTCTTCCGTGGCTTCCCATTTTCACACCAGTATAATGCTATACCTTAATTCAGGCCATGGCCGATTCCTTCCAACTCCGAGCCCTTTCCTATCCATCGTCGCCATAAGACCTATCTATGTCGGAGCGACTTAAAGCAACTAGATTGCCGTGTTGCATGATCATGAATAGACGAATTACAGATGCATTTCAGTTTCATTTTCCCCTTGTCGTTCTATGTTTAATTTTGAAGGCAAATGTTACCAAAGAATATGCAATAGATAACCTAACCGGAGGAATGCCTGTTGATTAGTATATTAATTGTCTGGATTTAAAGAACTGAAAACTATAGAGATAAACACCACCTTAACATTTAAATCCGTTTTATCCAGAATATATTGCCTCCTCTGCTAAATTCCACCCTGAAGTAAATAATACTGTGTTTCATATTCCCAGCTCATGCGGTAAAGTTAACAAGTGTGGAATTGAAGCTGGAAGTCGAGGTGAAGTTCCACTAAGTCTAACGCTCTCAGTGTGGTATGCCATAAGCAATAGTTCACAGTATTAACACTTATATAAGTGCAGCTAGCAGACTTGTTAAAAGAAGCTTAGCTTCTGCATACACTACGTTCATTAAATTTAGCCTTCCTCTCTGACACACCAAGTTTTACTGGCACTCTTTAATAAACTTCTGGCTCACGCTTATGATCCTGGCGCTTAGTTGAGCTGAATTTCTCTTTGAAAGAAAACGTTCCGTAATGAACAACACAAGCAGAATTAAGCTGTAGTACCACAGGAGGGGGGGAAATGACTGGGTTATACGGCGGGCATTTTAACTTCTTCGAAAAATTAATATTTCCGCTGATAACTTGCGCAAATTAGTTAAACAATTGTACAGGATTCCTTAAAAATAGTACTAATATTAATAATAAATACATAAATAAATAACTCGAAGTCCAAGAATTAAATATGGAGATATAAAAATAATTCAAATTTCTCAGAGAATGGATTAGTTGAAATGCTATCAAAGCAAAGCAATGGAATGAATCAACTTGAACTGGCTTTCCAACTAACGAAAAATACCCACAACAAGAATCCTTTCTATGGGGGTCCGAAATTAAACAGTGATTAAACCAGAAGTACTATACGTAGCAGAAACCCTAAAACATGAATTTCAAAGGCTTGGTAGAGAAAATCGAGCTAAAAAAGGAAAACTTTAAGAAAGATCATCGGACCAAAATTTCAGGACAGTAAGATAATGTATATCAAGAATCAAACACTAAACCAGAAAACTGAAGAACCCTTAGATACTACGCCAAAAATGAGGATAAATTTTTACGGTCATCTTCTCAAAATGAACTCTAATAGATTAACCGAACAAATCTTTGACTTTTTCCGTAACCGCAAAGCAAAACCCAATTGGTTTTAAGAAACTGAAAAACACCTAGTAGAATTAAAATTTACTGAAAATTCCCTATTCTATCGAACAGCTAAGGTAATAACTAAACACGAAAATGTAAGGTTCCAAGACAAATCTACGTTAAAATCCAAACCTATTATCTCGAAAGACGAGAGGAAACGAAGATCAGAAAGAATGAAGAAAAACTGGGCACTAAGAAAAGGACAACACAGAAAAATGATTGATTCAACGTACCCCGAATAGGGTGAAACAAAATAATAATAATAATAATAATAATAATAATAATAATAATAATAATAATAATAATAATAATAATAATCTTAATTAAGGCCACGGCCGCTTCCTTCCAACTCCTAGGCCTTTCCTACCCCATCGTCGCCATAAGACCTATCTGTGTCGGTGAGACGTAAAGCCCCTAGCAAATAATAATAATAATAATAATAATAATAATAATAATAATAATAATAATAATAATAATAATAATAATTACTTATGGCCTCAGGAGTGGCCTGGTACAAGTCTTTTCCCAGCAGGTGGTCTATAGGCGACCTGCATATCTATGAGAATGGGGCCCTACCTAAGATGATTTTTAATCATGAAGACGGCACAACCAGCCCCTGAGCCAGACGAATTAAACAAATAAGGTTAAAATCCCCGAACTGGGCGGGAATAGAACCAGGGGACCCTCCCGGCCAAAGGCCAGAACGTTAGCTATTTAACGAACCATACATACATACTACAATTACTGCTAATAATAATAATATCCTCCTTTAAAATTTCAGGTATATGGACACTGATAACTAGAGATGGGAATTATAGGCATGAAAAGGGTAGAATGCTAACTTATTTAAACAAGGCGCAAGTACCATCTAGGCGCTCTACAGTAATGCCAGCCGAGCTGAGTGGCTTAGACGGTTAAGGCGCTGGCCTTCTAACCCCAACTTGGCAGGTTCGATCCTGGCTCAGTCCGGTAGTATTTGAAGGTGCTGAAATACGATAGCCTCGTGTCGGTAGATTTACTGGCACGTAAAAGAACTCCTGCGGGACTAAATTCTGGCACATCGGCGTCTCCGAAGACCGTAAAAAGTAGTCGTGAAGTAAATAACATTATTATTATTATTATTATTATTATTATTATTATTATTATTATTATTACAGTAATGCTGGTGGGTTGCCTACATTTTAGGGACACTGTTATTTTAGATCGTTTAATTTTATGCATTTCTCACTACAGAACTGTTGTGCGGATAGAATACACTTGCGCTTTGTTAAATACGTTTACATTCTAACCTATTGGAGTCTATGATACCCATCTCTACTGATAACACTGACCTTCATTCCAAGATTAAAACAGCGTCTGGAATTATCTAGGGAACGCCCAAATTTAAATACTTGATCTCGATTGTTACCACCAATGGTTACGAAAAAATAGTGCTCTGGTGAAGATCAGAAAAGATGGAACTGGCTTTTAACTTCAGTCATGGTACTTCAAAATAAAAATCCATCTCCTTGAAGGCAAAACTGTGACATTGCTGCACAGTATTTTGACGAAAATTTCTTCCCGCTGCGGAAGCACTGATCAAAATATAAGATCCATAGATTGATATAAAGGAAAGAAAAATCCCCAGGAAATTCTTAAGACTCAGGAAAATGGCCACTGAGGTTCAGCAAGTATACGACGATCAAAAGATTACTGACTAAGGAAGCTGCACAAAGATCCTCATGAGGGTGGTATAAAATTGACACATATTTTTTTACAAACATATTTACGGAATCGAGGGATAGTCCTGAGCTCTCAGTTGAGAGGTACAGTATACACAGGACTTGAATTACAAACATTCTGCCCACCGTCGGCAGCCCTGAAGATGGTTTCTACTTTTCCCATTTTCAAACCAGGCAAATGCTGGGTCTGTACCTTAATTAAGGCAAGGCCACTACATTCATTTGTTGTGTCCTTTGGGACAAACCTGTGTTCATCAGCATGTTCGACAACCCGCTGGACTGCTATGAGCGACGTGACGGTGCACAGTTAGAACACAGTTAGGTACGTGTTGCATGTTATGTGCACGAATCTGGATGTTCAGAACATCTTTGTGATTTCAGTACAAACCTGCTATACCTCGGATCCTCCTAAATTACGTGCGGTAAGCACAATGCTTTTTTCACTCCGTAACTGTGGTGTTCTTTCTTTTCCAGGTTAATGTTTCAAGTAAGGACTACAGGTCGTAGTCCAGTGGCTTGAACCTGGATCAGGCAGCTCGTCTATCAACAAGGTAAGAACAGATTTGAGTTTATTTATTTTTTTATTTATTTATTTATTTATTTATTTATTTATTTATTTCATACCATGACGTAATTGTCTTCTTCCCGTACTCAAAAGAGTACGGAAATTGACACTTTACCGCAGCATAATTACATTCCGCACTGTTTCATTAAAAATATTCTCTGATTGGATGAACTCCACCCAATAGTAATGTAAATATGGATAGTCAGAGAGATCATGGATCAGTGATTACCAAACTTAACTTTGTTGTATTGTTTCTCCGCTTGACTGCAGCACTGTGGCTACATACCTATCTACACAAAAAATGGCGTCTCAAGTAATGTACCGCCATCGCGATGCTGACTTACGCTTAGGTTAATGCATTTCAAACAGACAATTATATCAATTTCGTATAGCCTTCATTAATCCAGAAGCGGAGAACCATGTTTACGACTCTAGTAGCCTACTGGACTGTTCACTGCTTAGTTTTTATGTTTAATTACAACATAACCCCATGTAGCCAGGCTGAGTGGCTCAGACGGTTGAGACGCTGGCCTTCTGACACCAGCCTGGCAGGTTCTACCCTGGCTCAGTCCGCTGGTATTTGAAGGGGCTCAAATACGCCAGCCTCCTGTCGGTAGATTTACTGGCAAATAGAGGAACTTCTGCCGGAAAAATTCTGGAACTTCGCCGCATCGGAGGACCGTAAAAGTAGTTAGTGGGTGGTGTAGAGCAAATAGCACTATTATTATTATTATTATTATTATTATTATTATTATTATTATTATTATTATTATTATTATTATTATTATTATTATTATTATTGTTGTTGTTGTTGTTGTTATTTAGTAAAGGCCGAATAAGGACCACGATATCTAAAAATTGCGTTTGGGATGGGTTTTGATGTTTGCCCAGTAATACCGCATCCTCTGGCTGTGTTGTTCCTGCCTTCCTTTTTGGTGGTTTACCCTGGAACCTCATTTGTATAAGCGTCCTCCTGACAGATGTACGATTTTTTTAAGTCTCTTTCTGTTCCTCCCAATTCCTGCCGTTTTTTTACGTCCATTAATTGTGGTGAATTGGTCTTCTTCTTTTTTTGGTATATCTGGCCTGGTGCATCCTGTAGACGTGTCCATAAAATTCTAGGCGTCTCTTCCTGGCTACGTCAGTGATCTTTTCTCAGTATTTGTAGAGCACTTGGTTGGGTTACCTTTTGTATTCGTCCCTTTCCTTGACTGTTCCAAATAGCTTCCTCAATATTTATTATTATTATTATTATTATTATTATTATTATTATTATTATTATTATTATTATTATTATTATTATTATTATTATTTTGTTGTGATCACAAAGGTGAGCATTGTCACATATGAGAACCTCGCTCTGTTTTACGGTCGGATGCTCTTTCTGACGCCATTACTATTTGAAGAGATGTATTCACACTTTCGTGTTTCTCTGTGAGTTTGGTAGCGTGATCTATTGTGTATATTTGGAGAGTAGAGTGTAATGAGACAAACACAAACGTTCATCCCCTAATTAAGAGGAATTAAACTGACGTGCCCAAACTCTCAGGCTTGGCCGGTAATCGAGCCCAGACCTCTCTGAACCGAGGGCCACGATGCTGTTTCATTACTTATTGAAATGGCTTCTTGTACACTGGGATGTAGATTGGCAGTACACTAATCAATTGCAGAAATTGCCTTCAGTGTGAACCTCGTGACATATAATGGAAGACTTTGACTAGGACTGAGCTTGACATTTAGCACGGAGTAGGCGGGGGTAATTGCACTGTCCCGGTATCGATTGCGGTGGGTTGAACAAGGTAACCAAGTAGACTACTGATCAATTTTAGGGTTCTCTCAGTCACTCTCTCTACTGTAAAATACGGACGAGATGATCTTCGGTTTCCTGCTTCAGTTTAACTAGTCTAGCACATATTTAAAATGCAAATTTTTGAATGTTGAAAACATACAGCGAAAAACTTAACATTAAGCCTTTTCCTCAATTGTGCCGAAAATTCGAGGGTTAAGTGGTCAGGAGAATTTACAAATTGTGAGTCTTAGGTAGATCTATCAAACTAAAAAACAAATTTTGAAAATCATTTCCGGCTTAAATACAGTTTCGGAAAACAGCCTAAAATCGCTGTTCATTTACTCATTTTCTTTTTGATTAAAGTCCTAGCCAAATTAACTTATTTACACAATTCTTTCTGTAATCTGTTCCTTGGTTCAATACCCTCAGGCGTCTCTGATTTTTTGAAAAATACCCACACCGAATGTAGTTATAAGAGCTTAAATGGAACTCTGCATTGACTCACATTAGCGCTCACAGTCGTGCTTACGTGAAACAATGCAATGACTCACATTAGCGCTCATAGTGGTAGAAAAAGGCAAATTACCAATCTAATTGACCGGATAACAATGATTAATAAAGATTCTAATTTTGAGGAATAAATAAAGAATTTATTCTCATACTTTATAATATTATATTTAGCTAAAATTCGTAGCTCATATCCCTAGGATGTTTTCAACATGGAGTTTCCTGCCTGAAGGGCTAGAACTGTGAATTTTCAAAGTTGGAATTAAAAGATAGGTCGGCCTTATTTTACTGTAGTTCTTTGACTATCATGGTCTGGAATGTTGAATCGACACTACTTAGAAATATCGGCAATTGCACTTAAAAGTCATTTATTTAGAAATAATTGAATATCTAGTTTTCACGGCCACATCGTAACTCAAATTTTGTTCAATGCTTTCATGTCTACTACGTAGGAAGGGGAATATTAGGAGTGGAAAGTGACCTACTGTGGCCTTTATTAAGGTACATACCCAGCATTTTCTTCGTGTGAAAATGGAAAACCACGGGAAAAGTATCTTCACGGCTGCCGACAGTGGAGTTAGCACCCACTATCTCCCGAATATAGGATGATGATGATCACTATTATTATTATTATTATTACTACGAATGTTAACCAAAATTGTATTCAGCTAACAAGGGATGGGTTTCACGTTCTTAAGAGCCTCCTTCCTAGCCCATATCTCCTTCATTTTCTCGAGTTTTAGTTGTTTAGCTGCTTCTGATATCTTTGGTCTCTGCCCTTTCTTACGTTTAATCTGTGGGTCTTCCTTTAAAATTTTCCGAAAAGTTTGTCTGTCATGGATTTGGGATTCAGAGATGTTGAAGGTTTGAAGAACTTGTTTAACTTGCTTGTACCACAGTGATGCTGTTTTCTTGCAGGAGCTGGCTCTGTGGATTTCTATTTAGTTACTTCTTCAGGAACAGTCTTAATATTCATGACAAACGAGTTAAAAACCTTCAAACTGATTTTCTGGCTTAAAGAAGGATTATGTGAAGAATCGGTAAGGGCATTACATCACTCTGAAATGAAGTAAAATAAATTACATTTTATTATGCTACGATACAATTTACAGCGATGGTACATTGGAAATTCATGGTTAAGTTTCTCAGTTATATTTTTGTTTAAAAATATATTTCTAGTTCCAACAGTAGCTTTACATTAGACATATTTGCTTCAGCGTATTATGCACTGCTTGGGTACAATCCTTATGCCTGGTATATTATCAGTAATATATGAATTAGAACAACTTACATTTTATTTTTTACGTTTTTGTAAGCATTTCTCCATAACGATATTTAGTAGCTCAGAACAGATGAACCAAAGCGTAATAAACCTCTCGTAACAGTTTAATATCCACTATGTATTTAAAATTGTGAAATATATAATCAGTTCTCCTTTATTGTGGTTGTTGATATTGTGTTCCATAACTGATTGTGGTACAACTAAAAGATGTGAGTTAATAGGAGATGAAACGCATCCCAAATAATTCATAATAAGCATCTAGAATGAAACATGAGTCCTTAATGAACTTCACGCAGTCTGACGTGGCATCAATCCTCGTAATAAGAAACCAACGAACAGTGTTAGCCTGGCTTTGTACTTAAATAAAGTCTCACGTTACTGGACAGGTGTATGTTGTTACAAAGGTATAGCAGTTAATGATGTTGTTAAATCCGGAAAAAAGACAGTTGCTGCTGCCTTTTGTTGAGTTCAGTCTCTCAGCGAGGGAAGTTAAACAGGTCTTCCTGCTTTTACCGCAGAGGGCATTGTGTAGTGTTATCACGTCGTGTGGCTTGACCAAGCTAAAGCTGGAATTAATCTTCGTGTCGTAGTTGGTGATTCTGTGCCGATACTCCCAAGTGAATAAAATTAACTCCAGAGAATAAATTTAAAAAAATAAGTCAACTGGCGTACATTAACTCACTATTGCCTACATTATGAAAATATAGCCTGTAAAAAATGTAATGGAGTGCAGTCGAACATAGTCAGTTGATGCATGAAATATTAGATTAGGAAATGAAGTCTTGATGGAAATAATCGAATACTGTTACTTGGGTAGTAGAATAGCTCATGATGGCAAAAGTGGGTACGATGTGAACGGCAGACTAGCACAAACAAGGAAGGCCTTTGTTATGATAAGAAATGTACTCACTTCGAGTGTTGATATACGAATTAGAAAGACGTTTTTGATGACTTTTGTCTGGAGTGTCGCTTTGTATGGGAGTGAAATAAGGACGATAACTAGTTGAAAAGGAAAGAGAATAGACATTTTTGAAATGTGGTATCTCATAAAAAATTATGAAAGTGGGGTGATTAGGTGCAGTCACGAATGAAGAGATACGGAACTGAATTGTTGAGAGGAGATCAAGAGGGTAAATTGGGGCAAGTATTCGTTTGCAGAAAGAGGAGGTAACGATTGGAATAATTTACCCGGAGAGAAGTTCGGTAAACTTCCAAATTCTTTGAAATTATTTAAGGACTAGGTAATCGACAGATAGACAATCTGCCACCACCTAGGTGACCTTCCTAAATGCACACCAGTTGTTCCAATTGATTTATAATTTATACTCTTTTATACACAGTTGAAGACTAATCTTCACAATTTACTAACTATAGAAACAAATAGTCACAACGTATCGGAAATAGCTTCAATTAAAGGAAAAATGTCATATCCAGCTCCTTTCCAAGTTCTTTCAATTAAAACTAGTAGCATATGGGTTTTGCGATTTTTATAAATGATCTAATTAAAAAGTTTTGAAGGAATCTTTTTTAAATGAGTTCTATTTACAAAGAACGGCCTCATCATTCATAACTTTCTGAGAGGAGAATGTGGAGAAGAGGATAGAGGGACAAAAAGAAGAGAGAAGTTGGTAATTATCGTACATTATGACCGCGCTTAATCCTTCCTTTTAAAATTTTCTTCGTAATCTTAGTTAATTCTGGACGATCTCGAGTCGTAGTAGTTGTCTACTCAACGTTTCGCTAAGATAACGCTAGAAAAGGTTCGTATTATTGATGATAAAAACTGATTATGAGCAATCCAATATTAATTAATTTTTGGATAACATGATACATTGTTCAAAAAGTAATTTATAAGACATTCATCAAAAACGTCTTTATACATACAATTTTAAAAATACCAGTTTGATGTTGTCCGCTGAATGTTGTGTATTAATTATTTTCTGTGCTGAATCTGAAATAGAGGTGTGAGCTTATATTTTGTCGCTCGTGTTATCATTTGATGTTAGCAAGTAAGTAGCCAGAAGACGAAGAAACTGTATCAGTGTCCTAACATACCTCCTTGTTGTTCGAGAATATTTTATTCTCTTCAACATTTTTAACTTTATATCCAGTTTCAATGATTTGTAATATACATTCATACGGGGTATTAAACATACACAGTTAAAATCCTCAGTCTAGCCGGGAGTCGATCCCGGAGGGCACTAAACTGAATGTCAGGGCGCTCACAATTTAGTCAATGAACAGGATGAGGAATTCCTGACATGATGTGATTATGATATTATTTTCACTTCTAATTTCTTGAAAGTCACTGAAAAAATTCCCTGAATGAAGTTCATTACCATGTAAATAAATGTAGAGACACGTAATTCGTGCACTGCACAGTCTTACATATTAAATACGTCTGGGGTTGTATGCCACCAGTAGAGAGGAGCATCTAACCAGCTGTGTGCCGTAATCAGTTGGACTCATTGTTATTTCGTTCAATCACATATGAACTCTGAAAGGTCCCTAGCTGCGTCTGGCACTGGTTCCATTTACCACATTAATCGCATTTAGTGTTCTTCTTTGAACTTCCTCATTCAACTCTTCTTCTCGTTTGACGGTATTGTATATTTTCACTCTTATTGTGAATTCTCGATTCCTTTTACCGGTGCCTTCATCCTACGAACTGTTGAACATTTTCAGTATTCGGAATTTTTCCTCACTGTAGTTCTCCTGGAATCAAGCAACCAAACCAAACCAAACCAAACCAAACCAAACCAAACCAAACCAAACCAAACCAAACCAAACCAAACCAAACCAAACCAAACCAAACCAAACCAAACCAAACCAAACCAAACCAAACCAAACCAAACCAAACCAAACCAAACCAAACCAAACCAAACCAAACCAAACCAAACCAAACCAAACCAAACCAAACCAAACCAAACCAAACCAAACCAAACCAAACCAAACCAAACCAAACCAAACCAAACCAAACCAAACCAAACCAAACCAAACCAAACCAAACCAAACCAAACCAAACCAAACCAAACCAAACCAAACCAAACCAAACCAAACCAAACCAAACCAAACCAAACCAAACCAAACCAAACCAAACCAAACCAAACCAAACCAAACCAAACCAAACCAAACCAAACCAAACCAAACCAAACCAAACCAAACCAAACCAAACCAAACCAAACCAAACCAAACCAAACCAAACCAAACCAAACCAAACCAAACCAAACCAAACCAAACCAAACCAAACCAAACCAAACCAAACCAAACCAAACCAAACCAAACCAAACCAAACCAACATACGTACGTTACACCACTATTTAAAATATATAAATTTGAGTCATACTTAACTGATAGTAAGACGTGTCCTTCTAACGATTGTCTACGACCAATTTTGCTTAACTTAAGGAATGAGTTGTGTTTTGGTGTCAATATTTTGCCACACTCTTGACTACGCTACCAAAGATGTATACTTAGATCCGTCTTCCAATGAAGACGCAGTGGACATTCAAATAACTTTAATATATGTTGCGTTAAAAGAGTTAATACTGCTAGGAAAGCTACTGTTCGTCACAGATTTGGTTAAATATATTGTTAGTGGAACTATTCATTAAAATATAAACAAGGCGCTCAGAAAACTCATTCGGGAGAGTTCCGATTTTAATTTACTTGCTGATACCCTGTTCGCTTAACGAGGCTAGAGTTTGTGCTTGTTATGGAGGTTTGTTTGGCCTTACGTAGCATTAATGAATTAATTAATGCATCTGTATAAACACAATTTAAATTTCCTGTGTCTGTAGATTGACCTATAGGCTATGGTTTATAACCATCGAGCCTGGAATAGCTCCAACTTCAGTTTTACTTCACGTTAATGTAGAGTGTCTGTAAGTGAGTGACTTCCGCCGAGGCCTTTTTTTTTTCTTGTACCGGTGAATAATTTGCCTTGTGTGATTCAGTTCAATTCGTGCCACACAAGTAGATGTGACTCTGAATAAAACTAGTAGACACATCACTGGATGTCTGCGACCAACGCCTTTGGATAATCTTTACTGTGTGGCAGGTAATGCATCTCCCGATATATGCCGGGAATCGCTTCAAATGAATGTTGAAATGAAGAGAGATAAGGGTAATGAACAGCATTCTCTGCACAATTACGAAGCATCGAGGCATCGAATTAGCTTCCTTCGCTCATCATCTGCACAATACATGTCATTAGAGTAACAGTGTGGGTAACAAGAGCAAACAACCTGAAAGCATAGATAAGACCTTCTAAAAACTTACCGACTGGAAGAAACATTGACTTAACAACGTAGACATGGCTGAATAAACTGAGACCAGTTGTTCGTAAAACCAAGGACAAGCTGCACATAGAAGAATCAATTATGATTCACTGCGGAAATGTCCAGGATATAAAACATCTGTGACATTCTCTCGAATTTTATAGTAAGGAGATTGGGCGAAGTCAATGTAGGTTGTACACTACGTGTAAATGATCGGTTAGTTCTCCATGTAAATGTCAATGTAAATTACAATAAGCCTATTGTCGTTGAAGAAAGCAAACCTCGTATCTCATAATGTTCTTCCTATGCATTATTTTCCTTAAGAATGGTCACGCCTTCCTGCCACATAACGTTAAGCAGTCCATCCGAACAATTTTCGTTGTGTTCGTCTTCCTGTGCTTACGTGTAAAAGAGAATGAACCTCACCGTAACGTATTCTAGGAATGTATGTTTATATTAATTATTAACTCACTCCTACAGTATACTGTATTAGTCATTTATTTATGTATAATGCAATAAACATAAAAAGAAAATAATACATATCAACAAGTACATCAACGAAGATGGTCTCACACAACTGAAAGATTAGATTCATACATCTAAACTCTTGATCCAATCCACCGCTTCAAGAGTAGCTGAAATCAGGTTCTCCAGAGCTCCAGGAAAGATACAGAGGGGACGATCCAACACTATGCGTTTCATTGTTTGTCGAATGATAGCACAGTCACAGTAAGGGCTGTCCGTTCATCCCCACTTATGAAGAACAGAAACGGTTCTTCCCAAGCCGCATCTGATACGGTTGAGCATGGAGATCCGTGTGGGAAGCGTACGATAATTAATGTTGTTCACCACTGGTTGCTAAGTAGGGAGAGAGGAAAGGAAGGGGGATGGGGATCCGTTGGGTGATTGATTGATTCATGGATGGGATAAAATGAGCTTTGTTCAAGGTCTTGGTTTCCAAGACTAAAGGTGGATGACCAGACACGCTGATTCAACTCAGGCATGACGTTTATATACCTTTTTATGTTCTTGTTATATATTTCTTCTATTACAATCTACAAGGAGAAATCTGTAAAGCCATAGAAGAATTAAATGTATATTGTACTGCTGTAATACAGATTGTTTATCAATTCGAAGCCAGTTTTAGATACCTGTTTGCGGGACTTCAGTCTAGATGTTTCTAGTTGATTCACGTCTTCACTTATTGGGCGTGCTATGTTCTTGCGCATTCTTGACCATATATGAAGAAGATTTTTCTTTCTTCTGATCGGAGGAGGCAGGATGTTACTCAGAACTGGAATCGACTGGATTGGAGTAAAAAGCAATGTGCCAGTTATGATTGGCTTGCTTTGGCGAAGCTGAACATTCACAAGGTGAGTGTGGTGGCTGTTAAGCCTTACCGGCGAGCAACACTCAGCTGAAAAATCGGTATTCTGTACTTACTGTAGACTTATTTTCGTTTACAATTTCACATAGGAAAATAGATACGAGGTTGGAGTGTTGGAGCTGATATTTATACCTACCAGCTGTAGATTTTCACACGGATAAGACTCACGTGTTTTTCACAATATCCTTTACGCTGCACCGACACAGATAGGTCTTATTGATACGATGGAATAGGAAGCGATCGTGGCCTTACTTAAGATACAGCCCCAGCATTTGTCGAGTGTGAAAGTGGCAAGCCGCCGTAAACCATCTTCACTGCCGCTGACAGTTGAGTTCGAGTCAAGTGCAATGCAAATTGAAAGCTTTGTGACACAAAACAACGCAGCCGTTCTCTCGGCAAAACCTATTTGTTCACATATTATCATTTTCAGGTGAAAAAAAAAAGAATTTGGAAACAATGTTTCATTTATTTTTAAGAAATAAAATCACATTTTTCTAGAAAGGATATACAGGCCCATTATCTTATGTGGGCATCATGTAAGGCATATATATTTTAGTAGAAAATAATGGTACGATAGTTTATTAGTAGTATCTTTGGAAATAATGCATATTTCTACTATGCAAATATTTTAATCACGATTACATGTATTTGATATGGGAGTATTGACAGCAGTGACTTAGCGTGTGTGACACGTGTAAAATGAGTGACCCCATAATGCTTTCTTCTTCCATCTCTTGGATTTAGGGGGATGTAGCCACCCCCCCCCCCACATCAGATATAATATGAGGTGTTGAGTCATTATTTTTTAGAGGAATGCACGAAAGGCGCACAGAATAAGATTCGTATTACGGACATGATGAATTAGTTTATTGCGCACGTGATACAAGTAGTAAGCAGACGTTGTCAGCATTACAACATTTTCTCTTGTATTATTTACAATTCAAGAGCTAATTCTATGACTGCCATTTCTTATACCGTCAGTCTTTGAACTGTTACATTAAATTGTTTGTGTATACGATACTGTCATTATCTTTGATGTTGACTTCACTGGCATTTTAAAGTGAATTTGTTTGTTTGTTTGTTAGTTTGTATCTCGAGTGATCACAGCTTTACCATTAGCAGCCATAGGTTGCCCAGCAGCCACTCAAGAAACGTACAAGGGAAATGAGGAGTGAGCTAGTTTCCCATTGCTTTCCTCGACGACCCGGAAGTTGCCATTACATATCGGTCTGCCAAGCCCACTGAAATGACCGCATCAACCGACCTTATCAGCGACATTTTCACACCATTCGTATCAGGGACTTTCTGTATAAGGAATGGCATTACTGGAATCGTTCATACCTCAGTCACTTCCACATTGTCGAAGCCAAGGATAAGACTGAGATGGGACAATGAAGGTAGAAAATGTATTCTAGCCCACACTAGAAGACATTGTGCACCTTAAACACTAGGTCTTGCCGGCGAAAGCATCGATAGTTTGTGTGAGAAATACAAAAGCGGGAAATGAATAGAGGTGAGTTTCAACGGCCTATGATTAAATAAAGCATCACTTGTCAAATTTTCTAAGAACAATCGAAGCAAGAATGTTTATACAATTGTCAAACTAATCCACGTTTCGCGCATAACATTTTTTTTGTCACAGTTGCTGTACGGAAAGATTCCATATTTGAATTTCCTAATTTTAGTATCACACTTCTTTCCCCAGCTTCAATCATGATATTGAAATTCCTTATTTCAAATATTCGAAAGAGAATGGAGTCTGTATACGGTACGTATAATTTCCAAGTTATAAGCATTATTTCCTTTGCGAAAGACACTGAGATATGATGAACAAAGATATAACTTGTCCCTGTAATTGTCGCTGTTATTCACGTTTGAGATAGCAGTTGGAAGCGAGCCTTCGCCTGCTGAGTTTCAATTATTATTGTCTAGTCCTCAGAGCGCACTCTTCCACTTCACGAACTTTACTCGAATGTTTTACGTTTCGCTACTCTTTTCTCCGCCTTTTCCAGTCACTGGCCTGTTTTAAGATGCCGACTGTAGCCGAACTACTATCCATTACAAAACTATTGGCGGCAGGCTATTTGAAAAACTTTTCATGGATTACAGCGTTGATATGGAACTCGAATGACTACCTGTAGTACTGAAGGTTGTTTATCCCATTCTCATCCAGGTATACAGTCATGAAGGGTAGTCATGATAAATTAATATATATTCAATTTATTTTCATCATGTGTCCTTCTGCTTGTTTATCTGTTTACCGTCCAGGGTCGGTTTTTCAATCGGACTTAGCGAGGGATCCCACCTCTACTGCCTCAAGGGCACTGTGCTGGAGCTTCAGACTCTTGGTCGGGGGATACAACTGGGGAGGATGACCAGAACTTCGCCCAGGCGACCTCACCTGCTATGCTGAACAGGGGCCTTGCGGGAAGATGGGAGGATTGGAAAGGACAGACAAGGAAGAGGGAAGGAAGTGGCCGTGCCTTACGTTAGATACCATCCTAGCATTTGCCTAGAAGAGAAGGAGAAAACAACGGAAAAACACTTCCAGTATGGCTGAGGTGGGAATCGAGCCAACCTCTACTCAGTTGACGTCCCGAGAATGAGCGCACCCGGTTCCAGCCCTCGTACCACTTTTCAAATTTCGTGGCAGAGCCGGGAATCGAACCCGGGCCTCCGGGGGTGGCAGCTAATCATAATAACCACTACACCACAGAGGCGGACTCATCATGTGTCCATGCTCCGTAATTTGGATTATGTATCTGAAATTTAAATAAATAAATAAATAAATAAATAAATAAATAAATAAATAAATAAATAAATAAATAAATAAAGTAAATTAGTCCCTCGTCCGAAGGTGATGCGGTTATTTTTGGCACTACCGGGAATCGAACTCGGGCCACCGAGGATGGTAACTAATAGCGCTTACTTTTACGCTACGGAGGTATTTTAATGTGATGTCATATAGACTGCTTGTTTTTGAAATTCGTCTTTCTATTTTACACTCCCAAAGCCGTAACAGTAGTTAGTGCGACACACAATCGTTTTACTTTACACCTTGTTTTACGTCGCACCGACGCAGATAGATTTTATGGCGACGATGGGAAAGGAAAAGCCTAGGAATGGTAAGGAAGCGGACGTGGCATTAATTAAGGTACAGCCCCAGCATTTGCCTGGTGTGAAAAAGGGAAGCCACGGAAAACCATCTTCAGGGCTGCCGACCACTTTAGTCTGTACGGTTTATTTGTGGTTGCTCTCATGTACTTAGCTTCCCAATTATTTACTTTGTGTCTAAAAATGTCTCTTTTCAGAATGTCTCTTGAACTTATGTTTGCGTTTATGATGTCCTTTCGAAGTTCGTTAAGCCAATGTGTCCAGTCCTTTTTGTCAATCGATTTTCTGGTACTCTAGTGAGATGACCGAAGAATCGAATTCGTCTTTTCCTAATGTCAATTTCGATATATGACAACTTCTCTTGTTTAGATTGATTGTAACCTGTAATCGTAGTTGATGTATCTTGCTCCTACGATTTTTCGAATGATCTTCCTCTCTTACTTTTTGATTCCCCCAAGTTCTTGTTTTCTGTTGAGTGTCAGTTTTTCACTTGCGTAAAGGACTCTTGGTTTTATGACTGTTATAATGCCGAATTTTTGTATGTATTAACATGGATTTTTGTATTAGGTGGCATGGACTAACCCTAATGCATTTTTCATTTTTTGGAGACGAGTTTCTTTTGAGACCCTTTCAAGGGCTCTCCGCTCGATAAGTTCTCCCAGGTATTTAAAGGAAAGGACCCTGTCGATCGCACCATATTTTGTTCTCAGGCTCCTGCAATCTGCCTTTGTACATAGGAATTTATATCTGTCGTCCCACCTTTTCTGCACTGTCTTTAAGTATCTGGAGCTGTTTAATGGCAATCTCCTGATCCCCTGTTTTTATTAATATTAGTATTATTTATGTGAAGTGACTTGGGAAGTTCAAGTATTTTGGCAGCTGGATCCCTGAGCACTTGGACTTGAATTTGGAGATACGCTTACGAATCGCAATTGCTCGCACCAGCTTTCTGACAATGAGGGATCTACTGTGTGAGAGAAGCTTTAACTTCGTCAGATTATATGTATATTCAGTGTTTAAGTACGGAGCTGAAGCATGGACTCTGATTTAATGTGATACGATTGGGAGAATGAATGCCTTCGAAATGTGTGTTTTTTCGAAGGATATTACAGATCTCGCGGACTGACTACTCCAATGTTGTCGTACACAGGTGCATGAGGAAGTGTCGGAGTGTACAAGGAAGAAAAGATATCCTTCCTAGGGCGTATTATGGAGTGTGATAACTACAATATACCAAAAGTAGATCCCACAGGGTAAAATTGATGGATTAGACGAGTTGGCTGTGCGGTTAGAGGCGCGTGGCTGTGAGTTTGCATCCGGGAGATACTGGGTTCGAATCCCACTGTCGGCAGCCCTGGAGATTGTTTTCCGTGCTTTCAAATTTTCACACCAGGTAAATGCTGGGGCTGTACCTTAATAAAGGCCATGGCCGCTTCCTTCCAACTCCTAGGCCTTTCCTATCCCATCGTCGCCATAAGACCTAGCTGTGTCGGTGCGACGTAAAGCCACTAGCAGAAAAAAGATTGACGGAACTACAGGTCGCGGTCGAAAAATTCACTCTGGGGTAAATAACTTACGATACTGGACAAGACTAGATTCGAGCAGCTAGTGAGGACATTCGACCATCGTGCGGACTTTGCTCCAAGTAATGGAAAAGGAACTAGCCTACGAGAAAAAAGATTTTCCTTCCAGACGGCAAAGGAAAGGATTTATGTTGCATGATCTACGGGCGAGTTTCAATTTATTTTGTCAGGTAAAAATCAAATTTGTCACAAGGGATCTTCTGTATGTCGACATAATATGACATGGATTGTGGAATGGTCGTCTTTTTCACCCTTCAGAATCCGATCTTGTCGGGTTTGAGCCCGAGGGCTCAGGATCCAGCAAATTAATTCTGGTCCCATTACACGGCCAGTCTCTTGAATGACAATGAGACTGTTACAGTATACCATTAAAACAGATTTTCATTCACTCTAAATCCTTGAAGTAGCTTTTAAACCTTCAAAATTGTAGGAAGTGAACACCCAGTGGTTCGATTTCGCGCAATGGGGACTTCGTTCGAATTATCGTTCATTTCCGAGTGGAAGCCTCCGTGTCTCAGGCGGCAGCGCACCTGCCTCTCACCGCTGAGTTCCGTGGTTCAAATCTCGGTCACTCCATATGAGATTTGTGCTGGACAATGCGGAGGCGGCACAGACAGGTTTTCCTCCGGGTACTCTGGTTTTCCCTGTCATATTTCATTCCACTAACACTCTCCAGTATCATTTCATTTCATCCATCAGTCATTAATCATTGCACCAGAGGAGTTCGCCGCTAGATGGGGCTTCATTCATTCCATCCCTGACGCTGTCGAATGACTGGAAACAGGCTCTGGATTTTCTGTGTGGGATTGATTGATTGATTGATTGATTGATTGATTGATTGATTGATTGATTGATTGATTGATTGATTGATTGATTGATCGATCGATCGATCGATTGATTGATTGATTGATTGATTGATTGATTGATTGATTGATTGATTGATTGATTGATTGATTGATTGATTGATTGATTGATTGATTGATTGATTGATTGATTGATTGATTGATTGATTGATTGATTGATTGATTGATTGATTGATTGATTGATTGATTGATTGATTGATTGATTGATTGATTGATTGATTGATTGAAAGGAATAGGTAATTTCGATAATCAGCCCCGGTGGAAGCCCGTTCACTTCGGTATCTGCGGATGGGAAAACGTCCCAGATACATAATAAAAAGATCGACAGTAAGTAGCTTCAGGAAGTTTCGGAGAAGCCAGGTCGGTGCAGGAAAATCCAAGCATGACTTTGCACTTTCGCAGGGGGGAGGAAGGGAGGAGTCAGCTGATAATAAGAGAAGAGCGGTGCTCCTGCCAGCCCCGCGGTGTAGAGACAGCGTGCCTGCCTCTTATCCGGAACACCCAGGTTCGATACCCGGTCAGATCAGGGTTTTTTATCTGGATCTGAGGGCTGGTTCGAGGTCAACCCAGCCTACGTGATTAAAATTGAGCCATCTGAGGGTGAGATGGCGGCCCCGGTCTAGAAAGCCAAGAATAACGGCCGAGAGGGTTAATCGTGCAGACCACACGACACCTCGTAATCTGCAGGCCTTCGGGCTGAGCAGCGGTCGCTTGATAGGCCAAGGTTCTGTGGGGCTGGTGCACCATGGGGTTCGGATTGCTGCTGCTGTTTCACACAACATTTCGGATGTTTGGCCCGGGAATACTGTGTGGCCTGCCTCTCCCCAATCTACAGCATGAGTATACGTGGGCGATGATTACTTCCACTCTATGAGGAACACCACGGGAATACCGGCGCCCGTGATTCGTTCCACTATGTTAGGAGCACCATGAGTATACATTGCCTGTGATTAGTTCCACCATGCGAGAAACACAATGAGTCTACGTTACCTGTGGTTAGTACCAATATGGGAGGAACACCATGGTTCTGCTTTATCAGTGATAACTATTATGAAGGGCCGTTGATCTGGATTTTGACCCCTTTGGACAACAAGTATCACATCTGAAAATAAGGAATTGTGAAATCGAACCACTGATGGTTTTGGATTCATGGTGCTTTTTCAATATCATTCGTTTTGAGTTCTAGTCAGTGGATACATTCTGAAGTTTTAATCATCGTGTAATTTCGTTGCATCTCGTCCCATTATGGGCCAATGACCTAGCTGTAAGACCCCTTTAAACAACAATCATCATCATCATCATCATCATCATCATCATCATCATCATCATCATCATCATCATCATCTTTGAATATGTGCGAGAACGTAAATATAAGCAGGTAAAAGCACAAAGTTGACTTGCAGATTTGGCAACGTGTTGAAGAAACTCATAGAACTCCATGAAAAACGGAATATAACCTACAGGATGGCAGTTTAGATGTGCATTGAGGAATGTTATTGTAAACCCAGGAGTTAATGATATTCCACTGAAGTAATATACGAGTAATTAGGACATGTTCTTTATCAACACCGACAAAATGATAACGAACAAAGCTTCTTGTTTACATGTTTCTATGCTCGCACGAAGTTGAAATTACTAACAGATTAAAATGTGTTGATGTTATGTTGGTAGAATATTATATTCAGTGTTTATTTCCTCCTATATTTCTTTTTATATCTCATAATGCTAGCTATAAAGCCAATCCACGTTATGTTAAAGCGCGCATTACGGTCATTAAAAGCACAAAGGCAACAGTCCGGAAATGTCGAACAAAAGTGTACTTTGAGCGTGTTTATAATTGATAATACATCATTGATGAAAGCGACTCATTTTTTTGTTTTTTGTTTTTGTTTTGCAGTACAAATCAATACATATGGGTGAACACACATCTTTCTCCTAACACTGGCACATTCTGATTTAAAATTCTTTAATTTTGAAAATTATGTGTGCTATTCAGGGATGCCTAATCGCGGGTGCAAGTACATGTTTGGTTTAATTGGAAGAACGGAGGTTTGGTGATCAGTCAAATGATGGCAAAATATCAAAGCAAGTAGATCATTTGTAGAGATGCAAACTACATCCTACATTAAATATTACTAGATAGTTTATTTTCTGGAAAACAATTCGGGGGCTATGATCAAGCCAATGTCGTAAGTCATTTGTGGGTAGAATACGTCTGGTGGGTGGTGGGCGGGTGTTATCAATACGTGAAAGTGCGAAGTTTGGATTTAGAAAGTTCTTTTTTCTGTATAAAAAACAGCATTCCTTATGGCTGCGGTTGTCTGAAAATTTGCGTCATGAAATTAGTGATACAAAATGTGTGACGTAATGTTACGTAAAATGCGTGACATAATGTTACGTAGCAATTCCTGTATAAGAAACAACATTCTTTATGGCTGCGGTTGTCTGTAAATTTGCGTCAGGAAATTAGTGATACAAAATGTGTGACGTAATGATACGTAAAAGTGTGTGACGTAATTTTACGTAGCAATTCCCCTATAAGAACAAACATTCCTTATGGCTGCGGTTGTCTGAAAATTTGCGTCATATAAGAAACAACATTCCTTATGGCTGCGGTTATCTGAAAATTTGCGTCATGAAATTAGTGATACCAAATGTGTAACGTAATGTTACGTAGCAACCGAACAGGCTTTGATGTCTAGTATTAATGGATGGCCATGACTAAGAGATATATTGTCAAAGAGGAGCGTTAGAGTACAGATGGTTGGTGGTATATTGCAGGCTGTGATTTCAAGTATTGATGGATGGCCGCGACTGAAACACACGTAGGAGGGTTTATAAACAAAGAGGTCTGATCTCATCACACTCTACAGAACTGATTATTAGATTCACGGTAGTTTCATAAGCTCTGAGTCAGTTTTCCCCTTGTCAGTGCTCTGGATCCTACACTTGTCCACTCTAAATTCCATACAAAATGTCTCTCGGAAACGATTCCTTAGATGCAAGTAAATAAACTGTTATACATTTGAGTTTTATTTATTGAATGACATATTTCTGATTATTGGATTTTTTCAAAATGAAATTTACATGAATTTTTAGGAGGTCATTGGGGGAGGGTGGGCTGTCTCTCGTGAATGTTGTGAAATCACACACTTTCCAATCCTCGCCGACCCGATAATATCGAGTGGGGTGATCTCGGGTGTATCTGTTTCCAGAGGCTCGATGCGAGCAGAACACATACTTGGTTGTAACTCTTGGTGCTCAGCCGTCTCGGCTACCTTACTGTCTGCCTTGAATATTTAGGACTTTCTAAACTCTTTGTGACTCTTATTTTCTATTCATTTTTGTTTGTGATAAGCTCTAAATTTCGTTGAATTAAATATATTTCAACATTTTGGAAATTTTCACAAAATTCTGAAACAAGTAAAAATTCCCTTGTGTTTATTCTCACTATGTTATTACAGATAAATTATATGTCGCACAACGTCGTCGTTGCCGGGACAAAACCTCCTATGTGAAATATTTTAGCTTGGAACTTTGGCCGGTAAGTTTCTGTCTTCTAAGGTGCAATATTGTGGGACAGTTGTCAAGGCAATCTCGCTCTTCATAATGTATGTGCTGCGGGTCAGTATATCTCCAAAAATATTATCACATAGGAGGTTTCGTCCCGGCAACGACGACATGCTCTCGTATCGCGATCCAGAATTATATTAAATTTACAGTGCGCACCACAATAATCTATCATCTAGCCTCAAGCACTACTTTGACTCGGTCTTTGAACCTTCTTCTTTTCCCCTCATTAATTATACTTTTACTAGCTTTCGTAGATGTAAAAATTATTGAAGGAAACCTGGTGTACAATTTTTGAGACATGTGGATTTCTAAAAGTGGACCCAGTAGAGGCTACGTCAAAAGGTGGGCAATGATTACTTCAGCTCTACATCCTCATAATGCTTTAACGTATTTTCAGTTGTTGCAGATTTAAAAATATGCTAATTTAAAAAGCAGAGTGTTATCAGTATGTTTAGATGTAGAGAAAGCTTTTGGCACACTCTTATCCGAAACCTTGACAGTAAAACTTATTTAATCAAATATAGACTCTCGTATTTAAGAAATAAGAATATTTTCGGTGCACGTGAAGGAGAAAATCTACCCCTATGCCGCTTACAAAGTCAGTGTGCCACAGGGTGGAGAACTCTTCCCAACACTCTACCGTTTATATGTGAATGATCTCCCCATTCAACAGTATGCATACGACATTAATTTTTATTCCTTTAAGAAGAGAAACAGAAACAGAAGTAGCATCTTTTCATCGCAGTCTTGGATCTCATTGTTTCAAAAGTGGTGCATCCAAAAAAGTTCAAAATTAATGCTACTACAACCGACGCAATCTCGGCCTAACAAAGGATAAAATCATATCTGTAGAACGAATATGGAGCAGGCCGTGCACTTGTGATAAACCTAAGACGGCTGCTTTATAATATTAAGAGAAATACTCATTTATCCTGAATTAGGATCATTGTCTTGTATTGTTGTGAGACATGTTTTTATATTCTTAAAAATGCGCTACAAAAATGTTTTTCAAAACAAAACATTTTGTAAATTGACTGATCCTCATTGTTGCAATCAAATAAGGATACGACACGAATTTCATATATTGATATTATATCTCAGATCGACAAGATAGCTAAGGTGAAAAAGGCCAGGATTCTCCTCACTCAGGTAACCAACCCGGGCATTTCTAGTCTTAAACAGGTGATAAAAAGACCAAAAAGCTAAACACAAGGTTTAATCATCGAGGCCTTTGGCTCACGACCTGTTTTAAGATTTATTACAACCTTCACCAAATGTATATATTAACTTCCCATAATAACTTAAAAATTATTTCTTATTAGGAAAGATTTCCCCTCACTCTCACTGAATTCCAAGTCATTTTAGAGCAGAGGAGTGTTCTTTCGTGACTTGGAAGAAAAATTGTCTCCAAGACAGATTCAATTGCCTCCACCACCGCAAGTAAATAGAGAATTTTCCGACTTATCGGCTAATCCCTGGAAAATGATGAGTTAAATGGCATAAGTCTCGCCCTGGGGTTCTCATTTACTGGTCCCCAACAAAACCAAAACATTCTCTTACCTTGAATAGGGATTTACTATCTCAAGAATAGAATCCTCATACTTACAGTGTTATCTGAAATGGGACTGA
The DNA here is from genome assembly GCF_040414725.1 of Anabrus simplex. NCBI lineage: Eukaryota > Metazoa > Arthropoda > Insecta > Orthoptera > Tettigoniidae > Anabrus > Anabrus simplex. The sequence continues at coordinate 27,437,765 of NC_090273.1, read as the reverse complement.
CTGCATCCTTTATTCATAACCGTAGAAGGCAAGTACGTACACAGTTACATTAAGCAGCTCTTTCTCTGGTCTAATTGTTTGGTGACTTAGAAATGTCTGTATTCGTGCCCTCATGGGCAATATATCACCTCACTGGATAGTGAGATGATGAATTCCTCCCAGTTGCTTCATGAATGTGGCACTTATTCAGTTTAGACCTCAGAATGTAGACTTTCTCCGCGATTGCAATGTCCTACCTTCAATTGAGAGTAATCCCGTCTGTTGGCCATGATCGTTAAAGGGTGAAGTCTGTACGAAAACGTTTTTATTTGGTCCAAGTCCCGTTAATGAAATAAAAACTTCACGATGAGGCTTTTGGCCATCAGGGTAGGAGAGGTGGTAGTATACAGTTTCGAATCATTAGACTGGTATACTATTCATATTATTATTATATCCATATTTGCTAATTATATTACTGTATCATTTAATTTCTTACGGTTTGTTGTAAGTTTTGCTATTTCTGTTACATAACTGTATAAAGTTCTTATTGTGTCTAACGGTGGGAGAGGACCTTCAGCCTTAACTTAGCAATGGATAAAGGCGTTATCTATCTATATATCTATCTGTCTGTCTGTCTGTCTGTCTGTCTGTCTGTCTGTCTGTCTGTCTGTCTGTCTGTCTGTCTGTCTGTCTGTCTGTCTGTCTGTCTGTCTGTCTGTCTGTCTGTCTGTCTGTCTGTCTGTCTCTATCTATCTATCTATCTAGATTCTTGTTGTATTTGTTGTAAAATTTTCTTTCCATAGAAACGCTTGTTGTGCTCTTGTCGATGCTGATGTTGTTGTTGTTGTTGTTGTTGTTGCTGTTGTTGTTGGGTAATTCTGTTTTAAATTAATTACCACTCCACTGTAACTGACCATTGCCACCGGTATATTTCCCAATTGCGATGTATTTGTGAATAATAATACGAATAATGCCTATTTTCAGAAAGCGTTACAGATGCAGCAATGCAAGTCAATCTCGTTGAAATGTCAGCCAACACGACAAGTAGAGGATACAAAAGATTGAAAGAGCTTATGGTATAACTAAGAATACTTACAACAAAAAGTGCTTATCAACGAAACTTAAAATAAAGCACTACAACACTGTAGTGAAACCCGAATGCCTGTAAGCCAACGAATGTCTAGCACTGAACTACAAGTTTGATAAATTAGAAATATTAGAAAGAAGAATTATAAGGAAAATATTAGGTCCTCTCATAATTGCAGAGTTTTGTAAATTAATAAGTAACAATGAAATTTACCAGAACATAGAAAACATATGAGAAACAATAAGGAAAACGAGATTGCTATTTCTTAGACACATTCTCGGAATGGATGACAATAGGCTGACTGAACGAATCGTCGAGTACCAGCTGGATTCAAGAAATCAAGAAAGACCTGGAAACAAATACGATTTTTAGAAAGAAAGTCTTACAAATGGAAGGATTCCAAGGGAGGAAGGAAAAGAAAATAGGCACAAAGTAGACTGAAGACAGGGTAAAGAAGCAGAGTGAAACAATGAAAGAATACTGAAGAAAAGGAAAGAACAACTAAGGAGGAAGAATTGAAATTGTAACGTGGTCTTAGAAGGCAAGAAGAATAATAATGTCTATATTGCCAGTGGCTTTACGTCGCACCGACACGGAGAGGTCTTATGGCGACGATGGGATAGGAGAGGACTAGGACTTAGAAGGAAGCGGCCGTGGCCTTAAGTAAGGTACAGCCCCAGCTGGTGTGAAAATGGGAAACCACGGAAAACCATCTTCAGGGCTGCCGACAGTGGGATTCGAACCCACTATCCCCCGGATGCAAGCTTATAGCCCCTAACGGATAATAATGTCTAACCTCTCCGCAGTCTTTGTATGAAGTTCATTAATCAATGTATTTATTTATTTATTTATTTATTTATTTATTTATTTATTTATTTATTTATTTATTTATTTATTTATTTATTTATTTATTTATTTATTTATTTATTTATTTATTTATTTATTTATTTAGATTATGGTCCAGAAAATGTGGCCCTATGGGAATTTCGATGATCCAGGAAATACTTCCTACATCACTTACTATCTACGGATGACCAAGTGATGGTGACCCGTTATACCTATGACGCTTCTCACGTGATGAGGAAACTGATAAATACAAAATGTGGGAACTGAATGAATTGCAGTAAAGCAGAATATCACATCGTGAAAATTAATACTAAAACAATGTTATGGATTGAACATGAGGCAATACAGTCGGTAAATTCATATATTTAGGATCAGTAATTGAGGATAATGACTCAAGTTCACCTGAAATTGAGAGACGAGTAAGTGAGGGCAGGAGAACAATTTAGGCACTAAATTCGGCATTATGGAGTAAAAACATTTTAAGCAAAACAAAAACTCACATAATTCAGAAAATTTTACTACACAGAGGAGAAGCATGGACAGTAAACGGACAACATTCAAATAAATTAATCAGACACAGAAAGCAGGTTAAATTCGTTTAAACGTGTGAAAAGGATAACAGATTACAGAAAGCTGAGGAACACAAACAACGGGGAAAAATTGGGGAAAAGTGGAGGAATGGTGTGCAGAGGAGGTTTAAATGACTACAATGCACAAGAATTAATATGGCCATATGGGTTGAAGGAAAACTACTGTATTGTATACTTCTAGAAGTATTCCTAGTCTCACAACCAACCGTCAATTTTGGCATCACTGTATTGTTGCGAATATGTAGCTTTGTCTGGAACAGACGTCATCAAGTGGTTGCTCTAGGGAGCAGGCGCTACTTGCTCCACTCGGGATGGCTGGCTGCCGCGTGAGAAGAGAGCAGTGGACAGGCGGATGCAAACCGCGGCGGTACAAACCTGGCACTGGCACTACAATTTGTTGAGAGGTTGCTGCATAGGCATGAGAGATTATAGAAATTTCAATTTACGTTAGAAATGAAACTATTTTAACATATAGCCTTTGTTGGTTCCTCTAGACGGGTACTTACTCAATGATAACGAAGTCACGTATATCTGGAGGTCAGAGAAAGGAAAATCCTAGGTCCGGTAATGGAAGGTGAGGAATTCCGTAAACGGCACCCTTCCGAACTCTACGAACATACAGAGAGGCTCTCTGATTGTTCTATGAAAAGGAGATTAGCTTTATAAGGTCATACACATAGTAAGACTGCCTCCATAAAGACTGACCAATCGTCTGTTCATCTTCTGGCAGAACAAGAAGATTCGCACCTCATGTCTGATAGAAACTGGGAAGGACGTTAAAGACCTGGGAATATAAGTTGTTCAAGATACACGGCCTGTGCATATACCCTGAAAGAAGTCCATGGAGATCAGGAAAATCTCCTGAAGAAGGGTACCCCCAGGAAAGATGAAAATAAGGAGTTACACCGGCAGAAAATGCGAAAATACTGGGCTAAGATCAAAGCCCAACCGTTGAACAAGCGTGGTCCAAAGTAGGCCCATTGGCACCAAGAAGAAGAAAGCTCGTAGGCACAGTGTCTTCTTCTTCAACTTTGCGTTTCCCGTCAGTTCAGGGTCCGTTTATTGGAACGGCGTACGATCAGACGTAGAGCACGTTCACTTTCATCATCATTGACGGTACCGTTCGCTGCTCTCATGATTCGGCCGTATTATCTCAGACGCCCCCTCGCAATTTTTCTTGAATGGGAACAACTCGCATCCTCTGTCGGATCGTGTCGTTGGTCATGTGATCAATACGGTCTGGATTTTATGTAATATAAAAGTGCAAAATATGTACATAAAAATGTAGTAAATGTCAGTGACATATGCATTATTCATAAAATATGTAATAGTATTTATAGAAAAATTAGGAAGGGATCATAAGTTTTACGGAGATAAAGAGCGAACAGAGAAGCGGGTTATAAGGAATAGAAGTTACAAAATTTATTTTTACAACAATGACTATAACACTAACCATAACTTAAGTTGAAAAAGTATTGATACCAAGAAAATATTAAAGCTAATTGAAGATTACAAGGAAACGTTAAATTTGAGAAAAGAAAATTAAATGACGAAAATTCACAAAATATATTTGATTAGATTACAAGCTCTTGAAGAGATGAAATTTGTAGCACTCCTCCAGGGAGAAAAATATCAGCAAAACTTTTCAAAACCCTGATAAGAGCATTTAGAGCCTTCAGCCACAAAATTTTGAAGACTAGTAGGTAAAATCTTGGTGAACAGATCTTCACCAGTGGCCAGACGAACCAGTCGTCAACAATGCTTTTTTAAAAGAAGAGCCATAAATACTTAGTGCTGTTGGCGAGTATGCAGAGAGGCCGACGAATACATCGCCGTTAAAAGCAAAGTCCAAACTGCCATCAGATAGGTTCCTTCACTTCTTTGTTGAAAGTCAAAGGTTTGCCATGCAGGTGGTAGCTGTAGTTTATGTTAGCTGCTTCATGATTGTGTTGGCGTGACTCAGAACTACAGCAAAGGCATGCATATGTGCTAGCGAGAGGTTGAACTTCTGGCTGAGTACAGCTGACTGCAAGCTAGCGAGTCTTGTGGTAGCGTAATGTAGAGGTATGGAATGTTCTCGAGGCGGAAGACGCAAAATAGTGCAGGCAAACTAACAATTAAGTTATTACAGGGAATAATAAGAGATTAAAAAATTACAAAACAATTCGGAAAAGGTCCTGAAGGAATATTATTAATAACATTCAATACATAATTCAAAAAAGGTTAAATAATAAATTGCAAAAAATAGCCGATCAAAGGGGTGACAACGGCGCAAGGTTACTTCATCGGTACCAATCAGCGTGAAAGTTGCTGATGACGTAGGCAATCATGTCCAGGCGATAGTAACCAATAAAAAAATTAAGAATAACGACAACAGGGTCAGCATACCTGGCAAAAAAGCACAGGAAATAGTTTTCATTAAACCTGTGACGTGAACACACGCCAAGGGTGAGCTTATACTCTTACATCAAAATCTCTTTATTTGCAAATGAGGTTTCTACCTTGGTGGCAAATGGTACACTAAAATACATTATTGTCAAGCACTCCATACCTCCATACTGAAGAGCTACATGCATTAGGAACCAGTTTAAGGTAAGATTAATGTCAATAAATAACGAATTTGATCAAAAGCGAGAGGTACCGAGATTTAGAGTATAAATATAAATTTGTCATCAAACTTCGAGTACGTTCATGTGAATAATGAACCAGTTTTAATGTACTAAATCCATAAATAATGTTAATATATTCTTTTAATTATGGTTGTGATGTTGGACAGTAAATGTGTTTTAAATACCTCCATATTTAATGGCAATGTCATCGTTGTCGCTTTAGATAATTTTTATAGGGTACTATTTTATAATTTTGACTTCATGGTACAATAACTTTGAAGTCATAATAAAAATAACTCAAATATTTAAGAAATAATGTTATTCACTGTAAATCGGGGAGTATACGGTATTTCACGATGTATTGTAGCTGTTGCCCTCATGCTCTTAGAAATGAAACAAATACGGGTTGCTAAATAAATTTAATACAGAATCTGTATTTTAACCCCTATTACCTAACACAAATAGTACGGTAACGTCACAAAGTACCCCTCAGTGTTTTCCATTGTGTAGTTTTGGCGCTGATCCGATAAAAATCTTTTGTAGGCTGAGAAAGACCGTTCAATATCGCAGGAAGTCACCGGTGCATATTTTAAAAGATAAAACAAGCTGGATATGATATGGATATCTTCTTCTTCGCCACTAATGATCTTGCAAACAGATAGCGAGTTTTATTAACCCAGATTTCGTCTGAAAACTGCGCGGAGTTTATTAGGAACTCTGACCAGTTAATGGCACCTTGACGTCCCAGAATTTGGGAAAGCATTAGTGCTGTTTTATGCTGTCGAGGCACTCGAGTCTACTGCGTTTTACAGACAAAGGGTGGGAAATCCCAATTTTAAGAGAATTTTAAAGTCAACTTTAGCAACTGAAATATGTTCTATACGAGATGAAATTCGACAGTTATTTTACTATAGTTTGAAAAATAAACGAACCGATTTTTTAAATTCTTAGAATAATTAGCTAGCTATGTACAAAGATGTTTCATTATTCACATCTATATGTATATAAAATAACATGTCCTGACTGACTGACTGACTGACTGACTGACTGACTGACTGACTGACTGACTGACTGACTGACTGACTGACTGACTGACTGACTGACTGACTGACTGACTGACTGACAGATTCATCATCGCCGAGCCAAAACTACTGGACATAGAGAAATGAAATTTTGGGAATACATTTTATTAGGGTGTAGGTGCTCACTAAGGGAGGCTTTTTGGACATTCCGTCACTAAGGGGGTTAAAAGGGGGGTGAATTTTTAAAATGAGGATATCTATATCTCAACAACTTAAAAGTTTACAGACATAAAAATTGGTATTTGGAACCACCTTTAAAAATAAAGAAACACGTACTTTTTAATTTTGAAAAATCCCATTGGGGGATGAGAAAAGGGGGGAAAAGTGTCTGAACACCTATTATGAGGAGACTTATATCTCAAAAACTGAGGATGTTACAGAAATGAAATTTGTAATCTCCTTTGATAATAAAGAAATACGTATTTTTGTGTTTTTGTATAATCCGATGAATAGGGGGTGAATAGGAGTGATAAACGAGATGAATATTTAAGAAGACTATATCTGCAAATTTCCTCACACCCGTAACATATTAAATTTGAAAACTGGTATTTGGAATTTCCTGTAAAAGTAAAGAAACATTTTTTTTTTCGGAAAATCCACTCACGGGGAACTGAAAAAGGGGGGGAATTTTTAAAATTAGCATATATACAATATATCTCAAAAACGTAACATGCTGCAGACGTGAAAACTGGTATTTGGAATCTCCATTAAAAATAAGGAAACACGTATTCTGTGGTTTTTAGGAAAAACTTAACAGGGGGAGGGGGATGAAAGAATTGAAAAATCAGTTGAATCATTTGTATGAATATATATACCAAACAGTATAAAGATGTTACAAACGTGAAAACTGGTATTTGGAATCTCCTTTAAAGAATAAAGAAGCACGCATTTTTTGGGGTGGGAATCAACTTGGTAGATGGGGGATGAAAACGGAGATGAATTCCTTTTACGGGGATAAATATATCTCCAAAACTGAAGATGTTACAGTCGTGATATTCGTATTTGGAAGCTCTTTTAAAGAAATGGGTACTGTTCACTTTTGGAAAATTCACTTAAGTTGAGAGTATGAAAGGAAGTGAAAAAATTGAATTCTTTTTCTGGAGAAACCTATATCTCAAAACTGAAGGTTACAGACGTGGACATTGGTATTTTGAATATCCTTTCAAAATAAAGGAACACGCATTCTTTGGGTGGGGTGAAACCAACTTAACGAGCGGGGTTGGAGTGAAATAGGGGTTGAATTCTGTTCATGAGGACACTTATACCCCAAAAATTGAAGAAGTTATAGACATAAAAAATTGTATTTGGAATTTTCTTTAAAAGTAAATAAACACATAAACTTTTGTTTTTGGAAAATCCACTTAAAGGGGTGAATTACTTGAAAAATTAGTTGAATTATTTGTATGAGGATATTTATATCTCAAAAACTAAAGATGTTAAAAAGGCGTAAAATTTGGTATTTGGAATCTCCCTTAAAAATAAAGAAACACATACTTTTGGGGAGGCGGAATCAACTTAACGGGTAGAAAGGAGAGCGGGGGGTTAAAAAGGATACTTATATCACAAAAAATGATGATTCAGATGTGAAAATTAGTATTTGGAATCTCCTTTAGAAACAAACAAACACACATTTGTTTTTTGTTTTCGGAAGAACGACGTAAGGGGTGTGGGGTTGAAAATAAATAAATATGGAGTTGAAATATGTTTATGAGGATACTTTATCTTAAAAACTGAAGCTGTTGCAGACGTGCAAGTTGGTATTTTGAATTTCCTTTCAAAATAAAGAAACACGTATTTTTTTGTTTTTGGAAAATCCACTTAAGGTGGGAGAGGTTTGGAAAGAAGTGAAGAAGAAAATGTTGAATTATTTTTATGAGTATACATTTATCTCAAAACCTGAAGGTGTTACAGACATACAGACGTGAAAACTGGTATTTGGAATCTTCTTTAAAATAATAAAGCACGTATTTTATTGTTGTCAGAAAATCCAGTTAAAGGGTGGAAAGGAATTGGAAAAGTGGTTGAAATTTTAAAATGAGTACCGGTATATCTACATTAATGTCAAAAACTGAATATGTTAGAGACAAGAAACTTGGTATTTGGAATGTGCTTTCCGTTTTCGGGGAAGGCACTTAACGGGGGGTGAAATAAGTGAAAAATTGTTTAATTACGTTTATGAGGATACTTATATCTTAAATGCTGAAGATGTTACAGACGTGAAAATAGGTATTTGGAATCTCTTTAAAAATAAAGGAACATGTACTGTATTTTTGTTTTCGAAAAATACACTTAAATGAGGGTGGGGGTGGGGTGGGGGTGGGGTTGGCGGAGGGATTGATCAAGGAGTTGAATTCATTCTATGGGGATACTTATGTATATCTCAAGAACTGAATACGTTACAGATGTGGGAATAGGTATTTGGAATCTCCTGATGTGGGAATAGGTATTCGGAATCTCCTGATGTGGGAATAGGTATTCGGAATCTCCATTAAAAATAAAAGAAACATGTATTTATTTCTTTGACTTGAGAGAAGACTGTTTCTCACATGTACAGTCATATGTCAAATGGCCGTCTTAGCCCCAAAAGGTAATACCACAAACATGGTTTACAAAGAATGTCTTGGGTAAATAAATCTCAATTTTGGTTGAGTTTCTATACATTAAGAATTCTCAGATAATGCCTTAGTACAATGCCGAGGAACGATTATCGGTACTTAGATCAAATTACGAAATCCACGCGAGCTAAGCCGCGAGTAATTTCTAGTAGTATATAAAACTATGTAATATTACTAAGACTAAATAAAAGTATGTTAAATCAAACACACGTATAATCATATCTGAAACACAATTCACCGTCATTTTTCATGTTTACTTGTCCACAAATGAAGAAAAGGAGTATGTAAGTGTATAAAATACGGGCCCCAGTGGTCAAGGAGTGACGAAAGAATTTCACTCTCCTCTTTCTGATCGTGTCTCGTGTCTTCACACTTCATTCCTTCTATGTTTATTCTGTAATATTTCTAGACTACCCTCACAACGTTTTCGGAATTTTATTTTCCTCTTTCCCTATATTCTTATATTTGTCCTGTTTGCACGGATCAGAGACTGTCTGGTTTCTGTAGCCTCTGATTTTATTTCAATCAACTCCGTATGAGTTAATTTAATAAAAGTTTTGCATGATAATTTTGCCATGGATTATTAAAATACGCTGTGGTAGATATATCATCATCGTCTAACGGCAAAACTCTTGTAGTTCTCATCTTGAAAGTGTAAACAACTAACGAGAAGCTGCTTAAGAAGTTGGAGTCAAAGAGACGAGCTAGAAGAGTGGCGCATCAATTATTAACAGCAATCAATTAGAGGCACCCCTCTCCTGCTTACTCTCGTGAGAGCGTCGTTTAGCTCGGCCGACATCTAAACACGCTACCACTGACGTCGGAACAATTAATAAACTATATACTGCTTTCACAGTTCCTTAACAATTTGTGGAAATTAAACTGAAGAGCTCTAGATAATACTACTTCAATTCAAGAGGTCATTTCAGTTTAGTTCAAGGGGTTTGTTTCGGCATAGTGAAGAGTTTGGTCTATATGTTAACCCTTCCAAACAAAAATGATGGTGTTTTCTAATCAGACAACAAGAACAAATCTCACAGTGAAGGGTCATATATAGTAGAGCAACTGCCCTCCTGCAAGTACGTAGGCACCATATTGAACGACCAACGTGATTACAAACGATAAATAACATCTAGAACTGAACATTCCAGGAAACAATTCATTGCCATGAATAAATTCTTTATAAGGTCAGATGTCATTCTGCAGCTACGAATCAGCATAACCTGCTGCTGCATATTCCGCATTCACCTATATGGTTATTAAAGCTGGACCCTGGATCAAAGCACTGAAAAACGTATGCAAATGTACAATATCTGCATCGCCGTCTCTTGCGCATACCTTGAATATTGAAAATTCCAAATGTCGAGGTCCTTCATCGCATGAAAAAAAAAAAAAAGAACTGTTACATATTACAATACAAAAGAAAACACTATGCTTAGGGCATGTTATGAGGGGCGAGCGTTATCAATTATTACAGTTAATTATTGAAGGAAAGATACAAGGGAAACGGTCCATTGGGAGACAGAGAAATTCATGGCTAAAGGACTTTCGGAATTGGCACAGATGAACATCAGACGAAGCTTTGCATGTTGCACTGACATGTTCAGTGCTGAGTACTTATTGCATAGAGACGGCGTCTTAAGGAGAAGAAGAAAATTTCCACAGTGGCTCACAAATTGTGAGACAACCCCCAATTAAGCTTGGTAGGCCTACTGTTTATTGCAGTCCTGCCACATGCTCTCCTTCCTAATTCACGACGCATGATTTTTTACCACCTCTCGCTCTGTTCTGACCACAGGTGTTGGTGTAACATTTATTTTTACACTCTTCGAGACCACTCTATTCTTTGAAATAATAACTCCATTCAAGAAGCGAGCTCTCGTACCAAATGATCCCTTCGTCGCCCTATTTTCAGACCGATAACTGTGTTGGTGCCAAAACTTGATATACTCAGGGTGTCGTAGTTCTAAACAGACATGAAAGTAGGGCGAAGAGTGCAGGTAAAAGAAAATGGAAGCAATGTCAGCAAGATACTCGCAAAGAAGGATAAATTTAAAGTTAGCAACGAACCGGATGAAGATGGGCATATGATCCAGTTTAAATAGTAGATCAATATAACGCAAAGGGAGGGGGTAAGTTAGTAAGTTACCTAGGAAGGTAATTAGAAGCTCAGCAAGGCCAATTTGGCTATGATTATACGGTTGTTCTTCTGTGATTTGTGTATAAGGGGCCACTTGTATAATTACAAAAAAAAAGAGGAATTGATTAATGAGTCGTGAAAACTGAGCACTGAAAGACATAGCAGTCTGCATCAAGGATATACATAAGGATGTTGGGTAAAGGGATGTATGTTAGTGATACAGATACGATCGTGATACAACTTTGAATAAGTGTCTGCTAGATCGCGTTGCAGACCTATGTAAGTAGATAGAGGCCTCTGTTGAGAACTCACGGAACTACGGAATTTCATGATACTTATTCAAAGATTTATCACGAACTTTCCTGTGTCACGAATATACCTCTCTTTCAATTCTTCAGCGGCTGCAACCCTACTTGTTTTTACTTCGATTATTGTTATGTGAATTTGTTCATGTCTTTAGCCTATTAATGCTAAGTGCATCTAAAGTTCAGGTTTGATGTCAGTGTTCATTTTCACATACAGTATGTTTCCCTGCTTCTCGTACCCTTCTTCACAATGGTGCTAAATAATGATATTCAGGCGTTAACAAGTGCGTAACGGTGTTACAGGGTGAGTTATGCTGCAAAAGCATTTTGTGGTTCAAATATAAAATAAATGGAAAACTACTTTACTTATCATTCTGTCTAGTACCCTTCAATACAGTGCACTGGTCGGAATTTGTATTTCCCATTTAAACCCACTCTTCGATGATATTTGAGAATCCATCCGGTGTCCAGTCTAATAACATGACAGACAAATAAGCTACAGAGAGAACCATTCTTTTAAATGTCGCTGAACTTTATAAGACCAGCAGTATGTTCTTCTCTATGCAAGCAATCAAGCAAGCTTAATACATCTGTATTGGGCTCAGGAAAGAAAGTTGTTTGTGGAATCCGAACCCGTGAGACGTTAGTCTTAATTTAAAGAGCCACACGTATATTAGCCTAGGTTCGAACTTCGGCAACCTTGTCACTAATCCGGTGACAGTGTCACTCGGTTGTCCACTTCTTTACCTTCCTTGTATTCTGAATGTAGATATGGTATCAGCTGTATGTTTTTCTCTCTCTACTGTTCTTTTAAATGACCACGTTACTCTCAAGTGCATCGTTCCCATTTACGGGACAGATGAGGAAGCTTTTGCCCAGGCGTAACAACTGGCAGATGTCCGCACTAATTCCTCCCGCTAAGGCTTCCTTCACTTCCCTCCTCTAATCCCCGACCATACAACAATAACAAAAAGCCACCACGTCATGTTCTGTTCTATATTTATGTCTCATAAAAAGTACTCAGCCGCTAAATCAGACCGAAATAACTTCGCTAACATTAAGGGAATAAATATATAAATTTTCAAAATTAAACAAGAAACAACTTCGTAAGCTATATTAAACACTGATTTTGATAGGTTTAAATTCATTGTATTTTATGAATTGAATTGCGAACATTTTGAAATGCAGAGAAAGGGAAAATAAAATCATCGTTACAACGGAAATTAGTCACACGTTAGTTTCTTAGAGCAGAGATGACGAAGAATAGTGTTAATTACTCCTTTTCAATATTTTATTGACGTTATAAATGATTCTAACTTTTTAAATCCGAAGAAATGGGGCTCAATATATATATTTCATCCTTTGAAAATTACAAGTGAAAATGAAATTCCACAGCCTGTTTCCAGTCATTCGACCAGGTCAGGAATGGAATGAATGAAGCCCCCATCTAGCGGCGAGGATAGGAACTGTGCCTGGTGTCAATGCCTGTCCCTCTCCTCTGGGGCAATGATTAATGGCTAACAGATGAAATGAAATGGTATTGGAGAGTGTTGCTGGAATGAAGAATGACAGGAAAAATCGGAGTACCCGGGGAAAAACCTGTCCTATCTCCACTTTGCCCAGCACAAATCTCATATGAAACGACCGGGATTTTAACCACGGGACCCAGCGGTAAGAGGCCGCCTGAGCTACGGAGGCTCTCCTTTGGAAATTACAAGTAGTTTGCTTGAACGGTCACTTATTATTAATGTAAATTACTTTCATGATGCTAGTTGTCTGACTACTGGGAACCACACCGTTACTTTTGATTCAGAGATCCCTGTTCGAGTCCCGTCTCGTTAGTTCCTCAGACTCGGAGAATGGTTGTTTGTGTCCATATAATTGCACACCTATCTCTTTGATCACAGTTCTACTTCTTAACGGTTCCGCGATTTCCTTTCTTCGGATATATATGCCAGTTTATGCCCGGACGCATTTTGTGATGCCAGCCCTACGTGAAGAGAAGTATTCAGCGTTTCACTACTGGATTTGTAGTATGACGTGTGTACAACTCACCACAACTACCAAGCATCAAAGGAACAAATATTGGCGGCAGGAAGGACAACCGGATGAAAAGGAAGAATTTGTTTCAGTAACTTATGACTGAATTTTCTAAATCAGTAACAGCTGGATGGGCATTTTAAGGTATATACTGAATTATAGTCTTATACCACAAAAATATTTTGGGTTTATTCTGTTCAAACAGGAAATAATATTTGTCATGTCAAAATGAATAGTTGTTCATGATTTATGTTTACATATCCGCGCTGCTAATGGTATTGTTCGGAGCTACTAACCTTCCCACTAACATCCTATAAAAGCATAATGTCTAAATTCCTGTTAATTAATCGACATGGCAGTAAAATTAAATTAATATTACTTCTCTTCTGGCTGCAATGTCCTCAGAAGGACTGGAAATTCAAGACCTTCATTATTCGTAATCTGGACACTGAGACAAAACAAAATGGTAGAATTGTGAATTGTCTTTGCATCCATAAACGAAACTAGTAGTTTTTCTGTTGCAGGATAAGTCAGCAGTTTGGTACAGTGTGTTTCCAAAAGTGCTAGTCTTACTTACTAATGTCTTGGCTCTACGGAAGTGATAAGTGGGCATTGCGAAAACCTGAGAAGAGCCAAGTGGAATCGGCAGAAATGAGAATATGGTGCAAATTTACAAGAACAAGCTGGACAGAAAGTAGCACAAACAGAGAAGTATGAAGAGAAATGTACGAGGATAGAATATTATTAAGAGAAATTGAAAGCAGAAAACATTTTTGGCCGGCTTGAGTGGGTCAGATGATTGAGGCGCTGGCCTTCTGTCTTTAACTTGGCAGGTTCGATCCTGGCTCAGTCCGGTGGTATTTGAAGGTGCTCAAATACGTCGACCTCGTTTCGGTAGATTTACTGGCACGTAAAATATATCTTTCGGGACTAAATTCCGGCACGTCAGCGTCTCCTAAAACCGTAAAAGTAGTACTTGGACGTAAAGCCAATAAAATTATTATTAATGATTTCCTAGCAGGCCGCACTTTTACGGGTAACCCAAATGCAATCATACTTTTCGTCTTAATCACTGTAAAATAGATCCCTTGAAGAATGTCAGTAACGATATCTGAAAAGGGATTATGCTGTTCCGTGGCCTCTGGAGAGTCCTAATGCAAGTTTCCCTAATTGGTGCCCATGGGAGACCTACGCGCCTGGTTGTGTGCTGGGAATTATGATAATAATGATGTAGGAAGAAGGTGTTACCCTGTGTCAGCACATAGCCTACTCCTGTCGAATTACAGCAAGGTGTTGCTCAAGACTTATCGTCCCGATCCGACGATGAATCAGAATCAATAGCGACATATACTCTCACTTCATGTGATCACTGCTGAGGAGTTTGAAACAGAATACGGGCTTTAGACACGCAATATATTAGTTAGAAATTGAGGAAATTTTCTGAAAGATCCACCCTTGCCAAGAAATTGCAAATAAGTTACTCCGCCATCTAACACTTTAGAGGCAGAACTACTCTTTCCTGAACAATAATATTCTGCGAAAGTCATCCTTGTTAAATTCAACCCGTGTTCAAAAGTAAGCATGTCTGAGATTCTCCTGTTTGCTTACCTCTATATATTAAGACTAGCAATTACCCACGGCTTCTCTTGCGAGGATTTCTTAATTTGATAAAAATTAATTGTTTCTCGGTACTGAACTAAGACATTATCTGAAAATCCCTAAAGTATAAAAACTCACCGAAAAATTGCATTTCATTCACTCCAGAATCTCTCTGCAAACCACGCTTGTGGCATTGCCTTTTAGGACTAAGATGACCAGACTACTGGCAGAGCTAAATCTTGAACATGCGACATGTAACTCTACATGTGAGGAACAGTCCCCTTTTAAGTCTAAAGAAAAGGGTTTCTTTATTTCTAAAGGAGATTCCAAATACCAATTTTCCAGTCTGTAACATCTCCGTTTTTGAGATATAAATATCCTCATAAAGAGAAATCAACTCCTTCGTTTGTTTTTGATCTCCAGCTTAACTGGATTTTCCGAACAAAAAGTACGTGTTTCTTTATTTTCGAAGGAGATTACTAAAAAACAATTTCTAAGTCTGTAACATGTTAAGTTTATGAGATATAACTTACTGTAGGTAGACACATTTTAAGAAATGCTTCCCTCCTTGTATGGGTGGTCAGCGTAGAAGCCTTCGGTTCACAGGGTTGCGGGCTAGATTCCAGGCGGGATCGGGGATTTTAATCGCGTGTAATTAATTCTGCTTGCTCGGGGTCAGGCTGTTTTTATTTGCCCCAACACTCTCCTCTTCATATTCACTCAACATACCGCATTACCAACCACAACAGGTACGCGCAATAGTAATTACATCAATACAAATAGGGTGGCGTCAGGAAGGGCATCCAACCGTAAAACAGACTCAAATCTACATCTACATATATATATATGTGTGTGACACAGTTTGCACCCGCGACCCCACAGGTGTGGGCTAGTGGTAGAAGAAGAAGTTACTCAACTTAATAATTCACTCGCTTTTTTTATTCTTTTCATTCCTCTAAGTGGTTTTTCCAAAAAAACATCTGTTCTTATATTTTTAAAGGAGATTCCAAGTGCCAAATTTCACGTCTGTAACATCTTCAGTTTCTGAGATATGTGTATCGTCATATAAATCATTCAACTCCTTCCGCACTTCTTTTCATTTCCGCCACTCCCAGCCCTCATCCCTTAAGTGGACTTTCTGAAGAGAATTGTGTTTATTTATTTTTAAAGGAGATTCCATGTACTATTTCTCATGTCTGTAACATGTTAGATTTTTGTGATACATTGTAGATAATTTCGCTGCTCTAGAATCCTGGAGCTGACGTTGCCATGGTTACGGCAGTTAATTTCTTTATCCGATTTCTAGAGCAGGGGTAGTGAGATGCTTATATCTCCATAAAGGTTGCTTTTAGGACTTTAAAACATGGTTTTTGGACCTGTAGGGCTTAGATTTTTGTTCTTTGCGTCAAGGGGATTAAATTGTGCTTTGTATCGCCCGTGTACGACAAAATTCGAAATTTCGCCTATATTAGCCAAATATTTATATATATTCCCCCGTGCCCCCCGCCTCAAGATGTTTTGAAAAAATTCAGTCCATGTCCCTCGGGGATAATGAATATTTAAATTAGTAAAATTATTTTTAGAAACGATCTGAGAGTTCCTGAGATTATCAATTACATACAAACAAACTTTACCTGTTTACATATTAATATAGAGTATCCATTCTTTTTATATTGTGTTAAAACAGCTAATGAAATCATAAGTGGAATGAGAATAAATATAATTTTATCATATGAATAGGAAGAAGGAATAAACCAAAACTTCACTGGTAAAAGGATTGAAATTAGCAATTAAAGAATCATGTTCAAAATAAATTCCAAGGGAAGAATATAGGATAATACTCCAGGTATCTCGGATAAATAATGTACCTAAACTACCAAATGTTTATTTATAACTTTATTTTCTGTTACCTATTGATGTATAATTATATAAAATACTAATATAAAACGAGTAATGTATTTCTAAACACGATATTTTCAGTAATGTAAGCAAGTTGCTATCATTATTGTTATCCATATTTTATATCAAAGATTATCACAACTTAAAGGCACCTGCTGACTTGTTGATTTCCAGGTGTGTTTTATATGAGTGCTTCAGAAAGTTAAATCATGAAATGGGAGAGAATTTATTCAGCAATGTTTACTCGCCTTCTTCAAAGGAACTACAAGGAGTACATTAACCAGATTTGATATCAGATGAGTCTGTAAAGCAAATGAGATCCTGAAGGGTGGATGCACGTTCTGCATCAAGTTATTACGAAGTACATTTGTGAAATTTGGAAACAACAGCTACTGGAGTACCTATGTGCCGAAATGCATTGCTTATCATGCAAGCAATCACCCGAAATCACTTGCAATGCATTAGAGTCACTGATGCATTTTCTGGTAGTGTTCCAAAATACAGGAGAAGGAAGCATAATAATAGGCCAACGGCAATGCCAAGTGAAGTTGAAGTGATAATATAAACCAGAGAGCCATTTATTTTACAGCACTCTCAGAACCAGCAGCAGTAATGAAGAAATGGACATGAATTGCTCTGAAATTAGCAGTGAAGAAGCGCGGTAATGCGAACACTCACTTACGTTTTTTCCCTTGTTTACAAGCTTTGTGATTAGTTAGAATGTCTCATACGTATTGCTGCAACAAAGGATGTTTGGACACCGAGCTCGATAGCTGCAGTCGCTTAAGTGCGGCCAGTATCCAGTAATCGGGAGATAGTGGGTTCTAGCCCCACTGTCGGCAGCCCTGAAGATGGTTTTCCGTGGTTTCCCATTTTCACACCAGGCAAATGCCGGGGCTGTACCTTAATTAAGGCCACGGCCGCTTTCTTCCACTTTCTAGGCCTTTCATATCCCATCGTCGCCATAAGACCTATCTGTGTCGGTGCGATGTAAAGCAAAATTGCTATTGAAACTGTTTTCTAAAGGTAGTAAAAATATTGTTTTGATTGGAAAAGGCATTGAGTTTCACTATTTCGTAAATAAAGAGTACCAAGTACCGGAAATGTTAACATTTGAAATAATTCGTCGAGAAATGAAGCGGGTGGGTCGAATTTCGACTGGAGTGCAAAAGAATAAGGTATATAGGTAGACTGCCTAGCATTCGCAGTCGATATTGTGATATTATCGGAATCATTAGAAGAGGCGCATAACGAAACCATGCAACTACAGAGAATAGCTGCTAAAGGAAGCTTAGAGATCTCTATCGAAAATACACAGTATATGACAAACATCAAGACAGCTCCCAGATGGATGACAATAGGAGGAGGGAAAATGAAGATGGAGAGATTTAAATACCTAGCATAAAGGATATAAACTGGACTGATGGAAAACGAAGCAAGGGGAGTTGGAATAAACAAACTCATTTTAGCATATAAACATTCTGAACGCCTACAATACGAAGAATATTTCAGTTATTGCAAAATTAAGACATTCCCAGACAATAATCCGCCCTGAAGCCTTATTCTCAGCAGAAACTCTTAACCTAGTAAGAAGAGGAGTACTTAAGGGATAAGAAATAGTGAAACGAAAGATTATCAGGAAGATATTGCGACTGTGAAGAACAGAGAACGGTCTATTTGGATGACGAGCAAACCAAGAACTGTAAACAAATATAGAGAAAATCTCGGACGTCATGCGGAAAAGAAGGAACGGGTTCTTCGAACACATCCTGAGAATGGACCAGTGGAGGTTATCACTGCAAATAATACAGTTTCTTGTGAACAAGGGAACCAAAGTACGCTGGATCCAAGAGGTACAAAGGGATCTAAAAGGAATGGGAATACAGGAACCAGAGATACACAGTAGAGTGATTTTAAATCAAAAATAAAGGCTTGCAGGTTTTCAGGACAGAACTAGACCCAGAACAAAATCGTCATGGACGGAATAGCCAATAAGGTTTCAATGTATGAGCATGAAAGAATATTTGACAAGGAGAAAGACCATAAGAAACGAGGCTGATACAAAGTAACGTGGTTCTCAGATGGTCAAAACGAAGAGAGGAGGAAGAAGACGAATTCAGTCACATTTGTATTTGTTGCAATGTATAATGAATTCATTCGTGTCGTTTTGGCCAACTAACAACCACGTAATTTCAACTGTCTCCTTCCCCGGGCTTTAATATTTGTCCAGTACTCCCGCCGGTGTTGTTTCTTTCTTGCTTTGGATCCAAGAGGTTCTCTGTTTTCAGCTTAGGCTTTTCTTAGAAATCCTTGTGGTCTGAAAGTTGCTTCTAAAGTGGGTAGCACTCCAGGATATCATTATGTATGTTGTGCTTCACTTGTAGATCTTTCTCCACCTCACTGGACTAGCCCTCTTTTGTCTTCTTACCTTGGAAGTAGAAGAAGATCCGCTTGGTTGTAGGATGATTACCTAGTTATACTTCTTCTTAAAACAAAAATGACCACCACCACCATCCGCTAGGTTAACCTTACAGTACTATTTATTGTCACGTGATCATGGAAGTAATAATTCTTTTCTTCCACATCGTGTCGGTTATCTTTTCAACGCGGAAATAGAGCTCATGGTTGTGCCGTCTTCTCTACTCGCCTTTGCCTTTGATGGAGCCCAAGATTTCCCTCAAGATCTTCCTTTCTTTTTCTTTCTTTCTTTCTTTCTTTCTTTCTTTGGTCTCAGGTTTCTCTATAAGGCCTTTTGTTCACTGCTAGGCACACCACTACATAGGGAGCCTCCGGACGAATGACGGTGTGGCAATATCTGAACTTGACGTTCAAGAATATTGATGTTTTGTTGTACACCATTGGTTAGATGGTATGCCATTTCATTTTATTCATGCGTGACATGAAGGCTTCTTTCTAAGAAGAAAGAAGACGAGCTGCTCGACTAAGTGGTATGTTCTGAGTTGTCAGCGGAGAGATGGCGTGGAATGATATTAGTAGACGAGTAAGTTTGAGTGGCGCCTTTAAAAGTAGGAAAGATCACAATCTATATAAATAAAATTGTAGGGGGTCCGCTGTCTGTAATTTCTTTTGTTTTGCCAATTTTTCAGATATTTATCCGTTTTAGGTCAACTCAAGACCGAATCGGTGGTTTTTACGTTTCGCGTCTGTTTGTTTGTCTGTTTGTCTGTTTGTCTGTTTGTCTGTCTGTTTGTTTGTTTGTCTGTTCCAACATCACGTCGAAACGGCTGAATAGATTTCAACCAAACTTCATATTTAGAGCATACCCATCCCGGGGAAGGTTTCGATATGCATATCATTTTAAAATCTTTGAATAGACGGGGGGTTTATAGGAAAACCAGAATGGTTTTTCCACTATCACGTCGAAACGGCTGGATAGATCTCGACCAAACTTAATATTTAGAGTATACTCATCCCGGGGAAGGTTTTGATATGCATACCATTTTAAAATCTTTGAATATACGGGGGGTTTATAGGAAAACCAGAGTGGTTTTTCCACCATCACGTCGAAACGGCTAGATAGATCTCAACCAAACTTCATATTTAGAGTATACTCATCCCAGGGAAGGTTTCGATGTGCATATCATTTTAAAATCTTCGAAAAGACGGGGGGTTTATAGGAAAACCAGAATGGTTTTCCTCCATTGTCTCTTATACTATTGATTTTCTGTAAACTTCGTTCACCGTACGGGAAACGTCTCTTCATTATAAACAACTTTCGTTATGTTCATAATTTACCTTACTCTTCACATGACGGAGAAATTTACAATTGTCCGCTGGTATCATGCTCTGCATTGAGTGACAGACAGACCGACAACGAACCTACAGGTTACCATGGCAAAGTTTCTGACTGCATGCCAGCAGGGAAGTAACGTATTGCCATTTTTCTCATCATGCTTTTAAATTCGTGGTTGTTCCTTGGGTAGAAGACAAGATAGGCGTCAATCGGCCTACCTGCGGGATACGGAATATCGTTGGTTGTTATAACCGCCCTCGAATAGATTAAGTAATAACACCATTAGTCATCTTATTATTATTTGTTTACCTAGGAATCACTGGACCTAAATTTCTCCTCTGTCACCGCTTTATTATATCCATAACTCACACTAGCATAATTTATTGAGGGGCATTTGATTTTCCAATACATTCACTTGGCATTTACATATTTGTCGTTATCCGGCTGTCCTCAGTTATAATACATTTTCTATTAGTTTCAACTTTCTTAACTGTATTATTTTCTTCCTTAATTACGCCGTATGTACGCGAGTGCTACAAACTACTGGATGTATTCCCACCAAGACTCATATTTAGAATACGCCTG
Organism: Anabrus simplex; assembly: GCF_040414725.1. Lineage (NCBI taxonomy): Eukaryota > Metazoa > Arthropoda > Insecta > Orthoptera > Tettigoniidae > Anabrus > Anabrus simplex. The sequence continues at coordinate 27,416,635 of NC_090273.1, read as the reverse complement.
TCCTTGACAGGTTTTAGGGCAAATATTGTTTCTAAATCCCTGAACTGACTGGGGGTTTATACGAAACAGAAACTGGATTTTGCACTTCCACAAAATATACACAACCAACGTTAATTTAAATCTACCTGCCTTGGTAGAAATTAATTTCTAAACCTTTTTTCTCATGTGCATCATTTCGATACGAGGATTAATAAGGGAGATATCATTAACGGACCGTTTTTCTGTACAAGTCCCATCGGACTTAACTCACGACCGGGTGCGTGTAAAGCGTATTCCTTACAACTGGAAAACTACTGAAGACTTTCGAACCAAAATTTATATTTAGCATCCACCTGTCCAAAGGTAGGTATTAAACGTAAATAACATTTCATGTTCCGGAATGGATTGGCGGTTTATAGGGAACCGAAATGGTGATTTTACTCTTCCACAATATATACAGAACAAGACCAACCTGACTGGAAATCGACCAAACGTGATGGAATTCCACCTCTAAACCATTTTTTCATGTGCATTTTTTTCGTCAGGAGGATTAATAAGGGAGATACCATGAATGGTCAGTTTTGCAGGTTAAGTCCAGCGGACATAGCCACAAAGGTGTTTTACATGGAGCAGATTCCTTATTTATATAAATGAAATCGTAACGACTGTGTGCCACTACACTGACTATTTTGGCGCAATTTTCGTACAGCTTTCCATTAAGGGGGTAATAATGACCATCTGCACAATTTTTTGTTTAGTTTCCTGAAAGTCCTAATTTTTAACCGCCTTGCCCAAAATCCAGATTGCGGCATAATCTGCCAGAAGAAAAAAAGAAGATAATTGAAATTTGACAAAATTATAAGTTTTAGCCTGTAACGAACGGAAAACATCCTAGATTATTACATTTTTCACTTTTTATCCCCGAAGAATATCAAAATATGCAGGCAATTTTAATGATGGTGCAGACCTTCGGAAATTCCTATCACATAACAGACTGCACAATCTCCGTTCAATTTGGAATGATCTACAACCTTGGTCTTATGACTTTTTGCCATATCTGTATCCCTTTTACGCTTGATTTTTCTCTATTAATCGATGTTAAGTCAGTTTGGAATTTTCACAAGCATAATTCATACTTTCGATTACTTACATGAAATACAGAATCTTCAAACTCTTCACGAAAATTGGCCCACCTAGTAGCCATATGTGAGCCAAATGCTATGTATGTAGCTGTCACATAATTATCCGAAAAGTAATGTAATGTGAGATAATCTTACAAAAACGTTACCCTGTTCCACGTTTCTAACTCAGTCTGACCCTAGAATAGATGACATATCATAGGACCAGCCATTTAGGGCACTAAATCCGGCGTGTCTTATAGTATAATTCTTTGTCGATATGACGTACGTTTAGTAGCAGTTAATCTGTAAATCAAGGTCTTCAATATTGTAACCACGCATATACTTTCGTATGTCGATCTATATATATTCACTGATGTCGATTTGTAGCGATCGAGAAAGGGTGGGTCTGCTAATGTAATCAGTACCTCCCACACCGACTTTGACTGGCTGTATAAAAGGGCCCTTCTCCAATTCCTGTGTAACTGTCATTAGTAAGGAAGGTCTACAATTGTAATGAATAGTTCGCTTCTCGATTTGACTTGCAGAAGGCAAGTGAGCATGCAGTTTTGTGTAAAACTTCCCTACCCGATTGTGTTTGGCAGAAGGCAAGGTTGCCCGCCATTATAAACAAATGTCCTCATCTAAAATGTGACTAGCATTAGGCATAGTGGCCTGCTATTTTGATGGAAACTCACCAACTTGGTGTGACTGGCAGTAAGCTGGCTGGCAGTAGGAAAATCGGCCTGACATTATAATGATAACGGCACAACTCAATTTTGAATGGTGGTAGGGAATTTGCCTGCCATTATAATAAAATCTCCTCGACTGTAATCTGTTTGGGAGTAGGAAATGGGGCCTGCCATTGTAACGAACACTCCCAACTTGATTGTGACCGCGCAGTAGGCAATGGGGCCTCCAATTATAATGTAAACTTCCCAACTCGATTGTGAATGGCAGTAGGCAAGTGAGCCTGCCGTTATATCACAAATCCGTAACAAACACTTTACATTGGAAACAACGTATGGGGACATCCCCATGCTCTTTCTCGCATAACGCTAAGAGAGATGCAATTTTAAAACAATCTTATTTACTGCATGTACACTGTTTACTTCGATATTCGAATACAATGTTGAACGCCGTAGCGAAGCACGGGTACATTTGCTAGTATAAAGATAAAGTTGGAATTCAAGAGGAAAAATTGGGGCAGATATTCATTTATAGGAAAGGGAGTTTGGGATTGAAATAACTTACCAAGGGAGATGTTTCATTAAATTTCCAATTTCTTTGAAACCATTTAAGAAAAGGCTAGGAAAACAACAGATAGGGAATCTGCCACCTGGGCGACTGCCCTAAATGCAGATCAGTATTGATTGATTGATTGATTGATTGATTGATTGATTGATTGATTGATTGATTGATTGATTGATTGATTGATTGATTGATTGATTGATTGATTGATTGATTGATTGATTGATTGATTGATTGATTGATTGATTGATTGATTGATTGATTGATTGATTGATTGATTGATTGATTGATTGATTGATTGATTGACATCATGTTATATATATCACCTATATATTTAATGTTGCAAGAATAAAAAACAGTACTTTGTTTACCAAACATGTTTTAAAAACAAACCTAGTTAAAAAGATGTAAATGATTAGAGCAAATTATGTATAATACCTTGCGGCCTTAACTGAAAAAAATTCGAAAAAGTCATGATTGTACTGAGAAAGAAGAGTATGTTTTCGATATCTCCTCACAAATGATGATTTCCTGGCGTGGTTGGTTTTTGAAAAGATGTCTTCAATTGTATGCCACCACTTCTCTGCCCCAGCCGGCCGGCATTCCGATGGTGATTATTTTCCACCAATAGAATTCGAAACGGTTAACCACGATGACAGGTCATAAAGAATTGTTATTTAAAGATCACGACCACCACGTAGGCTAGAGGTCACTGGCATGTTGTCTTTTTTCATACGGATATCTACCTTAAGTTCCAAGCTGACATTTCATAAGGAAGACGTCTATAAACACACCTAAACGTGAATGCATTTGAACATGACAAGATGAGTGTTTACTTGTAGGTTGAGGACTGCTGTATTTTGAATAAGCTCTCCTGTGTATGAGCTCTCAAGAAGGCTACAAATATATATCACTTTGCAACGGAGCGTTTCTTTGCACTCACCAACACACACACTGGGGTAAAGGGGATGAGAACATCACTTCTGAATCAGCTCGTTCGTATGTTGGTGAAGGTTGCCCCTGGAGACTCCTCTCTCTACAGTGTAGGCTGACCCACTACACACAGCACAAGTTCAGAGTAGTCTTCCAAATATAAACAGGGTAGGAATGATTGCACCGGCCCCGTGGTGTAAGGGTAGCGTCCCTGCCTGTAACCCGAAGGCCCCGGTTTCGATTCCAGGCCAGGTCAGGGATTTTACCTAGACCTGAAGACTGGTTTGAGGTCCACTCAGCCTACGTAATTAAAATTAACGAGCTATGTGACGGTGAGATAGCGGCCCCGGTCTCAAACGCCAAGAATAACGGCCAAGAGGATTATTCGTGCTGACCACACGACACCTCGTAATCTGCAGACCTTCGGACTGAGCAGCGGTCGCTTGGTAGGACAAGGACCTTCAAGGGCTATAGTGCCATATGGGTGGTTTAGGAATGGTTGCAACAATAATTCCGAGGTCATTTTACAACTTTCTTTATTAATGTATACGTTTCAAAAGTTGTCTTTCCTATAATTTGTGTATATATCTTTATTTATATACTTACACTGCCCATACTAAAACTTAAGACCACTATATTTATACGCTTTTATATTCGTCGATTACTATGCGAATATTTATTTTTTCAAAGTTTTCCATAGTGTACTAAGAAAATATTTTTTATCCGAAAAACTTCCCTAATTCATTTAGTGTTCAGGATATGCAATTCCTTAAGTGAAATGGTTAGAGCCAGGCTGATTTCTCAGACGGTAGAGCGCTGGCCTTCTGAGCCCTACTTGGCAGGTTCGATCTTGTCACAGCCCGTTGGTATCTGAGGGTACTCAAATACATCATTCTCGTGTCGGTAGATTTACTGGCACGTAAAAGAACGCTTGATGGTCAAAATTCTGCCACCTAGGCGTCTTTGAAAACCGTGAAAGTAGTTCATGCAATGTAAAAATAAACAGTAACGAAGAAAAATGTTCGCGTGGTGACCTTGGTTTCATGGGGTTCCGGGTTAGAGGGTAATTCCTCGCTGTTGGGGCAAAATGTCATATCTCACAATGCTCTTTTTATCCATTAGTTTCCTTAAGACTGGTCATTACTCCCAGCCACATATGGATATGCAGTCCATCACAACAATTTTCGTTGTGTTCATTTTTCTATGGTGATGTGTAAAGGAAATTTAACCGTACCGTACCGCACTCTGGGAATATATGTTTCCATGGCTTATTTAGGGACTCCTACAGTATAATGTACTTAGGTTCATTTTCCTTTAACGTTAGCACACGCAAATGAACACAACGACAACTGTTCTGATGACCCCCTGTGGGGCGGGTACGCAGATGAAGAATACACCCACGGTATCCCTTACCTGTCGTAATCGTCGCCATAAGACCTATCTGTGTCGGTGCGACGTAAAGCCCCTAGCAAAAAAAAAAAAAATACCTGTCGTAAGAGGCGACTAAATGTAAGCTTACAACTGCGCGCCCCTAACCGCATGGCCAACTCGCCCTGTAGGGATGATTTCATCACAACCATGAAACTACTTGTGATTAGTACCATCATGGGGGCAACACCATGGGTCGACTTTATAGCGAGTAGTACCCCTCTGTTAGGTATTCAATAGTTTTGTGTTTCGTAACAGTAGAGCGTGGTTCACTGTGAGTTTCCAGTACGTGTGATTCGTACCAATAAATGCGGAACACCACGATCTTCGGATGCCTGTGGTTAGTAATACAATATGAGCGACACCGTGGGTCTTCGTTGCCTATGATTAGTACCCACTATATGCGGAACAACACGGGAATGCAGGCGCCCGTGATTAATACACCTAGGTGAGGAAGTAGTATAATAGGCGGGTTCTGCGGCCACCTCCACCTCAGGCTCCCAGAGGCCACCTCCACCTCCACCTCAGCCAGAGGCCTCCCAGATGCCTCCTCCACCTCCACCTCAGCCAGAGGCCTCCCAGAGGTCTCCTCCACCTCCCGCGGGAAATTTGAATTTGTAAACAAAGCCACGTGCTTTTTGACAGCTGTCATCGACAACAACGCATCGCTAACCTCAGTACTGCCATCTTGACGGGCCTAAACCTCAGTAGTGCCAACTTAACCTAACTAGCGCGAGGTAAACAAAGCCACGTGCTTTTTGACAACCACGTGCTTTTTGACAGATTTGTAAACAAAGCCACGTGCTTTTTGACAGACAACAACGCATCGCAAACCTCAGTACTACCATCTTGACGGGCCTAAACCCCAGTAGTGCCAACTTAACCTAACTAGCATGAGGTAAACAAAGCCACGTGCTTTTTGACAGCCACGTGCTTTTTGACAGCTGTCATCCGCCATCTTTAAACTACAGAGCGCTGTGCTGCCCTCTTTCGTCACCTGTCATCGGCAGTGCTGCCATCTTGGCGGGCCTAAACCTTAGTGCTACCAACTTAACCTCACTAGCTCGAGATAAACAAATCCACGTGCTTTTTGACAGCCACGTGCTTTTTTGACAGCTGTCATCCGCCATCTTTAATCCATAGAGCACAGTGCTGCCCTCTTTAGCTACTTACCTTTGAAATGTGGTGGCGGATAATTTGAAAAAATGCTTTTTTGACAGCAGCCATCTTTGAGCGCCGTGCTACACTCTTTAGCTAGTTACCTTTGAAATGTGGTGGCAGGCAATTCCACATGACAGCAGTCATCTTTAATCAAGAGAGCACCGTGCTGCCCTCTATGTGGTGGCGGCAAATTGAAAAATTCTACATGCTCTTGTTTGGAAACAAACTCACGCGCTTTTTTGACAGCCGTCATCCGCCATCTTTAATCAACAGAGCACAGTGCTGTACTCTTTAGCTAGATACCTTTGAAATGTGGTGGCGGCAATTTGAAAAATTCTATGTGCTCTTGTTGGGAAACAAAGCCACGTGCTTTTTTGACAGCTGTCATCCGCCATCTTTAATCAATAGAGCACTGTGCTGCTATCATGCGGGCAATTTCGTCAGCTGTCATCCGCCATCATTAATCCAGAGAGAACAGTGCTGCACTCTATGTGGTGGCGGTAAATTCCACGTGCTTTACAAACCCATGTGCTTTTTTGACAGCTGTCATCCGCCATCTTTAATCTAGAGAGAACAGTGCTGCACTCTATGTGGTGGCGGCAAATTCTACGTGCTTTACAAACGTATGCGCTTTTCTGTCATCCACCATCTTTAATCTAGAGAGAACAGTGTTGCACTCTATGCGGTGGCGGCAAATTCCACGTGCTTTACAAACCTATGCGCTTTTCTGTCATCCACCATCTTTAATCTAGAGAGAACAGTGCTGCACTCTATGTGGTGGCGACAAATTCTACGTGCTCTTATTTGGAAACAAATTCTACTCGCTCTTCAGCTGTCATCCACCATCTTTAATCAAGAGAGCACCGTGCTGCCCTCTTTGTGGTGGCGGATAATTTGAAAAAATTCTTTTCGACAAGCAGCCATCTTTAATCCAGAGAGAACAGTGCTGCCCTCTTTAGCTACTTACCTTTGAGGCGGTTAATTTGAAAAATTCTTTTCGACAAGCTGCCATCTTTAATCCAGAGAGAACAGTGCTGCCCTCTTTAGCTACTTACCTTTGAGGCGGTTAATTTGAAATATTCTATTTAACAAGCTGCCATCTTTAATGAAAAGAGCATCGTGGTGCTATCTTGCGGGTAATATTTTACGTCACAGCTGTCATCCACCATCTTGCATTGCTAACCTTAGTGCTGCCCTCTTTAGCTACTTACCTTTGAAACAAAAAATCTATTTGACAAGCTGTCATCCGCCATCTTTAATCCAGAGAGAACAGTGCTGCACTCTATGTGGTGGCGAATAACTTGAAAAAATCTTTTTGACAAGCAGCCATCTTTAATCAACAGAGCACCGTGCTGACATCTTTAGCTACCGCCATCTTACATCGCTTACCTCGCTGCTGCACTCTTTGTGGTGGCGGTAAATTCGAACAAGTTTAATCACGCATCGGGAAAGCTAGAGTAAGCACGTGCTGCAGTGATGACGTCATCATGCATGTTTAAACCCGTTCGTTGACTAAAAGCTTTAGTCTTCGGGAAACAGTGATAGAGTGTGGAGTGCAAACATGACGAAAACATTAATAGTTGATGTGCAAGGCTTTAAAGTAAACGGAAACAAGTTTGTGTTTAAAGAGGTGGCTGTGTTAGATTGCTGTGTGTTGTGGGCACCAAAACTTGTTAGTTTAGTATTTAGTCCACCGTTCCCTTACTGTTTGCAAACAGATGAAGATAAAAAGCAGACTCAGTGGATTGAAAACAATTTAGGTTTGAAGTGGGAAGAAAAAGGAGTACCTTATCGTTTTCTACCTTTAATGATGAATGCACATTTGTCAAGAGCAGATCTTGTTCTTTTAAAGGGTTGTGAAAAGAAAGAATGGTTGCGTGATTTTCTACCATCATCATGTGAAGTTATCGACATGCATGAATTGGGGTGCCCATCATTTAAAACTCTTCCGAAAGAGCATAGTAGAGAAACAACTAAACAGTCTTTACAACATGTATGCATGCTCTTTGATTGGTTGTGTCGCAGTGCATGCCGGGAAGTGAACAACATATGTAAACTGCAGTGTCGAAATAACCTTAGTGTAAAAGAAACATTTGTAGAGTAAAGACATCATGTCATTTCTAACAGATACTAAGTGTAACGCAGTTGAAAAGGCGATCGTAAAGTTTTATGCATGCAAAAAGAAACTAAACACTTTTACTGAAGAAGAGTTAAATGCATTACCAAAGGCATTTTTGGTCAATGTAGCTGCGAATGCTGTAAAGAAGATTTGGGATAAGGTGCCTCGTGAGTAGACTCAAGATCCTGTTTTGTCAGAGCTTCAAACGTGTAGTTTACATCATGAACACGTGAGTTTAGCTAGAAGACCTTCTGTGAGACAGTGCCGTACATGTCAACTAATTAAACTGTATCACGGACCTAAAACTAACGAGTTGTCTTCGCTTATAAACACTTATCATGGCTGTGGAGAGAGTAAACAAGGAAAAGGTGAAGAAACGTGCTGGGAGAAAGATGAGGAAGCATGTTGGGCGTGGACTCATCAATAGAGTGATTGATCTTCTTTTCTTCGTGCTTCATCTCCCCTGCGGCCCTAGAACACGTTCGCCTGACATGTAGTTACATGCTGCCTGCATAGAGTATGTCGTGTAGCTGTTAAAATCTGCTTCGTAAAGTTATGCTGTGTGTGTATGTGTTATTACCTAGTGCTTTAGCTGCTCAGAAGAATATAGCAGCACTTGTCGTTGTTGGTGTAATAAAACGAAAACTGAGTGTCAAAGACCGTAACATGAACAAAGGATAAAAATGTATGTATATAGTCTAAAATAAATATGAATTGTCAAAACATATTACAGGTGTTGTTTAATCCTACAGCATGTCCTAGTGAATTAGAAGAAAGGAAACGTAGAGGATTAAAAGAAAACACACATAAGATTTAAAGTACATCCTCTTTATTAATCCATGAATTAAAGCTGTTATTAAAACCAAGCCATTTAACATACAGTTTATTACCACGACGTCGAATAACACGTTCAACTAAATAGTGATCAGGATATTTTGTTTTCTGCAGTTCTTCGATGTAGAATCCTCCTTCAATAGGCTGTCCTCTGAGATCGCGAAGTAAATACGTAACTGGATTAGTAAGCTTAACACTTCTGATTTGAAAAATTTCAGTGCTCCAGTTAGGTGTGTATCCTTTTGCAAAGATAGACTTGTGTTTGCTGATGCGAACGAAATCACCTTCTTTAAAGCGATAGCGATGTGGATCAGCTGTTTTGATTACAAGATGAATAGCATCTAGACGAGGTGTATTCTTTGTAACAAGACGTGGCTTTGTTCCGATAGTGCGATGAGGTGTATCGTTGTAGGTAGATAAAAGTCTAGGTAGCAGATCAATCCAACGATATGAACCTTGCGCTGTAAATTCTCGCCACATCATTGTTTTGAGTGTACGATTAAAGCGTTCTACAACACTTGCCTTGAGATTACTGAACGTAGAGTAGTGTTGAATGCCAAGTAACTTGAGCTAAGAAGAAAAATCCTTGTTGTAAAACTCTTTACCTTGATCAGTTTGAAGAAGCCTTGGGCAGCGTTTCGATTCTTCAACAATATGTTTAAATGCTTCTTTAACTTGAGCTGCTGTTTTAGAACGCACGGGTTGTGCAAAAGCAAACTTTGAGTACACATCGATAACAGTAAGTAGATACTTATAGCCCTTATTACTAGAAGCATATGGAATCATTTCTACTAAGTCTGCTTGCCAGAGATCATCTTTTCCTCGTGTAATAACGCGTCTGCGACAGTAGGTGCGACGTGCTGGTTTATGTAACTCATGTGCGATGTTTACCTTTACAGGTGAGATCTTCTCTTGACGAGCCATTACAAAATAATACCGGCATAACGTAGTTCTCTTTCTATTTCTAGAATTTCTGATCCGTGACCAGTGTGACCAGCCTCTTGCGATGCTCTTAAAAGTTGTAATCGTTCAACGAGTAAGTTTGGGTCATTCCAGTATCTTACATCCACATACGGCAACAAAGGCTTGTAGATAACGTCTAGACTACGTGCAGTCGGAAACAGCTTAGAAATAAACTCACGATACTTGTAACTCTTATTCGCATTTACAGCTTCTGTTCTCTTGTAATTACGTCGTGTTGCATCGGTAGCAAAAAGTATTGCTTTATACTTTTTAAGATCATCTTGTAAAATTATATCCTTGTCAGGTATTCGTGAGAAAAGAAGTTCTAAGAGTCCTTTCGTAGGTTTATAGGTAACACCTTTTACAATGAGTTTGTTGCTATTAATCTTAACATTTGAATTTCCTATCCGGAAACAGTCATCTTCGTAGCGAATACCATAGGTAGTGTCAGTTTGTCCTGTAAAAAGTTTTTCTATATAAGGTGCAAAGAGAGATCCATAGGTATCTTGAATAAAAGTTCTAAACTGATTGCGATACTCTGGTGTAATCATCACCTCAGACAAAGATGGTAGATTTTGCGTCGATGTAGTAGGTGTTTCTGCAATAACATCTGTAGTTAAAAACTCAACACGCTTAGATGGTGATGCATCATTAAGTTCTTCTTCTTCTTCTTCCTTATCTTCCTCTTCTTGATCTACATCCTGCTTCTTCTCTTCCGTATCTTCTTCATGCTTTTCTTCTTCATGCTTCTCTTTATGATATGATGTTAGCATAGAAGCAAAACTTGAAGTAGACTGCGGTAATGAAGTAGAATTAAAAATTTCTTTGAGTGGTGTACTTAGTTGTGTTTTTAAAAATAAATCCGTGTCTGCTTGAATACGTTTAAGCTCTTTAAATTTCCGTCGAATATTGTTTCGAGCTTGGATGATATGTTTTGTGATCTCCTTGCTAGATGTTAACATGATGGTGGTTTTTAATCAAGTAGTTACTGTAATTCTGTGTTAATGCATATAAAATGATCGAAACCCATGCGATATCGTCCATGCTGTACATCACTTTCTTTATCAATAACTAAAAAGCTGTAACGGTGTAATGACCAACATTTAGCACACATACGTTTAAAGTCATCGAATGTCATATCAGTGTTAACATGATCGTTATACACATGTCGCATGTTGCGCTCATCTTGCCGAAAAAGCACAATAACATTTGCGTTGTCGCGTATCAACTGCTTGGGCACACGAGAATAGGTTTGGCACAAATAGATGCAATCAACATATTTATGTCGACCCATACTAAAGAATGCACGAATAACGTTTTGCTGTTCTGTTGCGACATCATCAAAGATCATTAGAGAATTAGGAAGCACATCGTCTGGTGATGGTACTTGCTCATGTGAATTAAATTTAAAATATCTTATTCCATCTTTAACTAGATCGTGCATTACAGTTTGTAGAATAGTATATAGCGGCTGATAGAGTGACTTTGCGAAAACGTAAATATTCTCGAAGCGTACACCATTTACAGAAGTAATAAGTGTGAGTAAAAGATTTGTTTTACCGCATCCCGACGGACCTGATATAATACATCGAACAGTAAAAGGAAACAACGTTCCATGACGTTTTCTTGTAGTTGTACTAGAACTAGGTAAGAGATGTGGTACAATGTCGGTAACAGTTAGCGTGTCTTGCTGCTTTATAATCTTCATGATAACTGAATCATAAAGTACGTAATAGTAATATATATATTAAACGAAACAAGAGGCAACGGTTAGTTTATGATTTGCTCTTGACTAGTAAAGTCGTGTCCAGCATGGTGAAACAACGATATCCAAACGACATGAAGAAGAAGAAGAAAGTAAAAACTGTTGGATGGAAAGATGTTATAAAGGCTGCGCAAAAAGCTATTCGAGGGGAATACAATCCTCGTGTAGCTATTACTAAGGCGTTACGCGCAGCAAGAGCGAGAATTTCTCCAAAGTGCAGAGCAATATTTAGTAAACGTGCGCGAATTATTCCTGTACCAAAACGAGGAGGATTTCTTCCTGCGCTGTTTGCTGGCTTAGCAGCTTTAGGGTCATTGCTAGGTGGTGCTAGTGCTGTAGCGAGAACTGTCAAAGCTGTAGAAGAAGCGAAACAACAGTTGAAAGAGAGTGAACGTCATAACAAGACGATGGAGGCAATTGCGTTACGAGGCAAAGGTGTGAACATGAAGCTAGCGCCATACAAGAAAGGGCTTGGTATCTACATTTCTCAAAAAAACGTCTACTGAATGCACTGCCATATCGAGCTCTAACGCATGATGAAGTTTTTACGTTTGCTAAACAACTAGGAATTCATTATTTTCGAGGAGTGTATATGCGCGATCAACTACCAGCACGTCCACGTGAACGTGAAAGTGCCGTAATTAACTTGGACGACAGTCGTGGACCTGGAACTCATTACGTTGCTTATGTAAAACGTAAATCTAAAGTATGGTATTTTGATAGCTATGGAGATTTACCTCCTCCTTTTGAGCTCATACGTTATTTCGGAAGCAGTGCAGACATTGTTTACAATAAAAACCGTGTGCAAAACTTTAATACACGCATGTGCGGACGATTATGTCTTATGTTCTTATATCAAACCCAGACAGTAGAAAAAGTGTATTAGTATCTACGTGATGACGAACAGTGAAAGAACGTTTGCTGTACGTGGAGAAGGACCTGAAACAACCATCTATTTTAATCCACCAATCGAACTTGGTTATCAGCCGCATAGTCTTGGACTAGTATCGTTTGAAAGCTACAATAAAATCTATAATGTGCGTGATGGTTTAAGCAAGTTCTATTACGATGAGTATGTGCTAACACTACCCTCAGGTAGTTATACAGTAGATGATATTCACGACTATATTGAAAGTACGTTAATTGATCAGTTTGGGGAAGATAGTTTTAGTAATCATAATTACAAGTTCTCAATCACTATAAGCAACATTACGCATAAATGTGTTATTGAATCATCATTTAAGATTGACTTCAAATCACAACCTGATTCGATTGGATCACTGCTTGGATTTTCATCGAGGGAGCTCCTACCGAACGTACGTTACGAGTCTGATCAACCTATAAAACTCTTCGATGATTATAATGTGAACTTTACTTGTAATATTATTACAGACTTGAATAGTAATCTAGAACCTTCGCACGTCCTGCACGACTTTATTGTTACAGAGGAACGTGGATATACTATTTGTGAGAAACCAGCAGTAGTTCTTTATCATCCTGTGTCTGTAAAACACATTAGCAAGATTACTCTTAGACTTGTAAATAAACGTAATCAGCTTATTCATTTAGATCAGCACGCGTACGTAGCTTACAAACTACATCTTAAACCAGTATGAAAACCATCTATAAAACACGGTGTACATTCCGAAGACATACTACATGTGTGCAGAGACTCATCGAGTTAACAGATACCCAAAAGCAGATACTCCAAGATTTAGGATATACACTACTACAACAAAATGGAAGAAATGCTAGACATTACGAATACAGTAGAAAGTCGTGAAGGTGTAGTACGAAGTGAGCTTCATTCCTATCAACCTTTTACGTTTGGATTAAATAACAATGATGAAATTCATTTTATTATTAATCAACAAGATGTTTACACCTTACCACACGAAAGCTACCTCTATATTGAAGGACGATTAGAAAAGTCTGATGGAAGTGGACCAAGCACTTCACAACTAAACAACCATGCTCTAGCTTTTCTCTTTTCTGAAGCGCGATATGAAGTAAATAATGTTGAAATAGATCGAACGAAGAATGTTGGTATTACAAGCGCAATGAAACTCTACCCTTCTTTCTGTGATGAAGAAAGAAATCTTTTGCGGATGGCTGGATGGTGTCCAAAAGCTACTAACAACTGGATGATTAATGAGGATGGAACTTTTACGGGTATGTTATCACTGAAACATATTTTTGGATTCGCAGAAGACTTTACACGTATTATAATCAACGTAAAACAAGAGCTTATTCTAATCCGTGATCGAAGTGATTACAATTCTCTTAAAGCAGTAGAAACACCTGTAGAATCGAAAATAACACTGCATCGTATACTGTGGCGGATCCCACATGTAACCTTATCTGATCGTGAAAAACTTCGATTGCTCAAGATTGTAGAAAATGATACACCATTAGCTATACGTTTTAGAAGTTGGGAGCTGCATGAATATCCTGTGTTACCACCTACAAACAAGCATAGCTGGGCTGTTAAAACATCACGTTTTACTGAGAAGCCCTTGTACATTATTTTTGGATTTCAAACTAATCGTAAATTCAATCACGAAAAAGATAGCTCACTGTTTGATCACTGCAAATTAAGACACGTTAGACTATATCTCAATGGAATTACGTATCCCTACGAAAACATCGACATTAACTTTGAGAAAAATAAGTTTGGGATGCTCTATGACATGTTTTGTAAATTTCAATCATCGTATTATCAGAAAGAAGATCGTCCGCTATTTACACCTCAAGAATTTAAAAATAAAGCACCGATTGTAGTTATAGACTGCTCTTATCACGAAGAATCTATAAAAGAATCTCCAGTTGATATTCGTTTAGATTTTGAAACATCTGAAAACATTCCTGCTAACACAGAAGCCTATTGTCTTATTATTCATATGAGTGATGTTACTTACCATCCGCTAACGAATATTGTTACGAGACTATAAATAAGAATAGATCTTTATCATTTTCATTAGTGTGTGCTTCGACATCGTACGCTATGGAACAAAACTGTAAATGTGCATGCTGTTTGCATGCTCATACGCAACATCTTATTTATGTTTCACGAGTGAGTGAGGCTATTAAGATGTTCTATAAACGTAGATCGTCGATGCCGAAACATCTTATTCAATACTTACCACCAGGATTTTTATATACGTACGCTGCCTCTTACGTACATAATTTTTGGGACATCCTTCCTCTACACAGTAAGATGTCAATCGAAGTAGCTTTATGCAGAACTTGTGAACGACATTACAAGCATCGAGGAGAAAATGGTGATGATGATTGGGATGGACCAAATCCGAGGATTGAACACTGTACACAGTGTATGAATGAACTTTCTCTAGTACCTCATGATGATGATGATGATGATTCCGAAAAGGAATAACAGCAAGGTAAGAAGTATATGATCTTCTCTGTAAAGCATAACATACTTAGTATAATATATTTCTAAATGCTTTGTTTAATTTGAATGTTGCAGGAGGCATTTCAGAAGCATACGTTGTTAAGAAGCACACCAACCTTGTCAGCAGCAAAAACGAACACTGTTGTAGTACATTTGTAAATAAATATTTGATCGCATTCAAAAAATGTTGTACTTATTGCATTGCTTTACACCGACTTACTCTTAAGAAAAACGATCAGGTCTAAACATGCACAATGACGTCATCACAACAGCACTTGCTTACTCTAGCTTTCCCGATGCATGTTTAAACTTGTTCGAATTTACCGCTACCACATTCCTTTACACCGACTTACTCTTAAGAAAACGGACAAGTCTAAACATGCATGATGACGTCATCACTGCAGCACGTGCTTACTCTAGCTTTCCCGATGCGTGATTAAACTTGTTCGAATTTACCGCCACCACATAGAGTGCAGCAGCGAGGTAAGCGATGTAAGATGGCGGTAGCTAAAGATATCAGCACGGTGCTCTGTTGATTAAAGATGGCTGCTTGTCAAAAAGATTTTTTCAAGTTATCCGCCACCACATAGAGTGCAGCACTGTTCTCTCTGGATTAAAGATGGCGGATGACAGCTTGTCAAATAGATTTTTTGTTTCAAAGGTAAGTAGCTAAAGAGGGCAGCACTAAGGTTAGCAATGCAAGATGGTGGATGACAGCTGTGACGTAAAATATTACCCGCAAGATAGCACCACGATGCTCTTTTCATTAAAGATGGCAGCTTGTTAAATAGAATATTTCAAATTAACCGCCTCAAGGGTAAGTAGCTAAAGAGGGCAGCACTGTTCTCTCTGGATTAAAGATGGCAGCTTGTCGAAAAGAATTTTTCAAATTAACCGCCTCAAAGGTAAGTAGCTAAAGAGGGCAGCACTGTTCTCTCTGGATTAAAGATGGCTGCTTGTCGAAAAGAATTTTTTCAAATTATCCGCCACCACAAAGAGGGCAGCACGGTGCTCTCTTGATTAAAGATGGTGGATGACAGCTGAAGAGCGAGTAGAATTTGTTTCCAAATAAGAGCACGTAGAATTTGTCGCCACCACATAGAGTGCAGCACTGTTCTCTCTAGATTAAAGATGGTGGATGACAGAAAAGCGCATAGGTTTGTAAAGCACGTGGAATTTGCCGCCACCGCATAGAGTGCAACACTGTTCTCTCTAGATTAAAGATGGTGGATGACAGAAAAGCGCATACGTTTGTAAAGCACGTAGAATTTGCCGCCACCACATAGAGTGCAGCACTGTTCTCTCTAGATTAAAGATGGCGGATGACAGCTGTCAGAAAAGCACATGGGTTTGTAAAGCACGTGGAATTTACCGCCACCACATAGAGTGCAGCACTGTTCTCTCTGGATTAAAGATGGCGGATGACAGCTGACGAAATTGCCCGCATGATAGCAGCACAGTGCTCTATTGATTAAAGATGGCGGATGACAGCTGTCAAAAAAGCACGTGACTTTGTTTCCCAACAAGAGCACATAGAATTTTTCAAATTGCCTCCACCACATTTCAAAGGTATCTAGCTAAAGAGTACAGCACTGTGCTCTGTTGATTAAAGATGGCGGATGACGGCTGTCAAAAAAGCGCGTGAGTTTGTTTCCAAACAAGAGCATGTAGAATTTTTCAATTTGCCGCCACCACATAGAGGGCAGCACGGTGCTCTCTTGATTAAAGATGACTGCTGTCATGTGGAATTGCCTGCCACCACATTTCAAAGGTAACTAGCTAAAGAGTGTAGCACGGCGCTCAAAGATGGCTGCTGTCAAAAAAGCATTTTTTCAAATTATCCGCCACCACATTTCAAAGGTAAGTAGCTAAAGAGGGCAGCACTGTGCTCTATGGATTAAAGATGGCGGATGACAGCTGTCAAAAAAGCACGTGGCTGTCAAAAAGCACGTGGATTTGTTTATCTCGAGCTAGTGAGGTTAAGTTGGTAGCACTAAGATTTAGGCCCGCCAAGATGGCAGCACTGCCGATGACAGGTGACGAAAGAGGGCAGCACAGCGCTCTGTAGTTTAAAGATGGCGGATGACAGCTGTCAAAAAGCACGTGGCTGTCAAAAAGCACGTGGCTTTGTTTACCTCATGCTAGTTAGGTTAAGTTGGCACTACTGGGGTTTAGGCCCGTCAAGATGGTAGTACTGAGGTTCGCGATGCGTTGTTGTCTGTCAAAAAGCACGTGGCTTTGTTTACAAATCTGTCAAAAAGCACGTGGTTGTCAAAAAGCACGTGGCTTTGTTTACGTCGCACTAGTTAGGTTAAGTTGGCACTACTGAGGTTTAGGCCCGTCAAGATGGCAGTACTGAGGTTAGCGATGCGTTGTTGTCGATGACATCTGTCAAAAAGCACGTGGCTTTGTTTACAAATTCAAATTTCCCGCGGGAGGTGGAGGAGACCTCTGGGAGGCCTCTGGCTGAGGTGGAGGTGGAGGAGGCATCTGGGAGGCCTCTGGCTGAGGTGGAGGTGGAACTGGCCTCTGGGAGCCTGAGGTGGAGGTGGCCGCAGAACCCGCCTATTATACTACTTGAGGAACATTATGGGTTTGCGTTGCCTATGAGATTCGCCATTATGTGAGAAACACCATAGGTCTGCGTTATCTGTACGACGTACATTTGAGTAGTACCATAATGTTTGGAACACCGTCAGTTTACGCTACGTTTGATTATTACCGCAGTTTGAGAAATACTATGATTCTTCTTAACTAGCGATAAGTGTCATTATGAGGGACCGTTGACATGGATATTGAACTCCTTTAGAAAACAAGCATCATCAATTCAGGATTGTGCTTTGGAAACAGTCCCTTGGTCCGTAATAAGTTTCTGGTCATGTGAGGCATTGCGGGTCGTATCCACTGATTTTTTAAAATTCTTATTAATACCTTCGTTCTTCATCATCACGTTTTGAATTATGGTCAGTGGATGAATTTTGTACCTTTAAATTGTCATTGCATTTCGTCTCATTTCGTACCATTAGGGGCCGATGACCTAAATATTAGGCCCCTCTAAACAACAAGCATCATCATCATCATCATCAACATCATCATCATCATCATCATCATCATCAATTGTTCTGATGTACTGCATATCGATATGTGGGTGAGAGGTTTGACCAGTCTTAAAGAAAATAATGGATGGAAAGAGCATTGTGAGAAATGCTCTTTTGCCCGAACAGAGACGAATTATTCTGATTCGAGGACCGGATGTCTGTGTTCGTCTCAATATGTACTTCTTACAACAAACACAACCCAGTACAATACCACCCACCGGAAAGTCATGCAGGAAAAAATACATCCTGCCACACAGGGTTAGCGTAAAGAAGAGAATCCAGCTTTACAAACTGGACTAAATTCACATCTAGTGCCAACGTGAAGCAGCTGAGAAGAGGTTAGGAAGGTTGTGATGATTTAGTCGTCCGGATACGGTATTTTAAAGATCTTTGGAAGTGTGCATAGATTTGTAAACTTGTCCACAGGTGTCCACAAAACACGCACTCCATAAAGCGGGTGGTACAGCTGCCCCTATTTTTCCCGAAAATATGCAACCAGCTAGGATTTATATGTCCTTTAGTACTATCCTACAGCTATTTTGTGTGGAGTTAGCCCGATATATACTTCCTCGCACAACGCAAAAACGGTACAAGGGGCAGTAAGTGAGGCCCATCTCAAAAAAGCACTATACCATTTTATGTAGAACAGATAATTCAGTTTACTGCATTTCGAACTTATTCAAAACATATGATTTTTAAACTTTTAATTTGTGCTTCTAGTAAGGTTTCTAAATTAAAATTTAGTTTTTCTGATTTTCTGAAGGAAGTTGACTTATTTTTCCTTTTCCGTGACACTTCGTGTATTGCAACGATAATATTGAATTCAACTTCGAATAAAATACACAACTGTTAAAATGCGTATAAATTTCTTGGGTGACGTCGTATATTTAGGTATGAAAATAAGATATTCATAATTCAAATTTATTCAGACAATTTATTTGTCTATGTTTATTATATTATTAAGTTGTGCGTTTACTCTAGCAAGTGTAGAGAAAGAATAGCAGAAATCATGATGATGGTATGGAATGAGGACTGAAAACAAGGACAAGTTTATAAAGGAAAACTCAACAGGTCTAAGATCATTAAGTATTAATTTGTACGCACTTCAGCGAAACTTATTATAAAAGGCACTTGTTATAAAAGAGGCACTTGAGGAAGCAACCTTAAGCGAGGCTCAAGATTGACAAGACTTTCTTTATTAATGAACTGCTGCCAATAAATAAATTGTTTTCTAAACTAATTAAAGGTGTATAATATCAAATTCATAACGTAATAAGTTGTGCTCTGGAATTCACAACTCTTGAAGGTGCTTGGATGCATCTTCTTTAACTTTCACATTTTTACATGTCATTTAAGGCCCTAGAACGAGAGGAAAAAAAAGGCTTCCACTACTCAGAATTTCACCACTAACGAGGGAACGGTACGAAGTCGGACGCCGAATTTCGATTTGATTTTTATGTATTCGTGATGGTTTTCTTAAGCTAAAACAGGTAGTGGAGGACTAATTTCTTCCTGGTCCTCTTTAAGGGTCATTTGGGAGCTTGAAGTTGGCGGTACGCGCCCTGAATTGTTCAGTACATGCCGGCACACGTCAGCGCTCACAGCCAGTGGCTGTCTTGCCTCTCATTCCCTCTCCACTCGTTCGGTTCTCCACTATCCCCCACCTCATACGGCTACTTAAATTTGTGTACACGGGTTGGTGGATTGAGACTGACGTTAGTTGGGATATTTTATTTACAAAAATGAATTCTTTATGGAATAAATACAAAATAATATTGGTTTACAAATCACTACTTAACATACAAATAATACATAATGAAATATCATCTGTATCATCACGACATTCAAACTGTTCAAGAAATGGCTTTATTGTAACACAGTCTGGCGTTGGTTCATTGTTCCTGGCATGATAGTGAAAATCTAACACAAAATGTGAATTACAAAATACGAAAAAAATATGTGCGCACATTATAAACGAGAAAAAAAGGTACAATCATTTCCAGCACAAGCTTTGTATCAGACAAATCACGAAAATTAGTTTTAAAGACAGTAAGCAGTTACTGTATATTGTCAAAAAATGAATAACCACCCGCTTTCCAAGTTTATTTAAGTATTGGTACAAAAAAAATCAGCTTACAATTGATTATGCGCTAGCATTTGACTAGTTACAATGAAAAGTCTGTTTTTGGGTTTAAATTTTCACTGGCCGTGTAAATTCTTTACTCGACAAATGTTTTCCATTCGACGGAATAAACATTTTAGTTGTCGGAAGAGTCCAAGATCACACGGCTGGAAAGGATACGTACTTCTTTTCGGTATGTATTAAATTTGTACATATCTGTTCGTCAGAGATTCAAGTTGTGCATTTTTGCCCTGGCCACTGAATGAATCTACGAGAAGATGTATTCCGCCTTCCTGCAATTGTGGATGGAAAACGTTTTGGAACGAGTCATGTACATGCCCTTTCCCCATTTTACCGGAAGATCAACAATCAATGACGACGTATTTAAAGGCACCCATGTAGGCTTTGATACTTTCTTGTGCCCTAGGTCCAAAGGTTCCATTAATGCCTTGAAGAACGATCAAGAACAAATGTCCCATTTCTCCGGCTTTGCAAATGTGAATTGCACTGTGTGAGAGTGCGTAAAACTATTTCGGCAAACAAGTGTAGCAAGAACGTCTTTCACACCACGAATATCATAACTCACAGCTCGTCAGCCTTGAAAATGGTTTTCCGTGGTTTACCATTCTCACACCAGGCAAATGCTGGGGCTGTACCTTAATTAAGGCCACGGCCGCTTACTTCCCATTCCTAGCCCTTTCCTGTCCTATCGTCGCCATAAGATTTATCTGTGTCGGTGCGACGTAAAGCAACTAGCAAAAAAGAAACACACTTGACCATGTTTTCAACACTTCATCTGCAGATACATTATAATTTAGCAGAGTTGCATTATATTACCACTCACACGCTCGCATGTAATGTATAACAGAATTAAAATAATATACTGTACATTAAGCAATATAAAATAATATTCCTTAAACACACACACAATAAATTCGCATATTATACGACTATCAAGAAGGTTTACATATATAAGAGAAACACTCAGAATCCTTCATCATTCACACACCCATTTGTAAAGTGCACTAGTCAGTTGGTACCATTCAACAGTTAATGTCGGCAAGATCTTTTGCATTTAGTTAATGAATCACTCTCCATGATACTGACTGGTAAGTAATTCCAAAATCTGTAATCAGTCACAATAAAAGAATTGTTATACGTAGATGAACGGAAAAGAGGATTTGCAACAGTAGTGCCAGTTTCTGTACGAATTTGTGTATTAATAGCAGTACTGTATGTCATATTTACGCCTTTTTCCATGTTTTATCCAGTGAAGTTCTTGAGAGTAAGGGGGTTACATGCAAGTTCTGGATCATGGAGGAATTATGTATATATATAATTCCAACTCGTACCTTTGGGAAGTTTCACACTTCCACCAATTTAAAATCTTGCGATTTCTTATATTAAAAGAACATTAATTTATTTTGGAATTTTTTGTAGGTACACATTTCATTTTTCGTGGAAAAAATCTTCAGTCGTGATCATGAATGGAAGTTAAATAAACACAAAAACACAAGTAACAACTTATCCGTGACTGGGAGAGAAAGGTTTATTCATTTATGCATGCATGAATAAAAGTCAGCCACGCAATCATTAATTAATTCATTCATTCATTCTTTCATTCATTCATGTAGCCATTCAGTTCATCGGTTCATGCATAGTGTCTGTTGAATGTGGAGGAAACCTCAGTACAGACTTATGGCAAATGAAGAACTAAACATAGGTATTAAATACAACTTCTCCTTGACTAAATAAAAGGTTTAAATGTCTGAAGAGTCAGTGTTTTGCTCTCTGTTGCCTTTTCTTGGCAACTCTTGATGTAAATGATGTGTTCCTAAAAATCCATTAAAAAATGTTCTAAAATAAGAGGAATGTAATGGTACCTCAGTTCGCAGGAAATCACTTGATTATGCTAGTAGGTAGTAGTTTTCACGGTCGCTAGTTTTTGTTACAATTACACCGCCTAATTAGCAGACTGAAAATTACGTCTGAATCAGCATATTCTATTCAAATATTATTTACGTTTGGCAATACCAAACCGCAGCAACTATCGCGGCGAACTTCGGTCTATATATCCTGCAGCGTTGTTCAAAACATATAGAGTGCACATGCAAACGATTTTCCTTTGAGTATTCATTATCTTATCAAAACAAAAACTGTGAAGAAATAACAAAGAACGTTAATATCGAGTTAATCTTTTCCGGAGTGGGTGTAGAGATTAATGGAGTACAGAAATATATCTGTCAGTGTGCTCTGGGGAATGAAAAATCAACACTAAAAACCTCTTTCATGACATTCATTTATAGAACTTTAATTTCTTTCTGATATAACAATGTCAATAGTAACAAGATTTCACAAGATGACAAAAGACGTCGACTACCTTAAAAGAGATACACGATGCAGAGCAAAAGAAAAAAATGAAATGTCAGAAGATATGAAAGGTAGTTAATTACGCTCATACTGCACCCTTGAATAGCTTCTAGTTGTGAATAGCACAAAGTTCTTTGAAGGAAATCACAAAGAAGAGCTGAAGTTAGTCTATAGCGCAGAATAATGGGGGAACCCTATCAGAAGTTAACTTTCTAGTTTGAAATACCTACTATTATGTAATACAATATCGAACACAGGCATGAAACATAATAACATTTCTGTCTACTTTGTTTGTAGCTCATTAAACCCACTCTCATGTTCAATGAATTGTACTAAAAGTTGGTCTTAGTTTTAGGAGCAAAAATTGCAATGATTATAACCACTATTGTGGCCCTTGACAAAACCATATGCATATGCATGACAATCAGAATTTGTATCAATGGGTTGCAATATAAAGTCATGAAACATCCTCACATCCATGTCGATTGTGTACGGTACAATTATCAGTTTGTTCATTTTGTGTAGAATACACAACCCAAGGAAGGTTGGATTCTAACCCGTTGTTTACTGACCGGACTTTAATGTCCCACTTTCTAAAAATCACTGCAAGAACTGCACGTTACCTGGAAAGCCGACGGGACTGCTAAGTCGTTATCAGAAATGGTTTTGGAATGTAGTGAGAGATGGCAGCATTGATTACACAGGATATACAGCAGCTATCTGGCTGAAATATGTGGCGACTTCGATGTATTAGTACGACGTAAACAAATAGAATATAGGGAGATGTAAGTAATAAACATACCGAAGCCCATACCAGGAAACATTGTGCAATTTAACCTGTTTATAATGCTCGTATTGCAGAATACTTCATTTTCTAGGACGCATTTAGTAATAACTTCTGAGTATTTATAAGAGATACATCAAAATTCAATTCTCAAATTTCTAGCGATGCAGAAGATATATATATACTATTAAACAATAATAGATCCGGAAAGATAGTTGAAGTAAATTGCAAGGTTGTTGAGAATAAAGCTACTGCATGGAAATGTAATTGCAATCTTTTACAAAAAGTCTGTTTAAAATTTCGTCCTTCTTCCTCAGTGCAAGCTCTACAGCGACGAGCCATTGCCTGTTGTACACGTTCAAAGACACCTGACATTGATACATAGGTAAATCCTTGTACATTTCTTTTACTTATTGGTATTTGCTGCGCAATTCTGTTTACAAATATTTAGTGAACTACAAGTAATTGTATATACAGTAGAACAAAAGAGAGGAAAGTGATTACGGATAATACAATTTTTATAGTTAGGAAAAGTTTTTAACGTTTTAGTAAAGACAACAATATATATACAATGCTAGCAAAGCACTTTAATATACCCAAACTTCTCTTAACGTTTAGGAAAAAAGCATTTTCCATAGTGCATACATATACTATATAGATTGGCACTTCCTTTTGAAATAAGTCTTTTACTTTCTTTATTTTCTTTCCACATCGTTTTTATCCGCTATTTTACAACACAATTTCTTTAGCAGAACGTCAGAAGGCTTTGATTTGTCACGTCATAAGCTGAGTTGGCAACGGAGAACGGAGGAAGGCAGTCAAAGGTAGAGTCCAACAATTCTATTATCTTCCCCTTTTGTCATAACTTAATACTGCAAACAATGGAACTAGATAAGGGAAAGAGGCAGTCGAGGTCAGAATCCAGAATATTTATTTTAGGTCGTTTCGATTAAACGGTATTTCGGTTAAAAATGTTTCGGACAACAGAGGTTCTACTGTATCGTCGTTGTGCCTGCGAAAACCGCTATGTGATATACTGCCACTTAGAAATTGGCCGGTGTGATTCTGTCATATACGGTACAATATTTTGTGAGCAATTTCAATAAAAATATCACTCTTATGATATACGTGCTGCGGGTCAGTATTTTGCCCTTAGTATTATGAAACTATGGAACAAGTCTTTTTTCTAAACGTTAGAAGTAGTTTGAGTATATTAAAGTGCTTTGTTAGCATTTTATTTACTTTATTTACTTTATTTATTTTATTTACTAAAACGTCAACAACTTTTCCTAACTACAAAAATTGTATTATCCGAAATCACTTTTCTCTCCTTTGTTCTACTGTATGAACAGCTACATGCAGTTCACTAAAGATTTGTAAACAGAATTGCGCAACAAATATCAGGAAGTAAAATAATTTTACAAGGATGTACTTATGTATGATTATCATATGTTTTTGAACGTGTACAATAGGCAGGACCTAGAGTTTATAGTGCATTATGTCTTCTGGTATAGGCTAGAGCATTTTCTTTTACTTTCATTGACCTGTCACCGTCTTATCCTTGGCTTTGACAATATGAAAGTGACCGAGGTATGAGTGATGCTAGTAATGCCATTCCTCACGCAGCCAGTCCCTGCTATGAACGGTGTGAAAATGTTGCTCATAGGTCGGTGGGCTTTGGAGACCGATATGTAATAGCGACTTCTGGCTTGGTGAAGAAAGCAACGGGAAACTACCTCACTCCTCATTTCCCTAGTACGCGTCCTCAGTGACGCCTGGGCCATCTATGACAGCTGATGGCGGAGCTGTTGAGGATCCAACCAGCCTTAGAGCTAACGACTGAACATACATACATTATTACATAGCGGTTTTTGCAGGTGCAACGATCATATTCGGTCTGTGGCACGTTTGCTTACTCTGCTTCGATTTACTTCACTTAATCTACGGACTCTGGCCATAATATTCATCTCGATACATCATGTTCATTTCTTTCAAACTGATAATGATCTGGGGCGAATAACATAGCTAGGACTATAAGAAAGGAATGATTTCGTAGTTGATCAGCAGGTTTCGGTGTTAAATGTAAATAGAAGAAGAGACGTCATTAGGTAAGGAAATGGACGCCTGCTCATTAGTAAGGTAATCGGAATTCAAATCCCGGTCAAAGCTGATAGGATTTTAGAAACGAACAGGTACAGAGTCTTCAAAAATAATGAACGCATGATATTGTGTATGTTCCTCAACGGTACATCTTTGTCAGAAACAAATTAACCCATAGATGTTATGTTTACCCGGTAAGGTTCCGTCATTTAAGATTCAATATTGTGTGAGTAATTTCTAAGAATTCTCCCTTTTTATTATATACGTAATATGGGTCAGTTTAATCTATATTAGACGTGAATTGTATATTGATGATAATAAAACAAGTCTTATAAAATATGGCTTGCGGGAAGCATTCAATACCATAGCTCATTCTCCTTTTGAGTGAGGTGAAACTCCAAGTCCAGTGTTTTGTGATCTCTGGACACATATTCAAGTACACCTCCAAATATTGTTTGCTATCAAACAAGTGACAGTGTAGGTACACTTCCTGATGACTGAATAAGTTCAATTCAATTTTACTTTAAATTTTCAATTTCGGTCGTGTAAATGTAATTCCATAAGTTTCAAAACGAGAAATATTTTTCTCCGTGCTGGTATATTTTAAATTCGCATTTCTCTCGATTGTGATGATAAATCGCCTGCCTGTAGACGCTCCTTCTTGCACGTCGACATTGTGTGATTGACAACACGAACTCTTTGCAAGGGCGGCTGGATCAATGATGCAGCTTTGTGAAGAGTTTCCCATTCTCAATTCTTTTTGTGAACCCGTACGTGGCTAAGCCGCTCCTCCTAAGAGCAGTTGAGATATCTCAACAAACATCATGAGTTTTATATTCTTCTGAACATCGTGCTACCTCGCTTTTAATCTAAGTGCAGTTGAGTACTTCCAAGGAGAGAAGTAAGACACAAAACGGGTATTTCTTTACAGCTATATACTAACCAGTTTGACTCAAAATGTCATATCCCTTAAATGAGTAGTTTATTATCTCCTTCAAATGTTATGGTTTTAAAAATAATGCATTATTATTGCCGGGCTGAGAGGCTCAGGCGGCTGGGGCAGTGGCCTTTTGACCTCAACTTGGCAGGATCGACCCTGGCTCAGTCCGTTGGTATTTGAAGGTGCTCAGAACGCGTCGATAGATATACTGTTTTGCGACGTAATAGAACTCTTGCTGAACTAAATTCCGTCAACTCTACGTCTCCGAAAACATTTGAAGCAGTTAGTGGGATGTAAATCCAATAACATAAATCTTCTTGTTTCGTTGAGGCCCCTTGAACCACGTGGTTCCTAACTCTTGTGAGCTTCTTCTTAGCCCAGTATTATTTCATCTTTGTGCTGTGGGTTGTTTTCCTTTCCTCAGTCCACTTCACTCCCTCCCCAGGGCACTTAGTTTTAGCTGTCAGTGGCTGGAGAGTGTCAGATGTTCTGATCAGCATTCTATATTTATGCCTGTTGAATATATCCTTGGGATCAATTTTTAAAATTTCTAGGTCTGTCTGAACCAGTATCCTCCATTCAGCATTTGTCCCCTTCCCTCCAGAAAGGGCGTTGAACCTTCTTGATAACATAAATATTTTATTTATTTATTTATTTATTTATTTATTTATTTATTTATTTATTTATTTATTTATTTATTTATTTATTCGAATGTGCCAAAATCTTAAGAGTGTAAAATGTTTTACGTACTGGTATATGCAAAGCTGGCAGCTACTGCCACACTTCAATATTATGGATGACCTTGCCAACGAATTTTCTGAGATAAAAAAACTTTTTATTTGTTTTACCTTAGGGTAACTAATTAATGTGCATACTTCATTCCAGCTGAATAGCAAAAAACATAAAATAAAAATTGTTCATTTTAATGCACTGTGACGAACCCACTCTGCCCACAGATGTGTGACAAAATTGTGACCTGGCGGATCACCTTGATTTTAATATAAATAATAATATCTAATTTTTTCTCCATAAACAATATCCCATAGGCGCCAGCCTTCAAGCTTATGGCTTGAAAACGATAGTTAATCATTAATCATGATAATAACAATACGAAAGGAAACTCTAAAAACTCCCAGGGGTGGGGTGATGGAACACTAACCATTAAATACACTAACTTGGAAGTTAAGGATCATTAATAATAATTTCAGAAAATACAAATTAAAACAGCTATTTATTAGGATGAAAAATGTGACGTAACGGCGTATTAACGGAATCTAAACTTACGGAAGCAAAAGAAAAATTTAATGAAATAAACTCTAAGAAAATGAACTGTTACGCGAAGACTTGCATTACTTTATGCTATTAGCTCACCATTTGTAGACTCTGTTATCTGGTTGCAGTCTATGTATCAGCTGATGTTTGATGGATCTCTCGTACAGACGGCGTCATATCTTGTTGTGAATTCCAGTCCTACATCTTCTTTGTGCATAGTACACTAGTTGTACTACGACTTTCCTGCCTTTAACACTTCATACTGTACTCCTAGTATAAAGTCGTAATGAGTCCTAATTTTTATAGCAAAACCAATCTGTGTTATGTTCGTGGAGAGAATACACTTGTATTCTTCCGTATTACGGAATATAAGCGTAACTAAATTCATAACAAAATCTCTCCTTCCCTATACCAGTCAAAACCGGTCTCCCGTTGACTTTAACTCTCGTCATTGAGATAACAGGTCCCAACGAGAGTAACTTTTGAGTAGTACACTACTCAGATGCGAGGTGAACTGAGCTAACACATTGCTGTCCGTCCCATCTGACGTATAACTGGCCCCTGTGGCCGGAAGGTTTTGGCAGAGACATGGAGTTATTGCAGGGTATCATAATTTAATAATTTTAGGTTCATTCACAGTTATATCTGTCCATTTTAAAGTTTTTGGTGAGATTTTAGATTTTGGTTCATTCTGGTATTGATATCTGTTTGATTCCTCCACCATGTACGCCAACAAATCATTACAAATGAACAACTTGACATCACAACCTATATTTTCAGGTTCACTCGGCGAAATTTTAACGCCAGGCGTCCACGAGAAAGACTCCAAAAACAGTATCATATCCTGTTAGGCCACTCACTGCCAGAAATAGGGAGAATATTATCAACAGTACTTACATCTAGACCATCTTTGCTATCTGAAGCATCAGGTCAGTGCTCACATGGTGCATTAAACGTGTCATTCAACGCATCACTTCCACATAAATGCATGACACTAGCACTAGAATTATCATTAGACAATTCTTCTTCAATCTCCTCACAATCACAGGAAACATATGACAAATTATCGGCGTATAATTCATGTATAATATCACCAGGAGTCAGTACACTGTTTTTGTTTACCGGGGCTGCCATTTTTGTTTACTAGCATTGATGGATACACGGAAGATATTCGAAGGCATAAACAAATGCAACTGACGCACTAAAACGGGCAAAACCAGTACTAAAGAAGCGTAGTTTTTCTACCATTTAGGCACATCAAATAGTTCCTCAATAACCGTTAGATGGCATCAGAAGACAGACTTGCACAAACACGTATTTATACGTGATCGGCTGCAGAGCACCGTGCTTGGAAACACGTATTGATACGTGAGCGGACAGCATTGTGTTAAGATCTTCTCCGATATCAAGACGTACAGCGCTCCTCCGATGATAGATTAGAATCGTCCTTCTAAGTAGTTGTAACTAAGAGTGTCCTTCCAAGTAAGTGTATCCACTCCAGCTCTTGTCGTCGAAGTATATAGGTTCCAAATTCTCCCTCCGTCAACCATATCACATGGTCCAGTAAGATCTCACGTCTTATCCCTTCTCCTATCCATTGCTGTGAATCCATCATTTTGCTTCATTACGTCCATTCACATAGGTTGAACTTTCCCGCGGAAACAAAGCGTCAGGTAGCTAACTTCGAAAAGTAGGCGTTCACAAGGTTTTAACTGTCTCTTCAGAGTGTGGAGAGGGTAAGGTCTCTTGTCAGCTTGATGACGTACATTTCCTGGTAATGGGCTGAAATTAGCCTGCTGACTCCGGTCCCCTGACTTCGGCAATTGGAAAATTTACTGCAAGCTCTTAATACGAATGATGTTGAAATACTTTACTCAATAAGTCGTTCGTTCAGAATAAGTTATAGCCGCGATACAAAGAAATGACATGCTGATGTGAAGTGGATGATTAAAACCCTATATATATATACACTAAATTATAAATGACCTACCAGTGATTAAATATATATCTTTTCAATTAATTACAAAGTTCAATAATGTATTACATGCTGTGATCACATCACAACACAAATGACCCCTTGCGTGTAAAGGGTAGAAGTAAATGCACATTTGTAAATTGTAAACAAATAAATTCTGCTTTTCATTTAAGGGTTATGTCTAATAGGATGCCTTTCTATCTGAAATTCTATAATTAGTCAATCTTCGAATTCACGGAATTTTGTCTACGATACTAAGGAAAACGTTTTCTCAAAGGGTCGATCACGAATTACAAGATATAATAATACCTGAGGAACTAAAGTTGATATGAGGAAAATTATTAAAAACACTCGAAACAAGTTTAATCCAGTCAAGTGGATATCACTCGATTAATTTGATGTGAATCACAATTGAGATCTTGCAAGAGTACGAAAAGGCGGAAAACGAATATATACCATTTTAGTCACTCATTGGCTGAGGATTTCTTAAATATTTTACCAAATGAAATCCCATAGAATTGTATTTCGTCTAAAATTGTGTATATCGTACTCTCCTCTATATGGAGTGGTCCGTTGAACACATTCATAGGACACAAGTCTTCAGAAATAGAATGTGTTGTATTGTACTCTCCCCACTCCACCCCTAGGGGTGTTAGGTGTGTCTTTCTCCCATGGTATTTCTCTCCAGATAGTATTAAGTCATATATGTATCAAGAAAGATTGAAATTGCAGGTTTGCTTACAGTCGCCGTCATTTTTATTCGTTTACCTTCGCTGATATTTATTCTCCTTAGACGTATGCAACCCGCTATGTAGAGTATGTACAGTATATGCTGGCTTCGCCTTCGCCTACAGTTATTGGAGTCATCATTTAATGATTTGATTTTATGATTTCTCAAAGTTGACGTAACTTCTTGACCTGTTAATGCCTTATGATTCATCGGCAGGTAATTTCGGAGAGAATGACGGAAAAGTAAAGCAAATCGGTCCAGCGTAACGGATGGATGGAAGGACGAACTGGATAAATCTGTTTTTATTAAACTTTCTTATTATATAGATGTGCTCTATGCAGTTTCGAATAGTATAGCGTTTTATATATTTCCGGAGGCCGGGAATTTTCCTGTTAACTCCGTGTTTTACTAACCAATAATGACATCGATTTAATGTCATAATGACGGTACTATTATCGTAGCGCAATACGTATTGGAAACTGAAATGAATGAAGGCAGAAAGGCATCAAATGGTAGTAAATACAGGAAGTGCTGTTTTAGACAGGAAACGATTAGATATAAGAGAACAGGTGAAGATAAAGGCGTTTAATTAGAGCATTACTATAATTCTAGTCCTGCAATTTAGATTTCTTTAATTAAGGAGTTTTCCCTCGACTTACTAGTTCGATTTAAACTTTGAGATTGTTCCCTTTATCTCTCTTCCAACTTATCACCCATTCATTTAACTAATATAGAGTTATAACTCAACTTGTTGGTGAAGTTTCAGTTACCTGTTTGGAACGGCTCAGTCGAGTTTACAGCGGAAATGGATGTGGTTTACGTACGCGTGTGTTGCAGACATTACTGCATCAGCTGCTACTGATCATGATACCCTAATTAAAATGACGTTCTTGTACAAATTAGATACTCTACAGAATGGGCCGTGATTAAAGTGATGATGATTGTATTTTTAAGGATTGGGACAACGGAATTATCATCTCATTTGAATTCTAAACAAATTCCTTTGTCTGTCTACAGCCATTATATAAAACATGGTGTTAACTCTAGAATGGTAAAGTGAAATTTCGTCCCCACTAAAAACAGCGCGTGTTTCCTTATCTAACATTGCTTTATCTTTTCATTAATAACATTAGGTTAATTTAAAGAACATGACATCCTACATTAGGATTTATCAACAAAATATTGAAATTAAAATTCAATTTGTTCAACTATACACATAACAGAAATTCCAAAAGGAATTATACAATTTTAAGCCTCAGGAGTTGGACGGCGTTGGAATATTCAAACGGCGTGTCATGGAAAATTTTATACCTTGTCTTGCCCCTTCAATGTTGCTGTTTGGAGCGGGAAGATGTATGCAGTTCTTCTCCATTACTTCTTGTTCCATACCTGAGATGTCGTCTTCTTTACAGAATATTTCTAAGAAACCAACTCCCGTAAAATATCCTTTTACGTTAGCGCAGACACCACTTATTGTTGTGGAATGGAGCTCTACAATAAAGACACAAAATAATGTTGATTATACACTGTAAACGATAAACTAAAATGTGTACGTAGACACCTACTATAGTAATTCATTGAAAATACAGAACAATGACTGGAAGGGCTATCGAAATTAGTAACTGTGTTACCTCATTGGCGGTTAGGGTATTACAAACTCCGTATTACCGTTCGAGAGATAAGTTGATTCACATTGAACTCCTAAATAAAGCAAAGCAAAATCACCTCCGTACAGGCCATTAAGATCCTTGGAGGAGTGGAAGGTAAAGGCTTCCACCATTGTTAACCTTGGCACGTGATGGGGTAGAGTGGTTAGCTCTACACCCCGCCGCCTTTGACCCCAGCAATTAACCTGGTGCACATTTTTGGTGTAGGCTGAGTGAACCTCAGGGCCATATGCACTTCCAGATGGGGAAATCTCGTTTCTTAAATTTTACGACTTCCTGACGGGGATTCGAACCCACGGGCGAACCGAGTACGCCTTTACCGCCTCGTCCAGACAGCCCTTCGAACTCCTAAACTCAGTAGTAAATATATGGTAGCAGTAATGAACCGAAATGTCTCAATGGATCGAAAAGTATGGTTTTAAGAGGAAAGCAGATATCGAAAACCTTGAGAAAAACAGAACTCAAAATCGTAAAGAAAATCCTGGGTCGAGAACTCAGAGACGAACAATACAATCTAAGAAAGAAATTTTAACACAAACTGTACACAGACATTTGCAGTGGTGTTAGTAAACACAGATTATAATTTTATGGGCTTATCAAAAGAATTAACTTTGATATACTCCAAAAATAAAAAGTAGGTGGTCTAATTTTATGACTATAGGAGTAGGCTAGAGCAAAAAAGGGCACACTATGAAATAGATCAGCGATATATATATATATATGTGTGTGTGTGTGTGTGTGTGTGTGTGCAATTATCATACAAGAGGATGTCCAGAATAAAGGGATATTTCGATAAAATTTCAAAAATTGATCAAGAAGATAAATTGAAGAAAACGACCCAAATAACTTGGACCATAAGAGGGAAAGTAACCCAGAGCAAAATAATGAATGAAACAAGGCACAAAAAAGAAAGAATAAAAACCATCTCTAAGAACTACGTGTAGTTCAAAAAGGACTTACTGGGGAGACACGCTCATCCATGATCGCTGGACAGCCTGTCATAATTCACACAGATTTGTCGGAGCAGGGCACAGGGCACGAACATCTTTCTCAACAGCATCCCCGATGTACTCAATGGTATTAAGATCGGGGAACTTCGAACGTCAGGCAAGCATCTTCACATCTGTAGGAACCAATGAGCCACAATTCGGATGCGATGGATGGATTGTAGCATTGTGTTGCTGTAGGTAAAGGACACCTGCAGAGTGCTGGAGGACAACTAAGGGATTGATATTGTCTTTCAACAGGTTCCTATTACGTTCATCCGTGAGGGACGTAGCCAGATGTCCCGGGGATCCCATTTCATAACATACGAAGACAGTACCTCCAACAGAAGCTGTAGTTGAGTTAACCGTTTGTTTTGAGCTGAAGTTCTCTATTACACGTGAATCGAGGGACAGCGTCATGGCTAAAATTCAAAGCAAGAATCTAAACCAATCAACAGAGATGGACTCAATTCCACCTACTACTACTACTACTACTACTACTACTACTACTGCTATTACTACTAAATGTTTTCATTCCTCCCTAGACGGTGACGCCGTCCCTCAGGTCAGGAGATGTGTATCGGAGGAAGTGAGAGAGTTGGCGGCCGTGGCTTATATTAGGAATGGGCCGATGACCTTCGATATTAGGCCCCTTTACACAACAAGCATCATCATCATCATCATCATCATATATTAGGAACTGTCCCGGCATTTGCTTTACTGCAGGAGAATGGAATAAGCACGGAAAACCATTCTCAAGACAGCCGATGGTAGGGACCGGCCTATCTCCGTTTCCCGAATACAGAAGAGTTGATCCACGGTAATCCCGTGGCCACCTCTGCTCTGCCCGCTTGGCCGGCCGGAGTACAGAGCTGTCGGACCACGGACCACTCATGGGCACTTGTGGGCCGAGACTCACTCTGCACCCGCCGACTTATAACTGAACCAATCCGTCACCCCTTTATACCTTTGAATTTCCGACCATTGCTCTTTGTAAGCAAGGGCTCACTCATATCTGAATGAACCACATTGCTTGCAACGTCAGTGAAGCTAGCAAGATAATCCTCCCTAGTCAGCAAACTTCACTTCGAACGTGCCCTGTCGAGCGAATTGGAGCAAAATCGGACATTTTAGCTTACACGCTCCACTCATGAGTGGTAGTGGTTGCATATGCAGCATGGCACACGGTGCTCCGTCTTGGTTACCCGTCTCAAGTTCAAATAATGCACGCCACTAATACATACATACATACATACATACATACATACATACATACATACATACATACATACATACATACATACATACATTTTTTTGCTATTTGCTTAACGTCGCACCGACACAGATATGTCTTATGGCGACGATGGTATAGGAAAGGCCTAGGAATTGGAAGGAAGCGGCCGTGGCCTTAATTAAGGTACAGCCCCGGCATTTGCCTGGTGTGAAAATGGGAAACCACGGAAAACCATCTTCAGGGCTGCCGACAGTGGGGCTCGAACCCACTATCTCCCGATTACTGGATACTGGCCGCACTTAAGCGACTGCAGCTATCGAGCTCGGTACATACATACATACATACATACATACATACATACATACATATATAAACACACACATCCATAAACAATATTGGGAAAGCTTAAATAGTTTTATTATTAACAACTAACCGCATGTATTGCTAATGAATTCAGTAAATGTATACTCTCTCATCAGTTGATGGTCGTCTGTGTTTGGGAGAGAATAACATTATATTGAGTCATTTATTTAACTCATTCGGTCATTCACTTATACTCACATGACAGTGAGATGCAATGTTCATTTTTGGCAAAGCCCCATGGAACTGAATACCTTACGAACTCTCCAACTATGATATTTTTATACTTTGAGACCAAATAAAATCTTATTATCAAATATTTAATATTATTGGAGGTATGATCACAAAGAAAATTCTAATAACGTTAATATATGTTTTACTGCTCCGTTGTCTATAGAGAGTAATGGAAATTCGGTAACTGATAGCCATATATATGTAATGAAACGGCTACTATTGTCAGATATCCCGCACAATAGTATTTGGTTTCAATAGGTAATTTACGTCAAGTGCGTTCTCCATGCACTAGTGCGTTAAATTGTGCAATGAAATATTCGGTATCAGATGTACGCCACAAAATGACACCCAGTATCATTGATTATACCTTCACACTTTGGGATCTAAATCGGTGGAAATAAAACACTTATGCCTGTGTGTGTTCTGGAATTGAATATTGTTGTATGTGATTGTGACAATTGACTGTGACCTGATAACCTCATTACTCGTAAGAAAAAACAGTAGAAAGGTAATATGTAGATGGCACGAACCAAACATTCAATGCTCAAGGTACGGTGTAAGTAATACTATAATAATAATAACAATAATAATAATAATACTACTAATAATAATAATAATAATAGTAATAATAATAATAATAATAATAATAATAGTATGGCATCAGCTACCGTGTGCAGACATCTTAATTTGACGCCATCTGGCTGTCTGCTCGTCAATTTCGACGTTCCATTTTACTCTAGACCCACTAGATGGCAGATCGAGTAAACCGAAACTCTCTTGGGCGTCTATGGCTGAGACACCAAATTGATCACCAGAGATCTTGTACATGCCGACATCGTACGACATGGAGTGTCGAATGAACATTTTTCCGCACTTCAAAAATCTGACAACGTCTGCCGGATTTAAACCCGCTATCTTGGGATCCGGACACCGTCACTACCACTGATCCACAGGGGCAGCTATAATAATAATAATAATAATAATAATAATAATAATAATAATAATAATAATAATAATTGTTACCGCTTTTTTGTGGTAGGTAGAGGTAAAAGAAGGTGCGGGTGTGAACGGGTCTCAAACTACGAAATTAAAGTTAATGTAAAATTTAACAAGGTTATATTCTCTTTCCAAAATTCAGAAATAACACGAAAGGCAGGTACAGGGTAGCAAGGCAATAAAAGTACAATTACAATATTTACAGGATTTGGGCTTCGAGCCCCAACCTCATAATTCTTGAGCAATTAGCCCAGTTTTACCCCAAACACAGGTTTCAACAGAGGGGCAGAAAACCCCATTCATGCCTAGGAGCACTTGCTCCAAATTACACAGTAAGGCCTCCTTGAGGCGCGCAGAAAACGAAATTTTCAAGAAAGAGCAACTTGCTCTCAAATTTTAGGCCTGTCAAAGGCCACACCTAATTCCACCTTCAAGCTGTCCTCTAAGGACATATACACAGGGGTAAAATACCCAACCTACTGAGGTCTATTAAATGAGAAGAAGGTTAATTACATGACCTCTAAAATAACAATTTGAGAGGAGGCGATCTGTACTCCTAATGCATTTGTTTTTAAACCTAATCTGGCTCTAGGCCGCTAATGCAAGGGCTAATCCCATACTACAGAGGTGACTTTAGAAAAGAACAATTTACATAACATTAAGGAAGAATCGGTTGTGAGAAATAAGTTCACCTCAAAACAAAATGAGTGGGAGCTCGAGAGGGTTAAGCACTCTCTATCCCAATATGTAGCTTTAAAAGATAATAGATGCTAAGAGTAGTTACATTTTAGGAAAAGGTTACATGGTAGAAACGCTTCGGACCCGCCCCGAGAGTTAAACTGCTGAGCTAGCAAGAAAAGAAATTATTAAAAGGCCTTTACCTTGGAGTAGAACTGCTCCCCGAAGAAAGAGGCGCTTCCCGCCCCCTGCTATGTACCTTACACACTGAAAGATGGTACAGAAGTGGCGCAGAGACCCTAATATCAGCAGTTTATATACTCTCGCGGAAAGTTCGAGGCGTTTTAGAAGGAAAACACCCGCCCACAATCATTTTATTGGTGGATAAAGAAAACCCCTACACAATATGAAGAAGAAACACATTATTGGTGGA
Organism: Anabrus simplex; assembly: GCF_040414725.1. NCBI lineage: Eukaryota > Metazoa > Arthropoda > Insecta > Orthoptera > Tettigoniidae > Anabrus > Anabrus simplex. The sequence continues at coordinate 27,379,693 of NC_090273.1, read as the reverse complement.
AAATTAATTAAAGAAATTCGGGATTGGCTAGATTCAAAACAAGGGGAAAGAAAGGGTTAATATTGCTAACTTAAACAATGACTGAAAGAAATTTAGCAAAGAACAAACTTTTGAAATTAAATTTTCTCCAAAAAAACAGTTCTTTCACTTCGCACTAGGGTGCACCGTTGTAGTTCTTCAATAGTGTCCTCTAGAAGAGAAAGTTCAAACTTCTTACTACAAGCAAAACAAAATTACATAGAAAACAACACAGTTCAGAAACTTCAAAATTTCCAAGTAGTGGCATCTTCAGGGTAACTTGAAAATTAACACATAAGACAAAGTTCAGACTTCTTCCAGTAGGGGAGTTTCAACTGGCGCAAAGTTTAAATAAGCAGCGTGGAGGTGTACCGCCCGGTACAATAATAATAATAATAATAATAATAATAATAATAATAATAATAATAATAATAATAATAATAATAATAATAATAATAATAATAATAATAATAATATATTGAAATAGACTGGCAGGTCATTAGGTCGTGTTGAATACATAAGGTATATGACGAGTAGGTTTTAAGTACAGGAAAGGAATTTCCCAAACAGATACCAGAGGTAACCAAGTGTAAAATCTTCGCGTCCGATGCTCTCATTTGAGCTCTCATATCTGGCAACAGGACAAGAATGTTGAACGATGCCGTGCTTTAATGGTAGAACATAGGATGTGAAATTTATCAGTACCTTCTCAACAGAACAGTGACCTATACCACCAATGCTGAAATGAAAATATTGGATATGAAATCCCAAAGTTGTGGGTACTATATGCACCACAGGAAAGCATTCTCACTCGCAGATTTTTCCGCTACACGAAGAAGCATACTATCATGGATATGTCTTTAAATTTTAACAACTAGACAGCAAGTATAGATTCTTTTTCTGTCCCCCTTATGGTAGCCTCTTACGAAATAGAGTGGGTGTAGATAATTCATTCTTTGACTCGCCTGCATAGGAGATAACGAGTTCCAGTAAATCAAAAAAATGGGTATATTCACAAAAAAATTGTGAAGCTCATAAATTGCTAGGAAATGAAATACGTTCTATATCTAGTAAATATAATAATAATAATAATAATAATAATAATAATAATAATAATAATAATAATAATAATAATAATAGCCAACCCTGTGGTGTAAATGTAGCGTGCCTCTCTCTTATTCGAAAGCCTTGAGTCGTTTCCTACCAGTTCAAGGATTTTGTTTCTGAAAGGAAGAGTAGAACAGGGTTCACTTGATACGAGATTTTCCAAAGCTCTTATTTACAGGGAGAAAGTGCACAGTGAGAAGAAGGCGCTAGTGACCTAGTATATATAGACGAACTCTGGTTGTCATGGTTACAATGGCGTCAGGAGATTAATGACGTTAACTGCAGATAAGGCCCCTCCCACCACCTCCCAACGGAAAACATATCCATGTCATAAAATAATAAAATTACATATTTATTCTGAACATCAATATACGTCGCTATTACACACAAGGTGATGACGATAGTACGTATTTAAGGGCGTGGATACAGCATATGCTCGACTAAGTGGGATGTTCAGAGCTGTCAGAGGAGAGACGGCGTGGAGTGACCTAAGTTGAAGTATATGTTTGAAAGGTGTCTTTAAAAGTAGGAAAGATCACAATATGAAGATAAAGTTGGAATTCAAGAAGAGAAATCGGGGCCAATATTCGCTTATAGGAAGGGGAGTTAGGAACTGGAATAACTTACCAAGGGAGATGTTCAATAAGTTTCTAATTTCTTTGAAATCATCAAGAAAATGCTGGAAAAATAACAGATAGTGAATCTGCCACCTGGGCGACTGCCCTAAATGCACATCAGTAGTTATTGATTGAAAATGTGAACAGTCACGTCTCATGCATTGTTCATAACAGTCCTGCAGTTTGTCGACCATTTAGTAGAACACCGGTTGCCGCAAGGACAACATAATAGATGATCTCATAATACGGGAACATTTCTAGGTTGGTCTTTTCACCGAAAACAGATTCTTTCAGCATACCACATATATAGGTAACTAGAGACGTTTTGTCTGGGGAGTGGAGAAATAAATTGAGCTATCTACAAACTGTTGTGAGCTGTTGATCCGTCTTGCTGCATTCATTGTCACTGCAGTGGCATTCAGTACTGTTCGATGTTCAGACGATGTATAGAACTTCAGTGCAATTTACCAGGGTTGTAAGTAAAGTGCTGGAAAGGTAGTCCAGACACTCGCAGTAGATCGGGCAAGCAAAAATAGGATATGAGGGAGGTCAGGTGGCAATTTCGTCGATTTGTAGTGTACATTTGACGGTCATCCCATTGGGATTATTATTGCTCTGTGGCGTTGAAGTGAAGAGTGTGTAATTCACCGCTCTAAAGCGTGTTTTGAAAAGTTGATAAGCGTTAGTGGAATAAAGTCGAGGTTGCTCGTGGCAAAATGTATCAGAATGTATCAGAATGTTACGTGAAGCCTGTGGCGAGAATGCATTACCGTATACGTAGGACGGTTGCACGATGGGTCAAGGCGTTTTGTGCGGGCCGGAATGATACTGCGGTTTCGCGGTTTTCCTCAAGATCAGATTGACGCCGTGAGTGGTTTCGCTTCCGTACGCCATCGATGGACAGTCAGGTAGAGGCTGGTCCCAATCATCAAACGGTTTGGCACATACTGACGAAATGTTTTAACTTGATGAAAATTGCGTCCCGTTGGGTTTTACATCAACTTACTGACGTGCGAAAATGGCACCACTATGCACTGGTTGGCAGCCGCCTGGACAAATATTGCAACAAAGGAGATGTAGTTCTCCAGCGTATTGTTGTCATTGATGAGACGTGAGCATCAGCCTACGAGCCTGAATGAAAGCGTCACACCCGTGTTCGCCACGTGCACAGAAATTTCGACAGGAACCTAGTCGGGTATGCTGATTGTGGCAAAACACTACGAGGGTGTTATTCTTACGCATGCTGTGCGTGAGGCGCAAACCGTCAACAGTCACTAATTTTTGGAGCGACATCTGCGTCCGTCTCTGCTGCCCAAACGTCCACATGTGTTGCAAGATGATCGCCTTATCGTGTTACATGACAACACAGCGTCAAGCTCATATTGCACTTGGGAGGTCTTGAAACACCCTCCGCACTCACCAGACCTGAATCCTTGTGACTTCGATCTGTTTCCGAAGATGAAGGAACCCCTACGAGGCCACCAATTTTCTGACGTGGCACCTGTGCTCCGTCGCTGTTATCAATAGATAACATCTTAACAACGGGCCCTAACGGCTTCCCGACATTTCGCAAAGTATATTAGACTTTGCGGGCGACTACATTGAGGTAATGTATGCAATTGTACTTGTTAGTTCAATAATGTTGCGTTCTATCAATATTACCACCACTTTATTCTCAACCCTCGTATTATATGTTTTCAGCATGGACTAAACTTCTAAATGTGTATTTAAAGTAACATGTGATCGTGAAATTCATGCATTTAGTAATAACAGTAATGCAGTCATGTTACATTTCTTTATCCACTCTAACGGAAGTGTCCAAATTTCGACCCGTAGGAATTCCTGAAAGTTGTGGGAAACGAACGGAGTCGTACTAAAAGCTCTCAAATTCCAAATCGTTATCTTTCGCTGAGATGGTTATCAACAAACTGACTCCGTCAAATAAGTAGGTTGTACCATTAAGGCATAAAATATTTATTGAAGAGCAAATTACTTCCTTTCACTCTTCCGTAGCATCGTAAAACACGATACCGTTTCTCAGGATACTTTGTTCTTCCGCTCTTAGTATAAGAAAGTAAATCACAAAGCTGCCTCTTTACTTGTTTGACTAACTGTAAAAATCTATCTCCTCCTCCCTACTACCCTAGGTTACATACAAGCATCAGTATTATATCGAACATTCACCATATTAAATCCAAATTCTTGTGACGTGGAACATCTCTCATTAAATTAGAACAAAGATAGCCGCTGCGTTTGGAAAAGAAAGGTCTTGATGTTTATGACTAGCTTATCAACCTTACAGTGAGCGACATTAATACCGAGTCAAAAACTTTCAGATGTGTACCGGTACGCTATAGATTCACAGATGTTCTGATAAAAACTTTATTTTTATGGAGCAGTTATCGTCGATAATGAGATGTACTTATGTGTTTTCATTGCAACAATTCTCCCGGTTTTCATAAAGGTATATTTTTAGGGATTTTTTACTATCTGTGAATTTCTCCTTCGGATAAAAAAACAATATATGTGGGTAGACGCCGGAGAGAAAAGTAGTGTTTTCACGGTGTTGTTTGTATTAACAATGAGACAAACTTAGTGTTCACATCTAACACAACAAGAGCTTCAGGAGTCCCATCTTGTGGCCATATTCATTAAGACCAAAAGTCTATATGATCTGTCACCTTGGTTAGCCGGTTGGAGTCCCGTTGGTTGAAGAAAACTTCTGCATCAGAATGTTGACCATCAAGGTAGGAGAGGTGGTGGTATACAACTTCTAATCACTAGATTACGTGCCAAGAGTCTGGGTTCAGTTCTAAACGTCTCCACAGGTTTAGTATAGAGTGAGAGCTTATGACGCTGTTGATGGCGATTCGTCCGTCGGATGGGGAAGTTAATCCTTAACAGACCGCTTGGTGCAATTTGACAATGCAGTTTCCAATGTGCGGAGAACGATATTCACCATCTCCCTTCCTACTATCATGTGTGATAAGGAGCACCATTATGCCGACGCCCATGTGACACTTTCCCACGTGACTAGCTCGTAACTTTGTGTCATTCTTCAAGTTAAATTATTTTAAGTCTAACTACGATCCGTAAGTTAGCTCAGATTTGGTCACGGAAGACATCCACAAATCTGTCTTTATTCTCTACGTAGGCCTGATAGGCCTTCGTATTATTAATAATTCGATTTCATTCAAGGGACGTAAAAACAGTGAGAGAGTTGCCCTACACAGTCGATCCGTGCTAAAAATAAGAAAGTAAGTTTGCAGATTCACATCCCTGCGATCTCTGACTTTTTACGAAATTCTAATTACAGGAATGGAATTCTAACCGTAGCCAACATCATGAGAAATCTGCGACGATGTCCCTCCTCCATCACGCCCCTAAGAATTAAAATGACAAAAGTGATGAAAACTGGATAGTTCAAGGATATTCGCAATATAGCCTTAAGGTACAATTGTCTATGTTCAATCAGTTTATTATCGTATCTACAGTATTTAAGCCATGTGTAAAACCTACAAAGCCGGCACCGCAATGTAGGCGTTCCGAGCTTGGCTCTTCCCGGAGGCCCGTGTTCAATTCTCGGGCAGGTCAGGGATTTTATTCCTGTTTCTGAAAGCTGGTTCGAGGTCTACTCAGTCTGCGTGATTACAATTTAGAATCCTTCTGATGGTGAGATAGCGGCCTCGGTCTAGAATTCCAAGGATAACACGCGAGAGGATTCGTCGTGTTGACCACACGACACCTCGTAATCTGCAGACCTTCGGGGCTGTTGCGCCATGGGGTTTAATTTATTTGTTAGAAAAAAATTCAAGAGTAATTGAAGATGTTAGATGCAAACGTTGCTAAGTCCGGCGTCTTTACGTTGTGGTTTCTGGGTGGATTTCCGGCCAGACCAGAGATTTTGGTCGTAATTAATTCTTGTTGCCCGGAGTCTGATGTCTGAGCTCGTGTTGATACATCTTCATATAAAGACTACATGCTGTACTACAATACCACCATGGAAACACCCATTAATAAAAACGTTTCTCCACATGTGGTTGGCGTCAGATATTTCAGGCTAATTCCCTGTAAATTACCGACCGCATGTACTAGTAAAATGTTAGGAAGGGAAAGAAAGTGATGAGAAATGCGTAAAACCACTCTAAGTGGAGTTTGAACTAAGACCGGAGTTGAATTCCTTTTAGTGCCTTACACCAAATGATATCCAGTACAACATAATTTACATTACCAAATCCATGAAAATGTAAGTACCAGCAAAGCAGAAGCAAGGGACGTGTGATGTTTTGCTACTTATACAAGCACATCGTATATAATGGTGAGTGAGTGGCAGAAGCGCACAAGTGAAGCTGAACCCAACGTTAGGAGTACAAAAACTGTTGTTTCCGTGAACTGTTATTCGCAAGCAATGTAACTTATATTTGTACGATGATTCAACAGCTTTCATTCGTCTATAATGGATAGCATATATAAGCAACAGGGCTCAAAATACTTGCATCTCCCCAGACCTGGGAGAGATGACAAATTAACCGTAAAATGTTTGCAGGTTCATTAGTCCTCTTCATAGGTAACAACCGACAGCAATGGACATGCAAATATCCACCCAGTTTAAATTCATTATTAGGAGTTGTTTGAGAAGTACCGGAACTAGGCTTTTCAATTCTCGAAACTGATAACGAATTTCTGAGCCGTGATACTAATCGAAATATATAAGATTTGTCCAGTACACCCAGAAACTCAAGTCGATGAATAAATAATATTTAATTAAAGACATGCAAATGTACGCTCTAATGAATTCTAATTAAGTATATTTCAATGCAAAATAACACAAACCCAGTTATTTATAATTCCCCGAATTATGATGGAAATAATATTTTCTTATTTCTTTTTCTGACGAATGTACTCTATATTTCTAATTAAATGCATTCGAAATTAAAATACATATATAATCCCTCTATTTATATTTCTACGCATTAAGAAGCATTAAATAGAGAAATATAATAATTTCACATCTACTTCTCTGATAATATTCTCTATCGTGACACTGGAAATCAAAACTCTACGTAAGTTATATGGAGAATGAATAAAATAATTATTTTTCTGAATATTTTTCGTTGGACTTGTACGGGTTTTCATTTGAAACATTTCATTTTGATATAATTATTATTATTGTTATTATTATTGTACTGATCGCTGAATCTGTGGAAAAGTTGGCAATCCAGATCAGTTGTCTCAGAAACAGGCGACCAAATCGGGACTTCAAGTGTCACTTGAGAAAATCAAGTATTTTACCAAAATTAAAGAGACTAACAGAGGGTAAAATCAAGTGAGTGGAGGAAAGTAGATTAAACCCAACTAGTCGTAGAAAGCAGTCGCGTTCGACAGAGTTATCTATCTGAAACTGGCCTTCGGACTGAATCAAAACACCTGCAACAAGCAATACCCGTCACGTAATCTGAAGCTGAAACACTAAAAAGACAGTCATCCACCCGGAATCCCTGTGTGCCATAGAGTGTCTGTGACCAAGTAGAAAATAAGTAACCGAGCAAGTGGGGTCAGGTAGCTATCAGCTTGCATTTGGGAGGTAGTGCGTTCGAACCTCATTTTCGGCAAACCTGAAGATGCTTTTCCGTGATTTCCCGTTTATATACCGGGCAAATGCTGGGGCTGCACCTTCATTAAGACCACGATCGTTTCCTTCCCACACCTATCCCATCGTCGCCATAAGACATATCTGTGCCGATGTGACGTGAAGCAGATTGTAAGAAAAGAGAAGAAAAGACAAAGCATAATTGAGGAACTGAAAGACGGAGAATGCCGGAGACATTAGAGTTCAGAACTATACTTCCAACAGACTGACCAACCATCTATCACTTCCTGGTGAAACAAGAAGTTTGTACTAGGCTAGGCGACTCCTCGACTACGTATGCGCTGTTATTATTAATAATCATATTATCGTATGACCTCAGCTAACTTATGCATACATTTTATTCTCACCCTATCTGGTTGTCTGCTCGTCCGTTTCGACGTTCCGGTTTACTCTAAGCCCACTAGATAACAGTGTAAACTGGATCTCTCTTGGTCGTCTATGGCTGAGTTTTCATGAATTTTGTCGGGTAAACACCAAATGAATCACTAGAGATCTTGTACATTTCGACATCGTACGGCGTGGAGTGTCGAATGGACTTTTTCCGACCCTTCAAAAATCCGACTACCTCTGCCAGGTTTGAAACCGCTATCTTGGGATCCGAAGGCCGACATTCTACCACTGATCCACAGAGGCAGCTATAATAGCAGTAATAATAATAATAATAATAAAATCTACCTACTTGGCTGCATGATCAGCATAATGGGCTTCGCTTCAGTGGGTCTCGAATTCGATTCCTGGCAGGCCGAAAGTTTAATCTGCGTATGGTTAATACTTCCGGTACGGGCACTAGTTGCTTCCGTTCATTTCAATGTACACGCAACACATTAGATCGCACTGCAATCCACCATAGAAACACGTAATAGTGCATAAATTCCTTCATATGAGTGTTGTCGCCAGCAAAGGCATAATAATAATTATTATTATTATTATTATTATTATTATTATTATTATTATTATTATTATTATTATTATTATAATCATAATGGTGTATTATCGAATTTTATGTGAATAGCGTTAAATATTCCACTTTGAAACATCGTTTTCTTTCTCAGTCCGAATTACATGCGTCAGTTTTTGCTTGAAGTGTAAAATATCAGTCCATAATTAAAGTGATTTTGCCTAATGTAGTAAGTGCATGCAGTTGGGGGTTAAACTGTGAATTAAAATATTTCACACGACGAAAAAAACAAAGGCTTTTATTTGAAGCCTCACGCACATCATCTGTATTGCATTAAGTGTGCGAAACAAGCTTTCTACATTATTCATCCATTTCATTTTCTCCAAGCCACCATCTCGTCTATTGTTTATGTTCCTCTCCATTCTTATTCCGTTCCGTTTTGGCTATATTTAGGCTCCAGTTTGCTTTTAGAACCTTTTGTTACGTTGTACATTGAAATCGTTCTTGTATCTTCATACCAAAGACTCTGCAATTTACATGACGCCTCGCTCGCTTCACTTTGTCTCGTCCCTCTCTGAAGTCCTGGTGTGGTGTTTGCTTTCGAAATGGAGTAAGATTATTATTCTAAATAAGAAATGCAAAATGTTTTGATGAGTTTCAGATTCTTATCCTCCTCCTTCTTTTCTTCTTCCTTGTTCTTTGTCGTCGTCTTGTTGCATAGAAGTTTGCTATGGCTCAGAACTTTCAACTCGTTCACAGATACATAAATAATTCAGTCTCTACGTAAAATGATATCTCTCACTCTCTCCGGCGCTGTATCTGCATACAATGATACTCTCCGTTTATATTTACTGTTTTTTAATGCTTCAAGGCACAAGTCCCTTTAGACTCTCTCAGACTGGTTGATAATTTCATCGCTGCAAGTTGAGAGAGCTAATGAAGAAAGCCACAGGCGTGTTCTTTGTAGACGATATCAAGTAGTAGGGCTTCAAACCTGCTTCCAGAACAGAGTGCTACAGCACTTGTACAATGGGAGATCCAAGGAAGCAGTGATAGAATGTATGTGGGAAGAATGAGAAGAAAATTTCTAAGCAATCATCCGAATTTTCCGTAGCGATGTTATACATTGTTAAAAGAAGTAAAAACCACAATGGTTCCACCTGATCAATACTGCTAATTTTCCTTTCAAACACAACAAGTGTAGTTTCTAAAGGAGGACACCAAATAATCTTACACTTTAGTGAATTGTATCTAGATTTGTGACGAATATTTGCTATACGAGCAGTGACAATGGCAAACATTACAGATTTAAACTGCTTTTCTTTCATATAAGGCCAAGGTCAGGAACCACTCTCGTAGTGTTATTGTTGCCTGGGAGACTGATTACCTCGGCGTATTTCAGTCGCCTTGACAAAGACTACTACACTGTATTCGAAACGTCGGCAAACTGTACGGAATATACAGAAAACAACAACACGGTTCAACCGGAAAAAACGAACTAAATACGCTGTTTTTATTAACAAGATATTTTAGTTTGAATTTGTGAATGTACCATACTTCCTTTCCATCCATGAACACTCCCATCAACTTCTTTTTCATTAAACGTACATTTAGCATAATTAAGTTTAAAAATTGAATGTTGTTAATGTGTGTTTTAACATTAAGATTGTAAGAATGCGTACTTAATAATATAATACGCCTAAACATATACAGCTGAGGATTTGTACAAAGTAGACGAAACATGTTCTACATGTTATAATTCTTCTTAGGCAAATAAACAATATCGATTAGGTGGAGTCGTTGTGGTTTTTTCTTCCTTTAACAAAAAAAGTTCTGTCAGTACCTAAAATATTCAAGTAAGTTCGTTGTACCGAATCGAGACCAGAGACCGTTAATAATGGACATTAATTCTGTAACACTAACATGGGCATGAGTTCTCCGTAGCCACTTAGACAACGTGTAAATCACCACATGGCAGGTCTACATGCAATCCTGCCACTTGCTAGCCTCCTCGTTTTCTCATAATTGGCATCTCTCCTTATACTACCAGCCATGTGCTGGGGCTGTACCTGAATTACGGCCACGGTCACTTCCTTCCAACTCCTAGCCCTTTCCTATCCCATTGTCACCGTAAGACCTATCTGTGTCGGTGCAGCGTAAGGCCCTCCACACACGGAGCTCCACGCAAGCTGCGCGACACGGGAGTGAATTGCTAACTCCATGAAGGTAGGCTACAGGTGAGCTAATTTTACAGCATGCATCCACCAGCGGAGCCACACAACCTGGAAAGAGATCGGGCGATTTGTGTATTCCCGTGTTGTAATTTGTGTACCTTCTACAGTGTTGTTTCGAATTCTTGATCATGTCCAGTACATCAACTGATGACGAAGATATTGTTTTTTACTATTATTAATCTGCACAACGCCGGAGCCACAGGAAATCAAGAAAATACGAGTTCACCCCTACTTAGGATTGAATGTACATCCGAAGATATTTGTAGCAGCAAAATAACTGCCATTAGGAAGCATGATACTTTTTACAGAATGTCCAAGCAATAATCATTAGCGCCAGCGTCTTGGAAAGGTGTAGCATTCCAACTGATGAGCCCACTGCTACACTGGGGAGAAACGCTGGTAATTTCACGAATGAAAAAAGCGTAAAGACGAATATTCTCATTTTCATGTTTCATTTCTGTACAAAATGTCCTTCTTCTCAACTTCCTCGATGAACCGGGCTTCCATGGTGCCTGCCGTAATGCTTGACCCCAACGAGCTAGAATAGCATTACATAACCAGGTGACATGGAGATTGTTTTTCTCAACATTTTCGTCATTCGAAATCTCTTTTGCTTATGTGTCAACTGAAAACATGGTGGACGTTCCTTCAATTAGCTTCAGACAGGCAGCGCTTCCGCCTCTGTATGCTACCTCCAGTTCGTTGTTTGACCCAGAACACGACAATCAAGCGGTGCGGATTCGTCACTTCAAGCCCGCGACTTGCACTGCAGGTAGCTTGTGACGCGCATTCTCCGCTTAGCCTCCTCGACCCCTACTACCCGCGTGCATGAAGCTCAGTGACTGAGATGGGTTCAGAGGGGCTAACGTTAGGGCCTGCATGGCCCGAGTTTATAAGGGGCTCCGCGGGCTCCCTGTAAAAAAATAATAATGTCACTCTGCACGGAAATGGTCTGGGCAGTTTTGTAGGATCAGGCAAAATGTTTTATGTTTTTGTTTTTAACGTAGAGGAATTGTCACTTGGTTGCAATAAACTGCGTTGAGTATAACAGAGCACAGCTGTTAAAAAATACTTCCCCTTGCCGTCTCTCACGACAATGCAACATATTCCTGAGGAAAGACCTGCAGAAAATTATTTACAAATAATATTATATACATCACTGGAAATTGATACCAAAATAGCATATATTAGTTAGGAAATGATACTCTCATGATGTGTAGTACAGCTGAGATTGTATTATGCGAACATTTTGTGGAATACTTAACTTTTGTCACGCATTTATTGGACATCAGTGTACAATGACAATAATAATCACTCAGCTCAGTTTAGATCGAGCTCTCATTGCGCGAAGTTAACAATAGACTAGGATTATCAATCGTGCGGTTTGATGTTTTTCAAACTATATTTGAATAGTTTTTGATTTAATCTCCCTGTGTTTTAATCGAATAAAATATTATAACCGAGAAGTCGGTATCGGCTACATAATATAGTTCTGTAGTTATTGAAAAATGAAACATGAAACCAATTAAAGTTAAGTACACCCCCTGTGGATGAAGGATGCAGACGAAGATTACACCCACGGTATCCTCAATCTGTCGTAGGAGGCGAGTAAAAGGGGTGACCAAGGGATGATTAATTAGGACCATGAGACTACTTTTAATTAGTATCATCACGCGAGGAACACCATGGATGGCCTTTCCTTGCAAGTAGTACCAATATGTTAGGTACTCAATATGTTTGTGATTGGTAGCAACAGAGTGTGAATCAGTAGGGGTTTTAAACTACCCGTGATTAGTACCATTCTGAGAAGCACCACGGGTCTGGGCGTTGCCTGTGATCAGTACCACTATATGAGTGACACCGTGGGTGTGCGTTGCCTATGACAGGCGCCGTAATGTGAAAATCACCATAGGGCTGCTTTATCTGTGCGTATTACATTAACTGTGATTAGTACCACAATGTGAGGAACACCGTGAGTCTACGATAGTCATGATTAGTGCCGCTACATGATAAATACCACGGTTCTTACTTTTCTAGCGATAAGTCCCATTATGATGGGCCGTTGACCTGGATTTTGGACCCCTTTAGGCAACAAGCATCATCGATTCAGGACTGTGCTTTGGAAGTAACCCCTTGGTCAGTAATACTATTGTTTTAAGGTAGTTTATGGGAAGGTGGCACATTGCGGATCGAATCCACTGATTATTTTAAGCTCATGATCGTTGTTCGTCTCTTTTTTGAATACTAGTAAGTGAATTAATTTTGGAATTATTTTTAAATTTCAATATTGGGAGCAGGGTCTCCTAATTATATTAATTTCATATTCATCCATTCATTCTTCATCATCACGTTTTGAATTCTAGTCAGTGGATGAGTTTTGGACTTTTAAATTGTCATTACATTTTGAACCATTAGGGACCGATGACCTAGCTGTTAGGTCCCTTTAAGCAACAAGCAACATCACCATCGTCATAAACGTAAAGTTGTTGTTGTTTGAGTTATCAGTCCATAGACTGGTTTGATGCAGCCTTCCATTTCACCCTATCCTGTGCTAAAAACTCCTACATCCTACATCTGCTTTTATCTGCTTGTCATATTCATACCTTGGTCTACCTCTACCGTTTGTATCCTCTACACTTCTCTCGAAAACCAATTGAACAAGTTCTGGGTGTCTTAAGATGTGTCCTATCATTCTATCTCTTCTTCTCGTCAAATTTAGGCAAAACGATCTCCTCTCATCAATTCTATTATCTCTTCATTTGTGGTTCGATCTATCCATCTCACCTTCAGCATTCTTCTGTAACACCACATTTCAAAAGCTTCTATTCTCTTTCTTTCTGAGCAAGTTATTGTCCATGTTTCACCTGCATACAATGCCGCACTTCAGACGAAAGTCTTCAAAAACATTTTACTAATTCCTAAATCAAAGTTCGAAGTGAGAAAATTTCTTTTCTTCATAAAGGCCTTCCTTGCTTGTACTAGCCTGCATTTTATACCCACCTTACTTCTGCAATCGCTAGTTTGGAAAGACAAGATGGCGGCGTGTGCAGAAGTGACGCTGAGTGTTATGCGCAGTATTATTATATTTTTGGTGGTAAAGAGTGCAGTGCAATACTCCAAAAGTGCTACAATCGCTTCAGATAACCCTCCTGGATACCTGGAAAACATAATTCTATTGGAAAAACTATTGGTGAGTGAAAAATGTAGTCTTAACGGTTTGACGTGGTGCAGTGCTGAAAGTCTGGGGATGGCAGCCATAGGTCGGCCTCGGCGAAAGGACGGGAGCGGTGTTGTCAGACTGCCTGTAGATAATCAGCCACTGCTGTGCTTGGCACTTGCCCTAAGTGGGGACATCGAACTAAACCCGGGTCCACAACAGTGCACAATTCGCGGAAATAGTGGTAGGAGGAATCAATTATTTGTCCACTGTAATAATTGCTCGCTAAAAGGCCATAGAACCTGCGCAAAAGTCTCAGTGTCTGAATTCAGAAAAATAAAGAACGGTTCCCGTACATGGTTATGCTGGAAGTGTGAAATGCCGCTGTTATCAGACTCGTTCTTTACAGTTACCAGTGATACGCCCAGTGACTTAGTAAATAATTCTAAATGTACATATGTAAATAAAAATATATATCACTTTTTGCCTTCAATGCGTGCAGTATTATGCGACCTGGACGGTTACAAATTATCCACGCATCGCTTGAAAGCCTTGACCCGACCATCGTATGTGTCAATGAGACGTGGTTGTCCAGCAAAATTAATGACTCAGAAGTGTTCCCTGACTCGCTGATATTGTTCCGTAAGGACCGAACCCACCGCTCTGCAGGGGGAGTTCTAATTGCAGCCAAGCCAGAATGTAATCCAACTCGAGTTCATCACCTGGAGACAGCAGCCGAAGCACTGTGGGTGGAAGTGACGTGCAACAAACGCAAATTCCTTATTGAATCAATTTATCGCGCCCCTAAGTCGTCGCCGGAAATGAACGGTGATCTAATCCTCTCTCTCGAGCGTGTGCAACATGTACAACAAAATTACGATGCCATTTAGATTGTCGGTGATTTCAACTTAGAAATTAAGTGGTCCAGAAATGCTGCACCTGTTCCAAATAACCCCCTAGCCAATAAATTCCTTTCCGCTTTCTATGATTTATTCCTTCATCAATTAATGTTCGAAGCCACGCGTATTACGCAAACAACACGTTCAACCCTTGATCTTTTCCTGAGTAATATACCACAGTCCGTCCAATCTCTTAATACTATTCCTGGATTCTGTGACCATCAGGCAATCCTCGCAACACTGACCCATATAAAACCATCCCCCAAACTCCATACCAGAACAGTTTATAATTTTTCCCGAACAAACTGGAACGATCTATCCACTTTACTATCCAACCGCCTCCCCGTTCTCACCTCAGATTTCAGCGGCAGTACTGACATAAACAAGATATGGAACGACTGGAAGAAAATTTTCTTTCAATGCGTAGAAGAAACTACACCAACAGTAAATATAACCAGCAGACGGAAATCTCCATGGATTACCAAGGAGATAGTGCGAGAAATTCGAAGAAGGGACCGCCTGTACCAGAAATGGAAAAGAAATCCAACCGATTATGAGTGGGAGAAATACAGGCAGGCTAGGAACAAGGCTAAACAATCTATCAGAGATTCCTACGATTCTTACATCCAGAGTCTCAACACCAACTCCAAGGAACTCTGGGCTCTTCTCAGAAGTAAAGGTTGCAACAGAGCTCCATCTGTATTTAAACATAACGGTACAACAGTCTCCACACCACAAGAAATTGCAGACACCTTCAACAGGAAATTTAAAAGTAACTTCTCCGTCCCTACTGACGAAGAGAACATGCTATATTCAAGGACAACATCTACCCCTCTCTTCCCTCTAGCCAGCCTGTATTTCTCAACGAATGAAGTAAAGGAGAGCCTTTGAAAACAAGACCTCATGCCGCGACCGGGCCGGACCGAGTGCCAGCAAGAATTCTCAAGAATTGTGCAGTCGCCTTGGCGCCCTCGCTTTGCGCCCTCTTCAACTATTCCATTAATACCGGATCTGTACCTTTGGAGTGGAAAGAAGCCAACGTAGTGCCAATTTTCAAAGATGGAGATAAGGAAAACGTAGATGATTACCGCCCAGTTTCTATAACATCAGGGGTCTGTAAATGTATGGAACGTCTAGTTGCTAAATGTATGTTGGATTTTCTCAAGGAGAGAAACCTGCTGAACTCAAACCAGCACGGCTTCATTCCGGGAAAATCCTGCACAACACTTCTAACAAAAGTCATTGATGACTGGCAGTTCTCTTTGGAGCAGACTGATGTCTCACAAATAGACTGTGTGACTCTGGACTGGAGCAAAGCTTTTGACCAGGTGTCACATCAAAGACTTCTGTTAAAACTTAGCAACTACGGCATTCAGGGTAAACTGCTGTCATGGTTAAGGTCATTTTCGGTGGGTAGAACGAAATGTGTTGTGTTCGGAGGAGCCAAATCAGACCAAACCACAATTACTTCTGGAGTAATTCAGGGCAGTGTGATAGGGCCCCTCCTGTACACGATTTATGCTCTCGACTTACCGGATTGTGTAAATACGACCATGGCGCAGTATGCCGATGACACAGTCATTTACAGAGCCATGAAAAACAGTGATGATATTGTACAATTCCAATCGGATCTGTATAGTATAGCTCTGTGGTGTGAGGTAAATAGATTGTATATAAATATTAAGAAGTGTAAATATATAAGACTAAGCAGAGCTAAACAACCACTCCAGAACCAACCTACTCTATGTGGAATCCAACTGCCGACTTCTAACTCCATCAGACTGCTCGGTATTCACATTACGGACAATCTGAAATGGAATAAACACGTGGAGGAAGTGAGGTGTAAGGCATACCGGGCGCTAGGTTTCGTCCGTAGATGTCTCTCGGGAGGAAGAAGTAAAGCCCTACGAACGGCTTATGTTTCCCTCGTGCGGCCCATACTATTATATGGCCTTCCTTCCTGGCATCCAACTACAACGGAAAATATGAGGAAACTAGAAGGTATCCAGCGACGAGCAGAACGTTTAATTAACAAACACATCCCCTTAAACACAGCCAGGTCATTGCCACCAGTGAACTCGTTATGTATACAAATAGATGTAGCCTTCCTTAGGAAATCCCTGACAGATCACACACACCTCTTCCCTTTCCACCGCCTGCAGCTCAATTACCGCTCTGTTAAAAGAGGCCAAGGAGTTACTCTTGTCCCTCCCTTCGCTAGAACAACCTCATATTTAAATGGGTTTTACTCAAGGGCTGCTCGTACGTGGAACCTTATACCATCTGAGGTAAAGCTACTTCCTCTTCCTCACTTCCTCCGCGAAGTAAAGAAAATGTATATGTAAATATAAACCTATATGTGATGTATATAACTTGTATAAATTAGAATTGCAAGAAGGATGGGTGCAAGTACAGGTGTATGTGAGCGAATGTGTATGCGTGCGCGTGTGTGAGTGGTTGTGAATGAGTGTGTATACAGGGGTCTGAGTGAGAGTATAAATGGCTGGGTGTTCTTACTCTAATATTTTCAGGATAAATCAAGATAATTATTATTCTAAGGGTACAGTATTTGTAGTGTAAATATGTAAATTTAAAATTGTCTACATAAGTTTGTATGTAAATATTCAGTAGAGTTTATGTACACATGTGGAGATGGAGGCACTTCCGTGTATGTGGGGCTTGCCCTTTCTCCATCTACCACCCCTAAATTGTACATGTACAATTTAATTAAAATAAATAAATAAATAAATAATAATAATAATAATAATAATAATAATAATAATAATAATAATAATAATAATAATAATAATAATATTCGCCTACTTCCTTTAAGAATTCATTTTCTAATTTAGTATTATCTGCATCAGCGGAATTCGTACGGCTGTACCTCATTACTTTCCCTCTGGACTTATTTATTTTCATCTTGTACTCCTTACTCAAGACTCCGTCCGTACCATTCAGCAATTTCCTCAGACCTTCTGCAGTCTCACATAAAATAACAATAACATCCGCAAATCTCAGGGTTTTGGTTTTCTCTCCTTGGATTGTGATTCCCTTTCCAAACTCCTCTTTGATTTCCCTTACTACCTGTTCGAACATCCAAGTGTTTAATGGTTGGCAGTTCAGCATCTTAGCCTTTAAAACAAGGAAGCAGTTAAATAAAAACTACTAAAACTTTTTAAATAATCTCACAATAATGAATATTCCCTTCGTTTGTATAAGTTGGCAATATATTGCATTACTTCTATCTGCTGTAACTAAATTTACATTAAGTTATTCAAACGTTTTACATTGTATTTGAGAGGCTCGAATTGGTTATTTTGACAGGCGAGTCCGTATCACTCTCATTACACCCCTGGATATGTTGAGGCTGTTTTGTAATCACGTCTTGTGAGAAGACGTGTGCTACGATACCATTTAAAAAATCCATTTCACCGTTTTTTATATTCAACTTGAGCATACAATCTTAAGCGAGCTTCTATTGCTCCAAACAATGGTGCAATGCACCATATGAGTCCAAAATCTCTCTACTATCATTAAATAACTGTGTCATGACAATTTTTAGCTCTTTATCACGTCTATCTATCGGCATTGCGTCTCCAGAGAGACTGTATTTTATAGCAATTCCACTAAGTACATGCACAATACACTTCCAAGGCTTAACTGTCTTCACAAAACAGACGATTCTCTTGGTAACAGTACAATGCTTCAGGCCAAAGGGTATAAAATCTGATGTGGTCGCCACTACAAACTCTATTGGGAGACTCATTTATATATTCAGTGTCTGGCAAGAATTTCTCCTGTGTCCCATGGCTTTCTCTGCAGAATGGCCCGTTGTAAACAACACACTTGGAAATAAAATGCAGACAAGGAAAATAAAAAAGCTTAAACTCACTACATGGCTTTCTTTTCTACCCCGCGTAGGTCTTCCGCGTTTTATTTTATTTATAGTGTAAACGACTAGCATTTGTGGAATTGGAGGTGCTCCTGGACGATGTGAGCAGTAAATTTATTGCTCTAGTACAGTGAGAATCAAAACCGAAGGAGAAGAACTCTGGGCAACAAATCTGCATAATTTCAGAAACAGACTATGCTCACTGGAAAACCAAAGAAACAAATGCATCTTGCGTAAGTTATTCAATAAATAAATTTGAATTATTTTCGCTTCTTAATCGATCAAACTTCCCACCACTAAATTTCTACTGCCCTACATGAAAAATACTCTGCATCGTAAGACATTCACATTCTCCTCAACATTAGTTTTAATATTCTTTTTAAAATACATATCATCCCTATTTCCCCGTAGTTTTAAGTCACCTACATTGATAAAGATTCCAAAAGCCATATGTTTAATTAATAGAATACATACTGTTACGCGGCAATACGATGAACTAGCAAAACCATGAAAACCAACTGAACTGAAGGTGCGTAATTTGAATTAAATATTACTATTATATTTATTTATTTATTTATTTATTTATTTATTTATTTATTTATTTATTTATTTATTTATTTATTTATTTATTTATTTATTTATTTATTTACTTTTCTTATATTTTATATGTACAATCTAGGGGTGGTAGATGGACAAAGGGCAAGCCGCACATTCACTCAAGTGCCTCCGTCCCCACATTCATGTTTACATAAACTCTACTGAATATTTGCATATCAGACAATTTCAAAATTACGTACTTACACTCTAAAAACTTTAATATTAGAATACTAATTATCACGATTTATGCTATCCATATTAGAGAAAGAAAATGCAGTCATTTATACCCTCACAAATACCCCTGTATAGACATTCGTTCACAACAAGTTTTACACCCGCACGCACACTCTTTCGCACACATTCAATTGTACTTGCACACACCATTCTTGAAACTCTAATTGTTACAAGTTATATACATTCCTTATGGGTTTATATTTACGAATACATTTATTTTAGTGCCCGGAGGAAGTGAGGAAGAGGAAGCAGTTTTATTTCAGATGGTAGAAGATTCCAGAGACGAGCAGATCGTGTGTAAATTCCATTTAAATATGACGTTGTTCTGTCGAAGGGTCACACAAGAGTAACTTCTTGGCCTCTCTTAACAAAGCGGTAATTAAGCTGTAGGCGGCGCGAAGGAGATTTTCCACAACCTGCCACCTCCTAAAAATGAATTATCCCTGTGCGAGAAATGGTCTCGATTTTTTTAAGATGTCAGAGAACTTCATTGCTCGTCTCTTACTTCCAAATCAAAGAAGTAGTATTGTCAACAAATTTGGGTGGTGGCAAAGCGATGAATTCTATTGCAAATGATGGCCCTAGTTTTACATTATATTTATACTGTAGGTGAAAATATTTATATTGCAAGCTTCACGAAACGAGAGATCATGTTCCTCTCTTTAATTTTCGATATCCCTTTATTATCCGTAATCACAAAGCCATACTTAGAAACCAGTTCTGATGATTTACAATATACTGAGCGAGCTGTCCGTACGGTTTGTATTGTGTAACTGTAGGGAGATGGTCTTTTGAATCCCATCACCGGCAGCTCTGTCCACATCCGTAGTGTAACGGTTAGCACCATCCTCTGGGGCCCGGGTTCGATTACAGCTACTGCCAGAAATTTATGAATGGCGGGAGTGCTAGTATGTAGTTGAAATTGTACATGCAGTTCACCTCCAATGGGGGTGTGCCTGAAAAGAGCTGCATCACTTCGGGATGAGGATACGAGTTTACTCATTGGCAACTCTGAAGATAGCTTTCCGTGGTTTCTCATTTACACCTCAGGCAAATGTTAGAGTTGTACCCTAATTAAGGTGACGGCCGCTATACCATTCCAATTCTATGAGTTTCCAATCCTTACGTCTACGAGAACCTTCAATGTGTTACAGTAGTGCGTCTTAAACCTCTAACAAAATAAAAAATTGGAAACATTACAGTAAAGTAATGAAAACACAGTTATATCAGCATTTATTGCATTTTATTTTTAGAACCGGTTCTTTGAAATTATTTCTTGAAACTAGGTTACAACAAACCTGCAAATGCGACAGATTGGACATGCGACGTGTTAATGAGAATAAGTTGTTTGCCATGTATTGTGTGTTACGTTCATCATACAAGGAAACACTACCAACTGTAAATCTCCGATCTGATTGGAATCTGGTACAACTACTTCAGTAGAAATGCTTTATACAGTCATATCAAAATGAGATGCCGAGTCGTTTATTTATCACTTATTTTGGGGTGTCAAAGTTTGCTCACATAAGCACCACGTAGATAGGAGTAAGTGGCGGGAAGCAGGTAGATGTGGGGAAGTAATGTGTGTGTGTTGGAGAGAAAGAGTGAGAGCATGACACATGAACTGGCCGGCCACCCTGCTTCTACCTGCTTCCCACCGCTCACTGCTGTCTGTGCGATACTTAAACCTCGCTTTACCAAGCGGTGCATTCTGACTACCCCAGGCTATTTTTTTTTCTGTAATAATTTTATCTGAAGAGCTATATACCTCTGGTTTGATGACTTCGTCCTAAAATGATTGAAATTCAATTTTCACTCGTGACTGTCCCAATTTCTTTGTTTGTTTGGTTATTAAATGACGGGATATATTCGCGGGTCTGTGAAAGAACCCCGCTTGGTATGAAATGCCTTTTTTCCCCTATTTGTCAAAAATGAAGGTTTTACGAAATATTTCTTTCATCTTCGTTAATTAATTTTTACATTGCTGAATTTTATTTTCTACACCCATTATTTAAATCAGATTGTTTCATTTATTATGGCTGAGTTGAATTAGTCATTCGCTGTTGTGCTGAAATGACATGATAATAAAAGATTTCAAGTGCAAGTAAGGATACCGAAATTATTATCTACAGAGGAGATTCAATGAAAATAATAGAAAATATAATAGAATAATTTTAGAATCTAAAAGCATATATTACAGTAAATCACACAAAATTGTATTGGGGTAGTCGAAATTCTCCCGCTTAGTAAAATAAAGGTGTCGAAAAGCTTGGCAATGGGAGGGTTAAATAAGCAAATTTTGACACACCAAAACAGGTGCTATACAACTGGGCATCTAATTTTGATATGACTGAAGAAAATATTCGTACCAAATCTCAATAAGATCGAAGACTTATAGTTGGAAGGGTTTCCTTCTTGGTTCTAACAAAGAAATGCGATTCGTGCTGATATAGAACGTGCTTTTATTACTGACTTCATTGCAGTACATCATACTTGTTCGTGGACAGCACTATAATGTCGTACGTAAACGTAACGCAGAATGTGCAAACACCGGTCTATCCTTTGACAACTCCTCTGCTTATTCTCCCATTACACGCCTGACGCCTCCTGTTGATGGATCGGAAATCAACCACCGTGCAGAGATCTGTCAGTAAACCAGTCGTGCAGGAATTGGTGATGTGAGACAAAATCACTGCGTTTGTCGAATCTAGAGGCGCAGTAGTGGATCAAAGGAACAATACTGCAGTAATGGATCTACAATTCTATCCCACACCGTTGCCACTGCAGAGCTGGACATTCGTTGTTATTTTTAATTATTCTCACTGAAATTACAGTTGATCGCAAGGATCTGAAATACTATAGCAATATTGTACATTAATTATCATTACAAAGGTAGAGGTTCAAATTAATAAACAGTAAGTTGTCGATCTAAAATTGTATATCTATACTCATAATATTATAAAGAGGAAACATCTGCTTAGTTGTTTGTAACGGATAGACTCAAAAACTCCTGAACCGATTTTAAAAATTATTTCACCTATAGAAATATACATTGCCAGTGAGTAACATGGGCTGTATTTTATTTTCAAAACAATCCTACGGGGGTGGGAATGACGGGGGGAGGTATAAAAATATAAAAATAATAGGCTAATATAGGCGAAATCGACTTTGTCGTACAAGGACGAGACAAAGCTCATTTTAAGCCCCTTGACGCAAAGAACAAAATTCGGTAAGCCCTACGGGCCCGAGAACCATGTCATGTTTTAAGGCCCTAAAACCAACCGTTATGGATGTATGGGCACCACACTACCCCTGCTGTAGGAATCGGATAAATAAATGAACTGCCGAAACCATAGCAACGTCAGCTCCAGTATTCTTACAGCAGCGAGATTATCTACAATATATCACAAACACCTAACATGTTACCGACATTAAAATTGGTATTTGGAATCATCTGTAAAAATGAGAACACATATTTATGTTTTCAAAAGATGCACTTAAGGGTGTGTGAAAACAAGTGAGGAAGGAGTTGAATTCTTTATATGAGGATACATATATATCTCAGAAACTGAAGATGTTACAGACGTTATAACTGGTACTTGGAATCTCTTTTAAAAATAAATGAACACTTTTTTTGGAAAATCCACTTACGGGAGTGAAATAATAAAAAAGCGGGTGGATTTTTAAGATGGGTATCTTGTTCTTCTACTGATTTTCCCACACTTGTGGGGTCGCGGATGTGAACTGTTTCACACATGTGGATATGACACTGTTTTACGGCTGGATGTCCTTCCTAACGCCAACTCCGTATGTAGGGATGTAATAGCTATTGGTTGTTTCTGCCTTGGTTGTTAATGCGGTGTGCTGAGTGAATATGAAGAGGAGAGTGTTGGGACAAACACAAACAACCTGTCCCCGAGCCAGATGAATTTCTCACACGCGATCAAAATCCCCGACCCAGCCCGGAATCAAACCGGAAACCTGTGAACCGAAGGCATCAACTCTGACTACTCAGCCAAGGAGTGGGGCAGTTTTTTTAAATTAGTATATCTACAGTACATCTCATATACTTAACATGTTACAGACGTGAAAATCGGAATTAGGAATCTCTTTTAGAAACAAAGAAACCCTATTTTTTACAATTAATTTTTATCAACTTGACAAATTCTCGCGAGCGAAGCTGTGGGTAATAGCTGGTTAAAATAAAATTGTTGGATTTTTTCTTTGGAAATATATCTTGGGAACGAATTAAATATTTGTATTCATCTTTAGCAAAATAGATTAATTTATCAATCATCAAGCCGCCCAGGTGGCAGGTTCCCTATCAATTGTTTGCCTCATATTTACATTTGTTTATAATTGTTTACGTAGCTTTCTCTTGAATATTTTCATCAAAACTGGAAATTTATCGAACATTTTCCTTGATAATTTATTCCCTATTAAGAATTACTACGCCAAGAAGTAAACAAATCTCGCAATTTATGAGTGGTGTAACATTTCATACGTACTATGTAACATTCAGTCTTCGCAGATCTGCAAATTATATTTTTTTTATTCTTTCCATGACCACATAGGTGAACAATGGCCTTGAAATCAATCTACGAGTATATTTAGAGTGACATAGAACGTTTAGATGAGCTAACTTTTAACATTACAGTTTGTGTGTCTGTTTCGTCTTTCGCTTTTTTCCAGAATATTTTACCTTACGGCATGTCTAAATCTCATTGTATGATTTTTTCTCACGGACAGGTTGACGATTCTGACGAGTTATAGGTGACGCTTGTAAAATATTCAGATTTTTGTGTTGATAATCTTATCAATCACACTTTGAAAGTCAAACATTTCAATATACATTGAAATTTAGAATTGTAGTCAATGGAATAAAATCGAAAGGAATGCACCTTTCATGTGTGAGAGCTTAGGGATTTAGTATTACTGCCATCTTTAGGTGATCTTCTCTGGACTTTGCTCCGATGACACGTGATGCTTCTTTGCAATTTACACTTTTACAGCAATAAATTTAAGCTCTTTAAATTTTTCACCTAGCACTTTTATACCGATAAGTACCCAATTTTATATGATATTGCTATTTCCATAGCATGACAATTATTAAAATGTGTAAAACCATACCTTGTCGGGGCACGGTGTTACGAAAACACTTCACCTATCTCAAGTGTGTTGATAACCGCGCCTACCAGGTGAGTTGGCCGTGCGGTTAGAAGCGCGCGGCTTTGCGCTTGCATCCGGGAGATAATGGGTTCGAATCCTACTGTCGGCAGCCCTGAAGATAGTTTTACGTGTTTCTCCATTTTCACACCTGGAAAATGCAGGGGCTGTACCTTAATTAAGGCCACGGCCGCTTCCTTCCAACTCCTAGGCCTTAAGACCTATCTGTGTCGGTGCGATGTAAAGCATGGATGTAAAGCTTTTGCTAACCCACAAAAGCAATTTCAGCCATTTACATCTACGTGTTTATTATTACTAAAACAGTAACCAACCTCCTATATTAACAGGCTGCCTTGAATAACAAGGTAATGCTGATCACATGTGATGGAGACATTACAAAGGAATAAAATATAGAAATTATAATTTTTTTAATGTTCTTATCCGTAACAACATTATGCGCTGAATATGTGGCTCCTCAGGAGCATAATTGAACCTCGGAGATTTATTGCAACTATTTCGTGAATACCCTCCATGGGCAGCTATAAACGCTTCCTTGTGTTGGCGAAATGTTGAGTTATGGTGCCGCGTGCTCCGACTATTAGTCCTATTAGTTCAATCTCTTGTAGATTGTATTTTGACTTCTAATAGGGAATTGTAGGTTCGTAGAACTCTTGTTTCTCTAGGTTTACCTCTTATGGTTGGTCTGTTTCTTTCTTCAAAGTAGGAATGTATAGTCATCCCTAGGGGAATAGATTATTGTTCACTTCTTGGCATTTGTCACTTATAAATTACTTGCGGTGTACCGTATCGGATGTACTGTGACACATCATCTATGAGAGATTCGTTTCTTGTGCATCGCTAGATATCTGCTGAGTATTACCTGTCTCAAGACAGGTGGGAACATGCTTCCTGGACGTCAACTGCCGTCATCCATCAATCAGTTAGTGACATATTAACGTCAATATATTACGAGACTGCAAGGGACAAGCACCGCCTTCCCTGGATATTACTGCCTCCCAGGAAATTCATGCTACACTATTACTGAGAAGAGGTAATACGCTTTAATTTGTGGGGATGAGGGTATATCGTCCTGTTCGGAAAATAAATCATTGTAAAAAAACTTTCCTTAAAAATCTAATTTTAAAATTAAAATTTCAAATGTATTCCCCAGGAACTTCCCTGAAGCAGTTTCACTAGTCCTCCTGAATGACTCAATCAGTGCAGTGTAGAACTATGTGAGTGATATTTGTAACGATCGAAGTTGTTGTTTTCATTATTTTGTATTTGTCTACGCATCACTTCTTGGTTCCCGTGTGTCAGGAAGACACTTGTTCAAAAAGGTAAAGAAAAGTCAAAGAAAACCTTTTCACACGTGCTGATACGCATCATTGTGACAGTTCTCGGTTCTTTGTGTGACGTAAAGTGCTATTACTTTCGTAGTATCTGCCCCCGCTCCCTCCTGTGTTTCTCCTGCACAACGTTTTTAAAATGAATTCATTCGTTATAATAAAATGGATTGACATAGCCTCTGATGATTGTCATTCATTTCTGGGAAAGTTCCTAGTACTATCCTAACCATAATCATAGTTTATTCTTTAATTTTCTGTGGTGAGAAATGAAATTTATAAAGAAACCACTGAAAATATGCTCGTGGTTTGTAGATGAACATTTTCCATCCAGAAATATTTTTTGCTAACTAACTGCTAACCCGTTTTGCATTAATTACATTAAACACGATGATTACGGCTTTGTACGGGAAACATTATTGAAATATCCCCGAAATGATCAGGCTCGCATTTCGCTTAGTGGTCAGATCCATACGAACGAAAATATTGCTCCAGGAAGAAGACTTGAAGCATAGATGGTAATTGTTATTTTTTAAGTTACAATTTGCTTTACGTCACACGGACATTGAAACATCTTCCGGTGACGATGGAACAGGAGAAGGCTAGGAGTTGGAATGAAACTACCGCGGCCTTCAATAAGGTACAGCCCAAGCGTTTGCATGGTGTGAAAATGATAACCAGAGAAAATCATCCTCAGGGCTGCCGACAGCAGGGTACGAACCCATTATCTCAGAAATGCAAGCTGTCAGCTACGTGACTCAAACCACGCAACCACTTGCTTGATTAGATAGCTTTTGGATCGCAGATAATTGCAATCATTCACTTTCAGAGAAATTATCATACAGCAGACTCGTTACATTATATTCCCTGTATTAAATCTGGTCACGTTATACTGCAACTAATCCACATCATATAGAGAGTGATAGTCATAAACTAAACTAAACTCCTGTCTTCGTATCCTTTTCAGATTCATGGGCTGTATGTACTTTGTATTCACATAGCAGCCCTCCTGATGTTCTTAAATCTCTGCCTGTCCCGGGATTTTAACCCAGGCCTCCAAGGACGACAGCAATTACCCCTCACTATTGCACTGCCGACGTAGACAGTGTTCTTTTTTTTTTTTACAAGTTGCTTTACGTCGCACCGACACAAATATTATGGCAACGATGGGACAGGAAAGGGCTAGGAGTGGGAAGGAAGCGTCCGTAGCCGTAATTAAGGTACAAACCCAGAATATCCCTGGTGTTAAAATGGGAAACCACGGAACATCTTCAGGGCTGCCCATGGTGGGGTTCGAACCCTCTATGTCCCAAATACTGGATACTGGCTGAAATTATGCGACTACAGCTATCGAGCTCGGGGGACAGTGTTCTATTCGATTGGTGGTAGGAATTATAGCTTCATAGAAACCCGATTCTTGTAGAGATCGAAGTATTAGAAAAATGGAAGACCCAAAAAATCCGTGAGAAGGAAGCACTTCCTGGGATTTGCAAATCTAACATTGTCGGTGTCAAAAGAGAGCAAAATATGATCATGAGTCTTTCACTGCCCGCGCAGTCCCAAATAGAGAACACTGAAGGGCATAGTTGTGAAGTGTAGACACTCGTTTCTTACGAAGTTCTGTGTTTGAATTGAATCTCTTCAGTTAGTCATTTTTTGTTGTTGTTAGGAAGAGTACTTAACTCCAGAGGCTTGGTATGTAGAGTCGAGAGGTAGGTTTTCACCTTACTAATGTCAAAGTATAGGTTGCTTCTTGCATTTCTGGGTCTAAAGGTACATCTCCGCAGTGCTCAAAACTGGATTATTATTTGTTAAATCTTCTGCCCAGAGGCTGGTTGGATCACACCAAAGGGTGACTTTATCCTCTGGAAGCGTGTCAGCGTTTAGTTCATATGAGCGAAGGTTGTATAAGTGGTAATGCAGCACCAGTCACATAACACCTAGGGGCACCATTAGTGCTCTGGACGCCATTACTCAGCACCATTCAAATACTTGCAGCTTCCCTAGTGCAATGCCAGAATTTGAGTTATGGGGTGTCATTGTATGAAGTTAAGGAGTAATGTTAGGGAAATTTTGACAGTGAGTTTTGTGAAGCTGAACTCAATCAAGCAAGGCAGCACACTTAACTGACCATATATATCAAACTTTCTGGACCGTGGGAGATGGTTATAAGCTTGGTGTCACTTGCCTGCGTGCTTCTGTTCGGAAATGGCGCGTTCGAATTCCACTGTCAGCAGCCCTAGAGATGGTTTTCAGTGGTTTCCTATTTTCACACGAGGCAAATTCTTAATTGTTAAGTATACGGTCGCTTCCTTCACAGCCCTAGCTCTTTCCTATCGCATCGTCGCCGTAATACGTAAAACATATAGCAAAATAATAGATCTGCTCTCTAATAAGACAGAGAAAAGTACTGCAGCCATTAAGAAATGGATACAGTAAAAAATGGATGATTCCGTACTATTATTAGAATGAAATGTGTTTATGAAACCACCGATATGGAGGTGAATGGTAAATACAATCATCTAACTGTCTGAAAATTTGTAAGGTCCTGATGACGTCTAATTCGCTATCATAAATCAAATAAAGGCCTGAAGATTACTAGATTACACGTGGTCAGCGATGTAAATCCTCTAGGCCTTTATTCTTCGCTTTATATACCACTGCCGCTACATCACTGTGAATAGCTCGCCAATTGCTCACACGTAGGCTGAGTGGACCTCGATCCAGCCCTCATATTCAGGTAAAAATCCAACCTGGTCAGGAGTCAAACCCAGGGCCTCCTGGTAAGAGGTAGAATCGCTGCTCGTAGACCTCTGTATCGGCTATTTCAGTTACGAGGACAGATAGATGCTAAAAGTGTGATTGTTTTCGGGTTTCTTGCCATACGCACACCTGGTAATGTCATGAGACACACACCGTATCTTTTTCTTACAATTTGTTTTACGTCACACCGACACAGATAGGTCTTATGGCGACAATGGGATAGGGAAGGGCTAGGAGTGGGAAGGAAGCGACCGTGGCCTTAATTAAGGTACAGCCCCAGCATTTGCCTAGTGTGAAAATGGAAAAACCGTCTTAGGGTTGGCGACAGTGGCGTTCGATCCCATTATCTCCCGAATATTGGATACTGGCCGCACTTCAGCGACAGCAGCTACCGATCTCAGTTAGCACAGTAAGTTTACATGACTGTTGCTAACACAGTAATTTCTAAATTAAAATACAGACGTAACAAGTTTATCAGTAATTTTCTCTTCTCATGCGAAAAGGTGGTTAATACGAAGTAACCCACGTATTTCTATTTATTGATGGTTTCTCATGTAAATAAGCAATAATAGCTAAATTTCCAATCATTATAATACGTCAAAGAAAGGAGAAAGGTTTCTTTAATGATATCTGAATATCTTGCTAAACAGATATTTTTGTTCACATTCATTTTTCTTTGTTATAGTGCTCGATATTGCAAGCAATGTATCAAGTGCTCTCCGTAATTTCCTTGTTCCTGTGATTAAGTTTTGGATATCGGTGGTAAATTTTTGTGTGCATCCTTGGTTGAATGTGCTCTGATGCACCAAACAGATTGTCTAAATTTTCCTAACAGTATTCATTAAATCCATACAAAGTTACCCCGTAATTCAAATTATGGCAGTGACTTCCAATTGTTCCAAAATATAAATCTGAAATTTCCTTCTATTTTGTACTACAATACGGGTGTAATGAATAAAGTTGTAAACACTTCAGATATGGATTTTTCATGCGCAGAAAGTATAACAATTTTATATCAACATAGGCTGGGATACTTTTCTTGCCACGTTATCAAGTATTGCAGCAAGGCCAGTGTGCACTATAGAACCTTCGTTTGCTGAAGGAAACTGCGAGGCACGTCTCACATGATTTTGTCATGTGTAATACCATTTGTGGGGTGAATGAAGTGAGCTTCATTATCTTAACGCCAGGACATGTATTCCAGATACACCCTCATGCACTTGTAACCCATGACACGGCAACAAAGCATTTCGAGAGCCATTCTGAAACAAAGCACTTTTTGTCTATATAACCTGAATTTTACTCACTTTTTTTCGTTACACGCTGTTTAAATAAATGTAAAAGCGGCTACTTAATACGAAGACAAATATTGTTAACTCCTCAAGTTCTCGAATATTGCAGCATTATACTGTATACTAAACATATACTATATACTAAGTCAGGGTCGAATCTGCTTCATTAAACTGATATTATTTATCACAACCGTGATACTGTTGCTGACTTTAGTGTCCCATGGCCTACTGGATGCTCAACAGATCCACCATCAGCTGTCACTGTGAGCGTAGGCGTCACTTACGAGGAGTACTAGGAAAATGAGTAGTGAGGTAGTTTCCAGTGCAAAAATATAAATAAATATAAAATATAATTGAATATACACCTTTGGTAAATTATAAGGAAGAAACGAACTTTGTTTACGTATATAGTATACTATTTACTAAAATAACATTACTACATATCCGAATAAAACATCACAACTAGGACTACAATTTTAACGAAATTTCTGTAAAAATAATCATTATTGCGTATGAAATGATGCATACATTATTACATTTCATATGCGATCGCGTTTTATATGAATATTCATTAATGATATTTTATATACCAACTGTATTCATTCGAGTTATATGGTATGTTTAGAGTTCAAAAATGACAATTTGTTAATAAAATTAACATGGAAACGTCGACGAAATGTCACAGCGAGATTTCACAATAGTAACGATTTATAAAAGCCATGATGATCATGATGATATTACACAGTTTTGTGTTAATGCTGGTGAGATGTAGAATGAAAAGAGGAATTCATGTAGAATGGTGGAAGTAAATAGAAATATTTAAAGCTGCAGCTTATTCATGAATAAAATACCATGTCACTTTTACTATGTGAACAAAATTCAAACTCAACAGGTGAGTAAAAAGGGAGAAATGTTGTGCTCAACAACCAAACATACAATCCCTATCTGGACCACACTAATTATCCTCAGCATCAAATGTAAGGAGCTGGCGCCTACTCTTCACATCTTTTAGTCCTTCATGTAATTATTTTGGTACAATCGAAACTTTCTGAGATATGCGTTGCAGAACGTTGATTCTACATGTATGGGAATGTTGATGAAATTTTGATAACATCAAAGGTTCAATTGATGCACGATATAGTGGACGTACTTCTCTTGAGATTTTTGTTGTACACTCCGAAATTTAAGAGGTTTTTCCTTGACACACGAGACAAACTCACGCATACCATTTGCTGTAGAGTTCTATAGTGTTAGACAAACAGGCTAGTATATTTCATTTATTATTTTAAGAATATTGGAAATTATCACGGTGTGTATTTGAACTATTACCATTATCCAGTTTCATAAATGCGTTCTGTATACCGAGAAGTAATCTATATAAATATAGTTGTAGGAGTTCGCTGTATGTAATTTCGTTTGATTTGCAAAATTTTCATATTTCTATCCCTTTTAGGTCACCTCAAGACCATTCCACCATTACGACGAAACGCCTGAATAGATCTCGTCCAAATTTTATATTTAGAGTATACACATCCAGTAGCAGGTTTGGATATGCATATGATTTAAAAATCACTGAATAGACTGGCGTTTTATATAAAAACGCAAACTGGATTTTCAATTTTCTTTTATAATATTGATTTTCTGTAAAATCCGTAGACCGTATACGAAACTTCACTTAATTTTGAAAAACTTTTGTTATGTATATACACTAATGTTCATAAAAACAGAACATCTTGAAAGACTAGAGATAGGAACTTCATATTCACAGGACATGTTCATTAGTATGTACTGCAGACACGATTAGCATTTCAGTCACCTAGGTTCCGCATGTGACCTGTTTCCTAGTAGGCACTGGGTCCTCCATGGGCACTGATATCCTGTTCCATGCGTGATGGCACTGACGCGTATAAGGCACGAATGGCGTCCTGAGTTATAACCATCGATGTTGCAATGACCTGGTTCCACAGTTCACCTTTGGCTAGTGTTGG
Organism: Anabrus simplex; assembly: GCF_040414725.1. Classification (NCBI taxonomy): domain Eukaryota; kingdom Metazoa; phylum Arthropoda; class Insecta; order Orthoptera; family Tettigoniidae; genus Anabrus; species Anabrus simplex. The sequence continues at coordinate 27,347,832 of NC_090273.1, read as the reverse complement.
GTCACAGCCCCGCACCCGTCGTTTCACCATATCCCACACATTTTCGATTGGCGACAAGTCCGGTGATCGGGCGGGCCAGTGCAACAGTCTGACATCCTGTGACAAGAAGAAAGCACGTATTCCTGCAGAAACATGTGGTCGCGCATTGCCCTGCTGAAATATTGCGTCTGGGGTGTCGTGCAGAAAGGGTATGGCTACGTGTCGCAGGATGTCATCCGCGTAGGTCAAACTGTTCACAGTACACTGCACACGCACCAACTGGGATTTGTGGTTGTACCCAATAGCCCCCACACCATAAGGCCTTGATTTTGCGCTGTATGTCTTGTGCGAATGCAGTCAATGTGATGCCTCTCCCCCTGCCTGCGGCGAACCAAAATACGGCCATTATTTTCCAACAAACAGATCCTTGATTCATCCGAAAACACTATGTGCTGCAATTCCTGTCCCCAGTGACGTCGTTCCATACACCATTGCAGTCTAGCATGTTTATGAACATTAGTTAAAGGTAGTCGGAGAAGTGGACGACGCGCCGGTAACCCAGACCGTAATAAACGGTGATGGACTGTCACTTCTGATAGTGCACGATGTGTAACACTGTTCCACTGTTGCGCCAGAGCCGAGGAGGACGCAGATCTGTCCCGCAATGCCATTCGGATGAAGTGTCGATCTTCTCGAGGGGTGGTATGGGTGGTCGTGTTCTGCGGCCTTCTGTGAACCATTCTGTACACACCCGTTGCACTGCCGACACACTTCGTTCCATACGAGCAACAATTTCCCGGATGGATGCATCACGTTCTCTCATGCCAACAATGCGCCCTCTTTCAAACTCACTCATTTAAAGGTACGTCTCTCGCATACGTCTGCGAGGCATTCTGCGCGTCTGTTCAAGTCGTACTGATCAATTACCTTCGGTTTATAACGGCAACGAGAGCCGAAGACACATTTTACCATTCGGTGGTGGTGCGCCGAGATATCGATGTGGACCTTGAACCTGAGGACCGACATAATTCAAATGCTAATCATTTATTCAGAACATACTAATGCACATGTCATGTGAATATGAACTTCCTATCTATAGTCCTTCAAGGTGTTCTGGTTTCTATGAACATTAGTGTAATTTCACTTACTCTTCAAATAACGGAGAAAGTTACTATTTTCTGCGGGTTTCATGCTCTGCGTTAAGTGACTAACAATAACCTACTGGCCGGCATGGAAAGGTCTCTGGCTGCTTTCCAGCAGGGAAACACGTAATGTCATTTTCGTCATTATTTCTGTAAACTCGTGGTTGTTTGTTGGGTAGAAAGCAAGAGAGACGTCAAGCTGCCATTCTACGAGATATTTGCAGAATGTTGTTGGGAGTTACAATAGTCTTCGAATAATACTAAGGGTGGCTGTTCATATTTCAACACTAGCAAATGTACCCTTGCTTCGCTGCGGTATTCTACATTGTACACGGATTTTTCCGTAAACCACTGTAAAGGTAGTGAGTAAGATTATATTAAGTTGCATGCCTCTTAGCGCTATTCTAAAAACAAAGGAGGGATGACAGAATACGTTGTTTCCGATGTAAGGGGAAGTTTGGGGAAGTTTTGAAAATAATGGCAGACCACATTTCCTACTGCCAATCAAATAGAGTCCGGGAGTTTCTACTATAACGGCAGGCTCACTTGGCAACAAACATTCAAAGTAGAGATGGAGAATTTTCATTATAAGACTTTTCCTAATGCAAGTCACAATCGAGATCAAAATATCTGATTATAATAGAGAAATGCAGAGCTATCTAACGTATCAACAATCGTATCAACAATAGAACGGCGATTGTGCTATCAGTTTTGTAATACGACTTACCGTTTAGCCACCAATTAACCCGAAATGAAGGTCCGAACTGTCATTAAAATGCATTCATAAAAATTTCGATATTTTCCGGGACCAAAAGTATTACATTTGAACAACTTGTAATTTTTCCTCAAAGAAAAGATTGTCCAGCACTCTTTACATGCGGAGAAATTAAGGAAGAAAGTATACAGTTAAGAGAGTGGAAGTTAATAGAAAATAGGATTATAACTGAGGACAGCCGGATAGGACAAATGTGTAAATACCAAGTGAATGTATTGGAAAATAAAATGTCCCTCAATAAATTATGAAGGTGTGAAGTTACGGATATAAGGAAGCGGTAACAGAGGAGAAATTTAGGCTCAGGGAATCTTAGGTAATCGTATTAGAAGATGACTTATGGTGTTATTCCTTAAGTTATTCGAGGACGGTTATAACCTCCAACAATATTCTGCCAATATCGTGCAGAATGTCCGATTGACGTCTCTCTTGATTTCTACCCAAGGAACAACCACGAGTTTACAGGAATGATGACGAAAATGGCAATACTTTACATCCCTGCTGGAAAGCAGTCAGAGACGTTGCCATGTTAACCTGTAGGTTTGTTGTCGGTCTGCCGATCACTCAAGGCACAGCATGATAATCGCAGAAAATAGTAATGTTCTGTCATTTGAAGAGTAAGCTAAATTATGATCATAACAAAAGTTGTTTATAATAAAGAAACAATCCACATACAGTCCACCGATTTTACATAAAATCAATAGTTTAAGAGAAAATGGAGGACAACAGTTCTGGTTTTCCTATAAACCCCCGTCTATTCTAATATTTTTAAATTATATACATATTGGAAACTTCCCCGGTATAATTATACTCTAAATATGACGTTTGGTCGAGATTTATTCAGCCGTTTCGCTGTGATGGTGGAACAAACAAACAGATACGAAAAATAAAAATCACAGATTCGGTCTTGAGTTGACCTAAAACAGATAAATATCCGAAATATTGGCTAAACAAACGAAATAACAGACATCGGACCCCATACAACTTTATTTATATAGATTACCGCGGACTGTAAGCCATTATTTCGCACTGTAAGGTATTCAATGGCATTTGCTATAAATTGTAGCCGGCCGCGCGGTGTAGGAGTAGCGTGCCTGCCTCTTACTCGGAGGCCCCGGGTTCGATTCCCGGCGGCCAAGTCGGTCGGGGATTTTTACCTGCATCTGAGGGGTGGTTAGAGGTCCACTCAGCCTACGTGATTACAATTTGAGGAGCTATCTGATGGCGAGATAGCGGCCCCGGTCTAGAAAGCCAAGAATAACGGCCGAGAGGATCTGTCGTGCTGACCACCCGACACCTCGTAATCTGCAGGCCTTCGGGCTGAGCAGCGGTCGCTTGGTAGGTCATGGCCCTTCACGGCTTGCGCCATAGGGGCGTTTGGTGGGCTATAAATTCTATTTCTGTTCTGTTTCCGTTCTCTCCTTGTTGCCGGCCGCGCGGTGTAGGAATAGCGTGCCTGCCTCTTACCCGGAGGCCCCGGGTTCGATTCCCGGCCAGGTCAGGGATTTTTACCTGGACCTGAGGGCTGGTTCGAGGTCCACTCAGCCTACGTGATTAGAATTGAGGAGCTATCTAACGGTGAGATAGCGGCCACGGTCTAGAAAGCCAAGAATAACGGCCGAGAGGATCCGTCGTGCTGACCACCCGATACCTCGTAATCTGCAGGCCTTCGGGCTGAGCAGCGGTCGCTTGATAATCCAAAGCCCTTCGGGGCTGTTGCGCCATGGGGGCGTTTGGTGGGCTATAAATTGTATTTCTGTTCTATTTCCGTTATCTCCTTTTATGTCTTCCTCTACCTCTTTAGGCTTAAGTGGTAACGCCATAAGTCATCTTCTTACATAAGAATCCCTGCGCGAAAATGTTTCCTCGGTTAGCCCTGTCTTAAATCCGTAACTAACATTATCACAATTTAGTGAGAGACAATTCATCCACTTGGTATTTACATGTTTTGTCCTATCGTCAATTAATGAAAATTTTCTTAACTGTATTAATTTCTTTCTTAATTTCTCTGTATGTATGCGAATACTGATTCCGAAAACTGGACTCCCTTTCCTTTGAGGAAAAATTCCAAGATGATGAAATGTGCAACATTTTGGCCCCGATAAACATCGAATTGTGGAGACAATTTTAATGACGGCGCAGACCTTCGTTTCTGGGTAATTGTTGGCTAAATGTTAAGTCGTATCAAAAATAACTCGCAGCTCAGTTTGGAGAAATCTACAACTTTTGTCTTAAGACATTTTATAAGACCTCGATTTTATATACGTTATGTAGAGCTGCATTTCTCGATTATAATCAAATCTCGCCAAGTCGATTGTGACTGGCATTAGAAAAAGGGGCCTCTCTCTATAATAAAAACTCCCCATCTCCATTGTGAATGCCAGTAGGCAACTAAGCCTGCCGGTATGGTAGAACTTCCCGAACTTGATTGTGAATGGCAGTAGGAAACGTGGCTTGCCATTATTATGAAAACTCCCCAACGCGCATCTCACATCGGAAACAAAGTATGGGGTCCTCCCCGTGGTGTTTCTTTTTTCGGATCACGCTAAGGGACATGCAATTTAATAAAATTTTATTCACTGCGTGTACAGTAGTTTACGCAGAAATCTTTATACAACGTAGAATACCGTAGCGAAACAAGGGCACATCGGCTAGTATTGATATAAATAAGGACGATTTGATAGGTAGAAGTTCGTCTCAGGAAAATAAAAAATAACAACTAGACCAGAATTATAAATGTGTCTGGGCTACAAACATTTATGTGAGGACTGTGTTTCGAACTCTACTCTGTCTGCTACGAGGTCAAGTGGTACTACAAATCAGCCCGAAAGAAACATATGACAATATGAGGGAATAATTTAGTCACAGCTACTTCAATGATATTCTAACAAAACCTCATGTCTAGGACGTTTCAAGAATATCAGGTGATATTTTGGAGCAGAATATTTGTAATAGAGACGCGCGGAACTATTCCTGTATTGCAGCTGAGGGCTTTAAGTACGTTTTATGGCACAATAAATTCAAGCTGCGGAAGTAATACCGGCGGAAGTACTGCATTCATATTCTGTAATCCAATTCACTGCCGACATGCAGAGAGATTTAACGTAATTCATTAAAAATTCCTCGGTAGCAACATCTGCTCGTCTGTTGTTTGTTTACCTTCAACAGGTACAATTCTACTGTATAAGACGATAAGTAAAACTGCCGTGTTAGAGATTAGAATTAGAAACGCAGTATGGTGAGACATTAAAAGGATCTAAGACAATTCTTCTTTAAATGATAAATAAGCATGAAAAATACACAACACGCCTCGCAAACAGAGTACGTGCGGGATTATGAGAGTAATACGAAAACATACGGGTTGATAGGGTCCATGTACACTAGTGTCCAAAAGCTAAGCATAATCATAAAACGAGGCCATACCGCCTGATAGGAATGTCAGACGGATTGCATAACAAACGGAAGCTGAATCACACACGATATGTCACACAACTTGTCCACAAAAACAGTGTCAGAAAATTTCTGATAGCTAAGGTTCACCTTTGACAACAACTAACAAAACTTGGCAATGTTATCCACAACAAAATATGCTGTTAATAGGATGTATGGTTACCCCTAACGACCACACATGCTTCGCAGCGACGTGGCATGCTCTCTATCAGATGGTCCAAGAGCTCTTGTGGCAGCCGATCTCATTCCTCCGAAAGGGCAATGCGAAGGTCTTGGAGCGTCCTGGGTCGAGGCTGATGGGATACAATTCGCCTCCCCAATGCATCCCAGGCATGTTCTATAGGATTCAGATCCGCAGAACTCGCTGGCCAGTCTATGCGATGAATGTCTTCCCCAGCCAGGAATTGATCCATCAGAGCAGCGCGCTGTGCGGTCTGGCATTATAGGAAGTCTGGGCCAACCGCACCTTTGAACAGTCGAATATGTGATCTCAGTACCTCATCCCTATATCTCCGAGCGTTAACAGTTTTCCTCGGACCACCAATGAAGATATGCAGGTCCGTACGGCCATTCAACATGATGCCGCCCCACACCATGACACCACCACCACCATACTGGTCCCGTTCCAAGATGTTCCTGTGGTTGTACCGCCTACCCTGTGCAACGGGAATCGTTCCTCAAACGGAAGCGGGGTCCTTCTGTTCAGAGCACATGCTTCCATTCATCATGGTCCAGTTTCGATGTTGACGGCTCCATAGTAAACGGGCCCATCTCTATGCTGGAGTGAGCGGGACGCACACCGTTGGACGTCGGACAGACAGCCCTGATTTTCTGAGCCTCCGGTTACAGTTTTGCCGGGAAACGGCAACCCCTGAGCCGGCTGAAAGTTCCGCCGACATTTGTCTTGCAGGTGCACTCCGATTTCGTCGGGCGGTTAAGGCCAGATATCGGTCCTGCTATGGGGTGGTTACCCTTGGTCGACCTGGTACTGGACTACGACTAACATCTCCTATGTCTCTAAATCGTCTCCAAATCCTGAAAATGACACTTTGTGGCACATTCAAGGATATGGCGACTTCGGTCTGTGTCTGGCCTGCTTCCTGGCGGCCGAGTATTCTACCCTGGAAAACGGAATTCAAATGGCGTCGTAGTGCCATTATGTTGTCACGTTCACCACGAGACTACACTCTGCACACTATAGCAGGGCAAACACGACTGAGGGAATATGGGGCGCAGACACCGGCTTTGTTTACCTTGCGTTTACGCCGCTAATCAAAGCAGGGAACACTCCTTTCCTATACTTAGCGAACACGTAAGATTGCTAGGTGCATATGTCGTGGAATTTTCTGTTGCCCTGCTTAGTTGTAATTATTTTATGCTTAACGTTTGGACAATAGTGTAGATCAGTGCTTTCCAAAGTGGGTATCATGATAGCCAGGAGTATCACCTGGAGATTTATGGATTGCCACGAAGTCTTGGAAAGTGAAAGAGAGCAGTAATGAAATGTTCCCATTACAGTAAAGTTCACTGTGTATGAAGAAATAAATGAAGTATTTACAACTATCTGATGATGTATGTATGTTCAGTCCGTCAGCGATGCCGCTGGTGGGATCCTCAACAGCTCTGCCATCAGCTGTCATAGATGGCTTAGGCATCACTGAAGAGGCGTACTAGGGAAATAAGGAGTGAGGTAGTTTCCCGTTGCTTTTCTCACCGAGCCAGAGTTGCTATTACATATCAGTCTGCCAAGACCACTGAAATACATACACCAACCGACCCTATGAGCAACATTTTCACACCATTCATAGCAGGGACTGGCTGCATAAGGAAAGGCATTACTAGCATCGCTCATCTCAATCACTTTCATATTGTTAAAGCCAAGGATAAGGCAGAGACAGATCTATGAAAGTAACAAAATTGCTCTAGCCTGTACCAGAAGACATAGTGCACTGTAAACACTAGGTCCTGCCAGCAAAGGCATTTAAAAATTATAGGAACCTGAATTTAAGACACCAAGGAGATGATGTAGATCAATTCTGGATTTCATTTTTTGAAGATTTTCCACATATCGCTAAACGGGCTGCCGTAGTTTTGTTACTTCCTTCGTCAAAATATTCTTACAAAGCAAGTTTATCTGTCATGCCAAATATCATGCTGCTGAGAAATACTGATTGGATAAGACAAACGTTTCCCTTTGCACAAATCAAATGATCATAAATATGTCTCCCGGTCATGGCCATCTATCAACAGCTGTTAATTTCAGATGGCAACCAGCCGTAAGACATAGTCTGCATGGTTGCTAGGTAACATTGTCCGACCATCCATCCGTACCTTACATCACTGCCTACACGGTTGCTATGGTTACACTTCCGTGACACATTTTATCGCATTGCGTCACGTTACACGAATTTTCGGATGACCCCCTCTGTCAAAATATGGGAGTGAATCTATCCAATAGTCGGCTAAACATAAAATAAATTTGTAGGTCTCACCAAGCACGAATAAAATTCAGGGTGATTTTAGATTATTTTGTTTTCCTCTCCTTAGATTTTGTGTGTAAATGTTCCGTTTACGTCGTATATAATTAAAGGAGAAATAGGTTTATATTTGTTTTATTCATCGTATGAAGGGTACAACAGTGGCCCGTCATTATTTTTAATGTTGTGTGGCCTCCAGGGAAGCCTTCTGCTCGAGCCAGAAGAATTATCCAATGAAATTTAAAATCTCCAACCCGCCCGAGAATCATAAGGATCCCATGGACGAAAAGCCGGCATGGTAACCATATCCCCCCTCCCCCACAATCTCAATTCAACTATGTAGCCTGGGAAACGAAATATTCACAATGAATAAAAGCCGATGTGCATCAAATTACAACGGAAACTACAAACAGACAGTGGAACGAAATGTTCACCGAGGGAATACCGAAAAGCCATGTGAATCGAATTCATCGAGAAACCTGCTACGCATCCACACCTCGATTGTTAGGTGTGTTAGCGGCTGGCCGAAGGTGTTGATATATTTGATGAGAGTTTTTCCAGCTGACTCGCAGTTTTCTCACTCGCTCTGAAGCTGGCCATTTACATTTCCATATTTCAGAGTGGAGATTGCGCGAAAAATTGAAAACGATAATATCTCCGAAATTATGTACGAAAATTACATTCTATAAACGATAATTTAATCTTCATCAGTTGCTTGAGGGAAGTAAACAGTTTACTTTATAAAAGATTAACTATTGAATTTAAAAAATTGCTTTTAAATGTGGTGTTTATTACTGCAAATTGTAACATTAAAACAGTTGTAAAGGGTTACGTGTTAAAGACAGACATATGCTGTTGTGGACGTTTTCGTAGAACTTACTATGCTGAAAAATTCTTACCCTCATAACGATTTAGTAAGCGTAAGCCAAAAAATTCGCACGAATGGCAATTTTTTATTCGACTTCCTTCACTGGAATCGCTACTGCTCGGCTTCTGTTGGTCGTAGATGATTTTTTTGTATACATAAACCTTTCTTAGGTAATGCTTTGTAGAATGGTGGAAACCACATCAACCTCCATCAAGTGGTTTTTGAGAATATCCGTCACAAACAGACAGACAGACAGACAGACAGACAGACAGACAGACAGACAGACAGACAGACATGCAGGCAGACAGACATGCAGGCAGACAGACAGACAGACAGACAGACAGACAGACAGACAGGATCGAGGCCTTTATTTTGTACTATGTATATATATTATATTAATAGTGAAGGTTTAACGGTTAAAGGCACAACAATGTTTAATATAGATGTAAGTAAGTGTACGTGTTCTATAGCTAAACTCAGGATAAGATGTGATTCTCATTTCTAAATTATCTCATAATTTCTAAGTAGGACTATGGCTTGCTAATTTTGAGCCCCAGATTCACAGCGATGGTCTTGCTCAATATTATTTCTCTCCTCCACAATGCTGCAGACTTCCATTCGCCTTGTTTGCCTTCATGTTAGAAGCCATAAGATAATAGCTTCGCTCCCAGGACGCCTGAGTCTTCCTCTCCGGCCAAGCAATTTTCCTTGCGCATCGTCTACACTAAATTACGTTAAGGCTTCTCCCAGCCAAGAACATGGAACAAATAGTCGTTTAGAAGTAAAAAATGGGTCTGCTTTAATGTTTCTCATTGGAAATGAGGATTTATATTTGTGTGCTGATATAAATTATGGAAGAAATTAAATTTTTCTGTAACTGCCCTTTAGAAACATACATTCTGTTGTGATAAAATATTTCTTGCCGTAGATTCATAGGTTTAGTTCTATATCAACGGTAAGTACAATCACCGGGGTTAAGTCTACAGTATAGTGATGTGTAATTAATGTGATAGTCGTTATGTTGCTTTTTTTAAAACCTGAAACACGATATACGTAATTTATTCAGAAATTTCTACCATACTTTCATCCATTCATGATCTCAAGGCTAAGCTCTTTCGCAGCAAACGCGGAGTACTTTCTAGCTCTGTATAAGAACTGCAGTTCATTCCTGTAGTCAAGTACTTAAAAATAAGACTCCTTCTAATACATTCCTGCAATGTTTTTGCGAAGTAAGTCCCTATGTCCAGAGATGTACCCTAAAATCTTTGCCTTCCGTATTTCGAACACGTGAGTCAGATTTTTTATCAACTTCCTTGAAACTCTGGGTGATCTTACACTTCAATTGTATCCAGATTTTGGATCATTTTTGTACACATCCTCACCTTCGCTGCTTCCAACATTTGTTCTTCGGGCTTTTTTTCTAACGTCCAACTCATACATCCTTTAACAAGTACGATTCAGCGATAGCTCGTTACAAATGCCTTATATGTTTCGATATTTACGTACTGACTGGTTAGTGAATGGTTTTTGCTCTGGAAGGCTTTCTGTGCCACATCTATTCACCTGATGAATACTTGTGTTGTCACTGATAATTTTCCTTCCGAGAGACCAAAACTAGCTAACCAGCTGATTTTTTGAATTTTTGATCTCTAATCCATCCTGTCAATTTTGAATGACTTATAACTTGTATGTAGGTATGTTCAGTCCATCAGCGCTTCCGCTGGTGGGATCCTCAACAGCTCTGCCATCAGCTGTCATAGATGGCCTAGGCATCACTGGACAGGCGTACTAGGGAAATGAGGAGTGATGTAGTTTCCCGTTGCTTTCCTCACCGAGACAAAGTTGCTATTACATATCAGTCTGCCAAGCCCACTGAAATGCATCAAGCGACCCTATGAGCAACATTTTCACATCATTCATAGGAGGGACTGGCTGCATAAGGAATTGGCGTTACTAACATCGCTCATACCTCAGTCACTTTCATATTGTCAAAGCCAAGGATAAGACAGAGACAGATCTATGAAAGTAACAAAATTGCTCTAGCCTATACCAGAAGACACAGTGCACTGTAAACACCTGGTCCTGCAGCAAAGGCCTACTTATAACTTGCGTATCAAATATCGTGAATATTAGTGTGTCTTATTTGTTTGACTATTATAATATGAAGGGAGCCTTTGTTAAGCAATTCTCCCGCGGAGAGAAGGTAGCATCTGCTGTGTGATTTATGGCTTATAGTTTAATTGTGGGAGCGGATTGTATACCATTTGCTAGTTGCAATGAAGTGTAGACTCCCAGTTCCAGAAACATAGCTATTAATCAACTGCGGTTCAAGCCACACAGCTTGGTCGGAATTCGATTTAGGAATCCTTCGGGCTAAAAGCCAACAACCTACCACTCACCCATGTGCATGAAGGTGAATATTGATGATTTACACTTAGCTACCGCATGAACAGAAAACACATAACGTGTACACTCGACTAAATTTAGCAGACAATTTGTATATCTGAATCCAGTTCAGAGCAAACGGTGATTTGGAAATGAATATACTTGATATAGTGTTAAAAATAATAGATTTCCGTCAAACTACAGAGTTGGATTTAGAATCTGAACGGTGTACATTAAATTAATCTGCAGTATTTTTTTTTACTTTCTTTACCAAATCCGAGTATTAGATCTGTAATGATGTAAATACCAGTAGTATTAGATCTATACATTATTGAAATGTGTAACTATCGGTTGACAGTTACCTTACAGCTATGATATGAAATGAAACGTCACGGGCAGTTTCTCTATGATAAAGAAATTCTATTGAAGAAACCGGCTTTACACAAGGGTACAGTGTTGCTGCCCTTGGAATTGTCCAAAAATTGCGGCTTGTAGCATGTTACTAGGTTCTTCAAAATATAGTAGAATCATCTGCACGAGTGCAGCGAATTTGATTAGTTGAACAGATATATTTCATCTACAGAGATGTTCTGAATGGTAGCGATAAGAGAAATCTGTCAGTTAATGGACACTTTATAATGTCACATTATGTCTCTGATATTATTATACGAATTAATAGGAGTACCCGATAAATAGGTGAGTGGTGAGTTATTAACTCTTAACATTGAACAAAAATATGTAAAATGTTTTGTAATTTTCAAATGTTGGCAGTTTCTGAATGTAAGATAATTCAAGCTACCAAGCGTGTGGCCTTATTTGACTGTCCATGTCCTTATTACAACCACGGAACCTGTAGTCTGTAGTGAAATTCGAATCGCACGGATAAGTATTACTTGTCATAAACACCCCCGCTACAGTTCTTATGCATACCAAACCAAACCAAACCAAACCCCATGGCACTGCAGCCCTTGAAGGGCCTTGGCCTACCAAGCGACCGCTGCTCAGCCCGGAGGCCTGCAGATTACGAGGTGTCGTGTGGTCAGCACGACGAATCCTCTCGGTCGTTATTCTTGGCTTTCTAGACCGGGGCCGCTATCTCACCGTCAGATAGCTCCTCAATTCTAATCACGTAGGCTGAGTGGACCTCGAACCAGCCCTCAGGTCCAGGTAAAAATCCCTGACCTGGCCGGGAATCGAACCCGGGGCCTCCGGGTGAGAGGCAGGCACGCTACCCCTGCACCACGGGGCCGGCTCTTATGCATACAGTATTATATAAATAAGTGTTTACGCAGCGTAAGCCAAGAAAGAGTTAGTCTCATCATTTTCTTCGACTTGTTTCGTAGGACAATAATACTCTGCTTCCTTTCATTACAGTTCGATATTTAATATGTGCTCTTCGAAAGCTCTTCCAGCCTACACCGAAAACCACCTATATATCTATCTATCCGTTCGCGAGTTAAAACGGAACACCGATAAAGACATTGAGTTTTACATACACTGTTATCCAAACGGATCCCCAATGAACCCCTTCTGTGTGACGTCTGGTTATAAATCCCATCGTATATAAGTGCGGACACAATGCGTCAACTTTTTCGATGTAATTTCTGGTTGAATGAGTCAATGTAGGAAACTGGGTGATTTCGAACGGAACGTGATATTTAGGGGCTCACAAGTTCGGCATTCCATGAGAGTGATTTCACGGGAGATCCATACGACCAGATCCACTTTTATACTGTATTTCAGAAGGTATAACTTCGAGCGCCTACCGCCCATAGGTTTGAACGCAAGGTACGGCCTTCAGTTCACCAATCACACTCGGGGATCCAGTGTGCTGTTGACACATGATTGGGTGTCACTAACTGGGTGTCAACATTCCGCAGGATACGCACCTGTGATTGGTTGCCCCAAGGCAGTGCCTTGCGTTCAAACCAATGCAGCGGCGGGAAGTGCCTAAAGGTATACCTTCAGAACTATAGCGATGTTATTATGGAGTGGAAAAGTCAAGGAGGTACTGAACCCAATCATTGCTATGGTAAGGACCACCGAACTCTAAAGCACACTATAAGAGCCAATCGTCAGACATCCTTGTCAATTGTTGCAGAAGACTTCCGCTGCAGGTTACGGACAAAGCTCAGCGACTGGAAGATACGTTGAGAGACGATAGGACTCACTTTTCAGGGTCATGCTGCTGAAGGAAGCCACTGATCACACAAACGAATGCATGACGTATATGAGAGTGGTGCAAATAATGCCGTCATTCGTCTGTTGATCAGTGGAGGAATATTTTATGGAGTGATGAGTCATGTAATACGCTGTAGGACTCAGAAGAGCGTGGCTGGAAACATACGATGCCTGGCGAATGATATTTACCCGAGTGTATTGTGGCAACAGTGAAATACATTGGAGGTGGTGTAATGGTCTAATTACTAGTTTTGGACTCGATGGCACAATGACCGTAGTTGTTTATGAAACACAGTTTAGAGAATAGTATACTTCCCACAATAGTTTGGAATTGGACCTCTTCAGTATCAGCATGATAATGTTTCTGTTCGAAAGCAAAGGCCCGCTACATCGTGGTTCGAAGTAAATCAGGTGGATGTGTTTGACTGGCCTGGTCAAAGCCCCTACTTTAACCCTTTCGAAGTCCGACTCGTTGGCTGAATTGCCAGCGTACTGGCCTTCGGTTCAGAGGGTCCCGGGTTCGATTCCCGGCCGGCTCGGGGATTTTAACCTTAATTGGTTAATTCCAATGGCCCGAGGGCTGGGTGTTTGTGCTGTCCCCAACATCCCTGCAACTCACACACCACACATAACACTACCCTCCACCACAATAACACGCAGTTCCCTACACATGGCAGATGCCGCCCACCCTCATCGGAGGGTCTGCCTTACAAGGGCTGCACTCGGCTAGAAATAGCCACACGAAATTATTATTATTATTATTATCATTATCATCATTATCATGATCCAATTACATTCTAAAACAATACTATTTTCTTCAAATTAACCCAGTTATTTCTGGATTCACTGGAGCTACACAGCCTAAATTTGATTTTGAACGAGGTTTAAGGTTCGATGCCCTTCCTGACGCCAAGTGAATTTTGATATGAATATCTCAACCAAGGATTGACCGGGATTAGAACCCCACCCTTTTGGGTGGAGAGCCAGCAGCTAAGCCACTGAATTATTCAGTCTCTCTTCATAACAATAATATAATTCCCGAAAAGTCGACTGTTCAACTCTGGTAGACTAGTACATTTTCCACAGCTAGGTTCTGAACCTGCCTATTGTGTAAATACCTACCACGTGGGACTTATACAGTTCATCCAGTTAAACATATATTCCCTAAAGCAATATTGTGAAACGTAAAATTTTGTTGACTTTGGGTAAGTGTTTATAGCATGTGACGCAATTCACTGGAATTGGAATGGTTACCATGGTACAACTTGCAGCATTTAATTGTGGTGAATCGTTTCAATGTATGTGTATAAGAGTGTGAAAATGACATTTCAATAATCAACTGTTCCAACTACATTTAATAAACAAGTCCGTAGGAAATTGTTTTGCTCTGTGAACATTCTGATAATCGTGTAACTCTCAGAAGAGAATTCAAAATTAATTACAGATGCATAATGTATTACTTAATATACTATGTTGTTTCAGAGCATAACTTTCGGAATTTTTGAGACAGAATTGATATGTTTACGTCATAGAGCCAAACACTAATATCTTCTTCTTCTTCTTCTTCTCCTTCTGCTTCAAGACGAACTGGACTTACGAGGGCTACCCACCAAGTAAGCCTATTGCCCAGAAAATATGCTCAGTAAAAAAAGGGGTGGAAATAAGCGAACATACTGTATGTTCACAGACACTCAACCCGCTTCCGATGTGCCTTAAGTGCTTAGAGCTCACCAAGTTCAAGAGACACGGTCACCGCGACTCCACACTTTTGCGCACCATGTTTAAATCCCGATTATTTTTCGTTTTGTGTTTATTCACTTAACTACTTGTGTCCATTGAAGAATACTACACGAATGTTTAATATCAAGTTAATGGATAAAAGAGCGTTATATTCATTGTAAAACTACAACTCTGTTTCGCAATAATTTTTGTGTACACTGACTGACAGAGCAAATGCAACACCAAGAAGGAGTGGTCAGAACTTTATGCCAATTGCAGGGTAGACTGACGTCACTGAGGTATGCTCATGATGTGAAATGCGCCGCTGTGCTGCGCACGTAGCGAACGATAAATGGGACACGGCGTTGGCGAATGGCCCACTTCGTACCGTGATTTCTCAGCCGACAGTCATTGTATAACGTGTTGTCGTGTGCCACAGGACACGTGTATAGCTAAGAATGCCAGGCCGCCGTCAACGGAGGCATTTCCAGCAGACAGACGACTTTACGAGGGGTATGGTGATCGGGCTGAGAAGGGCAGGTTGGTCGCTTCGTCAAATCGCAGCCGATACCCATAGGGATGTGTCCACGGTGCAGCGCCTGTGGCGAAGATGGTTGGCGCAGGGACATGTGGCACGTGCGAGGGGTCCAGGCGCAGCCCGAGTGACGTCAGCACGCGAGGATCGGCGCATCCGCCGCCAAGCGGTGGCAGCCCTGCACGCCACGTCAACCGCAACCGCCATTCTTCAGCATGTGCAAGACACCCTGGCTGTTCCAATATCGACCAGAACAATTTCCCGTCGATTGGTTGAAGGAGGCCTGCACTCCCGGCGTCCGCTCAGAAGACTACCATTGACTCCACAGCATAGACGTGCACGCCTGGCATGGTGCCGGGCTAGAGCGACTTGGATGAGGGAATGGCGGAACGTCGTGTTCTCCGATGAGTCACGCTTCTGTTCTGTCAGTGATAGTCACCGCAGACGAGTGTGGCGTCGGCGTGGAGAAAGGTCAAATCCGGCAGTAACTGTGGAGCGCCCTACCGCTAGATAACGCGGCATCATGGTTTGGGGCGCTATTGCGTATGATTCCACGTCACCTCTAGTGCGTATTCAAGGCACGTTAAATGCCCACCGCTACGTGCAGCATGTGCTGCGGCCGGTGGCACTCCCGTACGTTCAGGGGCTGCCCAATGCTCTGTTTCAGCAGGATAATGCCCGCCCACACACTGCTCGCATCTCCCAACAGGCTCTACGAGGTGTACAGATGCTTCCGTGGCCAGCGTACTCTCCGGATCTCTCACCAATCGAACACGTGTGGGATCTCATTGGACGCCTTTTGCAAACTCTGCCCCAGCCTCGTACGGACGACCAACTGTGGCAAATGGTTGACAGAGAATGGAGAACCATCCCTCAGGACACCATCCGCACTCTTATTGACTCTGTACCTCGACGTGTTTCTGCGTGCATCGCCGCTCGCGGTGGTCCTACATCCTACTGAGTCGATGCCGTGCGCATTGTGTAACCTGCATATCGGTTTGAAATAAACATCAATTATTCGTCCGTGCCGTCTCTGCTTTTTCCCCAACTTTCATCCCTTTCGAACCACTCCTTCTTGGTGTTGCATTTGCTCTGTCAGTCAGTGTATTTATTAACTTATATGCAGGGTGATTCAGCTAAGTTATCCACCTGTTCTGTTAAAGATATAAACATTCTTTTTTAAAATTCTTAAATTGTGTTTAGGGGCTCATAAATTCCTGCCCTATCCCTCTCGATCATAAGTGTAATTACAGAGAAACGGTAGCAACTTTGTTACTTTAAATGGGGCTAAACGATTTTCACCAAATAGAATACTTTAGAATCGAGCGACAAATTCGGTGATGTGCCTATTTTGCAAATCAGATGAGTACTTCTTGAGGTTTTGAAAATTTCTGGTGAATCTGAGAAGAACTCTGTCACAAGGAGCATCTTATGCATGAACTGCATTATTGTAATGGTAGTCCGAAAGAACATCGAAGCTAATTAGTTTTGACAGCGTGACATAAAGGGAGCGTGGGCATGCTCTTTATACACCGTACCACTATCCTTTAAATGCGGCATTTACAGCTTTAAAGATGGCGTTAAGGCAAAAGAGCTAACGGGATTGGAAGAGGTAGATTTGGGAGATTTTAAACGTTAAAATAGAAAATTCTGTTTTGGGTCAAAAATTGCATAATTTATGTCCCCACTCCCCTCAAGTGATTGCCTGCTCTATGCGTCGCGCTTACGACGTTGGCATTCTAATGAAATTACATTGCGTTGCAAGCATTATGTTTGTACTTCTAACGTTAATCTCGATGTAGCAAGTAGATGGGGCATTTTCAAGGTACTCTTATGCCAAATTATCAAATACGATCATGCCAATATTTGGCTTCATTTTGGAAGTATCTTCACAAATAGTAACATAATATCATCAGTGTACCGCGAACTCCATACCTTATCAGGCTAAATTTATTTCAGTACTTTGCTGAATTGAATTATTGAATTATTTGTTAAACGAATATTGATAGATGACATTTTACGAAATATTTTGTAGATTAAGTGTTATTTTTATGTGTTTCACTTTTCTTTATAAATTATCTTCTTTCGAGTTAATTAAACTAATTTTTGACTCCGCATGCCGATTGAGCTGACCTTGAACTTAAAACGACATCTAGAGTGTCACTATTCATCACGGTGACCCCTAAAACTATGGATTCTACATTCATATTTTTCGTTTTCTATTATTGTTTTATTTCACCCCCTTTTAACCTGCTCCTTAGGGGTGATAAGGGTGTCTTTCTCCCCAGACACACGCACACACACACACACACACACACACACCAGTATTTTTTTTTCAGATATTAAGTCATATGCGTACGAAATTTGGTTCGGAGCTATGCTGGAACACACACACATCCATCCTTAATCTCTGTCATTTTGGACACAATCTTTTTTCTACCTTATCGCTCCCACATGCCTATAGGGCTGAACATGGACTAAAACGACATCTAAAGTGTCATGAATCGTCTCAGCGAGCCCGAAAAGTATGGATTCTACATTAATATTGGCCGGGCTGAGTGGCTCAGACGGTTAAGGCGCTGGCCTTCTGACCCCAACTTGGCAGGTTCGATCCTGATTCAGTCCGGTGGCATTTGAAGGTGCTCACAATACGTCAGCCTCGTGTTGGTAGATTTATTGACACGTAAAATAACTCCTGCGGGACAAAATTCCGGCACGTAGGCGTCTCCGAAAACCGTAAAAGTGTAGTTAGTTAGTGGTACGTAAAACAAATAACATTATTTTATTTTTATTATTAAATACTATACGTTAATATTGGCAGTTTTCTCTTGTTTGTATACTTCACCCCCTTTCACCCCCTCTCCTACGTGTTCTAGGAGTGTCTTCCTCCCGCAGTAGATTTGTTCCAGATAAGTCATACATGTATCATGTTTGATCGAAAGCTATGCTGGAACATACATACTTACATCCATAATCTCGGTCATTTTGGACATTCCTGCTCGATTGATATGGTAGCATTCAGGGTTACATCAAACAACTTATCTGCCTCTGTCGATTCGTGGTAGAGTGTCGGCCTCCGGATCCCAAGATAGCGGGTTCAAACCCGGCAGAGGTAGTCGGATTTTTGAAGGGCGGAAAAAAGTCCATTCGATACTCTATGTTGTACGATGTCGGCACGTAAAAGATCTCTGGTGATACATTTGGTATTTACCCGACAAAATTAATTAAATCTCAACCAAAGACGCCCAAGAGAGATTCGGTTTACTCGGTCTGCCATCTAGTGGGCCTAGAGTAAAACGGAACGTCGAGATTGACGAGCAGACAGCCAGATGGCTTCAAATCGAAATGTCTGCACACGGTAGCTGAGGCCATACGATTATTATTATTATTATTATTATTATTATTATTATTATTATTATTATTATTATTATTATTATTATTATTATTATCAAACAAGTCTACGGACTGACGACAAAAGCAATAACACGTTATAACTATTACCATAATACACTTTCCCGTCATGGCTGTTCTGAATTATTTAATTCCCAATATAATATTATGTCGTAAAACGTACTGCTTGTGGTAGTACCGTAGTCAAACTTCAATTAGTGATGCTGTAGCATGTGCATCCAGTTCTCTTTTTATTTGCTTGCTCCAAACAGCGGAACATTGCCAGACCGGCAATTAACCGGCAGAATAATTGTGTGGGGGCATACAGTGTTTGTGTTACAACTATCGATATCTACATCGACATTTTACACTACATTAACACCACATGCAGTTAGCACATTTCAGTCTCATGGTGGTTTCCTGCCTCGAAGCCCTGGCTTTACATTTATTGTCAACTTGGCCGACACCCAAGTACATGACTTAGTTCCGAATTCATATGTAGGGAGGATATGAGCAGCATCCTTCTGCAATAAAAATCTATTCATGAAAGAACTGTGCTCTGGTTTATCAGCGTGTAACGTCTGTTCCGTACCTTGCTTTTTATCATTATAAAGTTGAGTTACAAGAGTCTATAGTATGTTATAATTTCTTACATTTTGTCTGTCTGTCTCTTAATAAATCACGTAAATACTGGTAAATGTAATTTTTATTAATTCTGTATTTAATTTATGTAAGAGGAACAAATGTTATTTCGTCTGCCTGGAATTTCAGATTACCACAAAAACCCAGAATACCATAATATGTATTGTATAAGGATGCTACATGCTTCTGCAGGCGAAACTTAGTGTTTACAGTGCATTATGTCTTCTGGTATGCGATAGAACAATTTTATTACTTTCATTGACATGACACAGTCTATTTTTTTCTATTTGTTTAACGTCGCATCGACACAGATAGGTCTCATGGCGACGATGGGATAGAAAAGGCCTAGGAAGTGGAAGGAAGCGGCCGTGGCCTTAATTAAGGTACAGCCCGGGCATTTGCCTGGTGTGAAAATGGGAAACCACGAAAAACCTCCTTCAGGGCTGCGGACAGTGGGGCTTGAACCCACTATCTCCCGATTACTGGATACTGGCCGCACTTATGTCACCTCTTATCCTTGGCTTTGACAATATGAAAGTTACTGAGACATGAGCGATGCTAGTAATGCCATCCCTTATAGAGCCAGTCCCTGCTATAAATGGTGCGGAAATATTGGTCATAGTGTCGGTTGGTGCAAGCATTTCAGTGGGCTTGGCTGAATGATAGTAGTAACATCTAGATAAGTGCGGAAAGCAACGGGAAACTACCTCACACCATTTTTTCCTAGAACGCCTCCTCATTGATGCATAGGGCATCTGTGACAGGTAATGGTGGAGCTGTTGAGGATCCAACCTACCTTACGGCTGAGAACTGAACATACATGCGTACATTCATACATTCATACATACATACATACATACATACATACATATATTCATACATACACACATAATATGTTGATACAATGTGTTGGGTCATCCAATTACCTTGGAACTGGAGTGGCGTCTGGGAGCGACTCAGCCGACAGTTGGTTGCGCTGGAGGGAGAGTAGCCTGCGGCGACTACCTGTTCGGGTTTTGTCTCGCAACACAGTTTGTTACGTGTTTAACACCTATGTGCAAAAGCGAAGTGAGAATAAACAGATAATAATAATACGAATAAGAATTATGTATGTATGTATGTATGTATGTATGTATGTATGTATGTATGTATGTATGTATGTATGTATGTATGTATGTTGGGTATTCAGCGAGAAGGCTGGTTTGATCCACCACAGCTCCACCATTAGCTGTCATAGATAGCCTAGGTGTCACTGAAGAGGCGTACTAGGGAAATGAGGAGTGAAGTAGTTTCCCGTTGCTTTCCTCACTGAGCCAGAAGTTGCTATTACACATCAGTCCGCCAAGCCCAGTGAAATGCATGCACCAACCGACCCTATGTGCGATATTTTCACACCATTCATAACAGGGACTGGCTGCATAAGGAACGGTATTACTGGCATCGCTCATACCTCGGTCACTTTCATATCGACGAAACCAAGGATGAGACTGAAACAGGTCAATGAAAGTAACACATTTTTTTCTACCCATACCAGAAGACAAAATTCACTGTAAACACTACATCCTGCCAGCAAAGGCATATTAATAATAATAATAATAATTTGACCGAATGAGTTGGCCGTGCAGTTAGGGGCGCACTGCTGTGAGTTTGCATCCTGGAGATTGTGAGTTCGAACCCCACTGTCGGCGTCCCTGAAGATGGTTTTCCATTATTTCCCATTTGCACACCAAACAAATGCTGGGGCTGTACCGTAATTAAGGCCACGGCCACTCCCTTCTCACTCATAGTCCTTTCCTATCCCATTGTCGCCATAAGATCTATCTGTGTCGGTGCGGCGTTAAGCAAATTGTACAAAAGTAATAATTTGAATGAAAACTGAAAGAACAGAAGCTATGACAAATAATATTGGAAAGAAAAGCCAGAGGTGTTGAAATAAACTGTTCAGCATTTGCAGATGATTTTGCCATACTTTCAGAAAACCTGAAAAATGAATCAATACAATTCAATCACTTGGAAGAAATAGCCAACAGATCAGGTTTAATATTTCTGAAGAGAAAACCAAATTTATGACAAATATAAAAAATTCTCCAGAAATTCTTATAACAGAAATTGGTTGTATAACGAAGGTAAAAACAATCAGATATTTGGGAGAAACTATTCAAGAAAATGGTTTGGAAATGTCCGTTCTAGAAGAAAGGATACACAAGATGGCAAGAGCATGTGGTATAACTAGGAATATCTGCAACAAAAAGTGTATATCTAAAAACCTCAAAATAGAACACTACAAAACTAGTCAAATGGTAATGTTATACGCGAGTGAATGTATAGTACTTAATTATAAGCTGAGTAAATGACTGGTAGAAGTGCCGGAAAGGAAATTTACACGGAAAATACTTGGCCTGCTAAGAACTACAGAACTCTGGAAATCAAACAGTAATGATGAAATATACCGGGACATAGAAAACTAAACAGAAACAATGCGGAAGGGGCGATTGGTATTTTATGGACATTTATACAGAATGTATGGCAACAGGTTAACCAAACATCTTCAAATATCTTTGGAGGAAGTCAAGAAAGATTTGGAAATAAACAATATAAGAGAAGCAGCAGCAAGAGAGAGAGAGAGAGAGATTTAGAAAGAAAGTGTTAAAAATGGAAGGTTTCCAAGGTCGGGAGGGAGTGAAAACAGACTAAAATGATTCAGGGAGAAGAAAAGGAGACATAGTGAGCAGATGGAGTATTAGAGGAAGAAGAAGGAACAAAGGATTAAGCATTGAAATTGTTACCTAGTCCCTAGAAGACCAAAACGCGGAAAGAAATAATAATAATATTAACAATAAGAAAAGAAGCATATGCCTATTATTCTGTTCCATATAGAGTGTTCATTTACGATCCATGTGTCTGTACAGGATTCGCTCCTTCTGTTAGGAGATTATTACAAGAGAAATTCCAAGGTGTTCGAGTACTAAGTCCTGGGACGGTCCACAAATTAGTTTATGCATTTTGTGGAACAGAAAATATCAATGACAAGGATCCAAGAAAGCGATGTACGGTACTAAGACAAGAAATTCATGCCGACATTGGACAACCCCTAAAGAATTTCCTAAGAAACCTCTTAGCCGTCTTTCACAGCCAACGGGAATTTCATAGGGTTCATAGGGCTACGAAGTTACTAAATTTAACACAATGTACTATGGTGGAAGAACTAAAAGCGGGTGATCCTATGAGCAGGGTTAGATTTACTGAATGGGTTCCGAACAAAGAGCATGACCGAAAAATTTACCCTAATCTCATTTTTTTCTCATGCGAATAGTGTTTTAATTTACGTGGGTACGTAAATTCTCAAAACAGGCCAATATTGAAGTACCTAAAACCCTCATTTGCTTCGTGAGGAACCTCTTCATCATGAGGAAGTAGGCATTAATTTTAAAGTGCATTAGAACTTATCAGGTAATCACTTTAACTTACTCTTGTATTGCGTAGCCGGTGGGAAGCTTCAGTCTCGTCTCAGCTGCGGTTCTGCCTTAATTGAATGGCCCTGTATAATTGGTAGGCGTTTCATATAAGATAATCTGGAAGTTCCGAAGCTGAATGAGAGATAGAAGTAGTGATGGCAATTAAGAAAACTTAGAGCCCCTTATCACATCTAAGATCATACTCCTGAGGACGTTGACAGAGAAACCTTGTTGAGTCAGTGTCTTGTAGCGCCTCTGGCACCAAAGAGTAAGATTTGAACTCTCCATTTGTTTAATGATAGAGGGCAGGCAGAGGTTATATATATCTCCCTTTTCTGTTGGTCAATGATCGTCTCAAACCGGACCATTGGGTCGAATAGGTAGGCTGCATAGTGATATTGACTGGTTAAATCTCTTTTTTGAGTTGGTTTCTGAAACATGATTTAGTTGTTTAAACACTTGTCATTTCTCCAAATGCAGGAATGCTTCCAGTACAGTCCGCACTGTGTAATGATGTCAGCTCCTTTACAGTTCACCTTTCACGCAGAAGCCTAATACATGATCAGAAATTAGGAAGAAATGTTTTTAAAGCCACACTAGCAGAGTACAAACAGGAATGGCCAAAATGCTTAACGTATAAGAAGCAGTAATAGGCAAGTGCATACTCAAAATTAAACCATGAAAGCTCGTGGTAACGGGAGCATATCTGGTATCAAAAAGAGGATGACAATGGCTAATATTTTATTTCTGTACATTGAAGGAAATATTGCCCAGAAATACGGAAGGTCTTTGTAAACATTTTCCACTGGACTGTGCTAGTAATCGGGAGAGAAAGCTGGACTCAAGGAAGGAAAGAAAGTGGGAGAAAATATGTAAGCAGTAGAAATGTGAATACTGAGGAAACATTGTGTAAAAATATAACAAGAAGCGTTGGGAGAGGTTGATAAAAATAAGATCTCATCGGTGAAGTTTCAAGCAGGAGGTTTGTTCGCCACATTGCACGGTATAGTGACTTCCTTCGTAGGAAAGAATTGCCGGAAATATGAGGAAATAAAAAGTATTATTTCAGTTTGCTGACGAGGATGTACTGCAAGTCTTACTCTAAATTTAAAATGTTTAACTCCAGAGACAAGACTTTGTCTTTATGTGTATATAGAGTACTCAGTTCGAAGACTAGTTAGATCCTTAACAGCTCCACCATGAATAGGCTAATCAAGAGAAATGTTTTCCGTTGCTTTCCTCATCGAGTGATAAGTGGTTATTACGCTGCAGTCTGCCAATCCTACTGAATAGCACTTAAAAACCGACCGTATGAGTGACATTTTTCAACATCGATAACAGAGACTGGCAGCATAAAGAGTTATGTTACTGACATCAATCATACTTCAGTCACTTTTATATTGTCGAAAAACCAAGGATTAAACTGAAAAACGTCCATGAAGCTGACAAATATTTTCTAGTCCATATCAGAGGACATAGTACACTGTAAACACTAGGCCTCGTCAACAAAGACACACTTCGACTTCAGTAAAATGTTACGTGCCAAACCTGTCTTGGCCACCTTTGTTATTTCATGGAAGGAATGAGTAAATCATGCAGGAAACCTCCTAGGGGACTCGAAGATTTGGCCACCCTCTCCCCTCTATTGCTCTTCTTGTCTGGTTTCCCCCTGTACCTTCTCTAACATTAAACGACATCGTTTCCATTCTGCACGGTCCCCGAATATTTTAGTACTCCATCATCAGGATATAAAACGGACGCTAGCGCGAATAGTCAACGAGTAGTTTGAACTTGCAGTTGTTAGTGTTGGTGTGGTGGATGTTCCGTCGGGGTCTGTGTCAGAAGATCGTCACACTGAAGTGTAATTGGAGTACTGTGTGTGCTGCCTTGTAGTACTGTGTGTGGAACAGTTGGTTTGAACAGAGTTGAACCACTACCAACTGTCGTTGTTGTATAGTGCTCATTAGCCCTGTTGAGGTGTTTCTGTTGTGTAACCGCTGATTGGTTCTTAGTGTTAAGTTTTTCACTGTGTGGAGTAGTCACATATTCTGCGAGTTAATTGAATTTACTGTGTTGACTATGTCATTTTCCGGATTAATCTGCAGTCAAACCAAGGAACAGTCACCGGTATCCGTGATCGTTAGCAGAGGACATAGTGCACTGTCAACACTATGTCTCGCCAGCAAAGGCGGACCTTGGCTTTAGTAAATTGTTACCTGTCAGCGCTGTCGTAGTTCACTTAGTTATTTCCTGGAAGTGCTGAGTAAGTCAGGTCGTGAACCTCCCTGCCAGCCTGGTTA
This sequence comes from Anabrus simplex, assembly GCF_040414725.1. Classification (NCBI taxonomy): domain Eukaryota; kingdom Metazoa; phylum Arthropoda; class Insecta; order Orthoptera; family Tettigoniidae; genus Anabrus; species Anabrus simplex. Next base: position 27,322,537 of record NC_090273.1, on the reverse strand, counting down.
TGTCGCCAACCTCTCCTCCCTATCATTATTGTGTGTTCGAGCCTGTCTGAGTGCAACTGCTGATTGAACTGACTGAGCGTGTGAATCTAAGTGGAAGTAAAATGAGAGCTGTCAATCAGGATTTTCGCCCTGTCAGATAATTCCAGGCAGTACTTCTACCTACTCTTACTTTTTAAATAGACAGCAGTTAGTGGTCATTTACGGTTGTACATATATATATGCGCCTTTGTGCCATTTCGGTCATCCTCAGTTAAATTAAATTAGAGATGGATTGAATGGCTCAGACGGTCAAGGCATTGGCCTTCTGACCCCAACTTGGCAGGTGCGATCCTGGCTGTCCGTTGGTATTTGAAGGTCTCAAATACGTCAGCCTCGTAAAGGAAGATTTACGAGCTCGTACAAAAACTCCTCCAGGAGTCTCGCCGGTATCTCGCCGTCTCAGAATACTGAAAATTGTAGTTAGTGGGAACGTAAATCCAATGATATTATTATTATTATTATTATTATTATTATTATTATTATTATTTTTATTATTATTATTATTATTATTATTATTATTATCATCATCATTATTAATTCAGTTAGGTCGGTAAAACAGAGAGTCTTTTATTCGTAACAGTATGATAAGGACTGTTGGGTTCGAATTTAGAGGAACGTCTGAAAGTAAATAATGAAATGTCTCCGTTATTATTAGTCCTATCTAAAAACTGTACACAAAAAATATACTACATATCATTTTGTGTCTCATGATATACTTTTACTACGAATATAAACAGAAATGGAATGAGCAATATAAATGAAAATGGAAACCTCCAACCTGTTTTTCCAGTCGGTGACCAGGTCAGGGATGGAATGAAAAAAGGCCCCATCATGCGGCGAGGATAAAAATTGTGCCGGCTGCCGAGGCCTGTCGCACTCCTCTGGGGGAATGATTAATGACTGGCATATGAGATGAAATGATGTTGGACAATGTTGCTGGAATGAAAGATGACAGGGAAAACTGGAGTACCCAGAGAAAATCCTGTCCCGCCTCCGCTTTGACCAGCACAAATCGCACATGGAGTGACCGGGATTTGAACCACGGAACCCTGAGGTGAGAGGCCAACGCACTGTCGCCTGAGCCACGGGGGCTTGTAATGAGGGAAATAAATATGAAATTCAAACGATGAACTGGCGCTTGTTATGTGCCTAGCAGTTTACTCAGGTCACGGCTGACTTGATGCGTCGCTCTAGCTAGTTCAAGGAGCGCATCGAGGGATCCAGTCGGCCGTGCTCAGGTTCATTAGTTTCTTGCCGGTCCTTGTAGAGTGCAGACGTATACATTAATTCAACATTATCGATTTTTCAAAAAGATGCAGTCGGTTCAGTGAGGAAGCCATTAATGTCCAGCCTTCGACAGCAGAATATTCTTCCAACAATTATTACACTTCACACGAAACGCCAAAGACTTCCCAAATGGAAATTGCGGACGTGGACAAAATGCTTCAAAATCACCAACGCAGTTCTTGTAACACTGATTGTGATTTTCTTATCCCAGGTACATCCGAACTGCATTCATACGTTAGCCACTATCGGAGGTACGACACCCTTCCAATTATATTCCTGGCCAGAGTGACAAAAAGGTAGTTTATTTTCTGTAAGCTGATAACCTTGATTTGCAATACAGAATGTTTATTTTAAGGCCAGACCAATGTCTTTGCAGTTTGGGTCACGTAATTGTCAGCTTGCATTCGGCTGATAGTGGGTTGGAATCCCACTGTCAGCAGACCTGAAGATGGTTTTCCATTCTCACACAAGGCAAATATACACTCAGCACTTAATCAAAATTCCCTTGGTTGAAATATGATGAACATATTCTGCAGCTGGTAGAATTCCAAGTATTCATCTCTTCGCCCACCGGTTTTTCACAGTTCACGCCTTTAGAGAATGTATAGAACTAATAATTCTTTGCCGGCCATTTTTTTTTTGCAGTTGAGTGTACCTCACTTATGGCCACGGTCGTTTCCTTCCCAGGCGGAGCCGTTAATATCCCATCATCACTGTAAGACCTGTCAGTATCGGCGCAACGTAAAGAAAAGTGAAAGGAAAAAATAATGTCAGTATTGTCACGTATTGTGATTTCCCGTGGTTTCCCATTTTCACCACAAATAAAGTACGGAGCTGTACCTTGATTAAGGCTGCGGCTGCTAATTTGAAGAAATAACTAAATGAAAATATCGCATCATCATATTCAATTTTCATTCGATGCTCCACCATGTGATGTTGATCATATCTACCATTCACTCATACCCATACTCGTCCTTCAGGAATCATTGTTAAATGTATTTCATTCTATTTAATTAACATTCTAAATTGCCACGCACAAGGTTTCACTTACGTGATATTTCTGCTGTCCTGACTGGACTCTATTGAAGTTGGTGTGATTTGTTGTGTATAATAATATTATTAATATATTTAATGTGCGAAAGAGAGAGTTAAAAGTTCAATTTATATTTAGTATAATAATACCACAGCTGTAAAATATGTAAGAGTTAATTACAAGATTATTTTTTAAAGTATTAATGCTATTATAAGAGTTAGTATGTATATAAGACACAGAGTTCTGTAAATATCTAAACAACGTAATGAGTGATAAATACTACTACTACTACTAACTTCCCCTTTCCAATCGTAGTCGAAAGCCTTCAATGTGTTAGTGCAACGTTAAACCACTAGCAAAAAGAAAAGGAAATACACTATATGATAAAAGGTATACGGACACCCGTATATCGTGATGGTATAAAATGGGGGTTGTATTGCTCACTGCGACTACGATACAGCAATATAGGTCGGTCGGGTTAGCTTGGTGACTTCCAACGTGGGGTAATCTTTGGCTGCCACATAAGCAAAATCTGCAAGAGGAATTTCTAACGTTACAAGTGTACCCAAATCTACTGTCAGTTCTGTAACTGTAAAGTGGAACAGTGAATGTACAACCGAATCACAAGCATGAACTGTTCGGCAACATATACCGGCACCCAGAGATCAACGAACATTAAAGCCTCCTTAGAGGTACACTAGTAGAACTGAGACAATTTATTGCACCGTTGAAAAATGATATTGTCACTAAATGTCAAACGATAGAAAGTACTTCAAAAACAAAATGAGAGTGTAAATAATGTAATTTGGATCAAAATTCCAAAAAGTGTGTTCTTGGAAATGTATACTCTTCATTTTGTAGCATACGATTATATCGCTATATACAAAGAAAATAGTGAGGATATACGTGAAGTGATATTTGCTCCTGTCTTTAGTACAAGGAAGAAGTTGCATGGATCAACTGAAAAATTCTCCAATTTATTGGAACAGTGCATTGATGATAATGTTAACAAAATAATTAATATTTCATTGCTATAAAAGGTGATAGATAATTCAAAATTTTGTAATGAATGTTGAAAAATGATATTGTCACTAAATGTCAAACGATAGAAAGTACTTCAAAAACAAAATGAGAGTGTAAATAATGTAATTTGGATCAAAATTCCAAAAAGTTTGTTCTTGGAAATGTATACTCTTCATTTTGTAGCATACGATTATATCGCTATATACAAAGCAAATTTAACATGATACAATTTTATGTGTGCTGCAGAAGATAGAAGTAATGCCCGAAAAATACATGGTCAGTGCTTTGATGTCGATAGACAATAACAGGAAACGGAATACTGAAAGGAAAGAAAAGGAGTATAAAAGGCATGCTGGACAAAGAATGAAAGGTGTAGAAAGAAGGCTAGATAATGAGATGTTTACTGAATACGAAAATCCCTCTTATGATGCTGGACTCAACTAGAAAGTTAGTTAAATTTTGAACCTCATTTTCCACAAGTTTACTTTTTTGGCATATAAGGAACATTTTATCTTAAATTTTTAGAAACAGAGACATCACATTTTCAGGGATTGTAGAATATTCTCCTTTCCACACAGCCTTTTTGCCCTACTTAATTGATGACAGATTTTATGTCAAAGAAACTATGTCAAAAATATGTTAATTATTTTCAGTAACAAATTGATTAATATCTTCCAAGGAAATGCCAATACATTGAAATTCCTATGGAACATCTTGGTAAATAAATGTAATATACTACTGCAAACGGTTCATCATTCTGGTGTTAATACACTAGCGGAAATGGAAAGTGTTACACCATGAAGTGCCACTCCGATATTAATCAAACTTTGTGGAGATGTTCACCAATAACAGGTATTAAATGATTAAACGTTCAGTCCATTTGGAACGTTCCATCATAATCATTATTAGTATGAGGCATGACCCCCCCCCACGGGCATGAGCACACTCTTGTATTCTTCGTGGCATGGAAGCAAAGAACTTCCGAATGCCATCTTGAGGAAGTTCTTACCATGCCTGAAACACATGCTGTTTCAGTTCTTGAATATTGCTGGATGGAGGCTGGTATGGACTTATACGTCTTACCATCATATCTCAGACATTCTCTAAGAGTGGCAGATCAGGATACCGGACAGGCCAGTCAAGGATCCGTACATTCATTAAGGCGTTTCTGGTGTGAATTTCAGTGTGGGCTCTTTTATTATCCTGCAGCAATATGCCATTTGGTACCCTCGCGTGAAGGGTATGACAACAAGGTTTACCATTCTTGCCACATAGTGGCGAGCCTTTAGTCTCCCGTCAATAAGTACCAATTCCGTCCTGTTGTTATTATACAATTCCAGGAGTTGGAGAGGTATCCATCTCGATAATCACTGCTTCCTGTAAACTTTCACCAGGTCGTCTACGGACATGTTCACGTCGATCTCATCGCCACAAACAGAAGCAAGACTCATCGCTGAACCACACAGAATACCACTCAATATCCCACTTGATTCTGGCTCCACACCAGGCAAGTCTCCGTGGTCTGTGGTTTGGTGTCACCGGTAAACAACGTAAGGCAACGCGAGATCTCAACCCAGCTTCCAGTAATCTGTTCCCGACGGTTCGTGGTGACTCTCTGCTTTTAACGTCTGCCCGGATTTCAGCTGTTGTTATCTGTCTGCTCGTCAGAGCCATCCGACGATTCCGACGATCTTCTTGTGGTGTAGTCCTTCTGTAAGGACCCGTGCCTACTCTTCCTGCCACACTGTTGTCCTGAGTCCATCTCGTCACTACTCGGTCCGCAGTCATCGCACTACACCAACCGTCTGCGTAATCTGTCGGTATGGTGCTCCCATATTCCTCGTGCCAATGATTCGATCTTCACAAAGTCCGAAAGATGCACGTCATCTAGGTATGTTGTGTTGCAATCTGTACTTGAAAAGAGACAGTAATGCTAGACACATCCAACAGCCATCACGTACACACCCCAGACGCCATGTTTAGGAAAGGCTTTTTCCTGTACTTACACAGGTTATATAAGGATGACAATTTAATCACCATATCTCACAGGCATGGGAATACTGGCGTATTAGTTTGGTATCATTCCGTCATGAGTTCATGACGTTACAATTTCCATTTCCGCTAGTGCAGTTTAGAAGAAAATGTACCTTACATTTAACGCTGAAGGTATAGGAAAGTCCGGGTCTAGGTCCCCTTCAGTTTTGGGTAGGTGACCAGAAACTTAGGTCAGGTGGTGTATCTTTTTGAATCAACTTCACAAGAATGGTTCGAAACATAGCTTGCTTGATTTACGTACTTTGGCCTAGATCTCTTCAGGGAAATAATAATAATAATAATAATAATAATAATAATAATAATAATAATAATAATAATAATAATAATGGTGATTATGATGATGATAATCATAATAATAATAATAATAATAGCATAAAATATCGATTCTGACAGATATTGTTATGCATAATGATGCTTTGTAAGGAGTTTAAATTTAACTAAACGAGTGTTACTGTGGAGGAAAATGTAATCCAATCCCTCTAGAGCCGCTAAACCAACAATATTACGACGCCTTCTCCCCCTTTTGTTAGCCACTCACCTGTTTATCGATTTAAATGGAATTCAACTGACCACAATGATATGGTAATTTTTAAACGTGAATAAAAAGCAGAGTAAAAAGGCTTGTACTGGCTTGCCATTTAACTAATTACAGAATTTTATTAGGCACAATTACAGGCAAATCTGGTATCCTTCGTGTATCTTTATACAGCGTTTACGCTGGAATGGGATTTCCAGTTACAGATAGGATAAATATATCAAGCGCAATTCTATCCCAATGTGTCGTTTGTACTTCTAGACATCGGTTGGGAAATCTGGTAGTATAGAGATTGGATACTGTGTTCGTTCGAGAACGCCAAATACACATTTGAATAGAACACAGCCGATTAGGAGTTATGATTAACAATACTACTGGGAAACGTTACAGTGACTATGAACATGTTCAAAGCTTTATCAGCGTAACTGATGTCCTCATTATACTCGCTGTTATGTTTTTACTCGACTTCCGAGCAAATCCCAAAGGGTTGGATTCATTCTGAGTGACTCCCACTTTTATAATGAGTTGAAAATAACAAAAGAAGGGTCAATTCATCTGCTTGCTTTGCACTGGACATTTCGCTTCTATCTCTGTCTTCAGCATGGAGACTAAAATAGAAGCAGGATCAAAGGATATCAAAGGGAATCAATGAACTCCATACCTTGTGAAAATTTCTGCTGAGATTATCTTCCCTAACGGTACCATTACTGACGAAATTCGAACAAATGTTTCTATACCTACTTATTCAATACTCAAATTGTAAAGGGGACTTAAGTGTGATGTTACTGTAAATACGGGCAAGTACACAGATTTGTTCCATTTAATACAATCTATGTATTTAGATATGCTATAAATAACGATTCCCATGGTGACATTTGGGAAGCTCAGTCGGTGATTTAAAAGTGTTTGCGCGTGATATTGGACATGTTTACCGTAGTTCTGTCCGGCTCCATGGATAAATGGTTAGAGTCATGGCTTTTGGTTACAGGGGTCCTGGGTACGATTCCCGGCATGGTCGGGAAATTTAATCACCATTGGTTAATTCCACGGCACGAGGGGTGGGTGTATGTATCGTCTTCATGATCACTTCATCTTCACCACGACACGTCACGTTCTGCTTGTGTCTAAATCTATGTGTTGTGCTTGAGTCATCAGTCCATAGACTGGTTTGATGCAGCCCCCATGCCATCCTATCCTGTGCTAAACTTTTCATTTCTACGTAACTACTGCATCCTACATCTGCTCTAATCTGCTAGTCATATTCATACCTTGGTCTACCCCTACCGTTCTTACCACCTACACTTCCTTGAAAAACCAGCTGCACAAGTCCTGGGTGTCTTATGATGTGTCCTATCATTCTATCTCTTCTTCTTGTCAAATTTAGCCAAATCGATCTCCTCTCGCCAATTCGATTCAGTATCAGTTCATTCGTGATTCGATCTATCCATCTCACCTTCAGCACTCTTCTGTAACACCACATTTCAAAAGCTTCTATTCTCTTTCTTTCTGAGCTAGTTATCGTCCATGTTACACTTCCATACAATGCCACGCTCCACACCCTTCTGAAACACCTTTCTAACTCATATGTCAATGCTTTAAGTGAGCGAATTTCTTTTCTTAAGAAAGCTCTTCCTTGCTTGTGCTAGTCTGCATTTTATGTCCTCCTTACTTCTGCCATCGTTAGTTATTTTACTACCCAAGTAATAATATTCATCTACTTCCTTTAAGACTTCATTTCCTAATCTAATATTTCCTGTATCACCCGCCTTCGTTCGACTGCACTCCATTACTTTTGTTTTGGACGTATTTATTTTCATCTTGTACTCCTTACCCAAGACTTCATCCATACCATTCAGCAGTTTCTCGAGATCTTCTACAGTCTCAGATAAAATAACAATATCATCGGCAAATCTCAAAGTTTTGATTTCCTCTCCTTGAATTGTGATTCCCTTTCCAAATTCCTCTTTGATTTCATTTACTGCCTGTTCTATGTAAACATTGAAAAGGAGTGGGGACAAACTGCAGCCTTGCCTCACTCCTTTCTGGATTGCTGCTTCTTTTTCAAAGCCCTCAATTCTTATCACTGAAGACTGATTTTTATACTGATTGTAGATAATTCTCCGTTCTCGGTATCTGATCCCAATCACCTTCAGAATTGGAGATAGCTTGGTCCAATCAACATTATCGAATGCCTTTTCTAGATCCACGATTGCCATGTACGTGGGCTTGTCCTTCTTGATTCGATCCTCTAAGATCAAATGTAAAGTCATTATTGCTTCACGTGTTCCTACATTTCTTCTAAAGCCAAATTGATCTTTTCCCAACTCAGCTTCAACTTGTTTTTCCATTCTTCTGTAAATAATACGTGTTAAAATTTTGCAGGCATGGGATACTAAACTAATGGTGCGGTATTTTTCACACCTGTCAGCACCGGCTTTCTTGGGAATAGGTATAACAACATTCTTCCGTAAATCGGATGGGACATCTCCTGTCTCATACATATTACACAATAAATGGAATAACCTTGCCATGCTGGTTTCTCCTAAGGCAGTCAGTAATTCAGAAGGAATGTCATCAATTCCAGGTGCCTTGTTCCTATTTAGGTCTCTCACAGCTCTGTCAAACTCTGACCTCAAAATTGGGTCTCCCATTTCATCAGCATCAACAGCCTCTTCTTGTTCCAGAACCAAATTATCTACATCTTTACCTTGCTACAACTGTTAAATTAGAAATGAAGTTTTATGTAGGTTGTCTCAAAATTCAATAGTAGTCCCGGGTCAGTCTTGTATTGCGGGTCAGTATTCTCTTGTACTGCTGACGAGCTGTTGCATTGGCTGAGTTACAGTGCATAGATTGCAAATAACGTCAATATGGATTATTACTTAAAAATTAAAAATAAGTATAGCCATTTTAGGATGACCGTGCTCTTTATTTTATTGTTTCAGTGAACAACGGTAGGAACTTCAAAGAACACGTCCACAAATCTACAAGCGATATAAACTTTCGTTCTACTTTTAACCTGACATCATTAAGTTTAGGTGTGAGACGAGAGATATGGTATTATTTGTATAATGAAACTCTATAATTCAAAAGTATAGACTAATGTCTAGCTGTTTATATAATATGCGCAATTTCATGAGTAAGGAGACTAGCTGCTTGACTGAGCGGTGTGTTCCGAGTACTCAGCGGATAGACGGGGTGGAATGACGTTACAAGGCGAATGCGCTTGAATGAAGTTCTTAGAAAATTTAACGTTGTAATTAATAAAGAGCAAAGTGGGGCAAAAATTCGTGTATAGGAATGAGAATTAGGGACTGTAATAATTTACCCAGGGAGATGTTCGATAACTTTCTAAATTCTTTGAAATAATTTAAGTAAGCCGTAGGTAAACAAATGATAGAGATTTTTGCATCCTGAGCAACATCTCTATATACAAATGAGTAGTTGCTGCTGCTGCTGGTCTTTTTTACAAATGGTCTCTTTTTGGTTGAACTCCGCTTCACAGTAAAGTAAATAAGGATAGTCAGAGAGATCATGAATCAAGGAACAACCCTCTTTGAATTGCTCCCCCGCCAGATGCAGCACCATGGTGTCATATCCACCTCTACCAGGGCCTCTCAGGGTGCATGCACTGTGCACGGTGCAAAAGACGACTTCGCTTGGTTGACCAGAGTGCAGACCACCACTCCTCGATTTGCAGCAATAGCGCTGTCTCTCTCTTTCCCCACGCCTGTCTCGCTCGCTCCGCCCGTCTCCCTCTTCCTCACTTACTCCGTAGCGCTCCAAATCCGAGCCGAATTGAGCCGAGTTGAGCCGAGCTTAGCCGAGTAGCCCAGAGACGAAGCGTTGGTCCGAGCAGAGCCGAGTGGGACCGATGCACTGTGCACAGGAACTCTGCGCCTCAGTTTGCACGCGTGAGATTTTGGTCGTTTGAGAGGCCCTGACCTGTACCAAAACTAACGTCTCTGCATTACCGGCATAGATAATCTGCCGTCATGATAACACTGAATATTGTATAGGTTAATCCATTGCAATAGATATTATTGTATATTACACATTTCGTATTACCTGCATTAATCCAGGATCAGAAGACCATGTTTACGACTCTGGTAGCTTAGTAGACTTTTCGCTCCTACAAACAACATTAATTTTTAAGATTTATATGTGTTATCGCAATATAACCCCATGTATATACCTCTTATACCTTTCGAGGCAAGGCAAGAATAATAAAACAAGGACGCGTCAATGCATGGATCGTGACGAATAGAAAGTATTTATTAATTTAAAATAAGTACATTCAACATATTATGAAATAAAATATTTGGAAATCAAAGAGTGAAAAATGTTGAGGAAGTTGATGGGTCCCAAATTCCAAAATAAACAAACAAGTTTTCTATAGAAACGTAAAGTCGGAGATACTCTCGGATACAATGCGGAAAAGGAGGATTCATTTCTATGGGCACATATTCCGAATGAATCCTGAGAGATTAACTAAACAGATCTTTGACTTCTTTTACAAGGGGAAGGCTAAACCCAATTAGTTTAAGGAAGTGAAAAAGGATCTGAGAGATATTCAGATTATCGAAGTCAAGTTAAAGAATGGAACAGCCAAGACCGTGACCAAAGAAAAAACTAAAAGCTTCCAAGTTAAGATCAATACCAGAAAACCGATTCAGATATCAGAGGAGGAAAGAAGGTGGAAATCAGATACAATGAAGAACTATTGGGAGAACAAAAGAGCACAGGCAAGTAAGAAGAGACTTATCTCACGTACCCCAAAGATGAGTGATTCGAAGTGAAGAAGAAAAAATTATACATTGTACGCAATAGCCTCTAAAGTGATAATTTTACGCTTTTCGTTTCAAAATTCCGCTCTCATTTCGGCTCGGGTATAAACATCTCACTGGTAACGTAAATAGCACTTTCCGTGTCAGTTGGGTATATAACTATTACGACCACAATTAAAACCTGTCTTTACTTTACATGGCCGTGGTAAGGAAAGCAATCGTTGCCCTTGAATATGCTCTAGCAGATATCTCAAAACATTGTTTTACTATCAGACAGAACGCTGACGTATGAAGATGAGGTCGCATTTCCAGGCTAATGAGAATTTGAGACTAATTCTCTCCTCCAAATCCGCATAAGATGAGAATTCAAACCGGTAGACGTTTTGGCACCCCTGACATATTGACGTCACGGCTCAAGCGAGAACAGCTCTCTCCTTTTGTTGTCGCTTCCAGCTGAGCTGCAGCTACCTGCTGACATTATAGTTATCTTAAGGCTTACGGCTTAGCGATGTGGTGTGTTTGTTCTGTGTCAAGTATGTCGCAGTATCTCTCTTCCACTGTGCTCTAACATCAACTAAATTTTGTTATACTGTGTAAATCCAGAACTGCCAGGAGAGAATTACTGGATGGAAACGGACGAAATATTCTTTTGGTCCTGGAGAGAGGGATCCAGAAGGGAGGATGCGATGCAAATAACCAAAAGAGCAGGCTGAGATCCTTGCACGAGGGAGAATTAGGTCTAGTAGTAGTGAGCCCGTCTCTTATCCGGTTTCGATACCAGGCCAGCTCACGAAATTTTACTTCGGTCTGAGGGCTGGTTCGAGGTTCACTCAGCCTACGTAAAAACAACTCTGGGTCTCAGTCTACAAGTCCAAGTATAATGACCAAGAGGATAGGATTCGTCGCATTGATCCCGCGCCAACTTGTAAGCTGCTGGTCTTCAGGAAGAGCAACGCTGACTTGTACTGTAGATTAAAGCCCATTAGGGCTATCGCCAGGTGGTATGTGTGTATGTGTGAAAATGGAGAACCACGGAAAATCATCTTCAGGGCTGTCAACAGTGGGGTTTAAACCACTATCTCCCGAATGTAAGCTCACACCTGCGCGCCCCTAACCGCACGGCTAACTCGGCTCGGTGTACAATAAACATTTCATAAATTTCACGAAGACCAGTAAAATACTGTATTTACCATGCTTCGTGTACGTTTGACTGAAACAAATCTAAATCAAACCAATGACTACGCACAAGACAAGTCGTTAGAACCATTATGCAGAGAAAAAATAAAGAACCTGAATATCAAACTTCAATGAATCATACACCAACATCAAAGATAAACGGAACCAACAAATCATTACTTATGATAAATCTGAAAAAAATAGAATATTATCTATCAACTTACTCCGAATAGTGCAGCCGTACGCTAAGCATACGACTAGCTGGCATTCTTGAAGGCGAGAATCTAAGTTTTCACCTCGTAAAACTAGGAATGTTCAATCGCCACGCACAATCTTCATATCTCTTCATCACGTTCTCGCGCCGACACGCATTGTTCTGACAACTAGAAACATGTCTGCCCTTTCTACGTTTATCTAGCTCATTGGTACAGCCCCAGCATTTGTCTGGTGTGAAAATGGGGAAATCATACTGCTTGATGTTTCAAGGTAAACTTCTTTCCTTTCCAACAGAACAAGGATGACCTAAGCCACCATACCTCAATTAGTAGAGCAACCGACGTGAAATCGGGAGGTTGTGGGTTCGGATCCCATTGTTGTCCGTTTGGCCATTTCTGTTTTGTACTTAACATCCCTTCTGCACGTACTAAATGTACGTAACACGCCCTAATAGGTTGAAAGTCGGTTTCGATTACAATGAGGTCGTGAAATTTCAATATTCATTGACTTGGCCCACAACGGGCGACTTGAACGCACTCTACGGTGTGATGGCAGTAATGTAGCTTAGATCCTTTACAACAGAAGAAGGATGACCTAGGCCACTACACCTCAATTGGTAGAGCAACTGATGCGAAATCGGGAGGTTGTGGATTCGGATCCCACTGGTGTGCGGTTGGACAATTTTTGTTCTGTACTTAACATCTCTTCTACACGTACTAAATGTACGTAACATGACCGAATAGTTTGAAAGTCGGTTTCTATTACAATGCGGTCGTAAAAATTCAATATTCAGTCAATTTCTTTAATTTCCAATAATTTTTCTTTTTGAAGTTGTCAGTATGTATCAAGTAATTCTATTGTAAAAATGACTACTAGTGAACAGCATTCTTTTTCATTTTGTATTCCGGGCGGGATTTGGTATAAAAAATGAACAAGAATGTTGTTCACTAGTAGCCATTTTTACAGTACAAGTTCTTAATACATGCTGACAACTTCATAAAGAAAAATTATTATAAATTAAATAAATTTATTTTGTAAATATCAAACGCAAGGAGAACCATATTCAGGCACTACCGACCGTGGGAGTCGAACCCAACATTTCAAGAAAGCAATCTCACAGATACGCGACCCAAACCCCACAGCCAACGCACTCGGTCGTGCTGACGCTGACATATCCTCAAATACATCATTGATCCTGTATTCCTCGTAGATGGGATCTTGTGTACACCACGGTGGACTAATTCCTAAAAAGAATTATGAAAAAACAAGATTTTTTATTTCAAAACTCATTAAACAGAACTCTACCCACACGTTCCGGATAACACTCGCTGGATTAACTCCTAAAATTATTTTTTTGCAGTCATACATTTTTTTCAGCTTCATAGAATTGCTGTTTGACATTTACGTGCCTCGCATTCTGTGGGCGAGATGGAGAGCCACTTTTAGGATTTAAACCGTGCTGAAAACATATATATTAAAGAAATCCGTGATTTGCGCGCGCAACTTCCATTATCCTATTCACTGGGAAGCAGAGTTTGGTGCAGTGGTGAACTGACAAACACATATTCAATCCTTAATACACTCGCTTCCACTTTCGTAGCTGTAACACCTCCGGTACATGTTGAGCCTTCAATACATTATGAAGTGTTACTGAGTTCGTTCATACGAACTGCATACAACCTGGTTTAATCAGAAGTGTTTTGTACCTCTTCAGTTAACTGCCATTCCTTTACAAGGGGTATTATTTTATGAGTTGGGAATTTGAAACTATTACTGGAATAATTATTTCAAAATTGATTAATTCAGTACCTCTCTCTGTCTCACCCCTCCCCCCCCCCCCCATACACACACTCTTAGCCACACGAAACAAATGCAGACTACTCCTTCTTCAGGCTCTTTTCCAAATTAATTTCGTTCGGAACATGTTGGGGATTTGCCTTGTTTTACGCTCAGATGCCCTTCCTGATGCGAACCGTATGCAGACCTGTACTCGTCGCTGCATTGAGTTTCGAATTATTTCAAACACGCCTGAATCTTTATGAAATTCTTGACAAGCATCTCCAAGTCTCTGCCCGAATTATTCAACCGTGTTAACCGGAGTGTCATCTCACTTGGCCGTATTTTACCAGACAAACTCAAAGGAAGGAATTACCTTCAGTTTCTGCGGCATTATCTTCCAGGATTTCCTGCATTCGGATATAAGGGCGACACTTCCTTTAACTACGAGTTAGTACACCGTACAGCATTATATCATTTAACAGTAACATACCACAGTCCGCCTCTGTAGTTTAGTGGTTAGTGTCATTAGCTGCCACCCCCGGGGGCCCGGGTTCGATTCCCGGCTCTGCCACGAAATTTGAAAAGTGGTACCAGGACTGGAACGGGGCCCACTCAGCCTCGGGAGGTCAACTGAGTAGAGGTGGGTTCGATTCCCAGCTCAGCCATCCTCGAAGTAGTTTTCCGTGGTTTCCCGATTCCCCTCCAGGCAAATGCCGGGATGGTACCTAACTTAAGGCCACGGCCGCTTCCCTCCCTTCCAATCATCCCATCCCCCCCACCAAGGCCCCTGTTCAGCATAGCAGGTGAGGTCGCCTGGGCGAGGTATTGGTCATCCTCCCCAGTTGTATCCCCCAACCCAATGTCTCACGCTCCAGGACACTGCCCTTGTGGTGGTAGAGGTGGGATCCCTCGCTGAGTCCCAGGGTAAAGCCAACCCTGGTGGGTAAGCAGATTAAGAAAGAAAGTAACATACTAAGCAAGACTCTTTACTTGTTCATTAAAATCAATAATCTACAAAATATTCCTAACCCTAGGAATACCAACGCGACCCGGAATAACCTGCTGAGCAAGTTAGGCGGAACTTCATGGAGAGCTGACACCAATACCTTGCGATCTACCGCCTTGGCCTTGGTGTATTCTACAGCTGAGTATTGTGCCGGAATATGGTTAAATAGCTCACACTGCAATCTAATTGATATCCAACTTCGCCAGGCTATGCGTATTGTATCCGGCACGCTATATTCAACTCCAGTGCAATGGTTACCTGTTCTTTGCAATATCTCTCTTCCTCATATAAGGAGACAACAAGCACTTACTAGCTTATGGTGCAGAATAGTGAAGAATGACCACACTACAAGTAGAGTGAAATGAAGAAAATCAGCGTGGAAGACAGCTTTGGACCTGTCATGTCCTCGGTTCAATCCCAGGGATCCCTGGAGAGAAGAGTGGAGGATGTCGTCTCCTAGTGGCTTATGTGATATCTCCGACCCAGCAGGAAACTGGCTGGCTTCAGTTTTCCCCGTGCTGTTTGGTCAACCCTGAACAGAATCCGATGTTGTGTTGGTAAGACTGGCGCAGCCTTACATCTATGGGGATGGATAGATTCTTCCTGCTGTGACTGTGGTGCTCAAGTGCAGTCTATCAAGCACATAGTTCAAGAGTGCCCCTACGTGCATTTCCTGTTTCTGCGGAGGAATTTTTTGAAGTAACACCAGAAGTGATTACATGGATTAAAAATTTAGACATAAAAATATAAAAATGAAGTCCTGATGCTGTCACCAACTTGTATATTTATATATTTTGTATTATGTTTGTATATTTTGATTGTCATGTACACATCATACGCTAATAATAATAATAGCCATCTGCTATTTCTTTCTCTATTTCTTTTAACTTTGGAAATAAAAGGCTGTGAAATATATTTATTGTTACTAACTAACAATGTCGCCGAATGGTGTAGTTGGTTTTATAATTTTTTCCGTCTGAAGGCGGAACAGGTTCATTCGAATATGAGAGGGCATGAAGTAGCCTCTCCCCCCCCCCCCCCAACCTCCTCTTCCCACCCGGTCGGTATTTGATGTCACAAATGACTTATTTAGTATTGGCAGTCTTTATCTCTACTAAAAGCATTGTTGACCACACAGGGTAAAATTTAAATAGTTTCTTTGCTGTGGAACTCAATGTTGACTGCTACAAGTCATTATTAACTGGATGTAGCGTGCATAGTTCTGTGTCTACGCCAAGAACATTCACCATAAGTAATTTATACCTGCTGGATTCTGAAATATTCTCAGATATAACTAGTTGATCTGAAGATGATAGCAGTGATATTTCTGTTAGTGAAAATTAAAGTGGAACTGAGAATATCATAGCTCTATTCCGTTCAAAAGATGAAAGGTATATGAAAGTGGGCCAGATCACATGAGGGGGTGAGTTTCAGTGTCTGCCACGTAATATTTTTAATATTTTAAGAAAAAGGAGAAAAACGTGTAACTTCTATACTAGTATACTTACAAAGTTCAGATTTTGTGAATGAATTGCTATTTGTGATCTCTATAAAAATCTAGAATATTCAAAGATCTGAATCTACTGTTGCCAGGAATTTTGTGTATTTTATTTGCACATTGTCAGTTCTGAAACTCAAATTGAAGGGAATTGTGAAAAAATGTGTTATAGGATTTTGTAGAGCAAGTACATCTTTCATAATTAATAACATTATGCTTTATTCTATCCTCAGAGTTAACAATAGGAAAACGTAAGTGGTTATTCTAGGTAATGCTCTTCTCGATCTTGGCCGTCAACACACTCAGCACTCACAACTACAGCTCACAGAAACTAAGTGATGCTTGCTCTAACACCCTAAAAGAAAGGCAGCGAGAGTGGCGTGACCCGACGCGGAGCGTTATGATTGGTGCACACACGTTGCAGGTTTTGAAAGGGAAAGAATGAAATAATTCTGTTCAAGTTGCAGGATTTGAAAATAATCGCAATATTCAATGCCTTGCATTACAGCACATGATTGACTTATGCAAGATTACTTTTCAGCACATGGTAGAGTTTGAAATTGACGACGGATTGTATGCATAACTCAATTTGACCGAAAAAGTCACGTGGTATGTTTTGGAACTCACGTCCTCATACATTCATCATGCAAGAGATACACAGAGAAACAGACGTGTGGAAAACGCAGTGAAAGTTATGATTCATCAGACTGAAACTGGAACATAGAAAATATTTGCATTTTAATAATAGATCAGTCAGCAGTTTATTAATAGGCAATCCATTGAACGTTTGACTACTGATAATGTGATCAAGTTGAAGCTGTTATTGGTAAATACTGTATATAATTGATTTTAAGGAATGTAAAATAAGTTATTAAACTCTGTTTCAATAAATATATCCAATATTGCCGGAAACTTGACTTTAAGTGTTGGTCACAAGGTACAAAGTACCCCCCCTACGCCCTAGGTACAGAATGAAATTAAAAATAGAGTGACATTCCAAGGGTTAATGTTGTATTGGCACGGTTTTCAAACTAGGATGACGTTTACACATAATCAACTCAGCGGTGGCTGATAACTACAAATTCTAATTTATCTCGCAAACGGTTCGTTTGCGGACCAACCCTTACTTGGACTTGTTTGCTTCTAGTGCTGTGCACTTACAGCTGTTTCAATTTGCGCTATTGATTCGTCGCTGTTCGGCCTAAAGGTCGTATCTCCCAATAGGACTTTAAGACTGGAAAATGAACCTTATCATTCTGCACTCTAGGAATGTATGTTTGTATGAATTATTAACGCACTCCTAAACTATACCGTGCTTAAGGTTCATTTACGTTTACACACCAGCAGAGGTAGGCTAAGTGAACACAACGAAAATTGTTCTGATGGACTGTATATCATTATGTGGCTGGGAGGCGTGACCAGGCTTAAGGGAAGTAACGGATAGGAAGAGCATTGTGAGATATGACCTCTTGCCCGACCAGCAACGATTTATGATATAAAAAGCAAAAGAAGGGTCATCTCCGCCATGAAGGCCCCTCGAAGGGTGGAAGATAAAGGCTTCCACTGTCCGTAACATCGGCACTTGATGGGGTAGAGTGGTTAGCTCTACGCCCGGCCCCCTTGGCCCGCAGGAATTAATCTGGTACTCATTTCTGGTGTAGGCTGAGTGAACCTCAGGGCCATATGTACCTATGGGAAGTGAAAATTTCATTTATTTAATATTACGACCTCCTGACGCGGATTCGAACCCACATCCTTCTGAGCGAACCGAGCATCCCTTTACTACCTCGGCCAGGCAGCCCCTATGAATTACACACCTCATATGTAAAACATAAAAATGGAAGATTTTGTAGGGAAATGTAAACTTTTTCAAATATTTCAGTTGTAGAAGTTGACTGCATTTGCAAATATTTTGTAACATTTTAGAAAATTACGTATAAGAGTTCTGGGCTGTAAATATAGTGTCTCTAAAGCAAGTGTGAATCTTCTTCCGTATATAATGTTTTCAGCCAAAAACCGTTTGAAGTAGAAGACCTGTGGTAACAGCAAACGAAGTTTCACACTCCCACCATTATACACTTTGTCCTCGTTGGCACGATAAGGAACTGACGTGTTTGCTCCGTTGCTTCTGGTCTCGGAAAGTTTGAACCTTGAACCTCTGAAATGAATGTACTGTACTTCCCTGCGATAACTTGGATGATGCAGGGGATAATTATGCACTCCGCAGAACATACGTGTTGTGACGGCTGTCTAGCAGTTATGTCACGGTCTTTTAAACTGAAACAGCTTAAATCTAGAGCAGACCCCGTGGCTATCCTGAATGTAAGAGGTCATCAAATAAACAATTAAATTATACAAGTACTAGATCTGCATACATTACTGTTGAGCTACACCGCCACACGTTCTCTAAAGGAGCTTAGCAAGTACATCGGCTCTGATGGAATATCTGGAATATATGCCACTGAGTTACTCAAATGTGTGTTCAAATCTTGGTTATTGGTCACAGAATTAACAGGAAGATATAAAAGATATTCTAAGATCAGGTCAACCAAATGTTGCATCCCCATTCATTTCATAGAATATTTGGAGTCTAAAAGTATTTGTCAGCATGCTTACGATTTATAGATCACTGTGTCACAAAAATTGCCAAAAATATGTTAAAATTATTTTGAAATATGTATCTACAATAAAAACTAAAACGGCCAAATCAATGGTGGTTTTGTGAAAAAATGGCCATTTTTAGAGCAAATTAGAGATTTGGATTCAGTCACTTGGTTACTTAACATCTCATGATTTCTTGTTAATTGGTGAGTTATAGTCAGTTTCGTGGAAGACATAAAGCAATTGAAATTGTATGGAAAAAGAATCCACGACGACTACAATAGATTAACTGGAGGTGTTAGTGAGGTGGCGAGGAATCAGAATGTAATTGTATGAATGAAAACGATACTGCAAGTTCTCGAAATGATTATGCTGGGTAGAAAAAACAAATGAAAGAGAATCGAGATATAAGTCTATTACTTTGAAATTATTTTGAAAATTTTATTGTAATAAAACTATTATATTAGATAAAATACTATAGGCCAAACAGAGGATATTTCTGCGCAAGTTTGCTCTTGTATATTTTAAATACAAAATCGTTCGAATTTTCTCTTTAAATGGTTCATGGTGTGGGTTACTGCAGTCACGTCCTAGTCCGTGAACCATGGGCAACGACTGAGTGGCCTAGTAAGTGGTCCTGAGAGTCGGGATACCAGTTGCTATGGAATGGGATTTGGCATCTAGTACATATTCTGAGTCGTGGCCCTCCTTGTGCTAAGGTGGCTAGGACTATACAATCCACCGGTGGTCCCTAACGCGTTAGAGGAGAGATCCTCACTTGGTCTATGTGTAAGTACGGTAGCATCCTGCTTCACAAAATTTACCGAGCTCAGAACATTTTAAGCAAACCTCGGACTTATGGGAGTAACGATGTCCCATTCCCATTTGACAGACCAGGGGACTCCTTGGAAACAACTTGGCGAACGAAATGGAATTCGATGGGGAGGTATCAATATTAATGGGGCTTATGGAAGAAAGAGAGTAGAACAGTCTAAGTCAACACAGAGGATGCATCTGGATATGCTAGGAGTAAGTGATATTCGGGTAAGGGGAGATAACGAGGAAGAGATTATAAAGTGTACTTCACGGGTGTTAAGAAGGGAAGGCAGAGTGTGGGGTAGAGCTCTTTATCAGGAATACCATTGCACGCAACATAATTTCTGTTAGGCACGCAAATGAGCGGGTGATCTGAGTAGATTTGTCAGTTGGAGGAAATAGGATGAGAATTCTCTCAGTGTATTCACCATGTGAGGGTGAAGTTGACAAGTTTCATGAAGCATTGAGTCACATCGTAGTCAGGGTCAACAGCAAGTATTGGATAGTGCTAATGAGCGATTTCAATACGAGAGTAGGAAATAGAACTGAAGGATACGAAAGGGTGATTGGTAAATATGGGGAAGATATGTAAACTAATAGAAAGAGGAGAGTTTGTTGGACTTTTATGCTAGAACGGGTTTAGCAGTTACGAATACATTATTGAAGCATAAGGCTATTCACTGCTACACATGGGTGGATAGGGGTACCAGATCCAAAATAGACTATATCTTAAGCGACTTCGAATTATCAGATTTTCCTGGGATTTTATTGAAGATACAAACCACTATCTGATCTGTTGTAAACTAAGTTTCTCTAAGCCTAGGATAGAGAATGTGAAATCTGCTAGCAAACGAATAAGGGTAGAAAATATCCAGGACGAGGAAATTAGACAGAAGTACATGGATATTATTAATGAGAAGTTCCGAACAGTGGGCGGTAAGTTCGGGTCCCGTTCTAGGAAAAAAAAACACCATCAGAATGTTGGCAGACAGGGTAGGGGAGGTTGTGGGATACAATTTATAAACACTAGATAGCTTGGGTTCAATTCTAAACTTCTGCACGGCGTTCACTTTGAGTGAGGACGTGTGACACTGTTGATGGTGATTCGTCCGTTGGGTGGAGACGAGCAGACCCATCTGTGTTATTCGACAGGAGTAGGCTATTTTTCGACACTGGGTTACACCCTCTCCCCATCACCTCAATCACAGGGGCGCAAGTAGCCCATGAGCGTCAAATAGAAAGGCCTATACCAGGCATTGAAAGTCATATTCTAAATAAAATAAAATACTGTTTTGTATATGGCATCTGTATGCATTAGTTCTTATACGAGGTTTCTTTTTCTTTCAGGTAACCATGATGCAAATTCCTACTGAGTACTCAAAGGAGGTGAAAGGTATTGTAACCTCATAACAGCCGTTGCTTGTAAGAATATGTATTTTTTCATTAGGTGCCGTTGTTACTTTCGTTTCTATCTCTCATTACTTAATTAGTACTTGCGTTTTTTATTGTATTCAATACACTTACTTACAACTTAGCAGAGAACGACGAATTTTATTATTAACAGTAGATATGACACACATTGTAATAAATTTGAGCCACCAATAAATAATGATTTCATCACTATTCCAGTTAAAATCCACACCCTGTTTCCAGTCATTTGACCGGGTCAGGAATGGAATGATTGAAGCCCCATCTAGCGGCGAAGATAGGAATTGTGCCGGCTGCCGAAGCCTGTCGCACTCCTCTGGAACAATTATGAAGTGAAATGATGTTGCAGAGTGTTGCTGGAGTGAAAGGTGACAGGGAAAACCGGAGTACCCGGAGAAAAACCTGTCCCGCCTCCGCTTTGTCCAGCACAAATCTCACATAGAGTGACCGGGATTTGAACCACGGAACCCAGCGGTAAGAGGCCAGAGCGCTGCCATCTGAGCCACGGAGGTTCTTCACCACTATTCCAGTAATGCTGTTAAAAAAATTTACAATTTGGAACGCATAACGTCTAACTCCAGTGAGCAGACAGAGACACTAGTACCTTTTAACAAAGATTGTATTGACCGATTTTCAACATTCTTTTCAAGATTTCACGCTACATGAAAGGGTATCTTGAAAACTATAACTTCTCATAATGAATGTTAAAATGCTACAACAGTAGGTTTACGTAAGTTTTGTTTACTGCGGAAAAGCAAAAGAATAGTCGTGAATTTTCTGATATTTTTGGTTATTTATCATACTTTGCACCTGATCCTGTAATTACTTTAGTGCACGTAAAAGTACTCAATATGGGTATTTGGTTTCAACTGGAAGAGCTCATTACCATAAATGTTTTATTGATATTCCACATGAATTTCTTTTGAACATCGAATCACTTCTGGTAGCTCTGTAGAATTAATGAAACGGCAGGTTATCTAATTCAATCTGTAATGTATTTTTTTCTCATTTTCTCTACTTCCGTCTGCGTGATGCAAGTACCTAGCATTCGTAAGCGGCAAACTGTTCGTCGTTGGTACACAAAGAGGGTGAAGTTGATGTTTATGATTTATCTCTACGTATTGCTAGAACTGTCTAATTAGTTTTGATATCAGGATAAATGTGTTAAATATTACATATTTTATATTGCTTCCACTATTATATTTATTCTTATATCACGCAGATCCCTGCCACTGTCACTGTCTGATAAATAATGTATTGGGCTGCAAGATATGGAATACGAATATTGGGCTTGTACCGGTTGCTACAAATCTTACGAGAACGCACATTTAGAACGAAGACATATATAACCAATCTGAAGTTTGTAGTCTTTGTTGGACTTGGCGCCAATCCTGTTACCGGGAGTTTTTACTCCCGCGTGTTTCTTTGTATTAGTTTAAAGTTCTGTTTCCCTGTTATCCGATCAGTCCAAGCCGATAATCCAACTGATAGGGCTTCGTTAAAGCCAAGAGCCAATTGACCAACACCGAGAGAAGACAAGTTGAGATTTCCCGCAGCAGTATTCTTAGCCTTATTCTCTTTGTTTCCTTTCATCCTACCCATGTCAAATTCTCTGCAGCGATTTCTCCAACAATCGCCATGTATACGATACTCCAGTTGTCTCCAATTACTTACTAATAATCCTAGAGCTTAAAGTTTCGTGAAGCACAAAAGCATGTCTTTGTTTAAGGATTTGTCTGTGTGGTATATAATGGTTTAGAACAATGCTGCGTTGACTTATTTTCCTGTCATGTGAGCAGGAAGCAAATATGTAATTTTATCTAATACTGTTAATACTGTATGAGCCTCCGGGGCTCAGGCGGCAGCGCGCCTGCGTCTCACAGCTGGGGTCCTTAGTTCGAATCCCCGTCACTCCATGTGAGATTTGTGCTACAAAGCGGAGGCGGGTCAGGTTTTTCTTCGGGTACTCCGCTTTACCCTGTAACCTTTCTCTCCTACGTCACTCTTCGATATCATTTAATTTCATCTCTCATTAATCATTGCCCCAGAGGAGTGCGACAGGCTTCGTCAGCCGGCACATTTCCTATCCTTACCGCCAGATGGGCGCTTCATTCATTCGATTCCTTTCCCCGTCGAATGACCAGAAATAGGCTGAGGATTTCCATTTTTCATTGTATTGTAATCGTTGCTGCTGCATCTCAGGATTTATGTAGTGTCGAAAACTGGATTTCTCATAGCGTTGCCCCCTAAAACAATATTGATGGAGGCAGTTTCGGCGGGTGTTCATGGAAGGTACTGGCTTCAGTCAGTTGATAACACCTCCGTTTTATGCTTCCTGGTATCTTTTTGTAACACCAAAATTAAATTCTAGTCTGGAATGATATGCCTTTCGATCTAGGTAGTATGTCTGTTAAATACCTTCACTAACTTGTGCCAAGCTCGTCACTTTCATCTATTCTATCCGACCTCCCTTGGTCAACTCTTGTTCTTTTCCGACCCCGACGTTATTAGGTTTCCGAGAGCTAGGGAGTCTTTCATTCTTACGCCCTTCATGGCTCTTATCCTCCTATGGCCGATATCTTTATTTCTCGAAGTGTCGGATCCCTTCAATCTTTTCTCCCTGATTAGTGTTATATAGAGGATGGTTACGTAGTTGTACTTCCTCTTAAAACAATAATCATCACCACTACCACCACTGATAAATACCTTCGTATAAGTTCAGTTTATCGGTTATACAGTAGTTGGTCCACTCTACTACATCGGGGACAATAACATCGTCCCCTTTGTCATATAAAATAGGTAGTGAACTCTTTCCGTCCGCCTCTGTGGTGTAGTGGTTAGTGTGATTAGCTGCCACCCCCGGAAGCCCGGGTTCGATTCCACGCTCTGCCACGAAATTTGAAAAGTGCTACGAGGGCTGGAACGTGGTCCACTTAGCCTCAGAAGGTTCGATTCCCACCTCAGCCATCCTGGAAGTGGTTTTCCGTGGTTTCCCGCTTCTCCTCCAGGCAAATGCCGGGATGGTACCGAACTTAAGCCAACGGCCGCTTCCTTTCCTCTTCCTTATCTATCCCTTCCAATATTCCCACCACGAACCTACTACGCTGGCGTAGCAGGGTGAGTGCTGATACTTCCACGTGGCGCGTCCCAGGTGGCGGATAGGGGGGTCCTAACCGGATTTCAGGTGGACTTGAGGGAAATAAAATACCTCTCACGGACCCAACACACAACCCCTGTGGGTGAGGGACGCAGTCGAAGAATACACCCACGGTATCCCCTGCATGTCCTATGAGGCGACTAAAAGGGGTGACCAAGGGAAGATTGTATTAGAACCATGGGACTACTTGTGATTAGTACCACCACTAGGGGAACACCACGGGCCGCTTTTACTTGCGCATAGTACCACTGTGTTAGATACCAAATAGGTTTGTGGTTAGTAGCACGCAGGAGCACCGTGCGGTCAGGCTTTTACAGTACCTGTGATTAGTAGCACTATATGAGCGACAGCATGGTTTTGGTTTGCCTATGATTAGTACCCACTATATAAGGAACACCACGGGATAGTACGAGTCCCTGTGGTTAGTACACTTATGTGAAGAAAACCATAGGTTTGCGTTGCATGTAAATGGCAGATGGCACCGCAATGTGCGAAACACCACAGGTCTCTTACATGTGCGAATTCCATTACCTGTGAGTAGTACCATAATGTGTGGAATACCACGAGTCTACGCTACTTTTGATTAGTACCGCACCATGACACATAGCATGGTTCTATTTTCCTAGCGAAAAGTAACCTTATGAGGGGCCGATGACCTGGATTTTGGACCCGTTTCGATTACAAGTATCGAGTCAGTATTGTGCTTTAGAAGCTGTCTCTAGGTCAGTAATACTATAGTTTAACGCTAAGTTTCTGCGGGTCGGATCCACTGATTGTTTAAGTTCATATCCATCCATTCATTCTTCGTCCTCATGTTTTGAATAATGGTCAGTGGAGGATTTTGGATTTTAATCTTGTCATTGCATTTCGTCTCATTTCATACCATTAGGGGCTGATGACCTAGATGTTAGGCCCCTTTAAACAACAAGCATCATCAACCAATCATCTCATCTCCCCGCAAGGCCCCTGTTCAGCACAGCAGGTGAGGGCGCCTGGGCGAGGTACTGGTCATCCTCATCAGTTGTATCCCCAAACCTAGAGTCTGAAGCTCCAGGACACTGCCCTTGAGGCAGTGGAGGTTGAATCCCTCACTGAGTCCGAGGGAAAACGTACCCTAGAGGGTAAACAGATAAAGACAAAGAAGGTAGGTAAGGGTTATTCTGCCCGAAGGCAGGTCCGAACCTCCGCAGAGGTGTTCCTGAGCCGGAGTTTACGTGCGGTAGGGTGGCCAGTTCCTTTCCGCTCCTCCATTCCGTTACCCCCCACCAACAGCGCGTGGCAACCCATCCAATTCCTGACCACGCCCAATGTTGCTTAACTTCGAAGATCTCACGGGATCTGGTGTTTCTTTGGCAAGACAAAGAAGAAGCACTCTTTTAAGTTCCGATTTCCATCGATGGGAAATAAGTCAGCAACTGAAGCCAATACAGATAACCATGTAACATAGATCTCTGCTCAGAGAAAGCTGAGTACAGCATTCAACACACAACGTGGCAACTGGCTCAAATGGCGGGAAGTAACTGGTAATTTATGCCATAAAATAATGCCTAACAAGATGAGGGCTGGTATCTATAACCATCATCACACCAGTCTTGACCTTTGTTAGTGACTGTGGACCATGGCACAGAGCCACATTCGAGCACTCCAACACCGACATGAGGATACTGAAGGGATATGCGGGGCTGCAAGCAGCGACAGAATGGCAGAATATGAAGCGATTATGCGCGAGGCACCCTCAGCGTACGAGATATCGCCGATAAGTAGAAAGAAAGTAGACTGCGTTGGTTTGAGCGTGTGAGAAGGAAACCAACTGATAGCATCGGATGGATGTCTATAAGTCCGTCCTTCAGAGGAAGGCCCAGAATGAAATGGATGGGTGAATGGCAGGCAGACGAGGCAATGCAAAGTCCCCGAGAACGTCATAGACAAGGTAATGAAATGATTGGGTAGGAAATGAGAAACAAATACACTATTATCAGGCAACTTTAATTTAATTTCCCTTCACATTTATTTATTTATTTATTATTTTTCTTTTTTGTTTTGCAATTTGCTTTTACGCGCACCGACGCGGTTAGGTCTTCATGTGACGATGGGAGAGGAAAGGGCTGGGAGTAGGAAGGAAGTGGCCATGGCCTTAATTAAGGTACAATCCCAGAATTTTGCTGGAGTGAAAATGGTAAGCCACGGAAGACCATCTTCGTGGCTGCCGACAGTGGGGTTCGAACCCACTGTCTCGGGAATGCAAGGAAACTGCTACGTGTCCCAAATTCCGCAGCCACTTTCCCGGTGTGTTATTAATTAATTTTTCGCATTTATATAGCTGTAAATTGTTAAAACTTTACCTTCAAAGGGCAGATTATGATTTTTCCTTTCGTAAAAGACACCGTTGACATTCCACTTAGGTGTGTTAAGACTGTTGCAAACATGTTACTGGTAAATTAATATTTTTAAATTTCAATTACTATGCCATATAACTTACTCTATGCCAGATTTATTCATCAACTGCCATTTCCTCACATCACGCTGGGGTCGTGGGTTCGAACTATGTCGTATATTTATGTAAATTTGCCCCGTTTTACATCCCAGTGCACTTCCTGACACCAAACCTCTGCGGAGAGTTTTATTCGTTATTCCGTACCTCTGTAGTTGTAGGTAGAGTAGCGTGTTGTCAGTGGATGCAGATGTGTGTTTTGAGATAAACACAAAGACCCATTTCCCGAGCTAGGAAAGATTTACTAGACCAGGCTAGAAACCACAAGCAGCGTGGGGGGGGGGGTGGAACTCCGGAGTCTCTGAACTGAAGGCCAAGGCGCTGTTCTTAAGCCAGACAGTTCTATATCAGTAAGCGATTTCACTGCCTGATTTCTTTTCACGTAGCTGTCAACTTGCATTCTGGAGATAGTGAGTTCAAACCCCACTGTCGGCAATCTTGAAGATGGTTTTCCATTATTTCCCATTTTCGCACTAGAAAAATGCTAGGGTTTTAATTAATTGAGGTAATGGTTGATTCATTCACAGTTCTATCCCATCGTTGCCGTAAGACTTGTCTTTGTCGGTGCGACGTGAAATAGAAAAGAAAAGCTTCCCTTCTCAATCCTAAAATGTTCCCATCTTCGTGTCACCGAAAAACCTCGCATTGGTTGGTGAAATCTCAAACCAGCAGCTAAGAAAAACTTCTGAGTCCCATTTAAAAGCAGTAATCATGTTTTCTAAATTCCACTAATTTCTGACGGTGAATTGAACATTCATCCTTCAGGATGAACCCAGCACTTCTTAAAGCCCCGACTAGACGATTTGATGTGATTCTAATTGGAATTGCCTTTACTAGTGTTTATCAGTATCATGCTAAATATGACATAGCTTGTTTAGAGTAATTAAGTTGACAGGGAGAAGATCTGAGTGGGACAGATGTTAATCTACAGAAATCCAATTTCTAGTTGTATATTGTGATTAGAGGGTAAAAGAGAAATAGGGGAGGGAGGTAGAGAGAGAGAGAGAGAGAGAGAGAGAGAGAGAGAGAGGATGTGTATGTATGTGCAAGCGTATCAAGAAGCGGAAACCGAACGTTGGGACTCTAATTTAAACTCTCACGACCGTAAAATTTACGACCTGACACAACTCCATAATTCTCACTTCAATTATCCGCATGAGAATCGATCCCTTGCCTTCTTTATTCACCTCCACACGAGACTACCCATTATTTGCCCTTTGACAAGCTCACCCATTTTCCTTTCACAAAAGATTTCTTATCCTGCAGCAACAGAAAGCTCATTATGAACTTTTGAAGTCAAATCCTGCAGTGAACCTTTATTTGACATCCCCCTGCCGAGACAATGGATGCTGCATCGTGTGTGTCAGTGAGGTTGGGATGGGGCACGGACTGGTAGCGAATGGAAGAGGAATTACTGAAATCGACCTCTAAAACCCTTCTGGTATTAAATAGAGTCATTAATATTTATAATCAATTTATCGAGTACACCACCCCCGAAAACAGCACGATCAATCCAGTAAAAAATTCACCAATATGCGCGTATGATAGATACTCCATATTAACGTTCATACGAGTCTGTGCTCTTAAAACCACCTTCTCTTATTGTTGTGCATAAGTGCCTTCTTTTCAATCTGTGAAGGATGTACTTTAAGAGAGTATTCTTAAGATTCTCAAGTGTTATCTACAATCCATACACAAATTAGTCCGTTTTGATAAAAATCACGAACTATGAGTAACTATGCAGAAATTTGTTAGACAGGGTTAACACGGGGGACTCTGAGGTTAATCTTTTTTTTTGGAGAGGCACAGGGGTGTTACTCCTGGCGTCATGGTGTGCGGAGCATTCGTGTATGATTTCAGGTCACGGCTGGTAACAAATGCGGGAACTCTGACGGCACAATGGTACGTCACGGACATCCTGCGTCCTCATGTGCTACCTCTCATGCGACAGTATTGTTGTGCCAGTTTTCAACAGGACAATGTTCGTCTACACACGGCGTGATGTTGAGGTACTCCAGTGGCCAGCAAGATCGCCAGATCTGTCCTCGATAGAATATGTGTGCGTCCCGGTGCTAGTATCCAGGATATCACGGACCTCTCCTCTTGGGAAATGATTAGTGACTCTGACAGATGAAATTATATTGAAGAGTGTTGCTGGAGTGAAAGATGACAAGGAAAAACCGAGTACACAGAGGATAACATGTGCCGTCTCCGCTTTGTCCAGCACTGATCTCACATGTAGTGACCGGGATTTGAACCACGGAAGCCAGTGATGAGAGGCCAGCGCGCTGTTACCTGAGCCACTGAGGCTTTAAATGTGGCATTATACTGTAAGTTTGTAAAATATCCAATAAGTCTGTGTACGGGTACTGTAACTGGAGAAGTTTGTGTCCTGCTGTATGCCAGACATTTAAAAATAAATTAACTTATATTGCTTGCTGTGTAGTGCATTTTCAGAAGTTCAAGGAATGTTTTTCGATGTTGGTCTATACATCATACCGAGGGAGTTGGTCGTGCAGTTAGTGCTGCATAGCTGTGTGTTTGCATCAGGAAGATAGTGGGTTCGAACACCATTTTCCGCAGCCCTGAGGACTGTTTTCCTTGGCTTCCCATTTTCACACCAGCCAATGCTCGGGCTGTACCATAATTAAGGCCAGAGCCACTTCCTTTTCCTTCTTTTTCTATCCCATCGTCGCCATAAGACGTATCTGTGTCGGTGCAACGTAAAGCAAGTTGAGAAATAAATTTAAAACATCCAAACAACATACCTGAAACTTTTCCGACACTGCACCGGACCTACGCATTGCGCACGCATACGACTAGGAAAAGGGAGTTATTATTAAACAGCGAAAACTATCTGTTCATGTGTTCGAAGATATTCAGGAATTTATAATTTCGTGGGGTTATTTCTACCCGAGTGCAGCCCTTGTAAGGCTGACCCTCCGATGAGGGTGGGCGGCATCTGCCAAGTGTTGGTAACTGCGTGTTACTGTGGTGGAGGATAGTGTTATGTGTGGTGTGTGAGTTGCAGTGAAGTTGGGGACAGCACAAACACCCAGCCCTCGAGCCATTGGAATTTACCAATGAAGGTTAAAATCCCCAACCCGGCCGCGAATCGAACCCGGGACCCTCTGAACTGAAGGCCAGTACGCCGACCATTCAGTCAACGAGTCGGACATTCAGGAATAGTAGTGAAGAAATGACTTATTGATCCGGTACTAGATGCACAAACCTACGACATTTGAAACAGTTTTCAATGCCCGGGGAGTTGCAAATGTTTGAATTGAACTTCTGTTTCGTGCGTATTGTTGTGCCCTTGGAGAAAGTACACCATGTAGACCTCGAGTCATAGACTATTGCCAAAGGAGCTGAAAAATTAACTGAAGTCGGTAGTCGGATATTTTATTATGTTCTGTGATCTGTTGAATTGTTTCATTATAAAATCCGATTTTCAGACTATGCACATATATCTCTTCGTATTTCGCTTCGTCCCTTTAAAATATTTAGCACAACCGATGCAAAAAACATCCTGTAACAAATCGCCCCCCTCCCCTCTCCTATGGCAAACTAGCAAAAGTGAAAAAATAGCGAATCTGCATTTAAGATCTAGATTTTACTATTGGTGTATGATCAACCCCCTGGCAAAGTATTGTATGTTATTCCGCATGGCTACAATCAGCTGTGTTGAAGTCACTAAACTGGACTATCCAGTAATCGGGAGATAGTGGGCTCGAGCCCCACTGTCAGCAGCCCTGAAGATGGTTTTCCGTGGTTTCCCATTTTCACACCAGGAAAATGCCGGGGCTGTGCCTTAATTAAGCCCATGGACGCTTCCTTCCAATTCCTAGGCTTTTCCTATCACATCGTCGCCGTAAGACATGTCTGTGTCGGTGCGACGTAAAGCAAATAGCAAACAAAGTCACTAAACCACGTTGTTAGTATTTTCCAATATGCAGAAGTAGCGAATCTGCACTGTTGTTAGTTTACCATACTCAAAATTGTTGAAGTTGGGAAGGATGTTTTAAAACTTTGCAATGGGCTGAAAATCTCTAAGGCATATTATGCGTTTCATGAAAATCTTCCTACACCAGCAACAGTGAGAGATGCTCCACCCGAACCAAACATTTCAGAGGAGTCCCACTTTGAGTAGTGCGTGTTTTCAGTAGAACAGTAATAGTCAAATGGTTACTTTAAAATATTTAATAATTATTACTTGAAGGTGCCTTAAATTCCTAATGTTGAAAATGCTCTAATAACAATATTAGGCAGTCATTTTATTGTCTTCAAATGTCAGTTATTCCTAAGTACAATTGCGTCTACTTAATCCATCATTATATAAAACAAGAAGAGTTTCATTGCGGAATCAACACTTTACAATACTGATCACCAACGGCAAGTTTAACAAACTCGCTCAAAGTATTGAAACTACCCTTTCTACCCTAAAAATTAAGAAAAGCACGAAATACAAAACTCCCCTTAAATATGATGTTAAACAAGTTTCTTAACAGAATTAACTAAAAGTTAAAAGCAAAAAAAAGTTTACATGAACAGTCAAATTTTCTCTTACCTCTCCTAAAATAATAACCATATGCACTTTCAGTAGTTTGCCATAGTGGGGACAAACATATTTTTGGTTTGGGGCCTCAACGGCACGAATTTTCTCCTTCCTGTAAATATAGCACTCAGCCTGAAAAATCTGGCTCCTTGGCTGAATGGCCAATCTACTTGCTTTCGGTAGAGAGTGTCCTGGGTTTGATTCCCGGCTGGGCCGAAGATATAACTTTGAGTGGTTTATCCTCTCACTCGAGGACTGGGTGTTTGTCGTCGTCTTAATACACTTCTGTAAGGCTGAGTAGTTCAGCTGGTAGAGCGCTGACCTTCTGAGCCTATATTGGTGGGTTCATTTCGTTCGGCTCGAATATATTTGAAGATGCTCGAAATACATCAGCCTCATGTCAGTAGATTTACAAGCACGTGAAAAACTCCATCGGGACAACATTTTGGCACCTCGGCGCCTGCGAAAATCGAAGAAGTAATTAGTCAAACGTGAAACTAATAACATAATGTTAATACACTTATCTCCGCCTACACACAATACAGCACACTGCCAGCCAACAGAGACACAGGCAATGGTAACATACAGCCCTCCACACATGCAGGCCATCCATCCGTAAAACAGGGTCAACTCCACATTTAGAGAAACGAAAATCCACAGTCTGTTTCCACTCACTCGACCGGGTCAAGAATGGAATGAATGAAGCGCCCGTCTAGCGGCGAAGATAGGATTTGTTCCGGCTGCCGAAGCCTGCCGAACTCCTCTAGGGCAATGATTAATGACTGATATGATATGAAATGATATTTTAAAGTATTGCTGGAATCAAGGGTGGCAGGAAAAATCGAAGTACCCGACGAAAAGCCTGTCCCGCCTCCATTTTGTCCAGCACAAATCTCACATGGAGAGACCAAGATTCGAACCACGGAAGCCAGTGATGAGAGACCGGTGCGCTGCCACCTGAGCCACGGAGGCTTCACAGCAATATGCCAGAAAGGAGAAGACCGCCTCTGTTATGTAGGGGTTGGCGTAATTTGATGCCACCCCCCGAAGACCTGGGTTCGATTCCCGTCTCTGCTACGAAATTTGAAAAATTTGTACGAGGGCTGGAACGGGGTTCACTCAGCCTCGGCAGGTCAATTGAGTTGACAGTGGTTCGATTCCGTCCTCAGACATCCTTGAAGTGCTTTTCCGTAGTTACCTAACCTAAGGTCATGGAGGCTTCCTTCCGCCTTCCTTATCTATCATTTCCAATCTCCCCATCCCCCATAAGGTCTCTGTTCATCATAGCAGGTTAAGCCGCCTCAGCGAGGTACTGGTTCTCCTCTCCAGTTTTATCCCCTACCCAAAATCTGACGCTCCAGGACACTGCCCTTGAGGCGGTAGAGTTGGGATCCCTGGCTGAGCCCGAGGGAAAAACCAACCCTGGAGGGTAAACGGATTAAGAAGGAAAGAAAGAAAGAAAGAAATAAATAAAGAAAGAAGGAAATAGCAAAGGATGATGATAAAACCAATTAATATTGATGGAACTATAGGGCCGTACTAGTTAATTTGGTCCACTTCCAAGCGAGGAGTGAGGGGCAGCTGCATATTAATTTTGAAGTTATCCATAACAATCCTCAGTGTTTGCCAAGTTGTCAATACCACGCAACCCATTTTACAGTCAAATGACTTACCGGAGGGGTCAACAAGCCATCAGAAAAAGAAATCCAAGATCCATCCATTATTCACACGTAGTTAAACATTAGCATGGAGATCTGCGCCTGGAGTTGGGAGTACTGTATGCATGCGTACATCTGAATGCTGCTGTCAGGCTTCATGTGTTAGTGAGGTGCCTTTTGTTCTCTACATGTGTAGAGCTCGCGGAAAGGGAAGTAGAACAGCGTTACACAGCAATAAGATAGAAAACAACTACCATCCTTCCCGAGCATAGTTGTACTAAGTACTTCGGAAATTTATGATCAACCTGATGTTACAGAATTTTAGACCAAATACATCGCTTCTTCCTTCCACAATGACAAATAAATAATTTGTGTGATTTATGAAGTAATATTAATGACGAGCTAGTAATATTCATACATATAACTTATTTCGGTCCGCCTCTCTGGTCTAGTGGTTAGTATGATTAGCTGACATCCCTGGATGCCCGAGCTCGATTCCCGGCTCTGCCACGAAATTTGAAAAAAGGCACGAGACTGGAACGTGGTCCACCCAGACACGGGAGGTCAACTGAATAGATTGAGGTTCGATTCCCACCTCAGCCATTCTCGAAGAGGTCTTCTGTGGTTTCCCCACTTCTCCTTCACGCGAACGCCGGAATGGTACCTAACTAAGACCACGGCCGATTCCTTCCCCCTTCCTTGTCTATCCCTTCCAATTTCACCATCCCCCAAAAGGCCCTGTTCATCACAGAGGGTGAGGCTGACTGGGTGAGGAACAGGTCCTCCTCCCCAGTTATATACCCCGACTCAAAGTCTGACGCTCCAGAACACTTCCCTTGCAGTGGTAGAGTTGGGATTCCTCGCTTAGTCCGAGGAAAAAACCAACCATGGACAAAAAGCAAATTAAGGAAGAAAACGTATTTTGTATTATCTAGATTTGAAACCATTGGCATTATACAGAATAGGGCTATTAGAAAGGTGTTAGCAGCAGCCTGGTAACGCCTACACCCCACCCCCACCTCCCATGCCTCCAGTACAATAAGGATATAATTCAGTAAGAATCATCCAAGAAAATATCTGAACATTTATACCTCTCAGGAAGGAATAGTATCTTATCTGAACACATTAATGACGGAACGTAGTTTCGTATTGGTGCGCGGGCAACCGGCCACGTAAATTAACGTTTTCTCACATTGCTTCATTCTTGTGTGATTTTTTCCTCTCCGTTGTTTATTAATCGAATTATTTCATGTTGTTTACAAAATAAAGTCTTTGTTGATCGGAATTTACAAAGATATTTTTTTCCTTGGCAATGCTTTCGGCATAGGAAGTGTGGTTTCATAACACTCAGTACCGCGTGACCGAGTGTTTTGTCAGGTGTCAGCATGGCGCGCCGTAGCAAAGACAGCTTGAACGATGATGAAATATTCCTAGAATTGCATGCTCATGGTTTATCTGATGTCCCCAGTGATTGTGAAAATGTAAATATTAGTGATTTTGAAGATGTGTGTCCGTCAATTTCTAAATATACTCGCGGAAGTTAAAGTGCGACATTCAGTTCAGACGAGTCTGTTACCGGCGACAATAATACGAGTGAAGATACCAGTGATTGTAGTGACAGTGAGGTTGATGGATGGACAAATAAGGATGAAAACAGAGTCCTAGAACCATTTATATATTTTACAGGCCTCACTTATACGGCCAGTAATTCCGCGAGTATCCCGGAGGTAGTAGATCGTTCCCTAGGCGATGACTTGCTTCAACCTCTTGTGGAACAATCAAATCTCTATTATGAACAAAATTCCGGAAGGTATGAAACCTCCCCAAAATCCCAGAAATGGAAAAATATCAATGTGATGGAAGGAAAAAGTACCCTCAGAAGCCCTGCAGAGTATGGGCTGCACACAAGAAACGCTAGTACACAAGGTACATCTGTTCGGCTTGTCAAGTTCCCTTGCACAAGGGCAGCTGCTTCAGGCAATACCACACTAAAATCAAGTACTAGAATCACTGATAACTGCTCTCACCACTTTACAATAATTTATTCCATGTCGTATAAAAGTTACATGTATTTATATTTCATCCTACTTCTCAAGCTAGGTGTGTTTCTGTTGCCGGTCCACAGGAAAGAATGGAGTAGTGCGCGCCCGGACAACAATGTGTGAAAAAGGGTCTGCAGATTTATTTGTCTAAAATATATAACGAAATACCCCATGAAATGAAGTGTCTTTTAAACATTAATAATCTGACACTTCAATGAAGGAAATTCTTGTTTCAGTCCTACCTGATTTAGAATATTTATATCTTTGTAAACTTATGATACTAAGTAACTTTTTGTCATTAGTTAGGCTATAATTTGTCCGACTTGTTGGCTGGGTTCAAAATTCAGTCCTTTGGTTCAAAGTGTCCCTGGTTAGATTCCTGGCCAGGTCGGGGATTAAAATCGCATCTTGTTAATTACTCTGGCTTGTATCTGGGTATTTATGTTTGTCCTAGCGCACTCCTCTTCATTTTGACACAACACAACACATATAAATATTCATATCACGCGCCAGTAAGCCTAAATGCCCGAACGGAGCGGGATTAAACTTATTTAGCTGCTGTTGTTGTCTTTTTCTTCATCTTGTGGCTTTTCTTGTGATCTTCTGACCAAGCTTTGTTGGTGACAATGCTTGAATGGTGTGTAAAGCGGTGATTGTCGACTAATTTTCTGAACCTAGTTCTGTCTAATAGGATGCCATCTTTGATGGCGATTTCGTGAAAATCTTTTCCAACATCGAGCAGTCAGAAGCTTATGACTTTCATTGAAAGGAAAGGGCAAGGTTCAGAATTCTTTTAGTCTATCTCTCATTACTCATTCTGAGAATTTGTCCGTAAAACTTCAAACGCCTTTTCCTATATTTGTGTGAGATTTTCTCTGAGTGTTGATACAAGTCATGATATATTTTCTTGCTTTTCTATATCTTTAATAAATGATCCATTATTATTATTATTATTATTATTATTATTATTATTATTATTATTATTATTATTATTATTATTATTATATAACTCAGTATCAAAGAGCCTAAGATGTATTGATACCCAAATAACATTTTCAGCAATATTTTATGTATGCTAATTATTAAAATTAAAGTATTTCACTAAAAAAGGGACTCGTTTTGAATGAATAATTCAAGAACACGAATCAGATGGGTAGAGTAGAAGTTATAAAATTTCAGGCAGTAAAATCCAAGTATGTTAGATTTTAATGGCGAAATTCATATGTGTGACATGATATGAATTCTATGTGATCTGGTGGGGACTTGCCCAATCCGTATGAAATTCAACCGTCCAGTAGTTGGTGGAGGCAAATCGATTGTGGGAGTTTGTAATCGAGTAAAGAGCATTCTGGCGATATCCGTAATGAATGCAGGCTTCGCTCGTTCGGAATATAACTGTCATGAAGGGTGAGAAGCGAGCAGAGAGAATGTCTAGCACGTGGATTTCATTTAGGTAATTGGATAGGTATTCCTATCTAATAACCATCACCCCGACATTATACTACAACATGTCCAGTCGGGATTATTATGACATAACCACTCAGGATATCCTCAAATGGCTGGAGCACTCCCACACGTACCCCTCGGCCATTAAAGCTGACCGATCAACTCCATGTTCAATTAGGAGGAATTAATCATTTCAACTTGTCTGACTTAAAGACGATGTCAGTTAACATGTAGTTAAAATCATGGATGTGCATTAATTTCATTCCAGAAAATTTAAACAGAATCAACTGTGCTCGAGCCATATAGCTCTAAACACGCCAGTTGCGATCAGATCATATCGCTGTTGCGCCTTGAAATACCGGTACATGACAATGTTGAGTGGAGAAATACTGACCCGCAACACATGTATCACTTAGAACGAACATTAATATTGATACAGTTCATGCAATACTGAACCTTAGATGACAGAACCTTTCTGGTCAGAGTTTTAAGCTGAAATATTATCACGTGACAGCTTTTCTAGACGCAACGACGATATATGTCTCCAATAAACGACAATGCTGACTACTGAGAATATACAGAAGATACATCAAAATTATTATGAGGAAGCTCTTCAGTTGTCCTTGCTTTCCAAGACACCTCATCACATAAATGTAGGGAGCTCTCCTTTCTGTGTATGTGATGGGAAAATAAACCACCTGTTCTTCGCCCGTAATAGATTCCGAATATAACCAGAGACTTTCATGAAAACAACAAGCAAACATCAACAGCAGCTTCCTACACCGATAGATATATATACTCCTACCTCCACAATACAGAAATATTTACGTGGCAATAATTTGGAATGTCAGAGACACTCGCCTTGAAATCTCATTTAATAATTCTCTTATATTTGTTATTTATTCGAAAATTATTGGTCTTTTTGTGATATTTCTATTATAGACAGAATCTAATTTGCTGTATTGTGGTTTTATTTTCCAGATTTTTCGGAAAAATCATAATTCATTTGAGTATTGCAATGTTGTTTTCAATGATGTGAGGCCGGTATTGTCCCTACAGCTACAGCGCACTGAAAATGCATGTGTGAGGTATACTTTCGTTCTAAGAAATATGACCACGTGTCATCATCTTTCCTAGAACTAGAGTGGTCGTGACTCCATGTTCGTCGGAATCATTTTACTCTGTCTCTTCTCCACGGAGTCCTTACTACATTTTTCCCATCTTACCTCTCTTCGCGTTTCCATTACCTCTCAAGTGCGCATAACAGAGAAACAAGGGCTCAGATATCAAATCTGCTCGTCATTCCTCATCATTGAACTCATTTTCTGTGTTTGCTGCACGAGAATGGAACCGTTTACCTGATGACGTCAGAGGAATACCAACCACAGGGTCACATACCAAAGACCTGTGCATTTCTGGTCTTTTATTGATCATCATCATCATCATCATCATCATCATCTGTTTACCCTCCAGGTTCGGTTTTTCCCTCGGACTGAGCGAGGGATCCCACCTCTACCGCCTCAAGGGCAGTGTCCTGGAGCTTCAGACTTTGGGTCGGGGGATACAACTGGGGAGAATGGCCAGTACCTCGCCCAGGTGGCCTCACCTGCTATGCTGAACAGGGGCCTTGTGGAGGGATGGGGCGATTGGATGGGACAGGCAAGGAAGAGGGAAGGAAACGGCCGTAGCCTTAAGTTAGGTACCATCCCGGCATTTGCCTGGAGGAGAAGTGGGAAACCACGGAAAACCACTTCCAGGATGGCTGAGGTGGGAATCGAACCCACCTCTACTCAGTTGACCTCCCGAGGCTGAGTGGACCCCGTTCCAGCCCTCGTACCACTTTTCAAATTGTCGTGGCAGAGCCGGGAATCGAACCCGGACCTCCGGGGGGTGGCAGCTAATCACGCTAACCACTACACCACAGAGGCGGACTTTACCAATCTCTCTGAGACTTATCATCGCATCATGCGCTCCCACAACAGGATCACCCTGACCATCCCCGCCTCACCATCAAACGGTACTCCCACCCCTTTACAGTAGCTGCTGCGTGGGTCTAGAACTGCAGACCCGATGAGTTACGGAGTCTGACGTCGGGCTCGACATTAAGATATCAGTACAAGAAATATTTACATCGGCGGAAGTGAAGTATCAGCCCACAAGTGGTCACGGCTGTTTAGTGGTCCGGCAGCTCTGCATTCCAACCGACCAACCAAGCAGAGGACCTGTGTATTCGGGAGACGGAGAAGAGCTGGTCCCTGCCATCCGCTGTCCTGAGAATCGTCGTTCGTGGCTTTCCATTCTCCTGCATTAAGGGGGATGCCGGGACATTTCCTTGAGAGGCCACGGCTGCATACTCCGTCACCTTCTCCGAACGTTTCCTTCAGCGTATCACATCTTCCTGGTCTGAGAGACGGCCTCACCGTCTAGGAGGCCCGCCGTACCCCTTCAGGGTATGGAGTGAAAACATTTAGTAGTAGTAAATATTTAGTTTCCATTTTATTGTGACTTTTACGAAATTATTTAAATGTGATTATGACTACGGCTATTTATTACTACACGTCGCTCTGACACAGATAGGCCTTACGTCGACAATGGGACAGGAAAGAGCTAGGAGTGGGAAGAAGCAGTCACGGTGTTAATTAAGGCACATAACCAGCATATGCCTGGTGTGTAAATGGAAAAAAGCGGAAACCATCTTCAGGGCTGCAGAGAGCGGGGTTCGAACCCGTTACCTCCCGAATACTGGATACTGGCCGTACTTAAGCGACTGCAGCTATGGAGCTTGGTGTTATTACTAATAATAATAATAATAATAATAATAATAATAATAATAATAATAATAATGTTATTGATTCTACGTCCCACTAAATATTTTTACGGTTTTCAGAGACGCCGAGGTGCTGGAACTGGGTCCCGCAGGAGTTCTTTATCGTGCCAGGAAATCTACCGACATAAGGCTGATGTATATGAATACCGTCAGATGCCACCGGATTGAACCAGGATCGAATATGCCAAGCTGGCCTCAGACGGCCAGCGCACTACGGTCTGAGCTACTCAGCCCGGTTATTACTACTACGGTATTATTATTACTGAAAATGAAAATCCACAGCCTGTTTCCAGTCTTTCGACCGGGTCAGGGGTGGAATGAATGAAGCCTCATCTAGCAGCGGGGATTGGAATTGTGCCTACTGCCGAAGCCTGTCGCAATGGTCGCCTGGGGCAATGATTAATTAATGACAGATGAAATGAAATGATAATGAACAGTGTTGCTGGGATGAAAAATGACAGGGAAAACTGGAGTATCTGGATGAAAACCTGTACCGCCTCCACTTTGTCCAGCACAAATCTCACGTGGAGTGACTTGGATTTGAACCACGGAACCCAGTGGTGAGAGGCCATCACGCTGGCGCCTGAGACACGGAGGCTGTACTGTCGTTATTATTATTATTATTATTATTATTATTATTATTATTATTATTATTGTCAAATGTCTCAATAATACAGTTGTATTTATGTTGTGTGCGAAATCTTAAAATTATTTCCCAATTACCTCAACTGTATCACATTCATCTAGTTGGTAACCTTGGTTTAGTGTAAGAGAACTCTTTGTAGCCCTAATTAGGCCAAGCAATGCGAGGCAAGAAAACAAAAACAGTTTGTATCAAATGGGAATGGACTCGGGAGGCCTTACTGATGCTTGTTGTTTTAAGGGGCCTAACATCGAAGGTCATCGGCCCCGGAGGCCTTAATAAAATATGTTTCTTCATTACAACGACCGCAACAAAAACAGCTTCCCATTTGGCTCTGGGTACAGGTTGGTAGTATGTAGCGCGTTTTGTAATGGAACTTTGGATTTTTGATGCAATCCCGTTTTCAGACTTTTTACCAAATTCTATGTTGCAGATTTGAAATATTCGTATATAAAGCCACGAATGTGTGTACTCTGCTTGTCATCAGATGTTGATTCAGGGTTTCATTTCACTCAGGCATGGCGCAGGAAGTCGAAATCGCCGAGTTTTATATGTGAATATAAGGAGCAAACTGAAATTGGAAGCTGGATACTGAGGACTTTAGGTTTGAAATTCTTCGTTTTTACTAATGATGTTTTTGCTGTATTGATAAGCATTCAAGTAGACTATTCCACCGAGAGTCCTAAGTATCTATACACTGGGAATGAAAACACTCCCGCGCGGAATTCGGCCCCCAGGTGCAACTGATTCATATCGGATGTAATCTCAAAGTGCTTCGAATGCGTTCGAATCTATAATTATGTCTTGTGTGAACTGATGAACTTCTGAAATCATAGTTCCTTGCTAAGTGGTTTTATTAAATCTTGCTAACCACAAATATAAAAGAGGAATTCGAAAGGTGATGTTTTTGAG
The DNA here is from genome assembly GCF_040414725.1 of Anabrus simplex. Taxonomy (NCBI): domain Eukaryota; kingdom Metazoa; phylum Arthropoda; class Insecta; order Orthoptera; family Tettigoniidae; genus Anabrus; species Anabrus simplex. The sequence goes on along the minus strand of NC_090273.1, from coordinate 27,281,527 downwards.
GACTTTTGTCGGGAGCGTGACATCGTATGGGTGTAAAACATGGACGAAAACTAGCTCAGAAAAATAAAGAGAACGGATGCTTTTGAAACACGGTGCTATAGACGAATGCTGAAGGTGAGAGGGATAGATCAATCACAAATGGAGAGATACTGATTTGAAGTGTTGACAGAAGAAAGTTTTGGCGAAATTTCACCAGAAGAAGACACGCAACGATAGGGCACGTCTCAAGACACCTAAGTCTTGTTCAGTTACGTTTTTTTAAAGTCGCATCGATACAGATAGGTCTTATGGAGACGATGGGATAGGAAAGGCCTTGGAGTGGGAAGAAGGTGGCCGTGACTCTAATAAAAATACAGCCCCAGCATATGCCTGTTGTGAAAATTGGAAACCATGGAAAACCATCTTCAGGGCTGCCGACAGTGAGGGTGGAACCCACTATCTTCCGGATGCAAGCTCACAGCTGCGCGGCCCTTCCTGCATGGCCAGCTCACCCGGTGAATTATTTTCTGATTGAAGTGTAGTTGGTAAAAACGGCAGGGGTGGCTAAGGCACGAATATGCAGACAGGTTAAAGTCGATCTAGTAGTTACGTAGAAACGAAAATGGTAGCACAGGATAGGATGACATGGAGCGCTGCCTGTAACTAGTCTATAGACTGATGACGCAAACAACAACAACTATCATAAATGAGAGGAAAGGCGATTTTATTTTTATTCTTAGTGCTATCTGGTGACGTGGTTTTTCTTGTTTTTGTGCTTTTCTGCTCGGACTCTACAGCCGCGGCATTATTGGAACTCAGGGCTTCTGTTTATGAATTAAAAGATTGTGACTAGTCCTTTAATGAACTACTCTACCAAATGCATAATTCTTTCGTTTGGTTATTAAAAGCCAGTATAAATACTGTATTTATCAAAATTGAGTTAGTAAGAGAGAACAAAGCATCATATCCAGGACTACAATATATTAAAAGGCTAAACGTCTCTGATAAATATTAAACGAATAGTCAGCGTTTAATTAAATGAACCCTACAAACAATATTAGATTACTGACAAAGATTAGAGATCTGGCAATTTTTTAAGAATACGACAGATGAACTGAGTATTTCTTCTTCTTCTTTATCCGTTTACGGTCCAGGGTCGTTTTTTCCTCAGACTCAGCGAGGTATCCATCTCTACACCCTCAAGGGCAGTGTCCTGGAGCTTCAGATTCTGGGTCGGCGGATACAACTTGAGAGGATGACCAGTACCTCGCCCAGGTGGCCTCACCTGCTATGCTGAACACGGGCCTTGCAGGGGAATGGAAAGATTGGAACGTATCGACAAGAAAGAGGGAAGGAAGCGGCCATGACCTTAAGTTATGTACCATCCCGGCATTTGCCTGGAGAAGAAGTGGGAAACGACGGAAAACCACTTCCAGGATAGCTGAGATGGGAATCGAACCCACCTCTACTCAGTTAACCTCCCAAGCCTGAGTGGACCCCGTTCCAGCCCTCGTAACAATTATCAAATTTCGTGGCAGACCTGGGAATCGAACCTGGGCCTCCGGGGGTGGCAGCTAACCACTACACCACATAGCCGGACGAATTGAGTATTAAATCAGTTGATTTCCACAGAGAAAGTAAAATTTAAAATTGGTTGTTGAAAAAAATTGTTGGAGAATTATAAGCTGCAGTTCAAATGCTCATAGGTTTTTCTTACATTGCCCCTTTTCAAACCAAGCTACATAATTAATACTGTATGGATGAAGTGTCACTGTGTTACTGGGTTTGTTTTCGATGAGAGTTTTTCAATGTATTTAAAAGTCGAGGATTTATAGAAAAAACATTCGTGCAATGGCACTGTAAGGGGATGAGTGCTGAACAGTGTCAAATAAATAGGTTCAACGGGAATAATGACACTTCGATGAACACTGGGAGTGAGTCACATCGGAAATCAGGGTGTAAGGGTAAAATTGGAAGTTGCCACAATTTCTCAGGAAGTGAGTAATATTTCATCATCATCATCTGTTTACCCTCCAGGTTCGGTTTTTCCCTCGGACTTAGCGAGGGATCCCACCTCTACCGCCTCAAGGGCAGTGTCCTGGAGCTTCAGACTCTTGGGCGGGGGATACAACTGGGGAGTATGACCAGTACCTCGCCCAGGCGGCCTCACCTGCTATGCTGAACAGGGGCCTTGTGGAGGGATGGGAAGATTGGAAGGGATAGACAAGGAAGAGGGAAGGAAGCGGCCGTGGCCTTAAGTTAGGTACCATCCCGGCATTCGCCTGGAGGAGAAGTGGGAAACCACGGAAAACCACTTCCAGGATGGCTGAGGTGGGAATCGAACCCACCTCTACTCAGTTGACCTCCCGAGGCTGAGTGGACCCCGTTCCAGCCCTCGTACCACTTTTCAAATTTCGTGGCAGAGCCGGGAATCGAACCCGGACCTCCGGGGGTGGCAGCTAATCACGCTAACCACTACACCACAGAGGCGGACGAGTAATATTTACCTAAGGCAATGTGCTGCGCAGTGCTTGAACTGCAATGACGGGAATTCTGAGGGCTGTCACGCACGCAGATGGCCGAGAAAATGATGGCTTGACGCACTGCGGTGTGTAATGTGAATTCTAAATCTTCAGGATAGTTTAGAAAAGCGACCTGTAAACGAAGAGGAATGACTGTAAGAAAGAAGAAGAAAAAGTAAAATACGTAGGTTAGTACTTAGTCACTCACTCAAAGATTAAGCTGCGACCACAATATACGATGCTGCGTTGCAAATTTCCGAACGCAACTTAGCTAAGTAAACCCCGAACGGAAAACCACACTCAGCAAGCCACATCGTATCCTTAAAATGCTCTACTAGCCATTATCACAGAATGACGCAAATTTCTCTGGTCACACACAATTAACATAAAAGCATACTATACGTAACTCACTCAAAACACAAATACACATACCAACACCACAGTTAAGCAACATTAGGCGTGGTCACCCACTGGATGGGTGACCAGTACTCAATAACTCTTACAAATCACAAATACTGCACACAAACTACCTATACTGGAAAAACTTAAACGACCAAACACACAACAGACCACAATTACTACAGAGCGTCAGAGGAGCTCCGATGGGAACACCGGTATCGGTACGTCACAAACCACCTATCTCTCCAAGATAGGTGGAACATACAGAAGACAGGGGGAGGGGTAGAACTAACAACATTGATGGAAGCACTTATTGTGAAGTCCTTCATGTTAATCTTAGGACATTTCATTTCTCATACAGAGAGTGAAAAAGCTAGTATTTGTGCAGTATCAGAGATATGCTAATTAATACAACGGCTGCTTCCTTACCAATCCTATCCCATCGTTGCCTTAAGACCTATCTGTGTTGGCGTGACGTAAAGAGACGTGAAATAGAAAGATATATGCTTTCTTAATTCTTCTTTTCCATCATGATGAAATGAAATGGCGTATGGCTTTTAGTGCCGGGAGTGTCCGAGGACAAGTTCAGCTCGCCAGGTGTAGGTCTTAGGCAACCTACGCGTCGTGATGAGGATAAAATGATGATGAAGATGACACATACACCCAGCCCCCGTGCTACCGAAATGAATCTATGATGGTTAAAATTCCCGGCCCTGCCGGGAATCTAACCCGGGACCCCTGTGACCAAAGGCCAGCACGCTAACCATTTAGCCATGGAGCCGGACTACATCATGATAAAGAGTATACATGTTTCCAAGTAGGAATTGTTTTTCTGTCAGTGAGAATTGTAACAAAATTGCCTTTTAAGTGCGAGAGAACTCAATGATTTATCAAAAATATCTAGCTATGCTTTATGATCTCTATCAGAGGTTACATTGTCGTTGTGAACATTTAGGAATTCGTGTAATGCCTTTTTCCTGCTTTTGTTCTTCGGTTATCAAGATAGTAATATAAAGGAAGTGTTAAATTACCATTCTCTTAAAGGCGAAAGCCTTAATTTACTTCTTAGTGCCTACTAACAAGACGAAGATGAAGGAGAGTTGCTTCGTCTTTAATTGTTTTGTCTCAAGACTTTTGCCGAGATTACATGTTTGGTTCACTCGTTCCTTCCTCGCGCCTAATGCTCATCTCAGCATTAACACTCTTCGCTGTTCAAACTTTGCAAATTCTTCTAGAACGATGGTTTTCCTTTTAGCTAATTAATGGGTAGTGCGCTAGGAAAATCTGACGCTCTTGGTAGCTCTAATGTTTGACTTTATATGCGCAGAGTAAGTCATTTAAATGGAGAGTAATTGAAATGCTGTAATTTAGTTACTAGCGCTAGAGTGATATTCTGAATAGAGATTAAACAGTAGATTGGTGTGTGTGTTGGAAGACCATAATGGAGAATTTTGAAGCATGTTTCTCAAGGGGGTAGCGTGCCTGCCTCTTACACGGAGGCCACATGATTAGAATTGAGGAGCTATCTGACGGTAAGCCAAGAATAACGGCCGATAGGAATCGTCGTGCTGACCACACGACACCTCACAGTCTGCAGGACTTAGGGCTGAGCAGCGGTCGCTTGGTAGGCCAAGGCCCTTCAAGGGCTGTAGTGCCATGGTTTTTTTTGGTTGTTTCTCAAGAGCAACGTGTCATATACCGTATTATACATGAATGAAATTAATGTTCCCTTGAACTTCGTTTCGATAAATAATAATAATAATAATAATAATAATAATAATAATAATAATAATAATAATAATAATAATAATGGTTTTATGAGCATGTAATAAGAAGTGCGTTATGGTGTTCCGCAGTTCGCAGCCAGAATTCATCCATCCTGACGTCATCATGCCATCTCTTTAGTAAAAATCTATCCATATATTCGCTTTTATATCCTACAGTTCTTGATGTAACGCTTGGTATTATGTCGTAGAAGGCAGAGGTATTTTTAAATCGCAATTATCCAATACAGAATGGTTGTCTTATGAGCTCATAGGTTAGTCTTGAAGATGCTTTCTTTGCCAGGCAGCGAACATAAAGCTACTCTTTAATTGTGTAGGTAGATTATCCTTCGATAGGTGTTCCCAGATAATGTCTAAGGCGTATCTTATGATGGGGTCTGTTTGTATGAAGACATTTTTCTCTTAGCAGCATGAACGTTATTAGGAACGTTCCGCCATCCGATGAATATATTCGGAATTTAGAAATGTTAGAGAATCAAAGAGTATACAGGGTGAAGAAAAAATGCCACACTTGGAGGTCGGCATGCGATTTCCCATCCCATCGCAAGACAAAAGTTTCTATAGCCAAATCGAATCTGGTGCTGTTGGGAAACAAGTCGAAAACGAGAAGCTAGCAACACTGCCATATCCTGCAGATCATCGGAATGTAATGGAGAAACGTGCATCATCCCGCTGTACCGTACCGACCGTCACAGCTCACTGAGTAGACGGCTGGGTTATCAAACCTACATGAACCATGGAGCTACGGCTCGAATCTACGTCATGTTTTTTTTTGTGTCTGTGTGACATCAAGTCCCTAGTTCGCGTCGTGTAACTGCGTTTGTACCGGCTCTGGGAAGATAAGACTGTACGTCACACGTAACTATGCGTAGCATAATGGGCAATCCAATGTAGCCTACCTACTGTACTGTATTGTGGTTCCTTGAACTGCATTGGATAGAGACGATGTTACTGTATCCACTATGATGTTCTACGTATTGGCTGTATTTGTGCCATGGACGAAAAAAGTTGCCGTTTACGTCTATAAGAAGTTCATGTTATGTTTGAATGTTTAAATAAAGGTAACTATAACGGTAAGACAGGACATAGTGTATTGCATAGTGGAGGTGTACATTGGATACAATTTGATGCATTAACTTAAAAAAAATTGGCGCGCACGCGACTCGAACATCGGCGCGTCCGCACAACCGGCATTTATGGCATTACCTCGTCTCACTGAGCTAATAAGACAGCTCCGGCAGAGCTCCGAGTTTATGTGACTTGTGCTTGGCCACGCTGCTCGCCGTTACAGCGTTGCCACCGAGCTCGATACCTGCAGTCGCTTAAGTGCGGCCAGTATCCATTATTCGGGAGATAGTAGGTTCGAACCCCACTGTCAGCAGACTTGAAGATGATTTTCCGTGGTTTCCCATTTTCACACCGGGCAAATGCTGGGGCTATACCTTAATTAAGGCCACGGCCGCTTCCTTCCAAGTCCTAGCCCTTTCCTGTCCCATCGTCGCCATAAGACAAATCTGTGTCGGTGCGACGTAAAGCCAATAGCAAAAAAAAAAAAAAAAAAATCGTCGCCAGAGCCTCATTTCCTAACTCGCAATTCTATTAAACCTATTGGTGGGACTAAGTTTTGCAAGATAAACTTTTGTCGTGAATTTCGACGAGGAACTGCATGCCGACCTCCACGTGCGGCATTTTTTGTTCACCCTGTATAGCAGGGAATAGCATTCTTCCTTGAGCACAGGAAGTGTATACTCTCTGGCTTCACAGGTAGTTATCAAACATGGCTGCATGCAATGTCATACTAAGGATGCAAATTACATATATCAGAATATTAGCGAAAGTGTTATCGCTTAGCAACCTGCTAAATACAGAATGTACTGCGGGATAGAGTAAGCCTTCGCCTGCAATTACTGAAGTGTTAATTTAATGATTTGATGTCATCATCATCATCATCATCATCTGTTTACCCTCCAGGTTCGGTTTTTCTCTCGGACTTAGCGAGGGATCCCACCTCTACCGCCTCAAGGGCAGTGTCCTGGAGCTTCAGACTCTTGGTCGGGGGATACAAGTGGGGAGTATGACCAGTACCTCGCCCAGGCGGCCTCACCTGCTATGCTGAACAGGGGCCTTGTGGAGGGATGGGAAGATTGGAAGGGATAGGCAAGGAAGAGGGAAGGAAGCGGCCGTGGCCTTAAGTTAGGTACCATCCCGGCATTCGCCTGGAGGAGAAGTGGGAAACCACGGAAAACCACTTCCAGGATGGCTGAGGTGGGAATCGAACCCACGTCTACTCAGTTGACCTCCCGAGGCTGAGTGGACCCCGTTCCAGCCCTCGTACCACTTTTCAAATTTCGTGGCAGAGCCGGGAATCGAACCCGGGCCTCCGGGGGTGGCAGCTAATCACGCTAACCACTACACCACAGAGGCGGTGATTTGATGTCATGATTACTCAAAGTTGGCTAAACTTAGAGGTCTATCAATGTCCCATAATTCACCGGCAGGTAATTTCAGAGAGAATAAAGCGATAATGAAACAAATTGGTCTAATAGAGCGGACGGACGGATTTGCCAAAACTGTTTTAGTAAACTCTTAATGTATTACATAATAATAATAATAATAATAATAATAATAATGCCGCCTCTGTGGTGTAGTGGTTAGCGTGATTAGCTGCCACCCCCGGAGGTCCGGGTTCGATTCCCGGCTCTGCCACGAAATTTGAAACGTGGTACGAGGGCTGGAACGGGGTCCACTCAGCCTCGGGAGGTCAACTGAGTAGAGGTGGGTTCGATTCCCATCTCAGCCATCCTGGAAGTGGTTTTCCGTGGTTTCCCACTTCTCCTCCAGGCGAATGCCGGGATGGTACCTAACTTAAGGCCACGGCCGCTTCCTTCCCTCTTCCTTACCTATCCCTTCCAATCTTCCCATCCCTCCACCAGGCCCCTGTTCAGCATAGCAGGTGAGGCCGCCTGGGCGAGGTACTGGTCATACTCCCCAGTTGTATCCCCCGACCAAGAGTCTGAAGCTCCAGGACACTGCCCTTGGGGCGGTAGAGGTGGGATCCCTCGCGAAGTCCGAGGGAAAAACCGAACCTGGAGGGTAAACAGATGATGATGATGATAATAATAATAATAATAATAATAATGTGACATAACACAGTACGCGAGATGCTGGCCAACGCTCTTCTCAGTTAGGGATTACAGATCTTTGAAATGGTTCACTGTTTAGCCCAGAATGAAAGTTTCAAAAGAAATGGCATTATTGCCATCAAACGACAAAAGAAAATGGGAGAGAGCATCGATCCTACTGTTCGTTCCGAGACATCACTTGCACAACCGGAAGAGGTTGACAAGGAGGAGGAGGAGGAGAATACTATGAGCCAACTATGCCCTACTTTTTAGACAAAACAATATGAACTTCATTGATTTAAAGTGACCGGTCTGTTCTTTCTTTTTAGGGGGAGAGAGAAAGCTCGAAGGGAACAATTTTTAAAATTTTCGTCAAGTAGCGTACGTATTATAAATTGGTAAAGCGAGTTCAGTATTAATTCTTCGAAACCGTTCGGGTGTATTACGTCATGACTGATAGGCAAATATGCAGAAAAATATCTGTCATTATTCGGTTCCCTAGGCAAACCCACTTTGGGTCAGAATGAATAAATACAATAATAATAATAATAATAATAATAATAATAATAATAATAATAATAATAATAATAATAATAATAATAATAATAATAATAATATGGCACCAGCTGACGTGTGCAGACATTTCGATCAATGTCATTCAGGCGAACTGCATGTCAATTTTGACTTTCCTTATTGCCATACCAGATAGCATGGATACGGATTTCTGTCTGGTGATCAACGGCTGATTTTAAATTATTTGTCGGCTAAATATTAAACATGGTAACAGAGATATTTTCCATACTGATATCCTAGGACATGAAGTGCCGAATGGATATTCCTACACCTTCCAAAAGTCTGACTACCTCTCCAGGGTTCCGGATCCATAGGACAGCTCTCTACCTCTCATGTATAGTAAAATACTGCTGTTCTGCGGAAATAACAATGCTCTTTCTTGAAGGATTAAATTTGTGCATTATTGATGGTAATGATGCTATTTTGTATCCAGATCATTGGCTGAATGGTTAGTGTCTTACCCTTCCCTTAAGAAGGTCCCGGGTTCGATCGTGGCCTGGTAGTTCACACGCACATCTTCATATACACAAATCGCACTACCAACCACCACAGAAACACATAATAGTGAATATATACCTCCGGATAGAATTGGCTTCAGGAAGGGAATTCGGCCACAAAACTAGACCGATAACACATCAAGTACCAACCCCAGTATATTTGGAGGAAGCCAAGGAGGAGCAGAAGGAAAAGAAGAAGAAGAATCATTTTTCATCTCTATTTAATAATAAGTAGAGCTTGGACTTGTAGGCAATATTACGGTAAACGCAAACAAACGAATTTGGGTACAGATAAGTGTCGCCCAGCACGCTTTTCCGTAATGCACCGAGATTAACAAAAATTCTAACGGCTCTAATAGGTATCCCCCTATTGTTTATGCAAATCTCACAGCAGACCCCTTGTGCCGTTTAGAGTGAACTTGTTAATTGCTTCAGTAAGATTAAATTCTAACCTATTAATGCCAAGCATCTTTAAATTGTTCACTGAAGAAAAAATAATAATAATGTTATAGAATTTACGTCCCGCTAACTACTTTTACGGTGTTCAGAGACGCCGAGATGCCGGAATTTAGTCCCGAAAGAGTTGTTTAAAGTGAAGTAAACCCTACCGTCACGAGGCTGACTCATTTGAGCACCTTCAAATACCACCAGACTGAGCCAGGTTCGATCCTGCCAAGTTGAGCTCAGAAGGCCAGAGCCTCAACCGTCTGACCACTCAGCCACGCCAAAAGAAAAATAAATATATAAATATATTAATATATTAATTATTAATTATTATTAATGCCAAGCATCTTTAAATTGTTCACTGAAGAAAGAAATAATAATAATATTATAGAATTTACGTCCCCCTAACTACTTTTACGGTGTTTTACTTTTACTTTTATGCCGGAATTTAGTTCCGAAGGAGTTGTTTAAAGTGAAATATAAATAAATAAATCAATAAAAACATTTCAATTAATTAATTTTTTTATTAAATATGTAAGTAGTCCGCCTCTGTGGTGTAGTGGTTAGCGTGATTAGCTGCCACCCCAGGAGGTCCGGGTTCGATTCCCGGCTCTGCCACGAAATTTGAAAAGTGGTACGAGGGCTGGAACGGGGTCCACTCAGCCTCGGGAGGTCAACTGAGTAGAGGTGGGTTCGATTCCCACCTCAGCCATCCTGGAAGTGGTTTTCCGTGGTTTCCCACTTCTCCTCCAGGCGAATGCCGGGATGGTACCTAACTTAAGGCCACGGCCGCTTCCTTCCCTCTTCCTTGCCTATCCCTTCCAATCTTCCCATCCCTCCACAAGGCCCCTGTTCAGCATAGCAGGTGAGGCCGCCTGGGCGAGGTACTGGTCATACTCCCCAGTTGTATCACCGACCAAGAGTCTGAAGCTCCAGGACACTGCCCTTGAGGCGGTAGAGGTGGGATCCCTCGCTAAGTCCGAGGGAAGAACCGAACCTGGAGGGTAAACAGATGATGATGATGATGATGATGATGAAATATGTAAGTAAACCACGGGTTGCATTCCCATTAGCTTTCCAACATTTTGTTGTAAGACATTATATTAATTCAAAGGGTTAGTTTGTAAATGAATGGTAAATGAATGCCCTCGATGTTCTCAGCTGCTTAGAGATGCCCGACTGCTGCAGGAAAGAATGGCTTTAGTTTTAGAGACGTTTATCCTGAACATCCAACATTCATTGTCTTGGCCTAGAACGGGCGACTTGACGCCTTCACAGTGTGATGGCAGTAGTTCCAGGTTTGTAGCTTAGATCCATTCCGACAGAACAAGTATGACTTAGGCCACCATAGCTTAATAGTAGAGGAACTGACGTGAAATCGGGAGGTTGTGGGTTCAGATCCCACTGGTATTCGGTTGTTCTGTACTTAACATCGCATCAACACGTAATATATGTACTGAACACGATATAATAGGTTGAATTTTTTTCGATTACAATGTGGTCGTGATAATTCAATATTCATTCATACTAAATGGTTCTTCAATGAATGTAAATTCTTATCGCGAAAATATGATAATCTTAATTGTCCATTTGTGGCACACACGTCAGGTGTCCATTTATTCTAAGACGCCGCAGAATCATGTTCCTTACTGTGTATAACTTCCGACTCTGGGATGGAAGGGATTGCGAGTGGCACATTAAGATAGAATACATGTGAGTGTTTCAGGATCACGCGATATCGCAACAGTACACGTCGTAACTTAGGGGATATGTAAGCATTTTCTTCCTATCTCACACGCTTACTGCGCTATTTCCACTGCAGTGGTCATGATAATTCAGTATTCGTGGAGACCATGGGATTAATAAAAATTAAGTTCTTCATCAAAGGACAATTCTGAATATCATGAATAATTGTAATTTCTAAGTCCTGACGTATTATGTTTAAAAGACACGTTGGAAGTTGTCGTTTCTTCAGTAATGCATGAAGCAGGAACTGCTCTAAACCCATGATATAACAATATAGCCTACAATGCAAATAATAATAATAATAATAATAATAATAATAATAATAATAATAATAATAATAATAATAATAATAATCAGGCCGGGACTTTTCCGTGTACGGAAAGAATACAAAGTAGACAGAAAAACAAGAGAATTAATCATGCAAACACTAACAGGCACCTCTTCAAAAGTTAAATTCTTAGATGAATTGTCTGAACCATTTGATGCTAAAACAGGAGTCCGACAAAGACTTGTTACATCTTGTTTTGGAAATAGTTGTTAGGACTCGGGAAAAGGAAATTAAAGGAATAACCCTTAGAAGATTACGTAAAAACAAAATTAATTTACAGTGTTTGGCCTTCCCTGATGACCTAGCAGTGTTGTCCAATAATAGACAAGAAGCGATTGCATCCGCTGAAATACTCCATGAAACTGAATCCGGGGCAGGACTCCAGACCTTATACCAAAAATTTCACTGCATGGAAGGTTCTCTTCGGTACCTACATGGACAACTAATAAAAACTCAATATGGCAAAATATGTAAAGTGTCAAAATTCAAATACCTGGGAGAAGTCATCCAACGTTCCGGACTTTATCATCAGGAAAACAAATAAAGGATCTCTAAAATATAAAAAGCATACAGACTCCCTTGGAACCCATATGATAAAATATCCATATCCCAAATTGCAAAATTTCGGCATTACAACACTGTAATCAAACTGTAACACTGATAACTTGAGGCAGATCATTGATCAAAGATGTAGAAAATCAAGAAAGAAAAATCTTAAGGAAAACGTTTGGACCAGTCTGTACACGGGGGAATCTGAATGATAAGGAAATCTCAAGACCTGTACCAACATTCAGAGAAATTATCAGACACATTTAGGAAAATACGTTTGAAATTATATCAGCCTCGCGTCGGTAGATTCTCTGACACGTAAAAGAACTCCTACGGGACAAAATTCCGGCTCCTCGGCGTCTCCCAAGGAAGAAAAAGGTAGTTAGTTGGACCTAAAGATCAATTATATTATTACTATCATCCGTTATGTTCCTTAAGTCTGCCACGCCTCCCATCCAAATATGAATATGCAGTCCTTCAGAACAATGTTCGTTGTGTTACTGTTTCTATGTCAAAGTGTAAAGGAGAATGAGCCTTAAATACTTTATACTGTAGGAGTGAGTACATTGGTTGCGCGAACATTCAGTCCTACAGTAGGGTAGGATAAGACTCATTTTTCTTCATTCTTACGCGTAGGAAAATGAACATATCAATAATAATTGTTCTGTTGGATCTGCATATCTCTGCGTCTGAGAGGCGTGACCAGTCTTCAGGAATATAATGGAGAGGAAGAGCATTGTGGCATACGAGCTTTCATTTCTTCAATGACTATGGAAGTTGCTATTAAGGCAAAACAATGTTTCGGTGGACGGATTGAGTCTCAGTATATTAATAGCATTAATTTACAAGGTGCAACTATCTGACGTGATGTTTACTGTCACTAGTGCAGTTTTTCATTCTGACTTCAAATCCGAAAACCGTGTTGTTCTATCACGTCAGGTTTTGAAGATGTTGACAAAGATTCATTTTGCATGAACAGCGTCCATCCAGAAATGTTTTCATTGTATTTCGGTATTTTTCATAAAAAAGGCGCATATTCTCATTTGTTTATTTTTTACTGTACGTGAAACTGGGCATTATGGCGTCCAGAGGTTGTATACACTCAACGAATCTTATTTATCAGTGCTCTAGTGAAACTTCTGCTTCTTACAACTTGCTTTACGTCGTACCGACACAGATAGGTCTTGTGCCGACGATGGGTTAGGAAAGGTCTAGGAGTTGGAACGAATTGAGGTACAGCCCCAGAATTTGTCTGGTGTGAAAATTAGAAACCACGGAAACACATCTTCAGGGCTGCCGACAGTGGGGATCGAACCCAATATCTCCCGGATGCAAGCTCACAGCTGTTCACCCCTAACCGCATGGACAACTCGCCCGGTGAAATTTCTATCTGTGAGTTGTTTTCCTTGATATTATGTTTACGATGTGTAAATGGTTGATGTCATAAATATCAAGAACATAGGATGATAGAGGCAAATGGTTGGCATATTTGGAATCAACATGTTTCAGTTGTCATAGAGTGAGTGTTGGTTACAAATATATCCGCAGAAAGTCATTTTTTATCAGTGAAGTTTATGACCATTATGATACATTAGTTTTGATCGCCCCCAGTAGAAGAGGAACAGAGTCCACAGAATTTGCTCTATGAATGAGTAATGTGTTGCATCTTGCACGAGTTCTTCCCACTCTTGCAAGAAGATCGTTTATCTCGTTCACCCAGGTCTTGAAGTAACATTTTTCTCGAACCTGTTCCTCAGAGGCACCGATAGGATTCTTCCTCCAGTACAGTTTCACAAGTCACGAGGATATCTAGAATTCTTCAAAGTACATCAGGAAGCGGTGCAGACACTGATCTAGCATCCGAACCAGGAACTCCCTCGACAAGGGCGACGGAAAATGAAGGGAAGAAAATAACTCTGGTGTTAGACTTTCAAGAGAGATGACCCTACTGTATGAAACGACGCTTCTTCACAGGAAGTGAGAGCGTCTCACACTTAGAGTACAGCTCTGCACTAGACCTCAGGCGATATTCGCCCTCGCGATATTGACGTGGGCCAAGGATCTTTTATAGGAGTTTCCCCTCTTTTATTTCGGTTCTCTCGCTCTTTCACCAAGGTGAATGAGAGCCAATCACTGAGCAGGATACAAGGCTTCAGGCTGTTTTATATAGCCTGCCATAGGATAGACGTGGACCAATAAATGAGTTTACAAAAATTAGAAGACTTTTCCACGCGTTTGGCTTGATATTTCACGCCTTATTTTTCTGATGCTTCACAGGAAATGATCACTCCAAAACACTTAAAAGTAATGCAACTTTTATTCTTCCTTAGATTTTGGCCCACTTCGAACCACTGTAAACAATTGACTTGCTGGCCAGTCTTTTTTACTTCTACCTGAACTTCATCATTTCGCTGTGGTTCCTTTACCGCTCCTCTGACCATATGTTCTTGGAATTTTCATTTTGCTTTCCCTGGAGCCCCTTGAGTTGATCAATTTTAGCTAGAAACACATCTCTAACATTTATTTTGGATTGATGCAACCTTCCTCCATGTCCTTTCTTGTTACTTCCACCCATTTAGTAGTTGCTTTAAATTTGATAATATATTTAAATATTTTCTTTGTTAGTAGACTCTCGTTCATTCATCACCCACAAAATGTCAGTATCCTCTTACGCACGGTGTCTGATCTTCTCTGTCCGTCTGTATAGGACCTCATTCCTCCTCTTCCTCCATGTAACATCCTTTCTGTTTTTCGGGTCTTAAGGTGTTTTTCAAGATTTTTCTTTCTTTATTTATTTCTTCTCTACCTCCTCCATTGCCTCTTTCGTATTCAGTATCGGACATTCTGAAACGTAAAATCCCTCAGCTTTATAACCGTGGTATAGTGTCTGATCTTTGCCCCGTAATACATCGTTCTTTTGTTGTATCTATTCTGTACTAATCTATAGGCCATCTTTCTGGCCCCTCCCTTATTTGCTCCTTTATCAAGCCCATTCGCTGGATCAATTATCCAAGATATTTAAATTTATCTGACCTCTTGACATTCCCATACTTTGTTTCCAGGTGCTTTTCTTTATTATGTTCGCATTCTATCTACTCTGTCTTTTCATATGAGATCCTGAGTCCTGTTTTCTCTGCGATTTCTGGAAATCTATCAAGCTTCCTTTTTCACCAGCGAATGCTAAGCAATTCGCCTTGACATTCTCCTTATTTATACCTAAACAGATCCCTACTACCTTGTTTTTTTATAGGTTTCCGTCATGTTCTCGTTACTTTTTGCAAGATAATGTTAAACAAAACCTTAATCTCAAAGGGATCTGTGATTTCCTCATGAGATTTAACTTTGTAGATGGTTTCCGTCAGTTTTTGAGTTGTAATTGCCCTTCTATTACCATCAACCTCAAATTCTTCTCACATTTTGAAGAGTGTCTGCCGGTCTATAGAGTCCTAAGTGTTTGAAGTCTACAAACAACTGCACCGTATTTTTTTCTCGTATAGCTGGAACTCTCAAGACAGTTTTCAGACGTTTGAGACGCTGGCCTTCTGAGCCCAACCTAGCAAGTTCGATCCTGGCTCAGTCCGGTGGTATTTGAAGGTGCTTCCTTCCCACACCTATCCCATCATCGCCGTAAGATCTATCTGTGTCTGTGCGACATAAAGCAAAATTGTCAAAAAACATTTCCTCAGAATACAGGTTGATAATTACAGGGGATTAATAAATTCCTGTCGCACTCATCTTCGAATTTCAATGTCTTCAGTCAGCATGTTTTTGGTTATTATGCAAGCATGTTGATGTCAATAGAGATTTCGGATGCAAGGTATCTCTTGCATTTCATATGGAACTACATGCGCTCAGAAAGATACACGACATGGCGAGTTGACCCAGGGGTTTGGACGCGTATTGCGAACATGCATTCGGGAGATAGTGGGTTCGAACCCCGCTGTCGGCAGCTCTGAAGGTAGTTCCCCGTGGTTTCTAATTTTTTACATGAGGGTAATACTGGGGCTGTAGCTGTAGCTCTTTCCAATCCCATCGCCGCCATAAGACCTATCTCTGTCGGTGTGACTTAAAGCAAATTGTCAAAAAATATATATGTACAGTACAGCTCCGTTTGTCGGATTTTGTTGCACATGAATCACATACGAAACACTTCGCTAAGCAGGCACCAACAAGTTAAAAGGGAAGCCTAATGAACCAACATTCTGTAAATGCCTTTAAAATACTCTCCGTACCAAATTAATATTCATTTTGGACAGCAGTATTCTTTTCCTGTGGCAGTAAATAACACAAGAGACATTTGTAGTAACACCCAATGGGCCCACTTCCACATATCACACTATAGCCTGTCAACAAGGGAGAGGTAAAAGAGGGTTATATTTCATAAAAATAGAGAATGCGTTGGGAAAACAGATAGCCGTCAATACAGAACATAACGATTTATTTACATTACGTGGACACTTGGTACGCTTACGTGACTGGATACTGTAGGGTGCTCTCATTGCACCTGCCATGATGACAATTATCAGACATTGTTTATAATGTTATGAACAGGATTTTAATTACCGTACAGTCCTGCTGGTGCACATAATTATTTTGATATGTGTCACTAGAATGTACATCGTTGATTTAAAATCATGGCCAAAGGCGTTAAAATGCATCATTAATGCAGTAACGTGACCGTCTCTAACAATGTCTTCAGCAAAATCTAGTCCATAATTTCAGGATCATTTCAGCAAGTCATCTTTATTTGGAGACCTAAATTCTGAGTTCAAGGGAATTCAGCATTAAAAATGAGAAGCTATTATCTACACATCATTCAGAGCTCGTTGAAAGTCCTTCGAACTAGATCTCTCCTTGAACGATTATTTTGTCCCTGGATGGCGAACCTATGACACACGTGCCACTAGGTATAATAATAATTTCGTGTGGGTATTCCTAGCCGAGTGCAGCCCTTGTAAGGCAGACCCTCCAATGAGGGTGGGCAGCATCTGCCATGTGTAGGTAACTGCGTGTTATTGTGGTGAAGGATAGTGTTATGTGTGGTGTGTGAGTTGCAGGGATGTTGGGGATAACACAAACACCCAGCCCCCGGGCCATTGGAAATAACCAATGAAGGTTAAAATCCCCGATCCGGCCGGGAATCGAACCCAGGACCCTCTGAACCGAAGACCAGTACACTGACCATTTAGCCAACGAGTCGGGCGTGCCACTAGGTGACACGCTGTAACTAAACGTCTTTGGCATGCCGAAAAACATACTAACATATTTTAATATTCTTGACATACAATAAACAGGTCGTAAATATTGTTACATAGCATTACGCTTTTATAAGTAAGAATGTCACAATTCATTATTTGGTCATGTTTCTTACAAATTTAATTGGGTCAAAGCGAAAGTATATCTTATTCTTAAATTTCAACTATTTTAAAAATGTAATTTTCAGTGATATTTCCAAAAAAAATCAAGAAACGTCCAGTCGAATGGATTTGTATACAATGCAATTTAATGCCTGAATGAAATCAATTGAGGGGTTTTAAAGGAAAATATCACGCGTGCAAATCGAGTTGCAAGAGCTCCGTGCACTGTGCATCGGTCCCGCTCGGCCGGCTCCGACCAACGCTTCGTCTCTGGGCTACTCGGCTAAGCTCGGCTCTACTCGGCTCAACTCAGCTCGGATATGGAGCGCTACGGGGCAAGTAAGAGGGAGACAGGGGGAGCGAGCGAGACAGGCGTGAGGAAAGAGAGAGTAAGCGCTATTGCTCCAAATCGAGGAGTGGGGGTTCTGCACTCTGGTCAACCAAGCGAAGTCGTCTTATGCAGCGTGCGCAGTGCATGCACCAAGCGCATGCACCTGAGAGGTCCTGCACTAGACTGTAAAATGTAATAAACAATACCTTAATTGACATGCTACTCGGGAAACGCTTGAGTCCCTGATTTAGACACTTACCATAACTTTCTGTAACTTGCCCACTTATGCCGCAGTGGACACTTCTGAACCTACAAAGTTTTCTTGCATTATTAAAGGAAGGTAGTCGGTCCCGGGTGAAACTATCTTTACATCGGTCTGTTTTCAGATCAAGTTTGTTTTACGGGAGTGAAAACTGGGTGGACTCAATCTTATTCATAAGTTAGAAGTAACAGACATGAATGTAGCGAAATTTATTTCTGGTACAAACAGGTGGGAACAACGTCAGGAAGGTGCTCGGAAAGAGGAGATAATGGCTAAGGTAGGAATGAACTCGATGGATGGAGATGTGCGCATAAACCAGCTTTGATGGTGGGGTCATGTGAGGCGAATGGCGGAGGATAAGTTACCTAGGAGAATAATGGATTCTGTTATGGAAGGTGACAGAAGTAGTGGTTAAACTCCGTTTCTGATTGTTTAAAGAGAAGAGATATTCAGAACTAAATCAGATCACAGAACTAGTTACAAATAGAGGAATGTGGCTGCATTTAGTAAATTCAGATGCTTACAGAATGAATGCTGATGGGCACGACAGTGAATATGTACGTATGTATGAAGTAATAAAGTCTGCGAACTGTCTAAAACCGAACGAGTTGGCCGTGCGGTTAGGGTCGTGCACCTTTTACCTTGCGTTGTGAAATGATGCGTTCGGATTCAACTGTCGGCAGCCATGAAGATGCTTTTCCGTGATTTCCAATTTTCACGTCAACCAAATGCTGGGTGGTACCTTAATTAAGGCCACTGCCACTTTCTTCACAGTCCTAGCCCTTTCTGATCCTTGCATCACCGAAAACTTTTGATCTGTTTGTACGACGTTAACCCCACTAGAACAAAACCGTCCAAAATTTCTTCATTCCTGTTGGTTAGGATTATTTTGATGAAAGGTTTGTCGTCCCTAAAAAGTAATACAAGAGATTAAAACAAAAATGATTACCATGAAATGGAAAATATTACGAGCCTCCGTCGCTCAGACGGAAGCGCGTCGGCCTCTCACCGCTGGATACCGTGGTTCAAATCCCGGTTACTATATGTGATATTTGTGCTTCACAAAGCCTCGGGAGGTCAACTGAGTAGTGGTGGGTTCGATTTCCACCTCAGCCATCCTGGAAGTGGTTTTCCGTTGTTTCCCACTTCTCCTCCAGGCAAATGCCGAGATGGTACCTACCTTAAGGCCACGGCCGCTTCCTTCCCTCTTCCTTGTCTATCCCTTCCAATCTTCCCCCCCCCCCCACCCGCAAGACGCCTGTTCAGCATAGCAGGTGAGGCCGCCTGGGCGAAGTACTGGTCACCCTCCCAAGTTGTATCTCCCGACCCGACGTGTGAAGCTCCAGGACACTGCCCATGAGGCGGTAGAGGTGGGATCCCTCGCTGAGTCCGAGTGAAAGACCGACCCTGGAGGGTAAACAGATTAAGAAAGAAAGGTAATACCTAAACTTGAAATTGTCTCCGAGAACTAAACAATATTCCTTTGAATTCTCAGCGTTTAACTTGGTATCTATCTTTTAGATATGTGAATTAAGTTTGATGGTGCCTTTTCTTTCCCAGATTAAACTTGTTATCTTGCTAACTATATCCTAGAAATCTTGTTTTTGGTCTGATTACCAAGCCGTTGTCCCGCTTTCTATCGACTGCCTATAAAATTCAATTATGACCATGGACATTGCACTAAACGTGCATAAACACAAGCTTCAATAAATTACACGAAATTGACTACACTAATACGGTGTGTGAATGATTAATGTCGTGAGACAGGGACATTTACAGCTAGTACTGTGTGTGTAATAATTATTTGTTTTGCTACTATTAACGCCATGCGGCTATATTTCACGGGGAACTTTATTTACTCCATGATCTGAGTAAACCGGAAGTGACGTGTTATTATAACTAACTCGACACGCCAGTGCGATAACCGGCCATACTCCAAGCACAATTGGTATCTCCCTGTTTTGTTGTTACAACTTGTATTCGCTGTCCATTAAATTAATTCTACCCGATGGTTCAATGAATACCATGTCAAATTGCACTAAATTGTTGTATAAACCAAAAAAGTGACGAGCAATTCTAGGATTTGAAAAAAGTGCTGAGTTGGACTGACATGAACAGTATTTCAGCTCATGCGTACAATTAGGCCAAGAGCTGCCAGCGGTATCACCACGAAGATGAAAGTCTTCAAGAATATTGTATAGAAAACAACATCATCCCCGCCAAGAAAGCGATACCACGTATCCGACAATGCTATTACTATCCATTACTTATTATACCTTAAGACTGGATCATCATCATCATTATCATCATCGTCATTAGACGTTATGCTCATTACAACAATCGTGTTCATGTTCCTATGCAGTAGTGGCGCTAAGCAACTCGCCCCCTCCCCGCAATAATGGAAAATGGCCCCCTCGTTTCCTGATAAGGAACGTTACAAATTTGTTTTATGCCTTTGCTGGCGAGATGTAGTGTTTACATTGCACTGTGACTTCTGGTATGGATTATATCAAATGTGTTACTTTCATTGACCGGTCTCAGTCTCATCCTTGGCTTTGACAGTGTGAAAGTGACTGAGGTATGAGTGATGCTAGTAATATCATTCCTTATGCAGCCAGTCCCTGTTATGAATGGTGTGAAAATATCGCTCATAGGGTCGGTTGGTGCATGCATTTCAGTGGGATTGGCAGACTGATATGTAATAGCAGCGGCTGGCTCGGTGAGGAAAGCAACGGGAAACTACCTCACTCCTCATTTCCCTAGTACGCCTCTTCAGTGACGCCTAGGCTATTTATGACGGCTGTTGCCGGAGTTGCAGAGGATCAAACCAGCCTTCGGGCTGAATACCCAACATACATGCACACGTTTATTTCGCAGTACAAGGTTGTATATTATTGCAATGAACCGCAACGACGATACTAATACTAATAATATATTTTATTTTTTAATTTTTGTTATTATTATTATTATTATTATTATTATTATTATTATTATTATTATTATTATTAAGTTACACAAAAGAAAACCGGGCGAGTTGGCCGTGCGGTTAGGAGCGCGCCGCTGTGAGCTTGCATCCGGGAAATATTGGGTTCGAATCCCATTGTCGGCAGCCCTGAAAATGGTTTTCCGTGGTTTCCCCATTTTCACACCAGGAGCTGCACCTCAATTAAGGCCACGACCGCTTCCTTGCAACTCCCAGGCCCTCCCCGTCCCATCGTCGCCATAAGACCTATTTGTGTCGGTGCGATGTAAAACCACTAGCAAAAAAACACACACAAGAAATGCACATTCGAATTATAATAACCGAAACACGCTGACCGTCGCAATATTACGAAATAATCTCGTTCCTGGGGCCAAATAATTTACAACTCAACCGTCCATCGTAGACCTGCTTAGCTACACTGACTGCCGAGAGTTATAAACAGGCTCGAAACTTCAGTATTTAGAGCAGGGCCTCTCAAACGCCCAACATCTCACGCGTGCAAATTGAGGGGCAGAGTTCCTGTGCACAGTCCATCGGTCCCATTCGGCTCGGCTCGGACCAACGCTTCGTCTCTGGGCTACTCGGCGAAGCTAGGCTCAACTCGGCTCGGATTTGGAGCGCTACGGAGCAAGTGAGGAAGAGGGAGACAGGCGGAGGGAGCGAGACAGGCGTGGGGAAAGAGAGAGACAGCGCTATTGCTCCAAATCGAGGAGTGGGGGTCTGCACTCTGGTGAACCATGCGAAGTCGTCTTTTGCACCGTGCATCAGGTGCATGCACTCTGAAAGGCCTTGATTTAGAGTTAGATAAGAATGATGTTTTTGTTATCGCATCTTGACTGACTACTGGGTTCTCAGAACTGGCTAAAGTCTTGTTGATTGTTGTGGGTGGCTGCAAGAGGTAGTTGTTATTGGAACAGGCTGGGAAACCCACATTCTTTCAGAAACAACTACCATACTCCTATTGACGAAAGAAGCTCTGCACAGCGATGGCCAAAGTTTGGAATAACCCTGTGTAATACAAATAATACTGTGTTATGTGTTGTAGCTTTATCAATATGTAAAATCACTCTTCAGCTACTGAAGTAGGAAACTGTCATGTGCCCCTCACAAGCCATGGGTCCCCTCGCTCCGTGGGGTCTACGGGGTCCTTTTCATCGCCACCGTTCCTATTCTAATGTATAAAGGAAAATGAACCTTAATGTACCGTACTGTAGGAATGCTGTTTGTGTGACGTATTTACGCACTCCTACGTAATACTGTATTTAAAGTTCACTTTCCCTTACGCGCAAGATGAACATGAACACAACGAAAATTGTTCTGATAGACTGCATATCCATATGTGGCTCGGAGGCGTGACCAGTCTTAAATGGATACGAACGATATTGTCAGATTCGTCTTATTAGAGCTAGGCCGTCGATATGTTGGATGACAGAAAAATTACATTTCAAATAACAATAAATCTTATAAAATAAATCCGTCACAAATGAGCTTACGAGATTCTCAGGTCGTGTTCGATATGCGGCGAATCCATTTACGATAGCACGTCTTCCCTCAGGCACAGGAAGAAACGTGACTTTGAGGATCGGTGAACAGGTAACTATGCAAATAAAAACACTGAAGTATGAAATCTACCATTTGTAAGAACAAAATAAAACAAATTCAAACGCAGTTAATAATAATAATAATAATAATAATAATAATAATAATAATAATAATAATAATAATAATAATATGAAAGACGTTACTCATAGTGTTAAAAGACCTGTAATAACACTTTCTGGCCAGTAAGGAACAGCAATGGCGAACTACCCTACTCGTCATCTTACCCATTACGCCTCATATTCGTACCGCCATTATTACTTTTATTCCTATAATCGGAAAACCTTCAGTGCCGGTATTTGACGATCCAACTATACTTGGGGCTGGTGACCTGACAGGCTGAGATGTTGGCTTTTCGTCCCAATAACCACGCGGACCTGCCAGAATGCGTTCCACACGAGTTCTTTTACGTGCCGGTAAATCCATTGACACGAGGCTGACGTATTTGAGCACCTTCAATTACTACAGAACTGAGTCAGGATGGAAGCTGCCAGGTACGCCTTAGAAAGATAGCGCTCTCAGTCTGAGCTACTTAGCTATTTTTAAAATTCCCTATTTTTTTCAACAGCAGATTTGAAGTAACCTGGCCCGTAGTTGGGGTGTTACATTAATCCTTCTTCGTTTAATTGAATTTCACACATTTAAATGGCAAAGACCACAATGTCAGTCCCACAGAAATAATGGTGTTTAGATAAGTCTGAATTCAGAGCAATTTCTTGGACTGAATGATATCCTGGAGATGATTATGAAAACAGTGTATCTTATTCTTAAAATTAATTATCATCAGTAGTTTTGAGGTCTTATTCCGTCATCGAGTGGACACTGTTCTAGATTTAGGACCATCGGGTTATGGGTTTGATTCTCGGCTGAGTCTCGAGATTTCAACAGCGTATTCTTAATTGCTGTGCTGTCCAACTCATTGGTTGAATGGTAAGCGTGCTGCCCTTCGGTTCAGAGCGTTCCTGGCTCTATTTCCGGCCAGATCGGGAATTTTAATCGCTTCGGATTAATTCTTCTGGCTCGGGGACTCGATGTTTATGATTGTCCCAACACTCCTCTCTTCATATTCAGACAACACACCATACTATCAAGCACTTCAGAAACATGCGTCAGGAAGGGCATCCGGTCGTAAAACGTGGCCAAATACACATATGCGACGCGTTTGGCACCCGCGATCCCATATGTGTGGGATAAGCGACAGAAGGATAAGATTCTTAATTTCTGAAGCTCGAAGGCCGGGTTATCTTTCCTCCTGTTATTAATATTTCAGTAACTCACACGCCACACATTGCGTGGTTTACCTGCCATGGTGGACGCCATCAATTCTCATTGCAGTATCTGCCTTCATGATCCGCGCAAGGCTGATATTTCTATGCATAATTCCTGATGATGATGATGATGATGATGATGATGATGATGATGATGATGATGATGATGCTTGTTGTTTAAAGGGGCCTAACATGTATGGTCATCGGCCCCCCCATGCATAAATATTATTTTTATTACTGAGTAGGATAGTTTAGTGATTATGTATAAAACTGATGTCAAATAATATATCACAGAAAAGCAGAATTAATGTCTTCAGTGAATTCATAAACATTTGTCCACACGAGAAATTTGCCCTGTCATGTGTGTAGCATTTAATGTTTAAAATATCTATTTCTCTACCCGCGGGATTTCAACCAGATTTAATGGCGCTGTCGGGGGTTAAACCTCCGTCATTTATTTCAACCTGAGTTTTAACGTTTAAATAAAGCACGATTCAGCCACCCAGGATTGAAATGTATCGCTATGGTTTAGAATAAAAAAATCTAAACGTTGTTTAAAGCATTAACAGTTGGCGTTCCGCAGAGAATCCTATCTGGATTCAAGGCTAGAAGAAGTCAACTAACTTGAAATTTTGCGTAATTTTTCAATAATAATGGGCGTGAAGTGCAAGGTTAAATTCATTGGGAGAATCTCAGATCCATTTAAAATCAAAACGGGAGTAAGACAAGGAGATGAGCTCCTACCTTCACTTTTCAACTGCGTCCTTGAAAAAGTTATACAAGAATGGTGCAAAGTGTACCAACCAATCATTTTAGGCAGAGGAAAACTAGCGAAAGAATTTGCGGACGTCCTAGCAATATTAACCCAGGGCATTTCAACAGCCGAAAATGAGACTGAACTCCTTAAAGAAATTGCGGAAAATGTCGGCCTTCAGAGATCCTTTGAAAAGACGGAATACGTAACCTGCAACAAACAAAATATGGCAAAATTAAACGAGTAGGAAAGTGTAAGTACCTTGGTGAAACAATTCAGGAAAATGGGCTCGAAACAAAGGCCAATGAAATTAGATGCCAAAAGACGGGAACTCCTTATTGACTAACCCAAGATATTTATAAGAAAAAAATGTATCTTCAAGCACAGAAAACTTAAGCATTACAATACAGTCATTAAACCAGAATGTCTTTATAGATCAGAAATGTTAATTTTGAACAGGAAAGCAGACATTGAAAACATTGAGAAAAAGGAACGCAAAATAATAAGAAAAATTCTAGGTCCAAAATTCACCGACGGACAATACCAACTTAGAGGCAGACAGGAAATCAAACAATACCCAAATATTCATAGTGACGTTAGAATACGCAGGCTAAGATTCTCTGTACTTATAAAAAAATGCATCCAGACAAAATTAGCAAAAAATAGTCGAATTATATTAAAACAGGAGTAAAGTCCATTTTAAGCAAGCCTCGGACCTATGGGAGTAACGGAGTCCCACTCCCATTTGACAGGCGAGGGACTCTTTGGAAACAACTTGGCGAACGGAATGGAATTCGATGGGGAGCTATCAATATTAATATTACCTAGGAGAATAATGGACTCTGTTATGGAGGGTAAGAGAAGTAGAGGTAGACTAAGACGACGATGGTTAGACTCTGTTTCTAACGATTTAAAGATAAGAGGTATAGAACTAAATGAGGCCACAACACTAGTTGCAAGTCGAGGATTGTGGCGACCTTTAGTAAATTCACGGAGGCTTGCGGACTGAACGCTGAAAGGCAGAACAGTCTATAATGATTATGTATGTATGTATGTATGTATGTATGTAGGAGTAAAGTCAAAACAGACACAACGAAAAGGATTGGCGAAATAAAAACCAATTTGAACCAGGCAGAAATTACGCCAGTAGATGTCCAAAACAGGGTAATCATCAGATCCGAAATTCACAAATGGCAAGTTGACTGTGAGAAAAGACCAAAGAAGAGTACTGGAACAACCTAGTCTCAACACAGAAATGAATCCGACAGTAAGAATGAACGAAATATGAGCACAAAAGAAGGCAAATGCACGCGTTTAAGTACTTTGCGTAGTATTAATGGGCTTATTCGCATATATTCGTAATAATGTCATTGAATTAACATTCGTCCAACTTTTTTACGGTCGACGTACGGAAATTATTTCGAGCAAGAATACCATTAATCGTCCACTTTGGGCTTCGAAAGTCACCTGTGTGTCGTATCAGCCGCTTAACCTGGTACTTGCCTTCTTATTATTATTATTCTTTCCTAACGCTTTTCCCGCACATGTGGGGTCGCGGGTGCGAACTGCGTCGTACGTGTGGATTTAGCCCTGTTTTACGGCCGGATGCCCTTCCTGACACAAACCCTATATGGAACCTGGCACTTGCCTATTAATCTTAATTTAGAAACTCAGTATAGCACGTGAAATACAAACTACTGAAATCTTACTCTACACTTCAACAACCTCTCTTGACCGGTTTGGGATTAGATCAGTGGCCGTTCTGTGACGATATTTCAAACAAAATGAGACGGCACAGCAGCTTAGCAGGACCACAATCGGAAGAATATCGTGAGCGCAAGCAGAAGGAGGTCCCACACTTAATTCTTCTTCTTCCTAGGATTTATTGCAGGGTCTGCTGTTCTGTACTTCTTTTTTCCACTTGATGCGGTCTTGTGCATCTTCAGGAGAGACTTTCGCCACATGCATGTCCTTCCGCAGAGTGCGGAGCTAGCGCTTCTTTGGTCACCCTCGTGGTATGCAGCCCTTCCCGCAACTGAAGAACCATTTCTGCGTGGCACGTTGTCATACCATCGCAAACGATTCTCTCGGAGACTGGGGCCACGTCAAATGCCATTCGAATATCCTCATTTCTGATGTGGTCTAGCCAAATGAGTCCCATTGGCCGGTGAAGCTTCTTTATCTCTCTGACATGCAGCTGTTGTTCGTGTCTCTTCGTGACTGACCAACACTCGGTTCTGTATAGTGCCACTGGTCTAATGATGGCTCTATAGATTTTGGGTTTCAGATATATTGGCACTCTCCTATCAGAAATGACTCTTGTTACTAGCCAGTGCTGTAAGCCTGACGTTGAACCCTACTCTTTTATCCGGGCTTGAGACCGGCAAAAGCAACTACTGTGTTGCGCAAGTCACCTGGCATCAACTGCAATTAAATTAATTCATTTTTTGTAATTGTTACCTTCAACACGTTTTTCTTACTATATTCTAAATGAATGGAAAGTGGTTTGAAAGTCAGTTAACAATAACAAGAGAGGTATATAATTAATATTGTTTGATCCATTAAAAGTATGTCATCATTATCGGCCATTACAGAGTACTCTTGAGCATTATGGATGCAAGTATGTTACACATACCTTTCCACTCACTGTTACTATGAAATGATGAAATCTATCTATCTTAATCTGTTTACCCTCCAGGGTTGGCTTTTCCCTCGGACTCGGCGAGGGATCCCACCTCTACCGCCTCAAGAGCAGTGTCCTGGAGTTTCAGACTTTGGGTCGGGGATACAACTGGGGAGAATGACCAGTACCTCGCCCAGGCGGCCTCACCTGCAATGCTGAGCAGGGGCCTTGTGGAGGGATGGGAAGATTGGAAGGGATAGACAAGGAAGAGGGAAGGAAGCGGCCGTGGCCTTAAGTGAGGTACCATCCCGGCATTTGCCTGGAGGAGAAGTGGGAAACCACGGAAAACCACTTCCAGGATGGCTGAGGTGGGAATCGAACCCACCTCTACTCAGTTGACCTCCCGAGGCTGAGTGGACCCCGTTCCAGCCCTCGTACCACTCTTCAAATTTCGTGGCAGAGCCGGGAATCGAACCCGGACCTCCGGGGGTGGCAGCTAATCACGCTAACCACTACACCACAGAGGCGGACAAATGATGAAATACGAATTTTAATTTAAATGTTTTCATAGCTTTGAAATTTGAATGGTACTGGAACAATAGACGTATTATACGACAAAAACAGCTGCCTCTAAATTCGGTCTCTGGAACTCGATCTTGATATTTTCCTTATCCCTTTCTTGAAGTTCCCGTCTTTATCTCTAATTATGTCTCCGTCTCGCGTGCTCCTACCATATCGACCGGTGTGATCCCTTGAGAGGCTTTAGCAGGTCGAGTCAGCGGGCTTGAGATTTACAGTGCAGAGCCTGCGGCCGTGTAATTGCGCCGCTCATAAACAAACAGAGCCCGCCACTGACTGGCAAATTAAAACTCGACTAGCTGAGGAACGTACCTCAAGTTCATTCACTGACACGCATCTGAAGGACATTGAACTGTTCTCATTACTTCGTAATCATTTTAGAATATCTCATGTAAGGTTAAACCAAAATATACTCTGAACAACTAATTTGACTTCTTCTTCTTCTTATTCTTCTTCTTATTCTTATTCTTATTCTTATTCTTATTCTTCTTCTTCACCTTTTTCTCATTCAGGTGGGTTCGAATTTTCTGCTCGCCTCCTTTAACACATTCTGTTTTAAAATCTTACTCTATTGGCATTCACGTTGTCCAGGCTTCTTCTTCTTCTTCTGATTCTTCTTATTCTTATCCCGCTTCAAGCGGGGTCGATGTTTCGGGCAAGTCTTTTCCGCTTTATCCCATCCCACACATCATCTTCCGCTAATTCCTTCTCCTTCAGAACTTCTCGTACATTGCCTGTCCACCTCATTATTTGTCTTCCCCTGTTTCTAGTCCCATACACAGTCATATCTATCACTCCCTTCCCTACATAGCTTTCATCCCTTCGCATAATGTGTCCATACCATAGCAGCCTTCTCTCCTATAGAGTAGGCGAATCTTTATCTGACCCTGTAATAATTAAAAGGGGGAATTCCTCAAGGTAGTATTATTGGAACTTAAACCAAACCAAACCAAACCCCATGGCACTACAGCCCTTGAAGGGCCTTGGCCTACCAAGCGACCGCTGCTCAGCCCGGAGGCCTGCGGATTACGAGGTGTCGTGTGGTCAGCACTACGAATCCTCTCGGCCGTTATTCTTGGCTTTCTAGACCGGGGCCGCTATCTCACCGTCAGATAACTCCTCAATTCTAATCACGTAGGCTGAGTGGACCTCGAACCAGCCCTCAGGTCCAGGTAAAAATCCCTGACCTGGCCGGGAATCGAACCCGGGGCCTCCGGGTAAGAGGCAGGTACGCTACCCCTACACCACGGGGCTGGCTATTGGAACTTAATGTTTCCTTATATATATCAATGATATGAGTAAAGAAGTGGAATCAGAGAGAAGAACGTTTGCAGATGACGTTATTCTGCACAGAGTAATGAATAAGTTACAAAATTTGTGGGCAAATGACATCGATAATGTTGTGAGATGCACAGTGTGCAATGGTACGATGATAAACGGGGTTAAAAGTCAGGTTATGAGTTACACAGATAAGAAAAGTCCTCCCAGTTTTAATTATTGCGTTGATGGGGTTAAAGTTCCTTTTGGGGATCATAGTAAGTACCAAGGTGTTAATATAAGGAATGATCTTTATTGGGGTAATCACATAAGTATGATTGCACTTATGGGTACAGATCTCTGCACATGGTTATGAGGGTGTTTAGAGGTTGTAGTAAGGATGCAAAGAAGAGAGCATATAAGTCTCTGGTAAGACCCCAACTAGAGTATGGTGCCAGGGTATGGGACCCTCACCAGGATTACTTGATTCAAGAATTGGAGAAAAATCTAAAGAAAAGAGCTCGTTTTGTTCTGGGTGATTCCCGACAAAAGAGTAGCGTTACAAAAATGTTGCAAAATTTGGGCTAGGAAGACTTGGATTTAGGAGGTGAGCTGCTCTACTAAGTGATATGTTCCGAGTTGTCCGTGGAGATATGGCGTGGAATGTCATCAGTAGACGAATAAATTTGAGTGTTGAGTTCAAAAGTAGGAAATATCACAATATCAAGATAAAGGTGAAATTTAAGAGGAAAAATTGGGGCAAATACTCGTTTTAGGAAGGGAAGTTAGGCATTGGAATAACTTACCAAGGGAGATATTCAATAAATTTACAAATCTTTGCTATC
The DNA here is from genome assembly GCF_040414725.1 of Anabrus simplex. Classification (NCBI taxonomy): domain Eukaryota; kingdom Metazoa; phylum Arthropoda; class Insecta; order Orthoptera; family Tettigoniidae; genus Anabrus; species Anabrus simplex. The sequence goes on along the minus strand of NC_090273.1, from coordinate 27,251,726 downwards.
ATTTAAGAAATGGCTAGGAAAACAACAGCGAATTGGTCAGCTGGGCGACTGACCTTAATGCAGATCAGTAGTGATTGATTGATTGATTGATTGATTGATTGATTGATTGATTGATTGATTGATTGATTGATTGATTGATTGATTGATTGATTGATTGATTGATTGATTGATTGATTGATTGATTGATTGATTGATTGATTTTCTTAGATACTTCTGTCAATTTAACTGTTCCTCTGATTTTCTCATTTTTGAGGTGGTCCATTGGAGTGACATCACTCATCCATCTTAGCACTTCATCTCTGCAACATCTAATTTATTACATTGTGCCTTTGTTGTTGCCCAAGTCTCTGCACCATGACTGGCATCACTGCTGTCTTGTAGGCTTTTCCTTTAACCCTTATGCAAAGTCTTTTGTCACACAGGATGCAAGACAATTTTCCAGTTTGTCCAGGCAGACTGCACTCTGTGGTTAATCTCCATGTTTAGGTTGCCATCCTTAGAGACAATAGATCCTAGATACTTAAAACCATCGACTGTTTTTAAGCATGTACAATCCATGTGTAACAGGTTTTCATTCCATTCAATTTTAGGCCTCTAACACAGCCTATCTTCGTTTGAATCGTCCTTGGGCTTGTAGGTGATCCACTACAACTCTTCCTATTCTATCAGCTGCATATTCTTCTGGACATCTCTGAATGTGATGAAACCATCCTTTTGAAAGACGTCCTCTTAATTTCTCTGAGATTAACGTTACACTCACTGATTTTCAAATGGTGCAATTTCGAATTTCGTTTCATCTTACCATCATCTCAGTTATGTAGGTTTCTTTTCTCCCGTTTCCTTTGTTGCCCATCAATCCGATCCATACAGAATGACTGGGTGGACAATCGATTAATGGATTGGATCCATCATTGCGTGTAGGATCACAGAATTCTTGTAGCTGCCCACCACCTTGCCCAGCCTTTGATTATCCGAAAGGTACTATGCCTACCGATGTCGGCATTATGCTGTACAACTGATCCGTTATGTTGGCAGTATATATGTTTTCTGGTTATATCTTCATTTCCATTTCTTTATATAAATAGTAACTAAGCAGAACATAAGAAACGTTCATAATCCTAGCGAACCAAGTTCATCCGAAAATATTCAAAGAAATGCTTCCTAGAAGTTTTAAATAAGTAATTAAGTTCACTGGAAATTTCATTATAATAGTATTTGCTTTACGGCGCATCCACACAGAGAGGTCTTATGACGACGATGGGATAGGAAAGGCCTAGGAGTGGGAAGGAAATGGCCGTGGCCTTAATTAAGGTACAGCCCCAGCATTTTCCTGGTGTGAAAACAGGAAACACGCAACAGCATCTTCAGGGCTGCGGATATCTTTCGGATGCAATCTCACAGCTTTGCGCCCCTAAACACACGGCCAACTCGCCCGGTCCACTGAAGTTTGGTGACTTACACCCTTTAAACGAAATACAATCTGTGAGCTCAAATATTATTACAGAATATAACTGGATGAATTAAATTTAATGTTGCATATATTTGCTTAATAAAAACCACACGATAATTATAATATTCAAAAGTGAATATTTACGACCACCTTGTACTCGAAATTAACTTTCAAATTGTTAGGTCGCGTTCGGTACATTTACAGTAGTACGTATCGAAGAGATGTTAAGTGCAGAACAAAAATGGCCAACTGGGCATCTGTAAGATCCAAACTCACAACCATCCGAAGTCGGAATATGACGTAATAAAGTTTACTTTGAGTTAAATGCGATCGTAAAAATGCAATATGCCCACAACGGGCGACTTGCGCGCACTCTACAGTTCTGTTGGCAATTGCGCCAGGTCTGTAGATAAGAACCTTTCCTAAAAACCTAGGCCAACACAGCTCTAATGGTAAGAACATCCGACACGGCTGACAATGTACTATGTTAGTTAAACTTGACCTACGGCGTTGAAAGTCTATTTCGAATGCTCATACACCGAGTGGAGAGGCCGCGCGTGTTAACGCGCTACGGGTATAGAGCCAGACTCTGCCTCGGGCAGACCAGTGGGTTCGAACCCCACCGTCGGCTGTCCTGAGAATAGTTATCTGTGGTATTCCACTTTCAAATCCTGGTAAATGCCGGGAAAGTTCCTACTCATAGGTTACATCCGATTCCTCCCACCTCCTTGTCCAATTTAATTCACCATCATTTATTTAGCCATCAGTAGCTCCCAGAAAGGGCATCCGGCCGCAAAACATTTGAAAATTAATTGAAATGAATACCTTATGGCTGGGGGTTAGCCGAAAATTTGTGTAACGTAACGCGACAAAATGTCTGACGGAAGTGACGTCACAATATTCATCATTGTAGGCCTTCACCACCAAAGACGCTGCGGCTCTGGATTTGTATAAATAGTGTGTGTTGAAATATAACGTGTACCGTCAGTGACGTCACATTAGTCGTTACCATAATCCTTGTTGACAAAGAAGCTGTGGTTATGGATTTGTATAAATATAGTGTGCTGAAATAGAGAGTGTACCGTCAGTGACGTCACATTAGTCGTTACCATAATCCTTGTTGACAAAGAGGCTGTGGCTATGGATTTGTATAAATATAGTGTGCTGAAATAGAGAGTGTACCGTCAGCGACGTCACATTAGTCGTTGCAGTAGGCCTTGATCACCAAAGATGCTGCAGCTACAAGTTAAGTTCTTTTGACGTAGAGTTTCACTTCTCCTTGATACAACATTGAGTTTCATTTATTGAAAGACAAATTCATGATCATTAGCTTTTGGCATAGGTAAACGTTTCTTTTTTCATCTCACCTCACCCCTGACTCCGTATCATCATCATCATCATCATCATCATCATCATCATCATCACACACAGGCTTAAATTTTCAGGAATTGTATCAAACCATCTGGTGCCTATCTAATATTCTCGTAATCAATAATACAATACGTTCTTCATTAGTTTTCTGCCCTGGGGCAGGTCTTCAAATGGCAGCCCTCCATGCAATGTTGTCACCTGCTACCCTCTTCGTTTTCTAATGTTTGGCATCCATCGTTATACTGTCAACCGTCTGGTAACCTCTGCGTACCCTCCTTCTTCTTCTTCTATTCATCGTTCCTTCCATAGCACCCATCAGTAAACAATCTCTTCTCATCCAGTGTCCAGGCTAGTTTTGTCTCCTCTCCCTGATTACCTTTAATATTTCTTTCTCTCCCCCCCGCACTCTTCTCAGCACCCCCTTACTTCTTACTTTCTCTACTCAATTCGATCTCCCCCATCCTACTCCAAATCCACATCTCAAATGCTTCCAGTCTTCTTTCTTCCTCTTACCCCAGTGTCCATGTCCGCATAATACGACAAACGTAAAATTAATCTATTTCCTCAACTGTGCCGAAAATTGAAGGGTTAAAGTATCCGGAAAGGTTTAAAATTTGCATACTAAAAAGCAAATTTTGAAAATCACTTCCGGCCTAAAGTCACTTCCGAAAAAACTTGCTTTATTCAATATATTCAATACCCTCAGGCGATTTTTGATATTTTGATAAATATCCACACCAAATGTTGTTATAAGAGCTTAATTGAAACTCTTCATTGACTCACATTAGCACTTGCAGTGGTAGAAAAAGGCTAACTGGAAATATAATCCACCGTGTAACGATGATTAAGAAATGGATTATAATTTTTAGGAATATTTTTTGTTTTTTGCTATTTTGCTTTACGTCGCACCGACACAGATAGGTCTTATGGCGACGATGTGACAGGAAAGACCTAGGAATGGGAAGGAAGCGGCCGTGGCCTTAATTAAGGTACAGCCCCAGCATTTGCCTGGAGTGAAAATGGGAAACCACTGGAAACCATCTTCAGGGCTGTCGACAGTGGGATTCGAACCCATTATCTCCCGGATGCGAGCTCACAGCTGCGCGCTCCTAACCGCACTGCCAACTGAGCCGGTTTTTAGGAATAAATAAGGAATATATCCTCATACTTTATTGTCTTTTATTTACCAAATATTCGTAGCTCAGATCCGTAGGATGTTTTCAACATTGAGTTGCTTGCCTTAAGAGTTAGAACTGTGAATATTTGCACTTAATTCCACACAGGTCTTATTTAAATCTTCTATAATTCCAAGCACTCTCTGTCAATAACACCATAACATCCGCAAATCGATTACATCCTTTCCTCCTACCACCAACCCGCACTCCTCTTTTGCCACCCTTACATTCCTGAATAATAATAATAATAATAATAATAATAATAATAATAATAATAATAATAATAATAATAATAATAATAATAATAATAATAATAATAATAATAATATGGTCTTATTTTATTCATCTATTTACTGTATACAAATCTCTGTGAGATCGTCCGTTCATAACGAAATGAATGATTCGATATCCATTACCCACTGAAAAGGGATGAAACACGAAAATGGCCATTAAGATGAGACTAGCATTTTAAGAAAATTCGATTCGGTTCTTGCTTTTCATCGCTAGAAGAATGTAACTGTGACAATGTGAATCAGTATTTTCCTTTGTGATATTACGGAAAGGTGACGTAAGCGCCTTAATAATACTTGACAATGTGAGAACTGCTGCGGTGGCTGGTGCCATTCACTCTATCAGCAGCGAGATGTTCAGTTACATAATAGACCATCCGGCCATTCATACCACAAATATGACCGCACAACCTAGAGATTCCGCTGAGTGCACTGGCCACAGTTTACGGAAATCAATATCACCCGTAATTGGATGTCATCCCCGCTACCTTCACCGTGTCCTCCGCTGATGTCTCCACCGTTTTTGTCAGCAACTTTTTATTTTATCAAATTATTATTTAGCTATTGAAACACAATACTCCGTGTGGCTTCGTCCCCATGACGCTACGTATTATTAATCAGAGCGCCTCGTAACATGAAACTCTAGTCGGTTTTTGTTCTTGCGATATTAAATCTGGAATAATGCCACGTTTTTAGTTTTCAGAGTTGAAACTCGGATATATTGCCGGTGCCTGCATTGGACAGCGCAATTATACACCATAAAATTCAATTTAATTCGTATTCCTCTCTCAGCTACGATATCTGGAAGCTTTATTTCCCTTTTCATTATTTCAATTAAAGATCTGGGAACATCTTAATATAAGCGATAAAATACAATTATGTTGTAACCCTACACCGCAGTTATGGCATTACCCTGCAGTAAACGTACACCCCATTAAAGATTCGTCCACTGCTAACGTTTACTTCTATACATCTCAAATTTAAGCCAGCGTAATTAATAAATAAACATTGAGAGTAGCCGCAGGGTACTGGTTACTGTCTTTGATTTTAGGAGGTCCTAAGACACCGTAGATAGACAAATCATCATTGAAATTCTCGACGTACTGTGACTAGACAGCAAAACCCAAAAACTGATTATAGAAGTTCTGACTGACTCACGCATTCCAAGATCAAATTTTAGAGGTACTGTTGTATAGAGTGATAGGAACCAACGTGACTTGGATATATGAGCGTTAGAGGTTTGGCCATCTTTCTTCGTAATCGGATGACTCCGCGGAGGATCCTACCTCTACCGCCTCAAGGGTGGTGTCCCGGAGCGTCAGACGATTGGGGGATAAAACTGGAGAGGACGACCAGTACCTCGCTCTGGTGGCCTTGTCTGCTATGCTGAACAAGGGCCTTGTAGAGGGATGGGAATATTCGAAGGAATAGACAAGGAAGAGGAAGGAAATGGCCGTGGCCTTAAGTTCGGTACCATCCCGGCATTTGCCTGGTGGGGAAGTGGGAAAACTTGGAAAACCACTTCGAGGATGGCTGGGGTGGGAATCGAACCCTCTCTACTCAGTTGACCTCCCAAAACTGAGTGAACCAGCCATCGTGCCACTTTTCAAACCTGGCCCTTCGGGGATGGCAACTAATCACACTAACCGCTACACCTCAGAGGCGGACAAGGTTGGTCATATTTATAAATCATTTGAAAAAATCGATACTCTTCCTGTTGTCATTTCGTCAGCTGCTGAAGTTAGCCAATCGGATTGCTTCACGGGAGAGTTGAAATGGGCTTTGATAGGCGGTGTTTCTAAGTCTGCACGAGGCTTAAGTCCGGTGAAAAGAGAACTGCGCCAAGAGAGGGATTTGAACACAGAACTCCGAGCTGGCAGGATCACACCATAGCAAGTACACTACGGTGACAAGTCCGACTCCATGGCTAAATGGTTAGCGTGCTGGCCTTTGGTCACAGGGGACTCGGGTTCGATTCCCGGCAGGGTCGGGAAATTTAACGATCAATCGTTAATTTCATAAGCATGGGGGCTGTATGTATGTGGCGTCTTCGTCATCATTGCATCCTCATTATGACGTGGAGGTCGCCTACGGGAGTCAAATCAAAAGACCTGAACCTGGTGATCCGAACATGTCCTTGGACAGTCCCGGCACTAAAACGCCATACGCTACTTATTTTACGGCGACAACCGGTGAAACCCCCGTGGGTTTGTGTTCGATGCTGATTTCTCTGCTAGGTGATCGGTCATTTAGCAGCCATGTGGCATGTCTGCAGTGGATTTGGACTTGCATTCCAATGCAAGCCTTCTCCGATTGGTTCTCTCAAGCCGGTTTTAAACCATTTGTAGATTTACCAACAACTCCTTGCAAATCCCCTTTGAATTCGTCCCCGAAGCCATCTGGCTGACATTAGCAGGTGCGAGATATCGACTAATTCGCTACGAATTATTTATCAGCATGACCAACACTCTAAGCTCAATGTACCCGACCACCATGTACAGAAGGAAGTGTTAACAGTGGGAGTGTGTTTACTGCAGGACAATGCATTAATCATAAACTGCTGTTAAAATTTACGAACTTCATCGTGTAGATCAGTATTGATACAGATGAAACTAAGAAAAGGTTTGGTACTAAATCCATGTCAGAACATTTAAAAGCATTAACGTGTAGATTATTCTTTCAACTTGAGCTAATTTGGTAGAAGAAATTTGAAGCTTTATGAGACCACCTGTCGTATGGCAAAGACAAGGTCGTAAATAACACTCCCTTCGATCTCCCCAGTCAATACACTGAAACTACCAGATTCCAACAATGCAACGTTTTTCAAGTAAGGTCGCTCATATTTAACTTTGCTGAAAGATTATTTGCAAGAAGTGTTAAACTACCTCATTAAATATTTGTTCTCCTATGTTTTCTCAGCAGTTCAAAAGGAACTTCCGTTTTAAATACGGACAGCAACAATGGACATTGATTCCGTACGAGACGTTATGGCAGGCTTGTCAATTTCAAGTTATATTTCAGTTTTTAAGACAAAAGTTTTTGCAAGAAGTGAGGTAAGTTTTTTGTAAATAATGTACATATATTTATATTTGTTGCATTTCTCAAATAGTCCTAAAAAGGCATTGGGTTCTTCAATTTTTTAGTTTCTGATTTTTGAGTTTTGTAATCTACAACGTGATTTTATGCATGAAGAAGTCTCAAATAGAGAAGAAACATGTCCCAAAGCATATTTTTAATATGTTTTTATTTAAATAGTTCACTTGTAAAGTGATATTTATTGACTGCGTGGACCAAAACCTAACATTGTTTCTTAGTGTTAATAGTGCTAAATAAATAATTATAGTGTTTCTTAAAATTGAAATCTCATCTCCTCCCGTGCTGTAGAGCACACTTCCGGCATTCCTCAGTTTGGGGTATTCAGTACCTAAGCATGCCCAGTAACTGCATCATTACCGAAATTAATGTTGAAGAATAGTGATGCGAACACTCCTCAAGTTGCTTTGCCACATAACATTTTACCATCGGTAACATAGTCGGTGTATCGTACACTGGCGGAAAAAATATACAATCACCAGGAAGGGGCTGTGCTAGATTAACGGATGTTCGTAAGCTTGTTTATACATCTGAGCGATGATGTTCTTTCAAATTTCCCGCAAATCGCATTGGCGAAGCGCTGGTAGCGGCCCCATGACCTTGCATATCAGGTTTGCTTTAAATACGGGCTGTACTGTGCGAGAGCGTTAGTTACCTGTGAGATTGGACGGAGTGACTGTGAGTGGGTCAAGAATGCCTTTACGACGACGAAGAGGCCATATAATAGGGCTAAGTGAAGGTGGATTTTCCTTCCGCGCCATTGCAGAACTACTTGGCAGGAATGTCTCCACCGTGCAAGCGTGCTGGCAGCAGTGGTCACGAGAAGGTACGCTCGCAAGATGACCGGGGTCCGGATGTCCCTGTGGCACCACTGAGAGGGAGGACCGCCGTATTCGGCGAATGGCTGTGGATCAACGGACTGCGTCTGCAGCAGCAATTCGAGCGGGAGTTGGCACAACAATAACGCAACGGACTGTTCAAATTGGGTTACTTGAAGCGTAGTTCCGAGCCAGACGCCCAGCGGCGTGCATTCCACTTACCCCAAACCACCGCCATCTGCGACTTCACTCAAGCGAGAGTCCATTGGAGGATGGAGTGGAGATCAGTTGTGTTTTCCGTTGAAACTCAGTGCCACTGATGGACATGTGTATGTTTAGAAGAAGGCCAGGTGAGCTCCTACATTCCACCTGTCTGCGGCATCGACACACTCGACCTTCACCGGGAATCTGGTCTGGGGTGCAATTTCCTATGACAGCAGGAGCACTCTCGTGGTTATCCCACGCACCCTGACTGAAGAAATGTACGTCCATCTGGTGTTTCGACCTGTTGTGCTGCCGTTCGTGAACAACATTACCGGCGGTGTTACAACACAAAGTGCTCTACGGAGTGCCGACATGTTGCCTTGGTCTGCTCGATCCCGCGGTCTGTCCCCAATCGAGCACGTATGGGACATCATTGCATGACACCTCCAGCATCATCCACAAGGAGCAATATCCGTCAATGTATTGACCGACCATGTGCAACAGGCATGGAACCCCATCTCAGAAACTGACATCCGGCACCAGTACGACACAACTCATGCACGTTTGCATGCCTCCATTCAACAGTCAGGTGATTATACTGGTTATTAATGGACCAGCATGGCACATTTACGATGGCTCCCCTCGCACGGATATTAACCTGCATTATTGTACTTTTAATCAATTAAATATGTTACCTCGACAAATATACTGCGAAAATTTTCGCATTCCTTACGTCATGGTGTTTGGATTTTTTTTCCGCAAGCGTATTTTCAAGTTAATTTAGAAGGAATAATGGTGAAAAATATTAGTCTTCCTAACAATACTAACCGAGACAAACACAATGTCCAATACAATGCTGAAGTCACCGTAAATTGTAAAATTCCATATTTATCATCTTACGAGTTTTACAATGAATAAAATTAAAATTTCATTTTATCGCCTATCCTTGACGATGATATGAGATTTTATGTAAAGGGAGAATTTTAATAATATATTGCAAATAGTCATTAATAATATTTTTTAAATATCAAACTATGAAGAAAGTGAATTTCTAGTAACATTTGAAATGGTAATTTTGGTTTTTCAGTCGTCAAAACACAGGATACATTTTTAATATTTTAATGAGTTTCATGTAATTACCTGCCAAAGTAAGTTACGACTTCACAGCATGCTACGCAACTCAAACATTGAAGTTAATCTCACATTAATCAACGGTCCCATAGGCTTATGTAGATTAAATCAATCTTCCTTAGAATGCAATAAAGAAATAATTGCTGCTTGTGTTCCCTTGGCAGACGTGTCAGCTCCCACCATACAGATCATAATTCACACCATCGGGTTTACACCTAATTTTAGAGCTCAAATAGCACAATGTTGGGAAAGAATTTGAGAATTATGAGGGCACAGAGAGTATGATCCTCAATTTGTTGAAGCATAAAGTGTTACATTGTGTGTTACACAATGCAGTGCCGACGTACTAGGGGAGAAATGCATCTCCACTTACTATACATGCCCTATCCGGGCTAGCGTGACCAAAAATATGGCTGCCGATTGAGATAGCTAAATACAATTAAGGAAACTCAATCGTCAAAAATTAATGAATGATTACTTAAAGTGCTCTCGAGGTAGAACATGCTCCAGAATGTTTAAGGCAACTTTGTAGCGGTACGAGTTTAATTTTAGGACAATAATATAACATAACTTCATTTTTTTTTTCAAGTTCTTCAATTTCCGAAACTAAATGTAATATACTGACTGCTGGAAAATTGGCAACGTTTTGCAACGACATAATATCTTGACGTTGGTTGCAACAGTGGATACAGACAGTTGATTTCTAATGGAGATGAAGATGTCAGACCACACCGAGGTGAAACTAGAGGAACTGCAAACTACCACATCCCCAAATTACTCTGGTGAGGATTAGATAGTTGCCTCGGTGACGTAAATCAAACACGCTGCAGACACTCCCTCGTATTGCTATTGATTGGACAGCGTACACTCTGTGTGTGAACGGCAGCATCTGTTGACAGTGGACTCATCAATTTAGTCCTGAGTTCCTGTTTACAACGACGTGTGTTAAGAGGCCAACCAAAGATTAGCACGATTCCGAAAATGTGGGGTTTGTGTGTAAACAGCTAGCCGACGGAAAGAGAAACTGTGAGTGCCCCATCCACCCCATCCACGTATTAAACATGCAGTGAATATCGATATTTATTTATTTATTTATTTATTTATTTATTTATTTATTTACTAGCGAATGTACCCGTGCTTCGCTACGGTATTCTACATTGTATTCGAATATCGAAGTAAATAGTGTGCATGCAGTAAATAAGATTGTTTTAAAATTGCATGTCTCTTAGCGTTATCCGAGAAAGAGCATGGGGAGGTCCCCGTACGTTGTTTCCAATGTAAAGTGTTTGTTATGGATTTGTGATATAACGGCAGGCTCACTGCCTACTGCCATTCACAATCGAGTTGGGAAGTTTACGTTATAATTGCAGGCCCCATTGCCTACTATGCGGACAGAATCGATTTGGGGAGTTTTCGTTAAAATGGCAGCCCCCTTTCCTACTTCCAGACAGATTAGAGTTTTTATTATAATGGCATGCAATTACCCTACTACCACTCGAAATTAAGTTGTGCAGTTATCATTATAATGTCAGGCCCATTTTCCTACTTTCAGCCAGCTTACTGCCAGTCACACCAAGTTGGTGAGTTTCCATCAAAATAGCAGGCCACTATGCCTAATGCCAGTCACATTTTAGATGAGGACATTTCTTTATAATGGCGGGCACCCTTGCCTACTGCCAAACACAATCGGGTAGGGGAGTTTTAAACAAAACTGCATGCTCACTTGCCTTCTGCAAGTCAAATCGAGAAGTGAACTATTCATTACAATTGTAGACCTTCCTTACTAATGACAGTTACACAGGAGTTGGAGAAGGAACCCTTTCATACTGCCAGTCAAAGTCGGTGTGGGGAGTACTGATTACAATAGCAGACCCACCCTTTCTCGATCGCTACAAATCGACATCAGTGAATATATATAGATCGACATACGAAACTATATGCGTGTTTACAATACTGAAGACCTTCATTTACAGATTAACTGCTACTAAACGTACGTCATATCGACAAAGGATTATACCATAAGACACGCCGGATTTAGTGGCCTAAATGGCTGGTCCTATGATATGTAATCTATTCTTGGGTCAGATTGAGTTAGAAACGTGGAACAGGGTAACGTTCTTGTAAGATTATCTCACATTACATTACTTTTCGGATAATTATGTGACAGCTATATACATAGCATTTGGCTCATATATGGCTACTGGGTGGGCCAATTTTCGTGAAGAGTTTGATGATTCTGTATTTCATATAAGTAATCGAAGGTGTAAATTATGCATGTGAAAATTCCAAATTGACTAACATCCATTAATAGAGAAAAATCAAACGTAAAATTGATACAGATACGGCAAAGAGTAATAAGACCAAGGTTGTAGATCATTCCAAATTGAACGGAGATTGTGCAATCTGTTATGCGATAGGAATTTCAGAAGGTCTGCACCATTATTAAAATTGCCTGCATATTTCGATATTCTTCGGGGATAAAAAGTGAAGAATTTAATGATCTTGGATGTTTTCCGTTCGTTACAGGCTAAAACGTATAATTTTGTCAAATTTCAATTATCTTCTTTTTCTTCTGGCAGATTATGCCGCAATCTGGATTTTCGGCGAGGCGGGTAAAAATTAGGACTTTCAGAAACTAAACCAAAAATTATGCAGATGGTCATTATTACCCCTTAAACGGAAAGCTGTACGAAAATTTCGCCAAAATAGTCAGTGTAGAGGCACACAGTCGTTACGATTTGATTTATATAGATAAGGAATCTGCTCCATGTAAAACACCTTTTTGGTTATGGCCGCTGGACTTAACCTGCAAAACTGACCATTCATGATATCTCCCTTATTAATCCTCCTGACGAAAAAATGCACATGAAAAAAAGGTTTAGAGGTGGAATTCCATCACGTTTGGTCGATTTCCAGTCAGGTTGGTCTTGTTCTCTATATATTGTGCAAGAGTAAAATCACCATTTCGGTTCCCTATAAACCGCCAGTCCATTCCGGAATATGAAATGTTATTTACGTTTAAAACCTACCTTTGGACAGGTGGATGCTAAATATGAATTTTGGTTCGAATGTCTTCAGTAGTTTTCAAGTTGTAAGGAATACGCTTTACACGCACCCGCTCGTGAGTTAAGTCCGATGGGACTTGTACAAAAAAACGGTCCGTTAATGATATCTCCCTTATTAATCCTCGTATCGAAATGATGCACATGAGAAAAAAGGTTTAAAAATTAATTTCTACCAAGGCAGGTAGATTTAAATTAACGTTGGTTGTGTATATTTTGTGGAAGTGCAAAATCACTGTTTCGGTTTCGTATAAACCCCCAGTCAGTTCAGGGATTTAGAAACAATATTTGCCCTAAAATCTATCAAGGACAGGTGTATTCTAAATATGAGTATTGGTGGAAATACATCCAGTAGTTTGTAGCACTCGCGTACATACGGCGTAATTAAGGAAGAAAATAATACAGTTAAGATAGTTGAAAGTAATAGAAAATGGATTATAACTGAGGACAGCCGGAAAACGACAAATATGTAAATGCCAAGTTAATGTATTGGAAAAACAAATGCCCCTCCATAAATTATGCTAGTGTGAGTTATGGATATAATAAAACGGTAACAGAGGAGCAATTTAGGTCCATTGATTCCTAGGTAAACATATAATAAGAAGATGACTAATGGTGTTATTATTTAATCTATTCGAAGGCGGTTATAACATCCAACGATATTCCGCCAATATCCCGCAGATAGGCCGATTGACGCCTTTCTTGCATTCTACCCAAGGAACAACCAAGAATTTAAAAGCATAATGAGGAAAATGGCAATACGTTACTTCCCTGCTGGCATGCAGTCAGAGACGTTGCCATGGTAACCTGTAGGTTCGTTGTCGGTCTGTCGGTCACTCAATGCAGAGCATGGTACCAGCAGAAAATTGTAAATTTCTCCGTCATGTAAAGAGTAAGGTAAATTATAAACATAACGAAAGTTGTTTATAATGAAGAGACGTTTCACGTACGGTAAACGAAGTTTACAGAAAATCAATAGTATAAGAGAAAATAGAGGAAAACCATTCTGGTTTTCCAATAAACACCCCGTCTATTCAAAGATTTTAAAATGATATGCATATTGAAACCTTCCCCGGGAGGAGTATGCTCTAAATGTGAAGTTTGGTTGAGATCTATCCAGCCGTTTCGACGTGATAGTGGAAAAACCATTCTGGTTTTCCTATAAACCCCCCCGTGTATTAAAGATTTTAAAATGATATGCATATCGAAACCTTCCCCGGGATGAGTATACTCTAAATATGAAATTTGGTTGAGATCCATCCAGCCGTTTCGACGTGATGGTGGAAAAACCATTCTGGTTTTCCTATAAACCCCCCGTGTATTCAATGATTTTAAAATGATATGCATATCGAAACCTTCCCCGGGATGAGTATACTCTAAATATGAAGTTTGGTTGAGATATATCCAGCCGTTTCGACGTGATGGTGGAAAAACCATTCTGGTTTTCCTATAAACGCCCCGTGTATTCAAAGATTTTAAAATAATATGCATATCGAAACCTTCCCCGGGAGGAGTATACTCTAAATATGAAATTTGGTTGAGATCTATCCAGCCGTTTCGACGTGATGGTGGATAAACTATTCTGGTTTTCCTATAAACCCCCGTGTATTCAAATATTATAAAATGATATGCATATCGAAACCTTCCCCGGGATGAGTATACTCTAAATATGAAATTTGGTTGAGATCTATCCAGCCGTTTCGACGTGATGGTGGAAAAACCATTCTGGTTTTCTTATAAACCCCCCGTGTACTCAAAGGTTTTAAAATGATATGCATATCGAAACCTTCCCCGGGATGAGTATACTCTAAATATGAAATTTGGTTGAGATCTATCCAGCCGTTTCGACGTGATGGTGGAAAAACCATTCTGGTTTTCCTATAAACCCCCCGTGTATTCAAAGATTTTAAAATGATATGCATATCGAAACCTTCCCCGGGAGGGGTATACTCTAAATATGAAGATTGGTTGAGATATATCCAGCCGTTTCGACGTGATGGTGGAAAAACCATTCTGGTTTTCCTATAAACACCCCGTGCATTCAATTTTTTTAAAATAATATGTATATCGAAACCTTCCCCGGGATGAGTATACTCTAGATATGAAATTTGGTTGAGATCCATCCAGCCGTTTCGACGTGATGGTGGAAAAACCATTCTGGTTTTCCTATAAACCCCCGTGTATTCAAGGATTTTAAAATGATATGCATATCGAAATCTTCCCCGGGAGGAGTATGCTCTAAATATTAAGTTTGGTTGAGATCTATCCAGCTGTTTCGACGTGATGGTAGAAAAACCATACTGGTTTTCTTATAAACCTCCGTGTAATCAAAGATTTTAAAATGATATGCATATCGAAACCTTCCCCGGGATGAGTATACTCTAAATAAAATTTTGTTGAGATCCATCCAGCCGTTTCGACGTGATGGTGGAAAAAACATTCTGGTTTTCCTATAAACCCCCCGTGTATTCAAAGATTTTAAAATGATATGCATATCAAAACCTTCCCCGGGAGGAGTATACTCTACATATGAAGTTTGGTTGAGATCTATCCAGCCGTTTCGACGTGATGGTGGATAAACTATTCTGGTTTTCCTATAAACCCCCGTGTATTCAAAGATTTTAAAATGATATGCATATCGAAACCTTCCCCGGGAGGAGTATACTCTAAATATGAAGTTTGGTTGAGATCTATCCAGCTGTTTCGACGTGATGGTGGAAAAACCATTCTGGTTTTCTTATCAACCCCCGTGTAATCAAAGATTTTAAAATGATATGCATATCGAAACCTTCCCCGGGATGAGTATACTCTAAATATGAAATTTTGTTGAGATCTATCCAGCCGTTTCGACGTGATGGTGGAAAAACCATTCTGGTTTTCCTATAAACCCCCCGTGTATTCAATGATTTTAAAATGATATGCGTATCGAAACCTTCCCCGGGAGGAGTATACTCTAAATATGAAGTTTGGTTGAGATCTACCCAGCCGCTTCGACGTGATGGTGGAAAAACCATTCTGGTTTTCCTATAAACCCCTCGTGTATTCAAAGATTTTAAAATAATATGCATATCGAAACCTTCCCCGGGATGAGTATACTCTAAATATGGAGTTTGGTTGAGATCTATCCAGTCGTTTCGACGTGATGGTGGAAAAACCGTTCTGATTTTCCTATAAACCCCCGTGTATTCAATGATTTTAAAATGATATGCATATCGAAACCTTCCCCGGGATGAGTATACTCTAAATATGAAATTTGGTTAAGATCTATCCAGCCGTTTCGACGTGATGGTGGAAAAACCATTCTGGTTTTCCTATAACCCCCCCCCCCCCGTGTATTCAAAGATTTTAAAATGATATGCATATCTAATCCTTCCCCGGGAGGAGTATACTCTAAGTATGAAGTTTGGTTGAGATCTATCCAGCCGTTTCGACGTGATGGTGGAAAAACCATTCTGGTTTTCCTATAAACCCCCCGTGTATTCAAATATTTTAAAATGATATGCGTATCTAAACCTTCCCCGGGATGAGTATACTCTAAATATGAAGTTTGGTTGAGATCTATCCAGCCGTTTCGACGTGATGGTGGAACAGACAAACAGACAAACAGACAAACAGACAAACAGAAACGAACAACTTTATTTATAAGATTATTTTTATACCACTCCCCTCGCCCCCTGCCAAAAGGGTGCTAGGGGTGTCTTACCCTCACGCGGTTTGTCTCCTGATACTAATTGATAAGTGTACCACGTTTGGTGAAATTGCTCCAGTGGTTTAGGAGGAGATGTGTCATATACACACCCACACCCACACACCCACGCACACACATACATCAATTTTTATATATAGTAAGAAGAAGAAGATAATATTTTTATATGTAGTTTTTCGATTAATTTTATATCTCACCCCCTTCGCTCCCCACTTGGATTTGCAAAAAATCCGGAGTAATACTATTCATCTCAGAGACCCTGAAATCTATGGATTCGAAACTGTTTTTAATTATTTCTATATCTCACCCCACCCCCCC
Source organism: Anabrus simplex (assembly GCF_040414725.1). Classification (NCBI taxonomy): domain Eukaryota; kingdom Metazoa; phylum Arthropoda; class Insecta; order Orthoptera; family Tettigoniidae; genus Anabrus; species Anabrus simplex. Next base: position 27,235,108 of record NC_090273.1, on the reverse strand, counting down.
CACCCTTTGCTCCCAACCTAAAAGGGGGCTGGATTTTAAAAAAATTCTAGAGTATCACTTTTCAACTCAGCGACCCCGAAAACTATGAATTCGACACTATTCTCGATTATTATTGTAACTACCACCCCCCTGACCCTCTCCCTTAAGGGCGCTAGGGATGGCTTACTCCCCACAGTGATCGTCTCCCGATAGTAAGTGATTCGTGTACCAAGTTTGGTTGAAATTGCTCCAGTGGTTTAGTTGGAGATGTGTCATTTACACACACACTTCCATTTCTATATATAGTAAGATTTTTACACTCGTTCTTCACCCCCTTTCCATCCCCGCCCAAAGGAGTCCTATGAGTGCCTTACACAACAGTATATTTTTTTCCCAGATATTAAGTCTTATTTGTACCTATTTTGGTTGACAGCTATGCCCAAACGTACATGCATAATCTCACTGCTCTAGAATCCTGGAGCTGACGTTGCCATGGTTACGGCAGGTCATTTCTTTATCCGATTCCTAGAGCAGGGGTAGTGTGGTGCCAATATCTCCGTAACGGTTGGTTTTAGGGCCTTAAAACATGGTTTTCGGGCCCGTAGGGCTTACCGAGTTTTGTTCTTTGCGTCAAGAGGATTAAATTGAGCTTTGTCTCGTCCTTATACGACAAATTCGATATTTTGCCTATAATAGTATAAGAGAAAATGGAGGAAAACCGTTTTTCCTATAAAACCCCCGTCTTTTCAAAGATTTTAAAATGATATGCATATCGAAACCTTCCCCGGGGTCAGTATACTCTAAATATGAAGTTTGGTTGAGATCTATCCAGCCGTTTCGACGTGATGGTGGAACAGACAAACAGACAGACAAACAGACAAACAGAAACAATTTTATTTATATAGATTTATTTATTTACTAGCAAATGTACCCGTGCTTCGCTACGGTATTCTGCATTGTATACGAATATTGAAGTAAATACTGTACATGCAGTAAATAAGATTGTTTTAAAATAGCATGTCTCTTAGCGTTATCCGAGAAACAATATGCAGAGGTCCCCATACGTTGTTTCCAGTGTAAAGTGCTTGTTACGGATTTGTGATGATAACGACAGGCTCACTTCCCTACTGCGATTCACAATCGAGTTGGGAAGTTTACATTATAATTGCAGGCCCCATTGCCTACTGCGCGGTCACAATCTATTTGGGGAGTTTCCGTTACAATTGCAGGCCCCCTTTCCTACCTCCAGACATATTACAAATTGAAGAGTTTTTATTATAATGGCAGGAAACTTCCCTACAACCAGTCAAAATTGAGTTGTGCAGTTATCATTATAATGATAGGCATCTTTTCCAACTGCCAGCCACCTTCCTGCCAGTCACACCAAGTTGATGAGTTTCCATCAAAATAGCAGGCCAGTATGCCTAATGCCAGTCACATTTTAGATGGGTACATCTGTTTATAACTGCGGGAACGCTTGCCTACAGCCAAAGACTGTATGCTGCATGCTCCCTTGCCTTCTGAAAGTCAAATCGAGAAGTGAATTATTCATTACAATGGTAGGCCTGCCTCATTAATGCCAGTTACACAGGAATTGGAGAAGGACTCCATTCCTACTGCCAGTCATAGTCGGTGTGCGGAGTACTGATTACAATAGCAGACACACCCTTTCTCGATCGCTACAAAATCGACATCAGTGAATATATATAGTTCGACATACGAAAGTATGTGCTTGTTTACAATATTGCAGACCTTCATTTACAGATTAACTGCTTCTAAACGGTACATCATATCGAGAAAAGATTGTACCATAAGACGCCGGATTTAGCGGCCTAAATTGCTGGTCATATGATATCTCATCTATTCATGGGTCAGATTGAGTTAGAAACTTGGGTAAAATTTGTGTAAGATTATCTCACATTGCATTGCTTTTCGGATAATTAAGTGACAGCTACATACATAGCATTTGGCTCACATATGGCTACTGGGTGGACCAATTTTCGTGTAGAGTATGATGATTCTATCTTTCCTCTAAGTGATGGAAGGTATGAATTATGTATGTGAAAAGTACTACTTTACTTAAGATCGAGAAATAGAGAAAAGTCAAACGTAAAATGGATATAAATACGACAAAAAGTCGTACGACCAAGGTTGTAGATCACTCCAAATTGAACGGGGATTGTGCCATCCGTTATGTGATGATACTTCCCCAAGGTCTCCACCATCATTAAAATTGCCTCCATATTTCGATATTCTTCGGGATAGAAAGGGAAAAATTTAAAGCTCTTGGAAGTTTTCCGCCCGTTACAGGCTACGTCGTAAAATTTTGCCAAATTTCAGTTTTCTTTCTCGACTGGCAGATTATGCCGCAATCTGGGTTTTCAGTGAGAAGTGTAAAAAGTAGAACTTTCAAGATACTAAACCAAAAAATATGCAGATGATCATTATTACCCCTTAAGCGTGTAGCTGTACGAAAATTTCGACAAAATAGTCTATGTACAGGCACACAGTAGTTACGATTTTATTTACATAGATAAATAAGGAACCTGCTCCACGTACAACACCTTTTGGGCTATATCCGCTGGACTTAACCGGAAAAACGGACCGTTTATGATATCTCCCTTATTAATCCTCCGGTCGAAAAAATGCACATGAAAAAAAGTTTTAGAGATGGAATTCCATAATGTTTGGTCGATTTCCAGTCAGGTTGGTCTTGTACTGTATATATTCTGGAAGAGTAAAATCACCATTTCGGTTCCCTATAAACCGCCAGTCCATTCCGGGAACATGAAATGTTATTGACGATTAACACCTACCGTTGGACAGGTGGATGTTAATATAAAGTTTGACTCAAATATCTTCAGTAGTTTTCAAGTTGTAAAACATACGCTTTACACGCACCCGCTCTTGAGTTAAGTCCGGTGGGACTTGTACCGGAAAACGGTCCGTTAATGATATCTCCCTTATTAATCCTCGTATTGAAATGATGCACATGAGGAAAAAGGCCTAGAAATGAATTTCCATTACGGCAGCTAAATTTACATTAAGTTTGGTTGCAAAATGACGGTTTCGGTTTCGTATAATCCCCCAGTCAATTCAGGGATTCAGAAACAATACTTGCCCTAAAACCTACCAAAGGACAGATGGATTCTAAATATCAAGTTTGGTGGAAATATATCCAGTAGTTTCCAAGTTTTAGACAAACAGACAAACAAACAAACATACAGACACAAAAAGAGAATATATGCAGATGGTCATTATTACACCTGAAACGGATAACTGTACGGAAATTTCGCCAAAATTGTCAATGTACAGACATACCCTAGAAGTGTAGACCTTTATTTCGATAGTTACTGCGTTGCAACTGTACGACGTATCTACAAACGGACTTCACCATCAGACGCCCCTTTCAGTGCTCTACATGGTTGGTCCTATGACATCTTCTCGTATCTCCTTTATTTATGGGTTAGATCGAGTTAGAGTCATTGAATGGGGTGAAATCTTGTACAGTTTTTGAATGCTGCTTTATATTTTTGATTCTCATGTGACAGCTAGAATCATAAAATTTGGCTATAACATTGCCAATGGTCATGTCAATGTGCGTGCCGAATGTCATGATTCTACCTTTCCTATAAGTGTGCCAAATGATAACATATACGTGTAAAAGTACAAAATCAACTTGTGTTTAATGTATTAGGGATAGAAATACGACGAAAAGTCACAGGACAAAAGTTGTAGATCTCTCCAAAATGAAACGCAATTTGCTTTGTGACTTTTGATACGACTTACTGATTAGCCACCAATTACCCCGAAACGAAGGTCTGCACCGCCGTTAAAATTGCATCCATATTTCGGAATTTTCCTGGGCCAGAAGTTATACATTTGCATAGCTTAGAATATTTCCTCAAAGGAAAGAGTGTACAGCATTCGGGATTAGCACTCGCATACATACGTGGTAATTAAGGAAGAAAGTAATACGGTTTAGTAAGTTGAAATTAATAGAAAATAGATTATAACAGAGGACATCCGGATGACGACAAATATATAAATACCAAGTGAATGTATTGGAAAATCAAATGCTCCTCAATAAATTATGCCGGAGTGAGTTATGGATATAAGAAAGCGGTAATCGGAGAGAAATTTAGGCGCAGGGATTCTTAGGTAATCAGATAAGAAGATGAATATTTGTGTTATTACTTATGCTATTCGAGGACGGTTATAACCTCCAATGATATTCCGCCAATATCCCGCAGAATGGCCGATTGACGACTCTCTTGCTTTCTACCCAAGGAACAACCACGAATTTAAAGGAATGATGAGGAAAATGACAATACGTTACTTCCCTGCTGGCAAGCAGTCAGAGACGTTGCCATGGTAACCCATATATTCGTTATCGCTCTGTCGGTCCCTCAATGCCGAGCATGGTATCGGCAGAAAATAGTAAATTTCTCCGTCATTTGAAGAGTAAGGTAAATTATGAACACAACGAAAGTTGTTTGTGATGAAGAGACCTTTCACATACGGTCCACAGAGTTTGCAGAAAATCAATAGTATAAGAGAAAATGGAGGAAGACCGTTGTGGTTTTCCTATAGACCCCCGTCTTTTCAAAGATTTTAAAATGATATGCATATCGAAACCTCCCCCGGGGTGAGTATACTCTAAATATGAAGTTTGGTTGAGATCTATCCAGCCCTTTCGACGTGATGGTGGAACAAACAAACATTTTTATTCTTTATATTTTGCTAGTTGCTTTACGTCGCACCGACACAGATAGGTCTTATGGCGACGATGGGACAGGGAAGGGATAGGAGTTGGAAGGAATCGGCCGTGGCCTTAATTAAGGTACAGCCCCAGCATTTGCCTGGTGTGAAAATGGGAAACCACGGAAAACCATTTTCAGAGCTGCCGACAGTGGGGTTCGAACCTACTATCTATGGATTCGAAACTGTTTATTTTTTATTTTTTATTATTTCTATATCTCACCCCCACCCTTTGCTCCCCACCTAAAAGGGGGCTCTACCGGGCGAGTTGGCCGTGCGCGTAGAGGCGTAGAGGCGCGGCTGTGAGCTTGCATCCTGGAGATAGTAGGTTCGAATCCCACTATCGGCAGCACTGAAGATGGTTTTCCGTGGTTTCCCATTTTCACACCAGGCAAATGCTGGGGCTGTACATTAATTAGGCCACGGCCGCTTCCTTCCAACTCCTAGGCCTTTCCTATCCCATCGTCGCCATAAGACCTATCTGTGTCGGTGCGACGTAAAGCCCCTAGCAAAAAAAAAGGGGGGCTGGACTTTAAAAAATTCTAGAGTATTACTTTTCAACTCAGCGACCCCGAAAACTATGAATTCGACACTATTCTCGATTATTATTGTAACTACCCCCCCTGACCCTCTCCCTTAAGGGCGCTAGGGATGGCTTAACCCCCACAGTGCTCGTCTCCCGATAGTAAGTGATACGTGTACCAAGTTTGGTTGAAATTGCTCCGGTGGTTTAGTTGGAGATGTGTCATTTACACACACACTTCCATTTCTATATATAGTAACATTTTTACACTCGTTCTTCACCCCCTTTCCATCCCCGCCCAAAGGAGTCCTATGAGTGCCTTACACAACAGTATATTTTTTTCCCAGATATTAAGTCTTATTTGTACCTATTTTGGTTGACAGCTATGCCCAAACGTACATGCATAATCTCACTGCTCTAGAATCCTGGAGCTGACGTTGCCATGGTTACGGCAGTTCATTTCTTTATCCGATTCCTAGAGCAGGGGTAGTGTGGTGCCAATATCTCCGTAACGGTTGGTTTTAGGGCCTTAAAACATGGTTTTCGGGCCCGTAGGGCTTACCGAGTTTTGTTCTTTGCGTCAAGAGGATTAAATTGAGCTTTGTCTCGTCCTTATACGACAAATTCGATATTTTGCCTATAATAGTATAAGAGAAAATGGAGGAAAACCGTTTTTCCTATAAAACCCCCGTCTTTTCAAAGATTTTAAAATGATATGCATATCGAAACCTTCCCCGGGGTCAGTATACTCTAAATATGAAGTTTGGTTGAGATCTATCCAGCCGTTTCGACGTGATGGTGGAACAGACAAACAGACAGACAAACAGACAAACAGAAACAATTTTATTTATATAGATTTATTTATTTATTTATTTATTTATTTATTTATTTATTTATTTATTTATTTATTTATTTATAAGGCTTCCCATATACTGAAGCTGCTCTGATGTACAGAACTGGGCGAGTTGGCCGTGCGGTTAGAGGCGCGCGGCTGTGAGCTTGCATCTGGGACACAGGGGGTTCGAAATCCCACTGTCGGCAGCCCTGAAGATGGTTTTCCGTGGTTTCCCATTTTCACACCAGGCAAATGCTGGAGCTGTACCTTAATTAAGGCCACGGCCGCTTCCTTCCAACTCCTAGGCCTTTCCTTTACCATCGTCGCCATAAGACCTAACTGTGTAGGTGCGACGTAAAGCCAATTTTAAAAAAAGTATTAAATATGAATGAGCAGGAAGTTTAAGTGCCGCGGCGAGTGGATACTACGTAACAACTCTGATAATGTAGCATTCAAAACTAGAATCAACGAGATAGAAATGCCATAGCAATTAACTTGAAATTTTTACAACGAAAGATCAGGGTCCATCAACACCAAGATTAGGCATTATTGTTCAGTCTTTCATGTGGAGTTCCTGTATGCAGAAGAATGGGTTGTATTGAACAGGAGGGGTCTAATTTAAAATTTAGAAGCCAAGGAAGAAGAAATCCTGGGAAAGATTCTAGAACCAATCAGAGAAAAATGGAGAGTACAGGAGGCGGCATAGTAATGAACTGTACCTCCATGTGGAATGACACAATTCGGAAACACAAGATTAGGTCGTATGGTCACATAAGGCATGCGGGTTCACAGAGATTGACCAAGCGCATCTTTCCCTACATTGTCAATAAGAAAACTGAGGGACCCTGGTTCACTGTAGTTGACAAAGACCTTCAAGAATGCAAACGGTTGAAATAACGTGGTCCACAGCCGGCCGAAACGAAGAAGAGAGAAAGCCTTATAATAATCAAATGTATATGGTATGCAACAAATAAAACGATGCTGAAATTATAGCTCATGTGCTGTTCAAGTTTTCAACGAAGTGCTTATTAATTTTTTATAACAGTTTGACATATTGTGAATTCAATTTTTTGTTGATTTCTGCGATTATTTTACTCACAAAATTGAAGTTGTTTGTCGTCGGATATTATTTCTGGTTTGCAGGGTGGAGTTTGCTTCACGTCAAAGAAGAGTACGAGTAAGAAGTCGAAAAATAACAGAACAATGTTGGCTGTCGTTGACAAGTTCCGTCATACGATATCAGTTTCATTGTCAATAGAAAGGGGGCAACAGAGCTCACAAGAACCGTCACCACAACGAGAACCGCGGACGACTTTTTCAACAGGTGCTGCGTCTGCAGTCTTGGTATACTGGGTCTTTAGTTCGTCAAGGATGCAGTACAGGGTGTGAAAATAATGGATCAGATATTCTACAGATACCTCATTAATACCTCATTCGCACGAGAAGTGCATTTTTGTTTGTAGCGGCAGAAATTTACGCCTCGAGGAGTGGGGATCTGCAATCTGATATTCTAGCGAAGATGTCTTTTGCAACTAGTGGTGCGCATGCAACCTGAGTGTCCCTGCTCTACAGCAAGATGGAAGTAGAATCCACATCGCGAAGGAGTAACTTACCTTCTTACAATGTAACTTTGGATATGACCTGATTTCTCATGGAACTCAATTCCCGTACCCTTCCTCCTCCGCGAGTCGCATGGTCCCGGATGCTTACATATATGGCATGTTGAAAATATCACTTTTTAAAAAAAAGTGACCCAACTATAAATATTCATGAATTACTAGAGAAGAGTACGCAAATTTTACAGTAAACGTTGTTCATCAACATGTTCAATAATCTTCAGAAACGCTATGAATAATGTGTGGAACTTGGTGGTACACATTTTGAACATCAACTGTATCGACGTAATTAAATATCGCTACAGTGTGTTTCTTTTTATTTTGGTGCGTTCGGCATATTTCAAAATGGCTTTGTAATAAATGAACATTACTTGTGAAACACTGGTCCTGAACCAGAGCCTCTGAAGCGCCCAAAATCTCAAGCGTGTAAACCGAGGTGCAGAGGTTCGGTGCACATTCCATCGGTCCGACTCGACTCTGTTCGCACCAGCGTTTTGTGTCGGGGTGACTCGTGTAAGCTCGGCTCAACTCTGTTCAAATGGAGGAGCACTGCAGAGCAAGTGAGGAAGAGGGAGGCAGGCGGAGCGAGCGAGACAGATGTAGGGAATGAGAGAGATACCGCTACTGCTCAAAATCGAGGAGTGCGGGCCTGCACTTCCGCCGCGCAATGCATCAGTGCGTGCACCCTGACAGGCCCCGCTTCAGCTATACAGGTGGTTCCTGAGGATGGTTATGGAAATCTTCCGGGTGCTGACTCGCAACGTCCGTTATTAGCAGGGAAAGTAGTCGCAAGTATCATCTAGCCTCTCTAAAGTTATATAGGGGAGTTGCATACACATTGGCAGAGAACTTCGTTTTCAACATATTTGTTATCACTGTCTTGCATTACACAATTATATCACGAAAACATGCACAATACCACATGCATATCATGTACATGTTTACATCTGGAACGGTTAGTCAGGAAATGACAATAAACAGTTCAGTGGAATTGCGCAAGGAAAAGTATCACTTTGAGTAAAGAGGAGTGAGAAGTTGCCCAAGGTCAGTGTTCAGACAACTGCTAAACACACAGACTGAAGGTCACAGTGTCACTGACTATCTACTAGCGAGACAAAGTCAGGGAAGAAGAAATAATTCAATGTTACCAACTTCAAACCATCCAGCCCTCAAAATTTATTTAACTATCCTCTTTAACCAACATAATACACTGTATGTTATGACCTTTGCTGTTCCCTTCGCAAGGGAAAATTCAGTTCCGAATAACGTTCATAACGTGAATTCTTAGTATCATTTAAGTCTTTGTACGCAAATTATATGTTAGAGGCATAAACCAATGATTGGAACACTGATAAGTGAATGGTAGTGTGTATGTAGGAATTAGATAATTTGTTTCCATAAATCACATTATATTAATAGTTTCAACTGCATTCGCCCGGTAGACAGCAGATCGGCCACATTTTTGTATTATGTTACACATTTCTCGTCAGAGAGTTGAGAAAGGCCTGGGAGGGCCAGGTATTCGTCAGTTAGTCATCTCTTCGCTACCAGGAGTTCGATTTCAACACGTCCACCACTCCCAACCATCTCAGCACAGTCCGAAAGCTGACGGTGACTGTCAAGCTGCCATCTTGCTAGCGAAAGTGACAATTATTCTTCCATCCCTTACAGAAGACGTAAGTAAATATTTACCTATTTGTGCTAGTATTTTGGAATCATATTCATCTTTAGGGAAACGAGTGTGGCATGAAGTTTTTTCTGTTAATTTTTTCGCTGAAATACTAACGATGAATTTATCGGTCTTGTTACCCACTCTTTTATACAGCGATTCTGAAGATATTCTTCGAATTCTGGAGGAACTGGGGAAGGAAGAAGAGGACGTAACACTTCTAGATTTGTGTTATTCTTTTTAAAAAGTTACAAAATATTTTAATACATAGACTTAAAACTCTTTCTTATTTTATACTTGTTTTTCTATAAAAACGTACATTTGGGTAAAATAGTAAATCAAAAGTAAACTTGAAGAACTGAAAATGGGTTATAATTTTACTAACAAAAAGATATGAAGAAATAAATTTCTGCGATTTGCGTAATACATATTTCTGTGAATTGTTTACTGCATATTTTTGGTCAACACTGTGCTTGTGAAATTTTGTCAGAATTGCCTCCCTGATAATTTTGAAGCGATGCAGCTGAAGTGGAGGAAATTTAATGGAAATGTTCAAACATGTTCGGTGGCCAAGTGGCCGTGGGGGCGTGTGGATGAATGTTAACGAATGGTACGCGTTATTTTAAAATAATCCCTATGCATGATATAATTGAAATTATATTGGAATATTTGTGGTGTTTATAACGTTTTACAGTAATATCGGTAATTGTAAGAGAGGACCATCTTTCATAACTTCGTCACGACTCAAGACATTCTTTTTAAAAACGGGAATAAATCGAAAGTAAATTTGCTCACCATTTTGAGAATATGTATATATTGAACGAATCAACGGCTCCCAGCAATTACGGGTTGCCACAATGGACGAGGTAAAATTGTAAAATTCATGAGAGTTGTCAAGTTTCTGGTCTAATGGTTAATGGACGTAAGGTCTCACTCAGGTGACAGGCCGGTCGTAAATATCGACGATGCCATCTACTCGCATTCTCAAGGGATGCATGGGGATGTCAGTCTTGTACTGTAGTGGTTCCCTGGTTCATTCACACCTCATTAGTGAACGCTGTAAACACGAGCATTTACCGCACTAAGAACGCTTGATCGCAGCTGTTAGCTAACACAACACGTATATACTCCAAATGAAAAAAGGCATTTCCTGTTCATCTGCAAATCAAAGAACAAGTTATTTAATCTACTCTGTCAATCAAATGCGAGTCTAATGGACAGCCACGATAATACGAATAAGATCACATAAGATTGTGAAAGGGAAAAGGTTGTACCTTGAGATGTCTGGTAAGTGCTACCCAATCGATATTTCATAATGGTTTGCAACAACGACCATGCGTCCTGACTAAGTCAATGAGTGGATGTATCACTGGAATACAAATAACGAATTTGGGTGTTTAGGATCTTACAGGTTAGAATGCAAAATTACTGAAACGAGTAAGAAGTATACTCTAGCCAGGATAACATTTCTTCTGTGATATTTGCATAAACATTTTTGGCCTTAAATGTTGGAAGGGTAGGCTAGAAGACACTTCCTGAATTCTAACTGATTACTACCTTTACGACCGGGATCTACACACGACTCACATTAAGATGAATTATCGTCAATGAACATTTTTCATTTTAATCTAAATCGATTGTCAAACTGTTAGGTAGTGTTATACGTACATAGTACGTTTTGAAGAGGTGTTAAGTACAAAAAAATGGCATAACGGACATCAGTGGGATACAAACCAACAAGCTCCCTATTTCGCGTCGTTTGCTCTACCAGTTGAGCTATGGTGGCCTAACAAATATTCTTTCTGTTGGAAAGGATCTAAGCTTCAGGTCTGGCACTACTGCCATCACACTGTAGAGTGCGTGCAAGTCGCCCGTTGTGGGCCACGTCAATGACCTGGTAGAGAAAACGACGTGAAATAGGGAGGTTTTGCGTTCGGATCCCACTGGTGCCCGGTTGAACACTTTTTCTGTACTTAACATCTCTTCAACACGTACTCTGTACGTATAACACGACCTAATAGGTTTTAAGTCGATTTAGATTACAATGCGGTTGTGAAAATTCAATATTCATTTTTCATTCTCGTTTATCGCGTTTTTTCTGTTTCGGATGGTGAATCTCATGATAGCCAGCTTTGTTTTGTCGAATGATTGCTAGTAAGAGCTGAGCAGAATTCACATAAAACGTTTATCCGAGAGTCACAAACAAGAATTTCATCTTCTACCAAGTCCTTTTTCAGCTTCCCATTTTTGGCCGGCTCTCATTAAATACCATAACTATATTCTACTTTAAATTCTTTAAAACCTGATTCCATGAAGTATCTTCCCATTTCTGATTTACTTGATCCTCAGCATCCACTTGTACAGTTCACATTTCTTAATCTTGGATCCCCTCTGATGTTATAGATGAAAGGTCCACTTTGAACGCCATATAAAAGACGTGTGAGCTCATACGTCCCTACTACCCTCTTCTCCAGTTCTAGGCGCAGGGCACGGCAGAGAAAGTAAGAATTGGATCTTGGTAACAGGAGGTGGTGCTCTCTCGATTTTATATCGGACATCTAGTGCTTGATGCCAATTGATTACTCAAAAATGTCATTAGAGGTAGAGATTCTAATAATTCACCAAGGGAGATCTTCGATCGGTTTCCAACTTTTCTCACTTCTTGTAAGAGAACTAGGAAAGGGTAGGAGTTAAGCTATTATTAAAGCCGTCCAAATAGATTTTATATCTTGGAATGCTTTGAAGAGTAACCTTTAAATGTATATGACTGTAAAACATTCCGTTTACATTTATGATTCTCTTCTGTACTGTTTAACCTTTATTTGGAATCTATTTTAAAGAAATTTAGAGACAAAGTTTTTGTTACACAGGTTTCGTTTATTATATATTCCACTTCATCAAAAAGGAAGAAGCAGAGTAATAAAGAGGAAGAGAAATGTTGTACTTCGTGCTAAAGTGCGAGACGTTGTGTATCATCGTCTAGAGTGAATCGTCAATCATACACAGGTAATTTGTTATGACTGAAATAGCACCCCATTTGAAAATTCTGGAGCGTACTTCTGTTCTCAAGTTAAAGCAAAAAGCGAGATCGATAGCTGCAGTCCCTTAAGTGTGGCCAGTATCCAGTATACGGAAGATAGTGTGTTCCAACCCCACTGTCGGCAGCCCTGAAGATGGTTTTCCGTGGTTTCCCATTTTCACACCAGGTAAATACTGCGGCAGTACATTAATTAAGGCAACAACCTCTTCCTTCCTACTCCTACCCTTTTCCTATCCCATCGTCAGCATAAGACCTGTCTATGTTGATGCGACGTGAAACCAATTGTAAAAAAAGCCAAAAGGTCTGATTTAACTTCAGAAACACTGTAGGGATTCCTTATTCTCGTTCTTTCCGTTCTTGCGCCGTATATTCGCAGAAAATTCGCATCTTTCATGGAGATTTTTTCCTACTGTGTTTTTCTCATGTCGTATTGACGATCGTGGATGTTGAACCACAGTCGCAGGTTTATAACCAGGAACAATGTACAATTACTTACATGAATAATTGTATCAGGCTTTATTTGTAATTTGAGAAAATATGTTAGGGATAGGCCTATTTCACAGAGGTTTAAGACATCGCATAATGTCCCGGCACAACATTGTGCCTCCTCGTTGGTGACGCATTCTACCACGTGTAATTTATGAACATTTCAAAGCCCTGCTATCGATTCGCTGACAAAGTCTTTAGCGTTTATACTCCAACACCGTTATGCAGCATCGATAACACCCTTCTTACTGCGTTATAACGGGTTTTGACTTGGACACCTTGATCCATTCATTTGTTAGCAAGTATCCCAACTGCTTGGCATTGACACGATTTCTGCGAATTTCTCGACCACGATGATAAATGCGTTGTTAATTCTGCTAAGTGATTACTATGAACTTTTTACCGGTATATATTTTAAGGTGAAACTCATTGCTTAATTCGTTGAAAAGGAATTGGATGTCTTATGAAACTAGGGTGAGAGGCACTGGGTCATCTGAGTATCCTGTGGTGGTGTTACCGTTGTTTATGGTCCTTTCATCAATTTCATCAAAGTATATTCCAGATCACTTCAGAGAATTAAAGTGGAATTTAGTTAGAATACAAGTATACCCCACGCTTTATGAAAATATAGTGATGGGATAATTGAATACTTTTAATATTCGAATAACCTCCATATTTAAATATTTAAATATTCGCATTAATAATCGGATAAAATAATCAAATGAGTTTCAAGTGTGATTTAATTGTATCGCACAGAATAATCGCATGAATCAGGAATTAAGTTTTCGGTTTAAGTGTGTCGGATGGTTAATCGATTGAAATAAGCGACTAGCTAAACTCTTACGAAAGATAGAAATAACGGATTTCGTTGAAATGTGGGAGTGTGGGCGCGTGATGCAGAATGTTAGTTATGCATCTCAGGTAATAGCATCCGAATGTGTGGAGCATGTGTTCTTATTATTTTCGGAAAGCTTATCATAGACCTTTCGTCCTACTCGCACACTTCGTGTAATGGATTGGAGATACGTAATTTTAATTTCCCTGTGATGATGTTGATGAGTTGATGGCAATATTAAGATTACTTTTCATTAGATTTTTTCGAAAACATTCACTGTTCAATTGCCAATTGAGGTGAGATATACTTGTATTCGAATGGAAATTCAAATGAATAATGAAGAAAATAATCGAATGGAAAAATAACCGAATAGCCGAAAAATAATGGAATGAAGAATAATAATTTAATAAAATTTTGTAATCGAATAAGCGATTATTTTGTATTCGATTATCCCACCACTACGTAAATAGTTAGGCTTCGTCCGAGCAAAATAGATTGAAAATAAACAGTTGATTTACTGGCACATTGAAGAATACATATTCATGCTAATTTTTGGAGGCCCGTCGCATAGCCATCAATGGAAATGGACTTCACAGTCTAAGTTTTGTTCATGAATTGAGGTTCTGATTACTAAATATAGCGCATAAGAGTGACATAAGTTCGGTTATAATTTTTTAAAGTTATTGGTAGACCCTGGATGTTTAGGCAATAATAGTTTAATATTCAAACGAAATTGGTTGTTAAGATATACAGTCTAGCCAGCTCTCCCGCAATTTAGAAAGAGTAACATAAATTCTAAGCTTTGCCCGCCTTGTGGCCATGATCATTAAGGCGCTGAAGTCTAAAACGGTCTGACACCGAGGTTAGCTGGTTCGAGTCCCGTTGGTCGAAAAAAATGTCACCACCATCAGAATGTTGGCTGGCAGGGTAGGGGAGGTGGTGGTATAAAATTTCTAATCACTAGATTGCGTGCCAGAAGCCTGGATTAAATTCCAAACCTCTCCGCAGTGCTCATATGGAGTGAGGTCATATGACGCTGTTGATGGTGATTCGTCCGTCGGATGGAGACGTTAAGCCTTGAGCAGACCCCTTGGTGCTATTCGACAGGAGTAGGCTATGTGCCGGCACCGGGTTTCATCCTCTCCGTACAATCATATATCACGTCATTCATTTCATCTCATTAACTCCTCTGATGAGGTTGACGTCAGGAAGGGCATCCGGTCATAAAAAACCTTCAGGACAGATTCATTTCACCTCATATCCGACCCCGTAGGAAAACGGGACAAGGATGGACAAACAACATAAATTCTTAGCTTTCTGATGGGTCGTACCTCTAATGTTTATGCAAAACTCGTAGCATAAATTCTAAGCGTTCTCATGGTCGTACCCGTAACGTTTATGCATAACTCGTAGCAAATGCAATAAAAACTTCTCAGTCTTTCAAACACACAGCAATTACAATATAAATTATAGCACTATAAACATACCTGTAAAAAAGAATGACATGTTTCGTTCTACAAGAACATCCTCAGATTCTATCAAATCACTTAACAAAATAACTCGTAGCATACATTCTAAGCGTTCTGATGGGTCGTACCCCTAATGCTTATGCAAAACTCGTAGCATAAATTATAAGCGTTCTGATGGGTCGTGCCCCTAATGCTTATGTAAAACTCGTAGCATAAATTCTAAGCGTTCTGATGGGTCGTGTCCCTAACGCTTATGCAAAACGCGTAGCTTGAATTCTATACGTTCTGATGGGTCGTACCCCTAATGCTTATGCAAAACTCGTAGCTTAAATTCTTACCATTCTGGTGGATCGTACCTCTAGTGCTTATGCAAAACTCCTAGCATAAATTCTAAGCTTTCTGATGGGCCGTACCCCTAATGCTTATGCAAAGTTTGAAGCATACATTCTAAGAGTTCTGATGGGTCGTACCCCTAATGCTTCTGCAAAACTCGTAGCTTGAATTCTAAGCGTTCTGATGGATCGTAACCCTAATGCTTATGCAAAACTCGTAGCATAAATTCTAATCATTCTGATGAGTCATGCCGATAATGTTTATGCAAAACACATAGCATCACCGTTATGCACGATAGAGCACTCGCTTCAGTAATTTTGCTTTCTGACATTATTGTAACTCATTACTGCGTAGTAATCCGGACTCTAGATAAACAAAACTGGTGTCTAATCCAAACCTGAACTCTGGGTGTGTAGTTATGTCCAGACGTTGCACATTTTGTGCATGAGACATAAAAACTTTCCAGTCTGTCAAACACAACACAATTTCAATATAAATTCTAACACTATAAATATACCTGTAATAATCCACACTATTATAGAGAGAATTGCTTATCGTGAAATAGTGTTTGAAGACAACGAACTAAGCTTCGGTAATCCAGATAAGTACAACAAGGTTTTCATTATGTTAATACGGTGAAGGTTGAGTTCTTATAAAACCATCATTATTTGTTAATACTTGTCGATATTATCACATAATTCTCTATCATTGACACGTTCACGCAACGTAAATAATTTTGTACATATGTACGCTTGATTTAAATGATTTGGTAGAATCTGAGAATGAGAATGAAATGAAATGTCGTATGGCTTTTAGTGCCGGGATATCCCAGGACGGGTTCGGCTCGCCAGGTGCAGGTCTTTGTATTTGACTCCTGTAGGCGACCTGCGCGTTGTTATGAGGATGAAATATGATGAAGACGACACATACACCCAGCCCCGTGCCATTGGAATTAACCAATTAAGGTTAAAATCCCCGACCCGTCCGGGAATCGAACCCGGGACTTTCTGAACCGAGGGCCAGTACGCTGACCGTATAGCCAACGAGTCGGACATCTGAGGATGTTCGTGTAGAACGAAACACGTCATTCGTTGTATAATAGTGTGTAATTTTATGCGTATGTTTATAGTGTTGTAATTTTTATTGGCATTTTGTTGTGTTTGACAGACTGGAAAGTTTTTATATCTCATTTGGCTAAGTCGACATTGGAAAGTACGACATCCTTGTAAAAAAAAGAAAAAACTGATGCATGATTATAACCCAATGTTCTTGTAGAAATTTAGATAATCGAGGAGCTAGAGATAAAATTGTTAAGAACTTTCAGCCTCCAAATCCACAGACTGAATTTCCTAACAGATTCAAATTCTGGCTCAGAGTTGGCAGAAAATTATGGCCTTATTTTTGGAATAGTAATAGTATTCTTACGAAGGTGAAATTTTCACAATTATAGTACTAGTTATTAGAAATTACTTTCCATCCAAACTACCGATCATTTATGTAAGATATATTAATGTGGAGACACTTTTAGGATGGATCCTTCTAGAGATGATTGATTAATAATTCAATTACAGCTACATCATGATCCTTGTCATCAGCCCTTTGATTAATGATAAAGGGCAGTTTCAAACCCTCGTGAAATGAAGGTGTCGGCCGCACGAGGGGAGGGGTCATGAAAAACTCCCTGGGCATGAAAATGGCGTGTTTGAGGGATGGGACAACTACCTCACACACGAAAGTGAAATAGCCAGCAGAATTTTACTGGAGAACCGGCACACGAATATCAGAAAAATGCTTCTTCTTGCACAGCACATACAAGCGAGTATGGAATAATAACTGTTGTACTAATAATGTAAAATGTTTCGAAGGTATTTGGGCTGTGGACGTGTTCGATTGTTAATAATAAGCACGATATTTGTATTGTATTCATCGACATCGTATCTAAATATGTGTAATACAGGTACAAATGTCCCTAAATTAAATTAATCCTTTTAATATCTACAGGTTGGTGCCTTTACAGTATCCAAATGCATCTTTTATATGTTAATCATCGGAAATATTCATGTTTTATTTATAGCTTTCCCATTTCGATTACGGTATCATATAAGTACTTGAGTAAACATTGTTTCTGCTTCGTAATACAAATAATTGTTATAGTACTCTCAAAAGAGACTTTATGTTATGGATTGCAATTCAAACAAATTTTATATTTGGAAAAGTTCTCATTGCTCACGATATCTCTAAAAGTAAATACATTATTTTAAAATGTAGTGTATAGTGGAATTTTCTAGTAAATATTAAATACATAGACAAACAATTTGTTATTCAATGGGTTATTAACGACTTTTTTACTTTTATATTTAACGAATAAATAAGATCACTGGTACTTGGAAATGTTTAAAGCGGAATAATGAATTCCTAAACATTGTAGTGAAGAATAACAATTGACAAAATAGCTTAACGTTTCGAATTATTTATGAAAGAATACATGCTATTATTTTGGTCTGGAATTATTTAAATGAAATTATATCTTACATTTATTTAGAATCTCATTGTTTCCATAGTTACAGCCAGTCAAAGAATAATCCTAGTTCTACTTCAATACAGCAAATCGATGCCTTTCTTTTAGAACGTCGCCTCTCCCCATGCGCTTCCTACACATTATATTCCTTAAGACTAGTGACGCCTCTCATCCTCATATTTAAATGCAGTCCATCAGAATAATTTGCGTTGTGTTCATGAACCTTAAATAACTTACGTAATATTGTAGGAGTGCGTAAATTCGCCATGAAACCAAATCCCTACAATACCGTATGGTAAGGTCCATTTTCCTTCACCCATTAGCATAAAAAATGGCTGGGAAGCGTGACCAGTCTTAAGGAATATAATGGGTAGGAAAAACACTGGGAGTGGCGAGGTTTTAAAAGAAAGCCATCGAAATATAAACGGCCTTCCAAATGAAGAAAGCCGGACGCTATTATTATTATTATTATTATTATTATTATTATTATTATTATTATTATTATTATTATTATTATTATTATTATTATTATTATTATTATTATTATTATTATTATTATTGTACCGGGCGGTACACCTCCACTCCGCTAATTTAAAATGTGCGCCTGTTGAAACTCCTCTGCTGGAGGAAATCTGAACTTTATATACGCTATTAATTTGCTACCTTCTCAAAAGATGTCACCACGTGGAAAATTTTGAGTTTTTGAACTGTGTCATTTTTGATGTGTTTTTGTTTTGCTTGAAGTAAGAAGTGTGAACTTTCTCTTCTAGAGGACACTACTGAAGATCAACAATAGTGCACCCTAGTGCGAAGTCAAAGAACTATTTTGTTGGAGAAATTTTTATTTCAAATGTTTGTTCTTTGCTAAATTTCTTTCTGTTATTGTTTAAGTTGGCTGTATACCCCTCTTTTTCCCCTTGTTTTAGATTTATCCAATCCCGAATTTCTTTGAGTTATTTCCGACCAATCCGATGTATCTTCCCCCAACTTGGATATGTTTCTGTACCCTAGCCAATAAAAAGTTTGTGGGAGGGTGTTTTCATTCCCCTGACACCTAGAACCTTCCGCGAGAGGATATAAACTGCTGATTTTAGGGTCTCCGGGCCACTTCTGTTCCATCTTTCAGTGTATTAAGTACATAGCAGGAGGCGGGAAGCGCCTCTTTCCTCGGCAGCGGTCAACAATAAGGTAATGGCCGATTAATAACTTCTTTCTTTGCTTGCTCAGCAGTTTAACTCTCGGGGCGGGTTCTAAGCGTTCCACCATGTAACCTTTTCCTAAATGTAACTACTCTTTTTATATATTCTCTTTTAAAGCTACATACTGGGATAGAGAGTGCTAACCCTCTCGAGCTCCCACTCATATTGTTTTGAGGTGAACTTATTTTTCTCTACCTATTCTCGTTAACGTTAAACAAATTGTTCTCTTCTTAAGTCACCTCCTTAGTATGGGATTAGCCCTGGTATTATCGGCCTAGTGCCAAGTAGGTCTTAATCAAAGTGTATTAGGAGTGCAAGTTCGCCTCCTCTCAAATTGTTACCTTAGAGGTCATTTAATTAACCTTCTTTTCATTTTATAGACCTCAGTAGATTGGGTATTTTACCCCTGTGTTTATGTCCGTTGAGGACAACTTGAAGGTGGAGTTTGGTGTGGCCTGAGAGAGGCTTAAATTTGAGAGCGAGTGGCTCTTTTGAAAATTGAGTGTTGTATGCCTCGTGGAGGCTTTTCAGTGTAATTTGGAGCTAGGGCTCCTAGGCATGAATGGGGTTTTCTGCCCCTCTGTTGAAACTTGTGTTTGGAGGTAAAACTGAGCTGATTGTCAAGGCATTGTGTTTTCAGGGCTCGAAGCCCAAATCCTGTAAATATTGTAACTACCCTTTGACTTGCTACTTTGTACCTGCCATGCTTGTTATTTCTTTGTTTTGAAAAGAAAATATAACCTTGTTAAATTTTACATTAACTTTGATTCCGTAGTTTGAGACCCGTTCACGCCCGCACCTTCTTTCACCTCTACCTACCACTAAAACTCGGTAACAATTATGAATAAGTATAAATGAAATATATACGAGTACTACACTTAGAGAATGAATGTGAGTGGTCATTTCAAAGAATACAGTAACTATTTGCTTTTACGTCGTACCGACACGAATAGGTCTTATTGCGACGATGGGATAGGAAAGGGTTAGGAATGGGAAAGAAGCGGCCGTGGCCTTAATCAAGGTACAGCCCCAGCATTTGCCTGATGTGAAAATGGGAAGCCACGAAAAGCCATCTTCAGGGCTGCCGACAGTGGGGTTCGAACCCGCCAACACCCGGATGCATGCTCACAGCTGTGCACGCACAAACGCACGGCCAACTAGCCCGGTAGAATACAGTATATAAAACAGAAGTACACAATACGTGCCGAAGTTAAATTTATTAATTTATTTTATTGTTTTTATCGCCCCAGTTACTACGTTTTCGGTTTTCGAAGACGCCAATGTGCCAGAATGTTGTCAGTGGGGAGCTATTTTGCGTGCCAGTCAATCTATCGACACCATGCTGGCAAATTTGAAGACTTTCAAATACCACCGGACCTAGCTAGGATCAATCCTGCCAAGTTGGGCGCAGAAGACTAGCGTTCTACCGAGTTAGCTACTCAAACCCCATGGCACAACAGCCCTTGAAGGGCCTTGGCCTACCAAGTGACCGCTGCTCAGCCTGAAGGCATGCAGATTACGAGGTGTCGTGTGGTCAGCACGACGAATCCTTTCGGTCGTTATTCTTGGCTTTCTAGACCGGGAGTTTGCTAGTCAGCCTGACGAAAAGTTGAATTTGTGTTGATTTGACCCTACGGTTGATCTCCTTCAAGTGAACCTCTTCAGCTATAGCCTTAGACTCCTCGAACTTACTAAAGCATGTACTAATTGTGAACGTCTTCATAAGTATGTGGCTTGGCCTACCACGATGGCGCTTTTTAGAAATATTACTCTCCTGCAAATACACGATGAGGATGACATGTTACAATTTGCGCCTACGAACTCCTCTTCTGGAAGAGTGGTGTTTTCTTGATTGATTTATCTATTCATTTATGTATTTATTGAAATTACACTCAACTGAGCCCGAAGAAACATTGAGGCATGCTGTTTCTAACAGGTGGTTATCGTGGTAGTGATTATTGTTCTAAGAGGAAATACAACTACGCATCGTTCCTCTATTAACACCAATCAGAGGAAAAGTGGAAAGGAATCCGACACTTCGAAAAATAAAGGAATCGACCAAGGAAAGACAAAACCCACTAAGGGCGTGAAAATTAAAGACCCCGTTGCAATGTGGAACTTTCAAAGCCATTATACAATCTGTTTAGGAAGTCCTGCTGCTAAAAGCAGTTCCTTCATTCACCATATCTGAAATAATTTAGTTTCCTAATTATGTGTTAAGACCAATAATTAATTAATTGATCAAAACCACAACACCAATATACTCATGTACAATTGTGTACACACTGTTAGGATATTCAATAAATAAAAAATAAAATGGGAGATTCCCTAGGCCACGAATGCTCTAATGCATCGGAGTCGGAAAAGAACAAGAGTTGACCAAAGTAGGTCGGATAGGATAATGAATGTGTGGAGCCTGGCAGAAGTAAGCAATGTCAGGACTCAGCTAAGGGCCCCGTAGTCGCCAACCCACGTTCCCAAGTTAAGAAATCCTGGCAAGGGATACGGTGGATGTCATTATACTGCCCATAACCACAGGGGGACTATATTTAACATTCCTAATCAAGCGGCATATTGCTCCGTGAAGCGAGCGGTAAAGAATTGAATATATTCCAGTAACATCATCAAATAGCGGCGTATTCATTACAACATACTTTAATGGTCAGATTAGAACCTACAGTACCTCCAAACCATATTCATTCCGCTTATCTCTATTGTAGTGATAACAAAGAGACCTCGTATCACTCATGAAATTCACTTTTATTGTTATGCTTCCTTTTTTCTCGGTAGCACTCAGAATGACTCCATCGAGAATAGAAAGGTTCTTCTATTCTCTTCTCCCAAATTGAATGTGGCCCATTAAACCTAGTATATGAAACTTTTGCATGGGATATTGCAGTTCATCAAATTTCCTCTATAATCTTAATGTGGAGTACTTTCCCTTCATTCCTCCATTATCTGGAGGATATTTATGCTTATTCATGTGTAAAAAGTAAAGTTAAATATTGTGCTCATTTTCTTTTATGAACTATTCTGCATATCTTTCTCCATACGCACAGAAATTACAGAACATTAAGTTACTCTCCGATAATATTTCGTCGCCAATGTAAATTCTGAGGCCTTTTACTTATGTGAGAGAGCCAGAATTACAGTAAGTGTGTCAATGTAAGTCCTACCAAGTTAGTCAGCTGCGCATCTCCGGTCACACAGCTGTAACTTTGAATTCATGAGATAGTGGGTTCAAATCCAACCGTTATCAGCCCTAGACTTTGTTTCCCGTGGTTCCATCATTTTCACACCAATAACTTCTTCCCATTCTTATATCCCGGAGAACTTTCTGTGTGTTAGTGCGACGTTAACATTAGCATAATAATAATAATAATAATAATAATAATAATAATAATAATAATAATAATAATAATAATAATAATAATAATAATAATAATAATAATAATAATAATACAGTGAGAGCCTCAGAATTACTGATTATTCCCTGTGCCATGTAGGGTAGTGAATGATGCATTGACACAGTAATAGCATGGTCTCAGGTAGTCTGCGTTAAGCTTCCGTAGAGCGTTTCACGACTTCCGAATTAAGTGTTCAATATTGTAGATTTTTAAAGCATGAATCTGTTGGAGTCGTAAGAAGAGATTTCCGCGAAGAACTTCTTGGAGTGCGAATGCCATCGCGTTACGTAATTAATAAAATTGTGAATAAGTTAAAAAATAAGGTACAGAAAGCGAGTTAAACAACCGACTGTATTAACTCATATATCCGGTTCACGTTGTTTTCCCACCCTGTATGTTACCAGCTGATGTACCGCGCTTCGCTACGAGATTCTACTATTTATATGGAATTCTAGGTAAATGTTAGCATTATAAAGTCACATAGTGTATGTGCAAAGTTTGATCCCAATAAATCGAGACTCATGAAAATACTATTGCAATTGCTTTCGTCAGTCTATCTTCAATAATTGAGCCCAGATTTTTAGGGAGTACCATGTTAGAATGCGAACTTATCGAAGCCAATAAAAAGTATAGTCGGTTATGCTGTGATATTTCCATAAACATTAGGGGTGCGGTCTGTCAGAACCCCTAGAATTTATGTTAGTGCATAACGAAAGAACAGGCTAGACGACATTTCCTGGTAACCAAATTAGTTTGCATTCTAAGCTGTTTCTGCCTGGACATTCAAACTCTAGTCTTCTTCATCATCATCATCATCATCACCATTATCAACTTTAGCTGGACAGCCTCTTGCAGTTCCTGGCCTTCTTCAAAAGCTTTTGACTTTCCTGTCTGTGTAGAGCCAGGCTTTTTGCAATTTCGAAGCCCCACAGGTCCGTATATCTTGCCCGGCACATTTTTCCCACATCAGCTTAGGGCTTCCAACTTTCTTCGTTCCTTCTCTCATGGAAATGAGGATCATCTAGACTAGTTTGTTGTCGTTCTTACGCAGTAACTAATTCCAGCTTCCATCATTCAGTCAACAGTTTGAAATTAAATCGTGATACAGTGCTGTTCGGTAATGAGGCGTAGTTTTATTTGTATTCGCATGCAAATTCGCTAACTAACCGGTATTGGTCACGTGAGTATCCAAGATTAATTCATGAAATTCGACTTAAAACAATAAATTTGCTCACTTCGAACATTGACAGAGAATTAGAAATATGTTCTGAAGACTTTCATCTGGAGTGTGATATTGTATAGAAGTGAAACATGAATAATAACTACTTCAGAAAGAAAATAGAAGCTTTTGAAATGCTGTGTTACGGAAGAATGCTGAAGGTGAGATGGATAGATCGAATCCCATATGAAAAGATACTGAATCTAATTGGTGAGAGGTAATCGATTTGGCTAAATTTGACGAGAAGAAGGGATAGAGTGATAGGACACATTTTAAGACACCCAGGACATGTTCCCTTGGTTATTGAGAAAAGTGTAGGCGGTAAGAACGGTAGGGGCAGACCAAGGTATGAATATAACAAGTAGATTAGAACAGATGCCGAGCTTATTAGCACAGGGCAAGGTGGCATGAAAAGTTACATCATACCAGTCCATGGACTGTAGACTCAAACAAGAACAATTTTAAAATATCTGTTTCCTTCCCTGTTAGTGCTAAAATGATATTACTGACAATTTTGTTAAAGGCATCATAAATTCAAACCGATATATACAATTAATACTGATCGCGTTTTTTCTCAAGTAATTGACCTGAAAATGTTGCTCAGCTATTTGTAGTAAGACCGGGCTCCAGCTTGTAATTCAATGAAGGCGGTGCGTGATGTTTTCAGAGACAGAATAATTAGTACAGATTTATCGCCAGCTCACCCTCCTGATTTAACGACTTGTAATTTATATTTATGGCGCATTTTGAAATATAGTGTATAGAAGTAACCTCCGCAAAGAACTGAAAAATATAATTCGTACTGAAAATGTTAAAGATTCATGAGGCTGAATTTGCAGAGAGTGAAGTGGAATATAATCACAGGCTACCACGCTTGTGTACAGGCGCAGGGTGAGCATTTTCAACACTTGCAGTAATGGAGTAAGTTTTACGGTTTATACTGAATGGTCGGAAATACGTTGCAGGAGTGTATGGACAAAAAATGGTTGGTCATACTGAAAAATTATAATTATAAAACTTACGCCGTTGTCGTCTTATCAGCTCCTGAAGTTAGCCAATCAAATTGCTTCGTGGGCGAATTCAAATGGGCTTTACCAGGCTCATAAACCATTTTTACGTTGTTTCCGAACACACTGTATATTACTATCTGATGTACCCGTGCTTAGCTACGGAATTCTACAATGTATACAGAATTCTAGGTGAAGTAGTGTACACGTTCAAAGGAGGTGTCGGTGGTGATTATTGTTTTAAGAGGAAGTACAACAAGACAACGATTCTCTATATAACACTAATCAGAGAGAAAAATGGAGAGGATCCGAAACTTCGAAAAATGGAGGTATCGGCCTAATACATATAAGGGCCACTAAGAGCATGAAAATCAAAGACTCCCTAGGCCTCGAGTGCTCTCATACCGTCAAGGTTGGAAAAGAACAAGAGTTGACCAAGGGAGGTCGGATAGGATAGATGAAAGTGAGGAGCCTGGCACAAGTAATTGGAAGTAATGCCAGGACTCAGCTGAGGGCCCTGTGGTCGCCAACCCACGTTCCCAAGTTGAGAGCCCCTGGAGCCTCTTTCAGTCGCCTATTACGACAGGCACTTGGACACGTTCAGTATAAGGTATGTGTTACTCTTCTCGAATTAAATAGTGCAGCTTCCACCATTTTGTTGCTTATTTTACTCGCTCAAATTAAGAACATCACACTCTAACCCTTGAAAATATACGCCAAAACATTAAAAAAAAAATTATTCTCGGAAATTATTAGAGTTACGTACAAAATCCATCTAATATTTTTCTGGCAAACAGAATTTTTGGTACACCTGCTCTTCTCCAATATTTCATGGGACTAATCGTTAAGGTAGGTTATTCAATTTTAAACGTCTGACTTGCTTGAAATTTTTTTTCGATCCATGGCTTGTTTGACAGATGTTGAGGTATTAAAACACAGGAAAACATATTTTCCTGGAATACAGTTAGAATCAGCAAGTCAATGCTTACAAATTTTGGTCTAGAAAATCGAACATGATTCAATAGGACTCACCGTTTAACAGCGTATTCACAGACATACAATTTCCTATGACTTGCTTCATATTTTATTTCTATGCATGGCCGCCTTAAGATATATTACTACTGAGCTCGATAGCTGCAGTCGCTTAAGTGCGGCCAGTGTCCAGTATTCGGGAGATAGTAGGTTCTAACATCACTGTCGGCAGCCCTGAAGATGGTTTTCCGTGGTTTTCCATTTTCACACCAGGCAAATGCTGGGGCTGTACCTTAATTAAGGCCATGGTCTAGACCTTCCCTGTCCCATCGTCGCCATAAGACCTATCTGTGTCGGTGCGACGTAAAGCAACTAGCAAAAAAAAAAAAAAAGATAATATATTACTAGGTAGCCTATGTGTTAACTAAAGGTTCCAGTTGTATGCTTGCTAATTTTGAACACGGTCCGTCAAGTACTTTTTACATGAAAGTAACAAAGACAAGCAGACCAAGGATAAAACTTTCACCAAAACACAGGAAAACACGTTTTTTCGAATAATCTTAGAGATACGAGGAAAATTCATTCAGACTTCTTCTGGGAGATGTAATTTCAAGTACACTCGATGAGCTTCATTGTTTCATAGGACTAGCCGTTCAGGCAGCGTATTCAGTTTTAAGGGTTTCAAACGTTGGTTTTCCTGTGACTTGCTTCACATTTTCTTTCGCTACATAGACCATTTAAAAGATAGCATTCTAGTAATTAGTCCGTGTGTTAACCATAGGTACCAGCTGTAAGCCTACCAAATGTGAGCTCCATGATTCAAGTGCCGGTAGTTTTTAAGTGAAAAAGCACATACAAGCAAACTACAAACTTTCAAGTGTATTATTTCTACCATTTTTCCCTTCAGTCGGAGTTCTCGAAGGATCCCTTTGATATTCCGGTATGATGCATAGCCTATGTTATCCGCAAATATATTACCTTTAAAATATTGAACAAATTATATAATCGGTCCTTTATTTTCTGAAATTACCAGTTAAATACGAACAGACTCGGAGTCTCTCTTAATATATTAGCCTAGTACCTCCCAGGTGGCAGATTCCCTATCCGTTGTTTACCTATTCTTTTTAAATAATTATAAATAATTTTGAAATGTATTGAACATTGCCCTTGGTAAATAATTATTCCAATCTATAACTCCCCTTCCTCTAAACGAATGCATGCACTAGTTTGTCCCATTGAATTCCAACCGTATCTTCATACTGTAGTATTTCCTACTTTTAAACACACCATATTCAATACTCCACGGATATATCATCACATCCCTATTATGACACTCTATAATTGTCACTAGTATTTCGATTGCGATTTTGTCGGAAATCACCCAGAAAAAATCTAGTTGCTTTTCTTTATGTTTTTTGAGTTCTCGAATCAAGTAATCCTGGTGAGGGGTTCATACACTGGAACCATACTCTGGTTGTGGTCTTATATTCATTGACATTGCTTACTACTTTGTACGATTAACATTGTCCTAAAACTCTCATACAAGATAAACACGAGTCTTATGCGAACTCGATGTCTACTGTACTAACGTAATTCAACGCCATCTGTTCACTGAAACTTCGGAACGTATCACTTAGTCGAGCAACTGCTTTCCTTTCTCCCAAGTCTTCCCAGCCCATACTTTGAAACATTTTCGTACCTTCTTCTTCTTCTTCTTCTTCTTCATGTGCCATGTCCTCGCAGAACGTTGGCGATCAGTAGCATGATCTGTTGTTTGTTCATAGCTGTTCTGAACAGAGTAAGCTTTGTCACCCCAAACCACTGGCTCAAGTTGCCGAGCCATGATGTCCTACTTCTCCCCGGACCACGTTTTCCATTAATTTTCCCTTGGAGTATTACTTGCAGAAGGTGGTATTTAGAGTTCCGCATCATATGACCAAAGTATTCTAGTTTCCTTCTCTTGATGGTAGTGAGAATTTCTGGTTCTTTGTTCATACGGTGCAAAACGTCTATATTGGTCATTTTAGCTGTCCAAGGTATCTTAAGCATCCTTCGGTACGTCCACATTTCAAATGCTTGCAATCTCTTGCACATGGTCTCAGTTAGTGTCCATGCCTCAACGCCGTACAACAGAATGCTGAAAACGTAGCACCGGAGTAGTCGTGTCCGTAGTGAAATGGAAAGGTCACGGCTTGTCAAAAGTTTCCTAAGTCTCTGAAAAGAAGTTCTGGCCTGCTCAATTCTGCATCGGATCTCGTGAGTAAGGTCCCAGTCATCATTGATGTGACATCCCAGGTATTTAAATGTTGCCACTCTCGCGATCTGTTCCTTCGCTGTTGTGAGATTACCTCGAATGCCATCTTCATTCCTACTTATAACCATCCACTTGGTCTTCTCTACATTAAGCTTCAAGCCCATTGCGCTGCTGGCTTCAGTGACAGCATTAAGTAGTTCCTGTAGATCCTGGAGATTGGTTGCAAGTAGCACAGTGTCATCGGCGTACCTGATGTTATTTATGATGAAACCATTAACCACAATTCCTTGAGTCTTTCCGTAAAGAGCATCTCGAAAAATCTTTTCTGAATAGATGTTGAAAAGCATGGGGGAAAGAATACAGCCTTGGCGAACTCCTTTCATAATTGAGACTTCTTCCGAGACACGACCATCAACTCTTATGCCAGCACACTGGTTCCAGTAGAGATTACCAATAATACGAATGTCCCGTCCATCAAGTCCTAATTCCCGAAGAATGTTCATAAGTTCATCATGGCGGACTGTATCGAAAGCCTTCTCGTAATCGATGAAACAAGCAAAAACATCGACATTGACATTGACATCTCGGCACCGTTGGACTAATATCTGCAGACTGAATAATGCCTCTCTAGTACCAAAACCATGCCTGAAGCCAAACTGCGAGGTTCCGATATTCTCCTCACATGCAAGACTTTTAGGAATACTTTCAGAACGTGGCTCATCAAACTAATTGTTCTATATTCATTGCAGAATTTTGCATTGGCTCTCTTAGGCAATATTACGAAAGTCGATTTGAGCCAGTCTCGAGGAATGGTTCCACTGCGGTGGATACTGTTGAATAGGTCAACTAATAATGAAAGGGATTTTTCTTTCTCAAGGAGTTTCAGTATCTCGGCATACATCTCATCAGGGCCAGGAGCCTTCCCATTCTTCGCTGTTCTTATGGCATATTCTACTTCTGCACGTGTGATTTCCACACCATCGTCTGCCCAAACACCATGATCCACATTTCTGCGGTCCAAGAAGAGATTTTGTACATATTCCATCCATTCCTTTTCTCTTCTGTGCTCGCTAAGATGTCACCATTCTTATTAAGGAGGACTCCACTACCCTTCCTGTTATATGCACCAGTTACTTGTTTCACTTTCTTGTACATGTTAAAAAAATCATGTTTGGAATTCATTAATTCTATTTCGTTGCATTCCTCAGAGAGTTGTTGTTCTTTTGCGTTCCTTATTCTTTGTCGTATTAAATTCTGCAAACTTTTGTACTTTACAGGATCTTTGTTTTTAAAAGACCTTCTCTGGTCCATCAGTTTCAGGATTTCTTCTGTCATCCATGGCTTGTTTTTCCTTCTTCCAGCATTCATTAATTTTACTTGACTTACGTCGTTAATTGCACATTTGATGTGATTCCAAGTGCCTTCAACATCATTTATATTAACGCTGTTTTGAACTTCCGCAAGTTTTACACGTAGAGCTGACTGAACTTCATCCTTCAGTGCTTGATCTTGAAACTTCTGAATCTCAATCCGACTAAAACTCCCCTTTAAATGACATTTCTTCAGCCTGAGATTCATGGAAGCAAACAGTAGGCTATGGTCTGAGTTGATATCAGCACCTGGATATGTTTTCACACATTTGATGGAATTTCTGAACCGCTTGTTAATTGTGATGTAATCAATCTGGTTCCTAATACTGTTGTCAGCATTAGAGGTCCACGTATAGAGGCGACGTGGAGGTAGCTGAAAATACGTGTTTGCTATAATAAGGCTCTGCTCTTGGCACATCTGGACCAGTCGATCACCTCGAGTATTGCTTGTTCCTAATCCGTAATCACCGACTACATCAGCCCGTCGACCATGGCCGACTTTAGCATTGAAATCGCCCATCACAGTGTTTATCTCAGATGGTTTGGTATATGACAGGGCTGCTTCGATTTTCGTGTAAAAATCTTCGACATCAACGTCTGACGCATCACATGTTGGAGCATATACTTGGATGATATTCACTAAAATTGGTCGTGCATTAAGCTGTATTAAACATACCCTATCTGATACTGGAATAAAATTTTTCACAGACTTACTGATATCTCGATGTACAATGAAACCCACGCCATTAAGATGGCGAGGATCGTCATTACCAGAATAGTATACTTGATAACCACTGACCACACACTTTCCTGAATGAGGCCAACGCATTTCGCTAATGCCAAGAACGTCGATCTTGAGTCTCTCCATCTCTCTGATGGCGTTATGAGTCTTTCCACTTTGAAACAAGCTGCGAACATTCCACGTTGCTATCCTTCTCATGACTGGCCCGGAGATTCTTAGCACCCCCTGCCCACTGAAGGGCTTTGCCGGGGACTGGGGGCCTTGGTTTCATGTTTTCCAGTCATGCTAAAGATTTTCCTGGGGATTAAATACGAGGTGGTTTCCCGTTGCCTTCCTCGCGCAGTTTTGAGACCGCTTACACCACTATGGTTACGCTCCCAAATGTGTGTCACATCACCGTATCAGCCTGTACCTTCGCTGACGCCAACGTGCACTAATGGCGAAGCTGCTGCCCTCCGTCATTATGGATTCCAGTGGCATTTCCTCCACTGAGGGCCATATCCCTCCCTAAAGGTCGGGTTATTTCCCGCCGCCCAACATTCGGCGTTGAGACACTAGCTGTACGGTCTACTCCATATATCATAACAGATTCTGTGGTCTAGGTAACACCGGATATGTAGTGTGAAGTTCCTATGTGAATCGTGGTTTCTATGGCAATTATGCTGAATCGGACAAGATGGCTGACACTTAGGGCAAGAGACTATAGATAGATTTAATAAATTGCCGTTCTATCTAGTGTTATCTATGGAATGATTGTGGGAAATCCAATATGGCTGTCACTTAGGGCGTAAAACTTTCACAAATATAACCCTAATAACAGCAAATAGAGATCGTAAAACTACTAAATAACACCAACACTAGGTCAGCACATCAAAATAAGCCATAAACATCCAACAGAAATCACAACAGAAGCATACTTCTTGCATTTAGTTCGATATATTATGCAGCACAACTTCACTACAACCTTTGCCACAGATGGCACCATTTATTTGAAACCAGCCACAGCTAATACAGCTTCTTTTCTTTGGATTTTTTTACAGTTATCGATTCGAGAATCAACTAATCCAGGTGAGGGTCCGATACACTGGAACCATAATCTAGTTGGGTCTTATATTCATCGAATTTGATGGGTTTTTCTACCAGCGCAAGCGAACTGTGTGACGGGGCCCACATTCTAGTCTACCAGCACGCGACATGCAGAAAGACGACAACCCTTGCGTGAATCAATTTGTAATAAATAAATATTACGAATTCAGTATCTGACCACATTTAAGTTTAATTTTAGATCCCTAACCTTAAACTGCAGTCTTTCAGTATTAGGACAGATGTTCAGCCACTGATGATACTAGATGAGGAGAATTTCTCTTTGAATCCGGAGAACGACTACTTTTTTAGTCAGTTCCCTTTCGGAGTGTGCTGGTCTATAGAAAATCCAAGGGTCTGGCCTCAGGTCAATGGAAACACTCCCACAGCGAATACCTGTTTAGTTAACAATTTTCAATTTCGATAATTTAACGATAATTCTATGGACGACATCCAGCCTACATATCTCCTCTTCGCAATAGTATCAACAACGTAATCCTCAGGCGCGCAAACATGTGGCCGTTAAACAATTATCAGTGCCAATATTTGCCAAGAGGTTTTACGATAACTAAACAAATGAATTACACAACGTTGAACGGAGTTTAATTCGTATCCTGGCGGAGAGAGGGACGCTGAAAATAATCACAGGAGAGATTAAAGCATCTCGTACGGAAAAGAGATCACATGCGATTGTTTAAACAATAATTGTATCATTTTGCTTTTAGCCAGCAACTTCATTAGCGGACCAGATCGATAAAAAGGGGCATCACATTTAGAGTTGCAACAGCGACTAATTTTTAAATCATAGACTAACTCGCGTTCCACTGGCGTGCGTTGTTATAAATGTATGAAAGGGGCGGTAAGTGAATTAAATACTGTTGTTACTGCTGCTGGAATTGAAATAAAATATAATGATGATCACACCAACTATGCATGGTTACATGCACTGTATCTCTTAATTTAGACTTCGATTGGGATCTTGGGTAACCGTTCCAAGAAATTTAACCCAGTGGCATCTGATAATTTGACTTGAAAAACCACCGTATAAATAATTATTTCTTTATATTTCACTACGATGGATCTACATTTGGATTAAAAAAGTAAACTAAATTTTTAGTGTTGTAATGTAATTCTGCCCGCTTGTGAACCCAAGTAAAACTCGAAAGAGTGGCTGTGTTTTTAACACTCTTGGCCTTACAAATGGAACTCGTTCTCAAATGTTTCAGATCCAAAATTCAATATACACTGAAGAACCTTTTTCCTTCCACGCATTGATAAGACGTTTAGTTTACTACTGCTTTTATCTTTCTCATCATCCTTAAAACCTAATTCAAGATAAAATTTTATTTTGTATGAACTGGACGTCTAGAGTAATTTTATAGAACAACGTATACGTCAAGAATCAACCTTCAGTTCATAATACGGCTCCTAAATACACTAGCGGTACTTGTGATCGAATTAAGCTCTCAATTTGGAAAATTGCAATCGAAATATGTTATAGTTATGTACAGAGTGTCAAAATAAGGAGACGATGATATATGTATTGCATGTGGTTTCGCAGATTCTCACAATACGGGCATGAAGACTCGCTGCGTGTTTTACCGGGGTCCGATTCCGAAGTTCCTTTAGATGCCTACGCAAATAAAATTCAAGTGGGTTTACGTCCGGAGAGCGTCAAGGCCAGTATAGACCGAAGTACCTTCAGATGCCTCCGCAAATAAAATTCAAGTGGGTTTACGTCCGGAGAGCGTAAAGGCCAGTATAGTGTTTCCAGACCCATTCTCATATAACATATTTTCTTCTTCTATATATGAGGAACCAGTCCTGAATGTTTGGCCTACCTTACTATTCTACCTTGTATACAGTCGGTTAAAAATGAATGAGCACATGGTATTGAAACATTTCTTCGTTGGCACATTTCCTTCAGACATTTGAATTTATATAGTTATGTCGTAAGGTGACTGTCTGCTATCTTGAATCCCTCTTCGGCAGTTTCTGGATTGGATAAGTTAGTCAGGCTGGGGACCTATCCACTAGCCTGCGGGCACGTGACGACCTCTGCTTTTATTGGCCCTTTCATCTGGTAACTATGAAACTTTTGATAGACGAAGTGATAATAATAATAATAATAATAATAATAATAATAATAATAATAATAATAATAATAATAATAATAATAATATATTTGCGTCCCACTAACTACTTTTACGGTTTTCGGAGATACCGAGGTGCCGGAATGTATTCACGCAGGAGTTCACTCATTTACGTACCAGTAAATCTACCAACACGAGAGTAACATATTTGAGCACCTGCAAATGCCATCGGAGTGAGCCAGGATCGAATCTCCCAAGCTGAGTTCAGAATGCCAGCACCTGAATCGTGTGAGCACTCAGCCCGGCGGTAGGTGAAACTAGAGCACTCATATTCTAGCTGCACCCTAAAAATACAAGGACTTAATCACCAGGTATATAAAAGCAGGCTCGCCTTGAAGAGAGTGTTGTTGTTGTTGTTGTTGTTGTTGTTGTTGCGTGTTGCCTAAACTGAGAGTTCACCGGGCGAGTTGGCCGTGCGCGTAGAGGCGCGCGGCTGTGAGCTTGCATCCGGGAGATAGTAGGTTCGAATCCTACTATCGGCAGCCCTGAAAATGGTTTTCCGTGGTTTCCCATTTTCACACCAGGCAAATGCTGGGGCTGTACCTTAATTAAGGCCACGGCCGCTTCCTTCCAACTCCTAGTCCTTTCCTATACCATCGTCGCCATAAGACCTATCTGTGTCGGTGCGACGTAAAGCCCCTAGCAAAAAAAAAAAAAAAAAAAAAAAACTGAGAGTTCAGTGTGTGGAGCATTTGTGATAGCCAACGGACGTGCTTCCGAACTTGACTACAAGTGCTGTGTGAAGCTGCTGTAGTGCTCGTGCAGCAAAGTGAAAGTCAAGTGTGAAACCTATCTCTCATGATCACACAGTATCGCGTAGTTTCAGGTAAAGGCTGCCAGCCGAAGAGCCGCTTTAAGGACAGGATATTTTTAATACATAACCAGTTGTCAGGGATGGGCTGTCATTCGTTGTTGAATGCAATCAATCAATAAATAAATCAATGCTGATCTGCATTTAGGGCAGTCGCCCAGGTGGCAGATTCCCTATCTGTTGTTTTCCTAGCCTTTTCCTAGTTCATTTCAAAAAAATTGGAAATTTATTGAACCTCTCCCTTTGTAAGTTATTCCAATCCCCAACTCCCCTTCCTATAAATGAATATTTGCCCCAGTTTGTCCTCTTGAATTCCAACTTTATCTTCATATTGTGATCTTTCCTACTTTTTTAAACGCCACTCAAACTTATTCGTCTACTAATGTCATTCCACGCCATCTCTCCGCTGACAGCTCGAAACATACCACTTAGTCGAACTGCTCTTCTTCTTTCTCTCAGTTCTTCCCACCCCAAACTTTGCAACATTTTTGTAACGCTACTCTTTTGTCGGAAATCACCCAGAACAAATCGAGCTGCTTTTCTTTGAATTTTTTCCAACTCTTGAATCAGGTAATCCTGGTGAGGGTCTCATACACTGGAACCATACTCTAGTTGGGGTCTTACCAGAGACTTATATGCCCTCTCCTTTACATCCTTACTACAACCCCTAAACACCCTCATAACCATGTGCAGAGATCTGTACCCTTTATTTACAATCCCATTTATGTGATTACCCCAATGAAGGTCTTTCCTTATATTAACACCTAGATACTTACAATGATCCCCAACAGGAACTTTCACCACATCAACGCAGTAATTAAAACTGAGAGGACTTTTTCTATTTGTGAAACTCACAACCTGACTTTTAACCCCGTTTATCAACATACCATTGCCTGCTGTCCATCTCACAACATTATCGAGGTGCAGTTGCTTAGAATCTTGTAAATTATTTATTACACTATACAGAATAACATAATCCGCAAAAAGCCTTACCTCTGATTCCACTCCTTTACTCATATCATTTATATATATAAGAAAACATAAAGGTCCGATAATACTGCCTTGAGGAATTCCCCTCAATTTTTCGCCTCTGTGTTTGTGTTTGATTGAGTCACCTTGGAAATTCAATAAAAGAATCAGTGTTTTATTTGTAACAATAGATATTGTGATGGAGCCGTCCATTCTACTGTTAGGCCTTAGGAGGAGTAAGTAAGCGGCAGAGAGTCGCGTCTTTGAATTAGAGTCCCGCCTGCTCGGCGATTCAGCAGGCAGTCAGGAACGAGCCAAGCGCCAGACCGCTATCTTACTGGAAGCCACCTGACAGCGCGAGAAAGACCTGAAAAATGATCCCAGAACATTTCCATCGATAGGACTCTGGAGACTCGATTTTGTGAAGTTTAATAATACTCATCACACAGGGTGGTAGGAAAGAACGTGAACCAGATATGAAGCTCATAGCGGTGGTCATACTGATAAATAATAAGCCAAAAATAATTACATATATCGCGTGGTTGTCATTTTATAAGCTGTTGAAATTAGCCAATCAGATCTTTTCGCGGGCGGATTCAAATGGCTTTTGCGTGGCGCTGTCCCTAACCTTCACGTGACTTAAAACAGGTTTGAGAGCACCAATCGAACAAAACACTTTGCCAGGGGAATATTTTGAACACTGACCTCCGCGCCGACAGGATCGCGTCATAGCAGATACGCTATGATGACACTGGCTGAAACCCGCGGTGTGTTTGATGCTGATTTCTCGGGCCGGTCTTAAGTCACGTGAGGATAAAGCAACATCGTCTCGCAAAGCCCATTTGAATTCACCCGCGAAGCGCTCGGTTTGGCTAAGTTCAGCACCTGAACAAATAAAAACGGCGTGAGATATCGAATTATTCGTTTCAGTATGACAAACTCTGTAACTCAGATGTAAGGCTTTTCTCAGGTGTTTTGCTTTATCAACCAGCGTTTCATCTTAGGTCTGACACTAGAGTCATCACAGTGGAATGTGTCAGACCCTACCCACTGACGCTGGGGTGTATGCAGGTGAACTTATCAGAAGCCCATTATAAGAGGCACAGTCTGATAAATGCATACGGGAGATAAATCTCCACAATGGAATTATTGCCCGCCTAGCAATTCCGAAAGGAAATTCTAAGTTCCCATGGGGAGAATTAGATATTTTTCCTGTAACATGTATATACAAGGTGCACATTGTTTCCGACTACCCTGTATTTATACCTGTCAAGTAGGAACAGGAACTTATGGAACTAGGAAGCATAAGATAGAAATTAAAACATTTCTACGGACAGCCAAGCGGCCATTAAGGCAATAGAAGCAGTCCGGATAATATCCAGACCTGTCTGGTATTGCCATTCACTTCTTCTGAAGCTCTCACAGTACAACATTGTCAAAATAATATGAGTACCAGGGCATGCAGGTATAGAAAGAAACAAAAAGGCAGATAAACTGGCCAGGAAAGGGACAGAAAAACATTTTTAGGCCAAGGACCCGTATGTGGAATTTTCTATGGACAAGCTCAACACTACATAGAAAAATGGGTACAAAAGAAACAAATGGAAAATCGGAAATATACTCCAGGGTGCAGCCTTGCAAAAGAACTGATAAAATGGCCAAGCAAGAAGAATGCTAAAGAACTGTTGAAACTGGTCAGAGAAAATATAATACAAGACACTGCCATCTGAAAAAACCCTACATAGAATTGGGGTAATAAATGACAACATATGTAGGAAATGCAATGAGGCAGAGGAATCAGCTGAATGCACACTTTTCGAATGTGAGGCACTGTATAGAATCAGACTCCCCACTCTAGGACTACCAGGTGAAGAGAGAGGAAAAATCCAAGACGACCCAATAAGAACAACCTGCAGCTTTGTGAAGGGAGCAGGTATATCTAGGTAGGAATGAAAGAGAAACTTGGTAGCAAAAGATCTTAGAGGTCGACGCTAATTAGGAACTGATATTTAGAGGCCCCATGAAGAAAAGAAGGAGAAGAAGAAGAAGAACTTATGGAATTAAGACTCTGGAGGGCTACATACTGTATATAATATATACAACGAACTACCTCGTGACATTGTATTTTCAAAACGCTTCAGTATAGATGCCGTGAATGACCATAAACATCCTGATTTTTTTACCACTTACACGATGATAACGGAAAATATTGGAATATTGTAAGGAAAGAAAACACTAAATGATTTTGAGTAGTATAAGTGATGATTTAAAATAGTGACTTAATCTTTCAAAATGTACACTGTACTTTTTCCTATAGTCGTGTGCTGGAATCCAAGATTTTTCACGATTTTCTACATATGCTTAGGTATTTCCCCTGCTTCCAAATAGTAAACCCATCGCGGACGAATTTTTCTGGAAGAATGTCTCTCAATGAGATGTGGAATGCATGGTTCATAACGGCTGTTCATTTCCTAGTCAACTTCCTTGACTAGGGATGTCTCATTCGAACAGAATTGTTGTATCAAGAATAACAGCTGTTCGAGTCTATTGGTGGATGGCAACAATATCTGCTCTTATGTTGGAGCCCGTAGAAGAGATACAGCGTACTTCTTCATAAACTCTCAATATTCACATATTAATAAATTTAAACTTAAACTAAGGGAATGCTCTCTGCAATACCTGGTCTGAAACATATTTGTGAGAATTAGTTTCCTTTTTGGTATTCCTTTTTGATATTCATCATGAGGCGTTATATAAAACCATGTATGAATCAAAAAAATTAAGTATATTATACAAAAATCATTAAAAGCACTGAGTGAAAAATACGACAGCAATACCAAACCACAATTTGTTGTTTGAAATGGAAATACTCGTGTTTCCTATACATATATAATTACCGCAAAAAGCAAATGTGTGATTAGACAAAAATTAAAACAAGTTCATGATTCTGATATCATATATTAATAAGTTTCAATTTCAAAAGTAATTAAACAATAATTCATGAGATAAAATTTGAAATAAGAAGTGCACGTGTTTCCTTTTCACACGAGGATTAGCGAAATTTATGTCTGTAATCTTCGTCAACACAATCATTTTACAGTATAACTTACTTACAGTTATACTAAGCACAAGATACTCTTCACTTTAACATGACATTTTGTAGCTGTACAAAATCCACATAATAGGATGGCACTTCAGAATTTGAAAAGATGCTTTCCAAAAACTTGTCGGAGACACTTCAGTCTGAACATCTTCCAGCGTTCTTTCCTGAGGTGATCCAGAAGCCTAGTTAAAGTCGCATTTTTAATCTGAGTGTACGCCTTGATATTTTAGTCAATGACTCCATCTATTATTCATAAGCAATAATTTTCGCTCTCATTCTGTCGGTGATTTAATTCCAGATGGGGCTATACATTAGTTTATTTCAAGTTTATTTGAGTTTTTATTGATATTATTGTATGTACTATTGTAGTATGTAATTTTAATGCTATTGTACCTTACTGATTTCTCACACAGCTGAATATGTTACAAATTCAACACTTTCATATTATGTATAATTTCTCATGTATACAGCCCTTTAATGTGAGCTTTGCTCGTTGGAAATTTCATGAATAAAAGAAATAATATATATCGAGGGGCATGTGTACCTATTTAAGGCGGGCTGGACGAGCTTCAGTCGTTCGGTTCTACCGGTGGTTCAGTCAAGTTCAGTCAGAGAGTAAGTGCTGCTGTGGAGCACTGGGTCAGTCAGTGGATATTAACGACTGAGTTCTGTCATTGCTGTGTATACAGAGTGTGTGTGTGGGACAGTGCACCTGAGTGGCAAGGAACAGTGGACGAAGTGTGTTGTGGATTTCCGGACAGTGTACCACGCACAGAATTGTAAGAGCATATTGCGAGCGTGCAATTTTGAACTGTGTGGTCGTTATAGTGACAGTGAGTGTAATTGCGTACTGCAAAAGGAGCTAAGTGACAGACGTGGAAGAGTGTGTAGTGTGATCGTTTTAGTTTGCAAGCGATAGAGTTAATAACTGGTGTGATTTGAGCAATAAGAGCAGAGAGCGAGGGAGAACTGGTGTAATTTTGTGCCTGTCTAGTTGTGCAAGCATTTGCTAGTTAGTTAATAAACGCTACCTGTCCTGTGTTTATTTACTTAGCCACCTCCACGTTACGATATAATGTTTGTTGTAGGCATCCGCAGGGTTCGTATCTACATAATTCAAAATTAGGTCTAATACAATATTAAATGCGAGAAATTTGCAACACTAATCACTCATTCTTTGTGGGAACGAGTGTCCATACATTTTCTCTCCTGTCGTCTTGACAATAGCTCGCATATCACTGGAGTGTACTTCATCACAGCTGGAACAAAGTAGGTCCCGGATTGAACAGGCAAGGACTGCATTGAACAGAACGAGCAAACTTCTCTGTAACGGGACCAATCTCCGTCTCCATTTACTTCGGTGTTATGTACTTTCTGTCTTACTTTACAGTGCCGAGACTTGGACCCTAACAGATAATACCGGCAAGAAACTTCCATCCTTTGAGATGTGGTTCTAGCGATGCCTAGTGAGAATATAATGGATTGACAGAATAAATAACACTGAAGTACTCAAACGCCCGAACAAAGAGATCAAAGTCATGCACAGCACCAAAAAGAAGAAACTTGAGTACATTGGCCATATCAATCGAAAGGATAAATATTGACTCCTTCGGTTTATCTTACAAGGTAAAATTGAAGAAAGGAGAAGTAAAGGAAGAAGGATAATATCTTGGCTACGGAATCTACGAGAATGGTATGGGATCAGTACCCCTATTCTTTTTCGAGTTGCTGAGAACAAGAAATACATCGTCCTGATAACAGCCGACATTCAAAGGGGATATGGTACAAGAATAATCGTCTTATTTGCTCACCTCCATGGTATGGAGATGTATCCCAACATATATTATTATATAAATCTGCTAACGGAGTGATAGATAATCCACACTTTCTAGAAAAAATTTACTTCAATGAATGGAACAAGTGATTGCGTGTGAAAATGATATGAGATTATTGTACAATAAAATAACATGTTGGGTTTATATGATAATTAAATTAAAAACACCCGTGCTGTATTTACAAAACAGAAATAGATATAGGTAGTAGTGACTACAGTATTTAACTTAGATGAAGCATTGCAAGGATACAATTAGTTAAATTTCATTTAATAATTTTATTAAGTTTACTAATCTTTTTACGTTCTTATTTCGTTGTGTATTGAAACGAGTATTTTTTTCAAATCTGTATTAGGCTATGCGGGCAGTTCTATTTTCTTTCTTCTTGGTGTGTATGTGTTCATATTTTTGTCTTATACATTAGTGTTATTTGTAGTTCTTAGTATTTTAAGTTAATCAGTGTCATTGTATTAATAATAATAATAATAATAATAATAATAATAATAATAATAATAATAATAATAATAATAATAATAATAATAATCTGTGTGGTTAAGTGTAAGACAGGGCAAAAAGCCCTAAATTCGCCACAGAAAATAAAGGCTTCTATCTATCTATCTAATATTCGTACACCTGTTCAATTTCTATAAATCATAATAGTCAAAATATAGTTCTATTTATGTTCATAGTGTTAAGGAACGTGGGTTCGAAAGCACTTTCTTAATGATGATAATACAACTATTATAACAATGCAGTCCTTACAATCTGCTTTACGACACACATAAGTATTACAACAACAATGGCATAAGAAACGGCTAGAAGTGGAAAGGAAGCGACCGTGGCCTCAATTAAGGTACAAGCCAGCATTTGCGGGGTGTGAAAATTGGAAACCATGGAAAGCCACCTTCAGGTTGTTTATCTGTGGCGAGGAATGTAAAACGGAATTTCATCTGAAATTCTTTATCCGCACAATGTGAACGAAAACTATGTGTGAGAAATAAAAACAAACCTGGTAAATATATATGTACTGTGTTGGACATAGGTAGCGCATTGTCATTTCGTACATTTTTGTGGGTCTCTGCTGTCGCAAACCTATTAGTGTGAATTAAATTATATAATCTGGCAGGCAGTTTTCCGACTCATTGGTTGAATGGTCAGCGTTGAGGCCTTTTTATTACAGGGTCCCGAGTTCGATTCCAGGCCGGCTCGGGGATTTTAATCGCCTCTGATTAATTCTTCTGGCCCGCGGACTGGGTGCTTGTGTTTGTCCCAACACTTTCCTCTTTATATTCGCACAACACACTGCACTACCGACCACCACAGAAACACGTAATAGTGATTACATCCCTCCATATAGGGTTGGCGTCAGGAAGGGTATGCGGCCGTAAAAAAGAGCCAAATTCACATGTGCGACGCAGTTCGCACTCGCGAACCCACAGGTGTAGGAAAAGCGGTAGAAAAGGAAGAATGTGGCAGGCAGTTAATGTAAATGTGTTTTCAGATGTTATTGTTTTCACCAATTGAGAAGAGAATCCATTATTTAAAATGACTCTTGATAACGATATCTCCCTCTACATAAATATTTATTTTCTGTCCGGGCACTATCGTTGTATCGACGTTTCACAGGTATTCACTGTTTCTGTAATGATTATATTCCTCGACTCATCCGGAATTCGAACCCGCGATCCTCTGAAGCGAAGGTATCGGCGCTCACCATTGATATGAAGAGACAGACAAGAAGTTTTATAATCCTACGGCGAATAAAAAAGGAAAAGGCGTGAAAAGGAGGATATTGTAGGCTTCGCATTCCTAATTCATGCGAGGTCGGAAGATAGGGAGACTTAACTGAGGAAACTATGAAATTGAAGCTCCTGACAAGTAAACGCAAAAGTTTTCCATTCAATTTCCTCAGATGATCTACAGGTTTCTATTAGTTGATGGAATTCAGCCGCGTAACTCATTTCATAGAATGTTGAATAGGACGATGATGGGTGTTTTTTCTTAATCAAATAATTGTGAATAACGCTGAAGCAAATTCCTATTTACTCCCCCAATTTTGAAGTTACTGGAGTAAATTTTCCGTCAGTTATGCTCTTTCTTTGTTTAGGAAACGCATGGGAGCGATATGTCTGCACCAATGCCAGTAAATTTAACCGTTGAACGTCGTAACTTGCGACACTGTTAACCTAAAGCTGGTGAATCACCACGCAGATACGCTCAATAAACCTCCTTTCTGACTCGTTTCAGGCTACTTTTAGTACCCTAATAAAGTTAAAGCCGTTAAAGTGTTAACTGGTACCGTTCTGATTGGTCAGCGCCTATCCGCAGCAACTTAACGTCCTACCAGCATCATATCTCATTTAACACCCTTCCATATACCTTCGTTAAAGAAACTAGAAACTTAACCAGGAGTCACTTGGCAGTTAATTGTAGTATTCGGATTTAAATTATAATTGTAGAATTTCACTCTTAAAGTCGTATTTATCACTCTGTTACATGAAGCCCTGAAGATGATTTTCTGTGGTTTCCCATTTTTTACCAGGCAAATGCTGGGGATGTACATTAATTAAGGCCATGGGCTCTTCCTTCCCTCTCCTAGCCCCTTCCCAATCCCATCGTCGCATAAGATCTATTTGTGTCGGTGCGACGTAAAGAAACTTGTAAATAGAAAAATATTTCAAACCTAAATTTTAAGACGGCTCTGAAATTTGGTTCCTATCCTGCTGAGAACTTTCTGTTTAGTCAACTCGCATAGTTGTAGTTGAAACGGGAGGCGAAATAACAGGAGCACGGCGGGTAGTCTACCTTTCAGGAGTCTCTTAATTGGACCAACGTTCTCGAGGTAGTACAGTAACTATTGTTGGCACTTCACTTTCATGCACTACAATAAGCCGGAAGTACAACACATGACCGCATAACAACACGCGGTGTTTGGGAAAATTAATATTGCCGTTTAACCTTAATTTTGTAGACTAGTATGATGCACCTCTATATGTCTTACATATATTCGGTCTGTCTCCTCCTACAAGTGAATGAACGTGTTTATGTAGCTCATGTTGTGTTCCACCTCTCTGTGGTGACTTTATCAAAATCGGTATACAATGATCACTCATTCACCTCTTCATTTATTATCCGATTTAACAGCATCACCTTGAACATTAATCTAGAAAACTAATTTTTGAAGACTTTTAAACTCCTTGCGTGAGGACGCGCATTTCACTCACAAACAATACCCATAATAAACTCAAAGGCGTTAGTAAACTTTAATAAAGACAATAATTATTGTACCGGTTGGTACACCTATACGCCGCACATTTGAATTTTCCGCCTTAAAGTACTCCTCTACAGCTGAAACTCTGAACTTTAAAACTGAATTAATTCAACCGTTTATCAGAAGATGTCACTGTGTTAATTTCGAATTGTTTTTGTTTACTAATTATCAAGAAGTGTGGACATTCTCTCACAGATGTCTCTACCAAAAACTATGATCATGCACCCTTCATGAACTTTTCTTGAAGATATTTTGTATTCATAAGTTTGTTCCTTTTCAATGTAACCTACCTTTCTAAAAATGTAACTTAGTGCCGGCTTATGTAAAAGTTTCTTATTATTTAACTGTAAATCGGGATAGAGAGTGCTTTACCCTCTCGAGCTCCCCTTCATTGTTAATTTGAGGTGACTGCGTTTTCTAAACCGATTTTCT
The DNA here is from genome assembly GCF_040414725.1 of Anabrus simplex. NCBI lineage: Eukaryota > Metazoa > Arthropoda > Insecta > Orthoptera > Tettigoniidae > Anabrus > Anabrus simplex. The sequence continues at coordinate 27,191,220 of NC_090273.1, read as the reverse complement.
ACCCTTAATGTATTAAAATTTTCTTATACGAGTCACCTCCCTAATGTGGGAATAGCCCCTGTTTAATCGGCCTAGTGCACCTTAGGTTTTAACTGGTATTCATGTAGGAGTGCAAGCAACGCCTCCATTCTTCTTGGTATTTTGGGGCATTTAATTAACCATTATTTTTCTTTTAAGGCCCTGTAGGCTGGGTACGAGGTACCCCTGTTTAATTCTTGTAAGTTGTGCCTCGATGGCAAGTTACTGTAAAGTCTGGTATTGCCTTTAATAGGCTTGAAAGATTGAGAGCGGGTCAGCTCTTTCTGGAATTTTAAAAGGTGCCTCTAGGAGGCTTGACATTACTAGGTGGGAGCAAGTGCTCCATGTAATTAGGGGTTTTCTGCCCTTTGGTAATTTGTGGTTGTGAGCTGAGAGCTCAGGTATTGTGATATTGGGGCACGAAGCCCAGGATTTGTAAGGACCCCTTAACTTGTGCTTTCGTTTTTAAAGTTATAATTGTACCTGATTTTTTGTTGTTGTTATTTCACCTAGTGAAAATTTGTTAAATCTTGTTGTCTATTGAAAATGTAACCTTTATTGAAATTTCAAGTTATCTTTCGGACTTGTAGTTAGACCCATTCCAGCCCGCACCTTCTTTCACATCTGCTGTTCCACATATACCTCGGAACAATAATAATAATAATAATAATAATAATAATAATAATAATAATAATAATAATAATAATAATAATAATATCGAATGAGAAATATATAAATGCTAAAGAATTTCTAATAACAGAAATTTTTCGAATAAGGAAAGTAAAGAAGTTCAGGTATTTGGGAGAACAATTCAGGAAAATGTTTGGAAAAGTCTGATGTAGACGGTATAACTAGAAATATCTACGACAAAAAGAGTATATCAAAAACCTCAAAGTACAACATTACAACACAGTAGTCAAACCGGAATGCCTATACGCGAGTGAATGTTTAGTACTGAATTACAAGCTTAATAAATTAGAAGTACTGGAATGGGAAATTGTATGGAAAATGCTAGGTCTGGTAAGAACTACAGAACTCTGGAAATAAATATGTAATGATGAAACATACGGCATCATAGAAATAATAATAGAAACAATGCGGAAGCCACGATTGATATTTTTCGGATATTTCTACAGAATGGATTACAACGGGTTAACCAAACATATCTTCAAAAACACATTTCTAATTCCTTTATCAATGTTCGAGGTGAAAATATTTATTTTCTTAAGAAAGCTCTTCCTTGCTTGTGTTAGTCTGCAATTTATGTCCTCCTCACTTCTACCATCATTTGTTATTTTACTACCCAAGTAACAATATCCAGCTACTTCCTTTAATACCTCATTTCCTTATCTAATATTTCCTGCATCACCTGACTTTGTTCGACGGCACTCCATTACTTTTGTTTCGTACTTATTTATGTTCATCTTGTATTGTGTCGAAAAGCGACCAGCACGGAACTTGGTGCACCATTCACAACGGTGGTTTTCAACAGACATGCTGCCCCATACACAGTCTTAATTCTCCTATGGATGTTCCCTGGTGTTTGTCCTTCGCCAACCAAGAACAGAATAGCATCACGTTGGTCCTGTTTGGACGCATTTGATAATAACGTCGCCATAGTTCACGTGGCCGCATTTAACGCACGCACCTCAGCACGACCGACTGCCACATTAATTCTACATGTCCGTGCTTATATACCCGCATCGGAGTCGCGCTACTTTGCGTTTCCGCTGCAGCAACGCCTTCGAGTGGAAGCGTTTTAATCACGCCTTATATAAGGCCGCCATTTCTACCCTGAATTTGAGAGCCTCCTGAAATTTAATTAGTTTCCCTTAATAACCTTCCATTTTGTCACATTATTAAATCCCTGGTATTACAATTTTTAACCCTTCCTACTAAGATTTTCAAATATCGCACGCAGAACATTTTCAATGGGTTACCTTGTGTTACAAATTGCTACTGCGTAGGTCAAAATTTATTTTCATATTACTAAATTTGGGTTATTTTTTGTACAATCTACTTTACGTCGCAATTACACAGTTAGGACTTATGTGACGATAGGATAGGAAAGGGCTACAAGTAGAAAGAAAATGACCATGGCCTTATATAAGGTACATCTCCAGTATTTATCTGGTATGAAAATGGGAAACCTATCGGGCTCCATGGCTAAATGGTTAGCGTGCTGGCCTTTGGTCACAGGGGTCCAGGGTTCGATTCCGGAAGGGTCTGGAATTTTAATCAACATTGGTTAATTTCTCTGGAACGGGGACTGGGTGTATGTGTTGTCTGCATCATTATTTCATCCTCATCACGACGCGCAGGTCGCCTACGGGGGTCAGATCGAAGGACCTGCACCTGGCGAGCCGAACATGTCCTCGGACACTCCCACTAAATGTCATACGCCATTTCATTTCATGAGAAACCTCGCGAAAACACATTCTGGACTGCTGACAGTGGAGTTCGGACCAATTATCTCCTGAATGCAAGCTAACAGCTGTGTGATCAAACCGCGAAGCCACTTTCTCGGTATTCTTGAGTTATTTTGTGTGATTGAAAACTGGAAGCGTATGCCAGAGAGGGACCTAACATTTTCAGCAATATGCGTGGACATTAAAACAATTTTTTAGCGCAACGAATGTTAAAAATTACCAATTTAAAGAGGAAAGTATGTTCTGTCTGATAGAAAAGGAAATTCGACTCATAAATTTCTACCTCCCTCCCTCAAATAATAATCACCACTACCAGCATCATTATTAATAGATTTTAGCAAACCGGGTGGATGTTTTATTTCGAATAGAAATTCTAAAAATGGTGCCCAGAATTAATCAATAACTTCGCTACAGGAATTAGGCGATTTGTGCGAAGCCTGTATTAAATGACACCCCAGTGGATTCAGCATTAATGTCGTTCTATTTATCATGAAAGCCATGATTCATTTCATGATGTTGCTATATGGCAGCAATAATTCGTGAGCGAATGGATGAAACTAGTAGTCATGTGATGGCCTCCCTTTTATGACGCGGTCAAGTTTGATGTTCCTGTAATACGTATCCCAATAATTAAATGCAATTTCCATGTTAATGCAATACCGCAGAGAAGTAAACGAGAATCGAAACGGTGCCAGTGAAAGTGGATTCTGATCAAAACGGGACTTGGGAGGTTGCTGTCCTCAAATGAACATAACAAAGTTGAAAGAATACTCCGTGGTTCTTGGCCGAGTGGCCAGTGTTGTGACTGTCGATTCAAAGGGTTCAGTCTTCGATTCTCGGTGGTTCGAAGAATATAGCCACGTCTTGTTAATTCCCCTGGCTTGAAGGCTCAATGTTTGAGCTCGCATCAGCACACATCCCTGCATACACACTCTACGGAAACACGTAATAGTGTATTAATAAGTTACTTTATTCTTTACACTTCAAATATTCGCCCCATACAACACTTTCATCCCGGATTAGGCAGACAAAAGTGAAATGAATTTGTTAAGCTTTCATTTCTTACCCTAAGGAGGTGCGGTGAGCCACAGTGAGGTTGAGGTTGACGCCCTCTCTTTGGCCGGGAGATATGTGGTGGTGATCTCAGATGATGTGAAGCAGGAAATGGGAATTGCTGTGGGCTATAAATGGGAACTGTGCCCGCATTTGTCTACCGGGCGAGTTGGCGGTTAGGGGTGCGCAGCTGTAAGCTTACATCCGGAAAATAGTAGGTCCGAACCCCACTGTCGGTAGGCCTGGCGATCGTTTTCCGTATTTTCCGGTTTTCGCACCAAGCAAATGCTGTGGCTATACCTCAATTAAGGCCACGGCCGCTTCCTTCCCACTCCTAGCCCTTTCCTATCCCATCATCGCCATAAGACCTATCTGTGTCGGTGCGACGCAAAGCCAACTGTGAAAATAAAAGGCATTTGCCCGAAAATGAGAATGGGGAACCTCAGAATACTATTCTCAGGATAGCGGACGATGGAGTTTGACCTATTCGCCTCCCGAATGCAGAGTATTGCTCGACGTCCACACTGCCCGATGCAGCAAACGACTGCTACTACTGTGTACCAAAAGAGGTAAACCGAACTGTATGGCGCAACATCCTTGAAAAGCATGGCTTACCACGTGACAACTGCTCGACGTGAAGGCCTGCAGATTACGAGGCGTCGTGTGGTCGGCAGGACGAATCCTCCCGGCCTTTATTCTTGGCTTTCCAGACCGCGGCAGCTATCCCACCATCAGATAGCTCCTCAATGTAGAATGAGTGGATATAGAACCATTCCTCAGATCTAGCAAAAAGTCTCTGAACTTTTAAATCACGAATGAAACACTTCTTGACGAAAATTCAATTCCAAATGCCTGATGGTGCACTTCATTTTTTGAAAGGGATAGCCGTTTACCCTTTATTTCGCTGTTAGCCGCAGCCAGAAACACAAACCTAAAAGTTTCTCGGAAACAGTTAGACTTGCGAATAAAATACATATGACGTTTGTTGTAGAAAGTTTAATTTCAAGACCACACCTCTCACTTCGGTTTTCTATTGCGCCAGCTATCTACTCGTTATTTTAGTTGATGTAGCGCAAAAAATAGCCGAAATTTCGGACATACCCCTGTAAAATACCCCCAATACTTGGAAACAGTGAAATATATCAAAATCAAAAGTGACCCATGCTTGACTCGAGGATTCAAGCTATATCCTTACCAAGTGCGAGCTCAGTCGGTCCAGTAATGTTTGAGCCTATCCGGAACAAACAAACAAAGAAACAAACAAACAAACAAACAAACAAACAAACAAACAAACAAACAAACACCATCCAGATTTAGAAGTAGTAGAAATAATGTTTATAAATCATGTTATAATTGATAATTGTTATTTTATATAAAATAATTGATTTGAGGCAATGATATATCTACGGGAAATAAGCAAAAATGTCTCAGTGAACATCGGTCCGCAAACAAGCCGTTTGGAGATCATTTTAGAATTTGTGGTTACCAGCTACCATTAACTTCATTGTAAAGGTCATCCTAGTATATAAACGATACCAATAAAACGTTAAGAAACTTTATCAGGTACTTTGGTAAAAGTGCAGTTGTTTTTAATGAACGAGAAAACAGTCTAACTTAGTATGTTACAGTTACATGTTACAATGACTGTACAGTGTACGTACATTTTGTTAAATGAAGTATTCAAAGTGTCGTGCTGGCAATCCTGGAAAATGATGTCGCAGAAACCGAAGGTAATTACGTCCATTGAGATTATTTAGTAAAATATACGGCCCAATGTTTGTCAGTCCGGTTAACACGTTGAAGAATTGGAGCAGAGACTTGTTAATGCTTGTTAAGAATTTCAGAGTGATCCAGGCGTATTTGAAAGAATTTAAAACTCAGTGCGGAAACGAGTATAGGCCTGTATCCCGGTACAAGGACGATACTTGGAACACTTCCTTTAGCTACGGGTAAGTACACTGTACAAAGTCATTGTAAGATGTGGCTACAACATACTAAGTACGACTGTTTTATTGTTCAATATAAACAACGGCACTTCTACCAAAGTATCAAATAACTTTTCTTAACGTTATAGGACGACGTTTACACACAATCAACTCAGCGGTGGCTGGTAAAAACAAATTCTCAATTATCTCGCAAAGGGCTCGTTTGCGGACCCATGATTACTAAAACTTTTTTTGCTTCTAGTATCGTGTACTTACAACTATTTCAGTTTGCACTGTTGATTATGAAACACCTGTTTATCATGTTCTAATTGATATTTGGTACGTTATAAACAAATATCCATTTCAGACATTGATATACCTTTATGTAACGACGTTATTATATAATTCAGTATCAAGTGTACATTTTTCTACTGCATTTCACGTTTTGAAGCAAGTGCCATTTACATTGACAATTGAAATAGAATCCTGACAAATTGGATTCTGCATTATTAAATGTTCCAGTGGAATAAATCATGTGCATGTCCATTCCTTGAGAAAATGGTGTACTTTATTAAAATATCCCTTAAAACTTCAAGCTTTGCGTTCTAGAGGAGAATATAATCGATTTTGCTAAAGCGTGATTTAATGGCTTTTGCTATATCCGCATGTAAGCTTATCACGGTAGGAGCTATTGATCAAAGTAAAGAATGGCTTGTGCGCGGATAGCTGCCATGTTTGTACCCCTGCTCTTTTAGCTGGCGTTTGACAAAGGCGGTCATGAACACTTTGACACAACAACGGCAGCATTAATCAGAGCCTTGATGAAATCTAAAGTCAAAAGTGGACGATATTTTTCACTTCTTCCTCAATATATATCTGAAACAGGGAGAAATTTGTGGAGTGGGAACAAAGGAAACTATATTGGTTTTGTCCGTTTGAAGACTGCCTCGCACATCGTGTGAGGTCGATGTTCACTGTGATGTACGCAAAGAGTGAATTTGCTTCCGTTTCCCCTACTCTGTATGTCGTGTATTCTTTCTCTCTCCTTCCTCAAAATCATGTGTTCGTGAATTTTCTGTTTATAGATCGGTCCTCTAGATTTGTCGATCCGAATCACTGAAAGTCTTTTTCACTGCTTACAACAAATCATCTTTGTATACGCGGTCAGTGGCGTAATTTTCTCACTGTGCGCTTTCTTCGTGTAAGTAAGAACTTGAGGAAATCTCGCATCAGGTGAATCCCGTTCTACTTTTCAGTCTAGAATTAATATCCTTCAACTGGCTGGGAAGCAAACCTAGGGCCTTCGAATAATAGACCTGCACACTACATTTACACCCGCGGTGGAAAGGGACCTACAAGAGACGGGGATCAATTATGAAGATATACAAGAACGCAACCCACTCAGAAGGAAACTAAAATTCCATCACGGTTTTCAAGAAAGGCCAAAGCTGAAGACAGGAAAGACGTGGAGGGAGATAAGACAAGAACAACACCGGAAGGAGCACTGGACAAAGATCAAAGCCCAGAGAAGGCAGCTGAAATAGCGTTGTCCTTAGTGGGCCGATATGAACAAAGAAGAAAAATAGTAATAATAATAATAATAATAATAATAATAATAATAATAATAATGTTATTGGTTTCACGTCTCACTAACTACATGTACGGTTTTTGGAGTCGCCGAGATGCCGGAATTTTGTCCGGTAGGATTTCTTTTTAACATTCGATTAAATCTCTCGACAGGACGCTGACAAATTTGAGCACCTTCAAATAGCACTGGACTGAGCCGGTGGACTTTTAATGCTCTCACCGGCAGGTCAAGGTTTCAAGTGAGCACTGTAGCTGGAAGGAAAAGATTTTCGTTTCTGGCTTCTAATTGAGCTCTGTCTTCCTGCATAGTTGTCTTCTTAGGTTGTCCCAATTTTCTGCGATTTTTATGGCCCTCTGTGGCCTTTTTCGGTATCTTCTTATCTACAACCGAACTGTGTCTTCTGATAACCCACCGCTTCACTAGACTGATATTTGACATCGGACTACCACGTTCCCACATAGGCCCTACATGTATAATGCTGCCCCTCGTCACCTATGATGTATAGGGCATGGTGGATGATGTGTAGGATTTGGTAGGTGTGACGCATGTATAAGTACTCCATTCATTTGAAGGAAGAGAGAGTGTTATTTCAAACTTCTGTTCGTTGCAGAGTTATGACTTGCTCATGCACTTTTCATACGGTCGGCTGTGACCGTGTTTCTCCGCACCCCTTTCCCCTGCGCACAGACTGTGAAGATAGAGATGGTAGAGTAAAATCACTGAAGCATTTCACAGTCTGTATGCAACTGCGTTATTTTAGGATTCTGGAACCATTGAATTACATGAGATATCCGTATTCATGCTATACTGATCATGATTAATATTCGAATGGATCGAGGTGGTGTGGGCTATTCTATATTGCCAAAAGTACATTAAAGGTTCAGCAGTCATTCAAAGGGGAATACGTGCTAAGTACTTTATGTTATTTTCATGAGTTCTCTTGTGGTATTAAAATATTACGTCTTATTATGACCACTTTTTGCCGTAATAAAGCTGTTGAATTATAAATAACTGTTGAGTTTATTTCTCATACGGTGTGTTATTAATATTGATTATTATTATTTTCAACAACCAAATTAAAAATCTGGCATTATATAATTATTATCATCAGGTACGCAAGGGTGTTTGAAAAACCGTTTCTATGGAGTTACTGTCAGCGCTGATCAAACACTTAAATACTTACAACTAGGGAACAAGACAGAGCTAAATTAGAAGCCAGAAACGAAAATCTTTTCCTTCCAGCTACAGTGCTCACCTGAAACCTAGACATGCCGATGAGTGCATTAAAAGTCCATCGGCTCAGTCCAGTGCTATTTGAAGGTGCTCAAATTTGTCAGCGTCCTGACGATAGATTTAATCGAATGTTAAAGAAATCCTACGGAACAAAATTCCGGCATCTCGGCGACTCCGAAAACCGTACAGGTAGTTAGTGAGACGTGAAACCAATAACATAATTATTATTTTTCTTCTTTGTTCATATCGGCCCACTAAGGACAACGCTATTTCAGCTGCCTTCTCTGGGCTTTGATCTTTGTCCAGTGCTCCTTCCGGTCTTGCTCTTGTCTTATCTCTCACCACGTCTTTCCCGTCTTCAGCTTTGGCCTTTCTTGAAAACCGTGATGGAATTTTAGTTCCCTTCTGAGTAGGTTGCGTTCTTGTATATCTTCATAATTGATCCCCATCTCCTGTAGGTCCCTTTCCACTGCGGGTGTAGATGTAGTGTGCAGGCTTACATCGTTCACGTTTCTTCACAATTAAATTATAGTTAATTAATTGTTTTCCTTAATTAGGAAAAGCCAGTATATCCAGATTGTTTAATCATGGAACCATCTTGATCAGTTCCCGAAGAAATGGAGTTGGGAGGGATCTCTGAGTGACGTCGCAAGCCGCACTTCCTGGAAGACGAACACATGCGACGTTCTCTTCGTTACTTCTTCTTCATCCTCAGGGTTGGCCAAAATCTACGCCAAAACGTTACCTGTTTCCCTTCCCAGCCAGAATTCTTGTCATCACGAGTGTACAGTCATATATATAATATATGGATGTATTTTAGGGAAAAAAATATTAATTAAATGAGTGTTTTTCGCGAAGCCCGTTGGTCTTTCTCAAGGAACCTAAGAGGTCCGTAGACCATAGGTTGTGGATTTCTGATTTAGAGAGCTATGTAATGGGAGTGGTCACCTCATTGCACGCCTTTTGCAGTTGTTCGCGACTAGATAACGTGAATCGTTTTCTTGAAATAAATAAATAATAATAATAATAATAATAATAATAATAATAATAATAATAATAATAATAATAATAATAATAATAATAATAATGGCGTGTGGCCTCCGATCAGGCCTGGTGCGGGTCTTTCGAGTTGACGCCGTATAGGAGAACTACGCGTCTATGAGGATGGGGCCTTCCTATGATGATTCTAATGATGAAGACGTCACGCACCCCCAGCCATGGGAATTAACCAATTAAGGTTAAAATCCTCGACCCGACTCGGAATCGAATCCGGGACTCCTTGGACTAAAAGCCAGCACACTAACCCTTTAGCCATGGAGCTAGAAGTCTTGACGTTCCAGTCTAGACCACAGCCGTTGAATTATTCCACAGCTGCAGCACACAGTCTATTTTCCGGGTAAATACTTCACAACGTGCGTCTGACTGAAACGAAACTAAGCCAGGTGAAGCGCTGATAGGCTCAGAGTGATGAGTGTCATTGTGTTTATCTGCTTTGAGGATTTTGTGCTGCCACTCTTCCATATAAAAAACCGCGTACGTTGCAAGCCAACTGGTTATTTTCGCGTGGATACGCGTTGGCACCTCGTTACGGGGTAAAGCGTGATATTTCCTTACTCCATTACAATTCGTGTGACGTCGGTTTGAAATGTATATTCTGTTATGAATACTAATATAGGTTAACGTTACAAATTAATGTAGCACACCTCTTTGGCTCTCTGACGCAGACACAAAAGAATACATAACTGACCAATTTAGAGCACAGTTAATGTCACTCTGTCGCATTTAACAATTAACTCAGTGATATTCCTTTTATTTTCCAACACGTTCGTCAGCTTGCTTTGTATGCCGCCCTTGTCGAAACGACAAAATAATTGCTTATAAATACTTTATTAACATACTCATTTGTGCTAAGTGGATCAAAGTGATTCGGGAAAGCACATATTTTTAACCCCTGTTGCACAGTGAATTAAATTGCCTGGTTGCTATGTGTAAACACTAGACGTACATATAAAATTCCCCAGTTTATTTGGGTTGGCTCTCAAGATGGATTTCGGCTTGTGAGAGTGTAAGTCATAACAACTATATTTTCTCACACTTCTTATTCTTCTTCTTCTTCTTCTTCTTCTTCTTCCGTTTTACCCTCTTTGGGGTACTTTGAACCAATCATTTATCTGTGTATCGTTACTTTCTTAGTTCTCAGCATCTCTTCACTCTTTCTGATCTTCGTTTCCTTTCATCTTCCAAGATTTTAATGAAGATTTGTCTTGGAACCTTATATTTTCGTATTTATTTATTAATTTAGCTGTTCGATCGAATAGTGAATTTTCTGTAATTTTAATTCTACCGTGCTGGGTCTTTTTAATTTCTTTAAACCTGTTAGTTTTTGTTTTGCGGTTAAGCAAGAAGTCATAGATTTGTTTGGTTAATCTATTAGAGTTCATTCTGAGAGGATGACCGTAAGCATGCATTCTTATTTCTCGCATAGTATCTGATAATTTTTCTATTTTCTTGTAGATTTTTTCATGATATATATTATCGTTTTTTCCTGAAATGTTGGTCCTGTATCTTTCTTCAAATTTTCCTTTCTTTTAGCTCGAGTTTCTCCATCTGGCCTTTTTCGTTTTTGAAGGAATATTACCATAATCTATCAAGTCTCACTGACATATTTAGAAATAAATCTGAAACTTATATTAATGATGTCCTCCTTTGTCTCTACTCCAGCAGTTACTTGCAGAACTATGTTGTTTTAAAATTTTCACGGTGTTGTAATAAAATGGCCGTATGTCCTGTAAAGAATGTCACTCATAAGTACATGAAAACAATACGAAATGGCGGTGCGTTGAACAGTTACCTTGCACAGTGCGATGGCGCTACAGTAATGAGTCAGGCTCCGTGAAGAATGGATGTTACAAGGTAACTTCAGCGCTAGGGATGGGAAGAATGGTGACACCTGCCATATTATTATTATTGTTATTATTATCTTTCGAAGTGTTATGCCCATATGTGAAGCGTGATATAAATTTTCCTCCCTTCTTCAGTCCATGATTTATTGGTCCTGGTATTCATTTTTCTAACAAAATGATGGTTATTGACTGCTTTCTTGATGTGGAGTCAATCTTGAACAATTTCCTGTGGGATGCCAACTTCCTAAAGGTCTTTTTCTATTTCACTGAGCCAGTTGTTCTTGGCATTCATTGAGAGAGCAAGGTTGAAAATCCTTTTGGTGAGCCTGTCATTTTTAATTCTGAGAATTGACCATAGAGCATTAATCACCTCTTCCTGAAGGTGTCGGTGATCTTTTCAGAATGCTGATAAAGCTCCCGAGACTTCCGTTTCATCCAGACTCTCTCTGAACTTCTGAGTAAATTGAGTAGCTCAGTAGTTGTTGTTGCCGGTCCCAAGCCCGGAGAAAGAAGGAGGGTTTGCTTAATGCCGTAAATTAACAGCCAGAAAACATCTTGAGGCAATCTCTACGGCTCAATACCTTAGTTGTAACATCGAGATTGATTACAATCAACCCCCCTATACGTTCTTCTTCTTCTTCTTCCTCTCCTTCTCCTTCTTCTTCTTATTATTATTTTTACCACATTGTAAATGGGATTTCTTGACATAGATCAAGCATACCGGAATGCATACTAGACTACTTGATCTGAACTCATCCACATCATAAACTTGTATAATAAGGTTACTCTGGCTGAGCAAGTTGTGTCGGAGAGGAGACGTAGGATTATGACGGAGGTACTGGAAACAATGCCAGACTCTGCTCTGGGACCCGTGATCATCACTATCGTTCCAAAAGTAACAGACATTGTGGTGAACCCATTTATTTACCTTTTACGACAACAGGATATGTAGTAGTGACAAACCCCGCATACAGTAGGTGAAACCTTCTGCTCTGCAACTTACTCTCCTAAATCGAGACCTTCTGAATGGTACGTGAATTGCAAAGATAAGACTTAAACGAGAATTTTGTAAAAGGCTTTCTAAATGGTAGGATACCATTTACATTTCAGACATAGACTTAATAAACTTTAACTCTTTTTCGTCTTGGCCTAATCCCTTCCCTTCCCTTGCTGCTGGGAGTGAACAGACGAGTCTTCCGTAAAGAAGGAAGTAACTAAACGTAAAATGTTCCGCCAAGAATAGTATAAAGTAGAAAGGATAATTATCAGGGTGAGAGAAGGAACTTTCGAGGAACTTCACACATGATCAATGCATCAGAGAAAATTAAGAATTTGTAAACGCTTGAAGAGAAGGAAAAGGATAAGATGGGAAGAGTGCGGAAGAGATTAAAAGTATTTTCCTCTACGATCTACGTGAACTTTTAAAACGCCTTGAAATTGGCTGAGCAGAGGGGAAAGTGCGGTGATAAAGACATAGGACTTGATGTAAAGGGGTTATTACTTCACACTTAACGCGCCTCCTAACAATAAGCTCCTTCGTTCCTTTTTATAACTTATTTTACGGGAAAAATAGGCGCTTATTATGGAGAGAATTGGTTCATAAATACTGCTCCTACTTTGTAAAATCTAATTATAGCTTGTAACACGCATAAATTACTAGGATATATAGAGGACCATGTTAGCAAGTCGTAGTGCAGTATTCCACTTTAACTAGATATAAAGTGGAATATCTAAACGCTGTCGTAATAACATCTCGTTACAAGACATATTTCTTTATAGTGAAAGTATATTATAAATATTTCTTCCTTAATACGGAGGTCGTACTAAAAGCACTTATTTATTTAGTACGAGAATTGTTGTCCATTGATAAATAGGAATGGAAATTAAGACGGGATAAAAACCAACCATGTAACTCACTCTTTTCATGCAGTGTCTATTCGAGGAATGTAAGTTAATGAAGATTGTTGATTATAACTTCTTGTTCTTCATAATTCTCAGTCCAAAGACTGGTTGGCAGCAATTCTTCTCCATTCAACTCTGTAGTCTGCTCAGTTCCTCACATGAGCCTGCTCCTACATCTTCTCTGATCTGTCTAGAGTAATGTAGTCTGGGTCATCCTCTTCCTCTCTTGCCTTCAATCATTAACTATTGCGCCTGTAAAGATGATCAAATAATTACGGTCCCTCCTCTTTCTTCTTTTGAAAAAAAGTATATTTTTTCACCCATTCTGATGCTCGCCTCCGTAGCCTAACGGTTAGCACTGTTTGGTGCCGTCCTCGGGGGACTGGATTCGATTCCCGGTACTGCCACAAATTTTAGAACGGTAGTACGGCTGGTATGGTACATGCAGCTCACATCCATGGGGTTGCTGGCTGAAAAGAACACCTCGGGATGAGAACACGAGTTTAGTTTTACCTATTCCCCTAAGAATTTCTTCAATTGTGACTTTCGCTGTACATCAGATCTTTTCAATCAATCACTAAAACCTACAACCAACTTTCCAGTTTGTGACAGAGTCAGGGATAGAATCGAATGAATGAAGTCCCAATCTTGCGGCGAGGATGGTAATTGTGCCGGCTTCCGAGGACTGTCGCACTCTTCTGGGGCAATGATTAATGACTGACAGATGAAATTAAATGATAGTGGAGAGTGTTTCTGGAATGAAAGATGACAAGGAAAACCGGAGTAAGAAAATCCTTTCTACCTCCTCTTTGTCCACCACAAATCTCACATGGAGTGACCTGGATTTGAACCACTAACCCAGCGGTGAGAGGTCGACGCGCTGCCACCTGATCCACGGAGTCTCCTAATCAATCATTACTGATCTGCATTTAGGGCAGACATCCAGGTGGCAGATTCCCTATCCGTTGTTTCCCTAGCCTTTTATTAAATGATTCCAAAGAAATTGGAAATTTGTTGAACATCTCCCTTAGTAAGTTACGCCAATAGCTAACTCCCCTTCCTACAAAAAAAAAAAAAAGGAATAATTGCCCCAATTTTCCCTCTTGAATTCCAATTTTACCTTCATATTGTGATCTTTCCTCCTTTTAAAGACCACTCAAACTTATTCGTCTACTAATCTACTAATGTTATTCCATGCCATCTCTCCATTGACAGCTCGGAAAACACCAGTGATTTAATCAAGTAATCCTGGTGAGGGCCCATACACTGGAACCATACTCTAGTTGGGGTCTTACCAGAGACACATATGCCCTCTCCTTTACATCATTACTACAACCCCTAAACACCCTCATAACCATGTGCAGAGAACTGTACCCTTTATTTATAATCCCATTTATGTGATTACCCCAGTAATGATATTTCCTAGGTACTTACAGTGATCCCCATGAGGAACTTTCACCCCCATCAGCGCAGTAATTAAAACTGAGAGTACTTTTCCTATTTGTGAAACTCACAACCCCGTTTATCATCACGCCATTGATTGTTGTCCGTATCACAATAATGTGAAAGTCATTTTGCAGTTGATCACAATCTTGCCCATTCTCCTCCAGCACCACTTCTCAAATGCTTACAGACATCTCTTATCGCATGCACAAATAGTCCACATTTCTGAAACTTACAAAACCACATTCTATACATTGTACTTTATATGTCTCTTTTTAGTCCCCACATTTAGATTACTTAATGTAAGCAGCACCCTTGTCTTGTAATAGGCGACCTTTATCTGTGTAATTCTGCTCTTTAGACCGGCTGAACTTTTGCTATATGAACTGATTTTACTGCCTAAGCAGATAATAGCATTTACTTGTCTGAGTGGTAAATCATTCATTCTTGCGTCGACTGCAACATGTAGGCGGATATAATTCACACATCCCGGGGAAAACCAGATAAGTCAATGTTTTCTTCTTTCTTTTAATTTTTGTAGTAACGTACTAAGGTCAATGCCGTTTATCCTTTGACACTAACAAGGTATGTTATTTCGTCATAACGTTGAAGAAATAGCCAAACTTTACTTCCAAAGTATTCAAAAACACAAAACAGTCACCGTTTAGAACCACATAATTTGAGTTACCTTGTTAATATTCTATATATTGTTAATAAAACTGGATTCAACCAGATAAGTCAGTTTGTATTGTGTATGATACATTTTCTGTGGTATTTGCACAGGTGGTTCTCTTAAAGACAACAAAAAAACAAAGTCACCTCCGTACAGGCCATGAAGGCCCTGGGAGGAGTGGAAGGTAGAGGCTTCCACAATTGTTAACCTCGGCACGTGATAGGGTAGAGTGGTTAGCTCTACGTCCGGCCGCCTTTGTCCCCAAGGAATTAACCCGATACTCATGTTTGGCGTAGGCTAAGTGAACCTCAGGGCCATATGCGCCTCCGGAAGTGAAAATCTAGTTTCTTAAATTTTACGACTTCCTGACGGGGATTCGAACCCATGTCCTTCCGCCTCGGCCAGGCAGACCCTCTTAAAGAGAACGGTCAAATCTTACTAGCTAACAATACAAAATAACTGTGGGTAGAGGACGCAGATGAAGAATACTCCCGCGGTATACCCTGCCTCTTCTAAGAGGCGACTAAAAGGGGCCCCAGGGGCTCCCAACTTCGGAGCCTTGGTTGGCGACCGCTGGGCCCTTAGCCGAGTACTGGTATTTTTTCCTCATTCTCTTCACTTTCATCTATCCTGTCCGACCTCCCTTGGTCAACTCTGGTTCTTTTCCGACCCCGACGGTAATAGAACAATCGAGGTCTAGGGAGTCTTTCATTTTCACGCCCTTCGTGGTCCTTGTCTTTCTTTGTCTGGTACTTCATTTTTCTAAATCTCGTATCTCTTCTTTTTCCGTTTTCCCTCCCACTCTACCCCCTGTGTGCGGGGGACGTAGACGTAGACTACATCCACGGTATCCTCTGCCTATCGCAAGAGACGACTAAAAGGGGAGACCAAGGGATGACGACATTAAACCGTGAAAATATTTGTGATTAGTACCATTACGTGCCGACAACATTTTTCTTTTTTTTTCCTAGTTGCTTTACGTCGCACCGACGCAGATAGGTCTTAAGGCGACGATGGGATAGGAAAGGGCTAGGAGTTGGAAGTAAGCGGCCGTGGCCTTAATTAAGGTACAGCCCCAGCATTTGCCTGGTGTGAAAATGGGAAACCACGGAAAACCATTTTCAGGGCTGCCGACAGTGGGGTTCGAACCTACTATCTCCCGAATATTGGTTACTGGCCGCAATTAAACGATTGCAGCTATCGAGCTCGGTGCCGAACAGCATGAGTCGACGTTTCTTGCGACAAGTATCACCTTGCGAGGGTCTAAGTTATATAGGAGCAGCACCATTCTGTGCGGAACATTATGGATCTGAGTGTTGCTTCTGAAAGAGGTCGTCGTGTGTATTCCACTGCTCCGTTCCAGTGTGTTCAGTACGGTCTGCGTTACCTATGAGTAGAACCACTTTATGTGCAACACCCTGGCTCTACGTTGTCTGCGGTTAGTACTAGTAAATCAGGAACACCACGGGAATAGCGGCGCCCGTGATTTGTACCACTATTTGAGGAAAACAATTGGTCTGCGTTGTCAGAGTGTAGTATTATAATGTGATGAACACCATGGGATTGTGTTGCCTGTGGGCTTTACCATAATCTGTAATTCACCGCGGGTTTGCATTGCCTATGATTAGTACCGTTTCATGTTTGTGGTTATCACTACGCATAAATGAGACAGTATTATAAACCATCTAGTTTTTACGAATCACCCTGTATATTGCCCACAAGTGTTTTCCACTTAATCCAATTCTAAAACTTTATAATATAATATATTGAACATATATAGTGTGGATATCTATTATATAAATCAAATAAACTTTGAATTGGCCTGTGATACTTTTCTATAAAACAAGTAGTGTTGAATATTATCTTCCTTTTCTGTGCATGGCTGACTTCATTCTTGTAGATGTTCTTTTATTATTATCTCTACATTTTGCTGTTAAATTTCTCTTCTTGTCTTTGAATCCACAGATTTTAAATGACCTGTAAATTAAACACTTTATTTCTCTCTTGCCATTGATGCCTTCACGGCCCGAACTTATAGACATGATACTGTATAGGCTTTTGGGCTTATGCCGTGTCAAGAAAATAGCGTGAAATCCTGTACATTTCGCATAGAACTGTGCTCTGCGTCATCAGAAGAAATATCGACTGTCCACAAGAAAGGCTTCTTCATAGTTCTCAGCGAAACGTTAATTTCACCTTATTTTCTTGACACGGCATAAACCGAAAAGCCTATACAGTATCATGAATTTATTTGTATTCTCAGAAAATTATTTTGCATAAGGTGCTATGTTTAGTTCGTGCTCTCTCGTCTAAAACTGTTCGTATAATTTAACTTAATAACTAAATGTGTTAGTTTGTATTACATACGTCTGTAAAAGTAATTTATTGTAATAACTGTATACTTTTAATTCTATTACCAACTTTCTCTTGTTTGGAATCCTCGAAACTAAATTGGATAGTTCATTGTATTCTTCAATTTTATTTGTTTGTATTTAGTTAATGTTTAGTAGTGCAATGGTAGACCCAAGATTCTAATGGGCCTAAGCGCCAGAAACGACTTTATGAAATACTGATAATAATTAGAGACATACATAGTAGAAATGTATTTTAAAAATATGTTATAAATGGTACATAGACTTAAGAAATTAGTATTTAATATTTTTTTAATAGTGACTCTAAGAAATTTACCTTTTGTTTATAACTATTATTTAAGTTTAATTTTATAATTAAATATATGTAATTAGAAATCTTAATACTCTGTAGTTTGTACAATGTAGTACATATGAGATGGTTTGGCATAACAGCAGGCTTCATAGCCTGAGACACGCCATATAAAACAAGTCAATAAAACAAAACAAAACAAAAAGCATTACATTACTAAATGCTCCAATTGAATTGTTTTGTCTTTTTTGTGTGCATTTGTAAGTGTTCTATTTATGAGAAACCTTAGAAAATACCATTTAAAATTAAAATTGGAGAAGGGGCTATAACTAATACATTCTTCAGCCTATATGAATGAGTCACTTGCAGTCGATCTACGACAGAGTCCTTTTAGTACGATATGCTCATTTGGATGTATTACCAATAGGTCCAACAAAATGAAATCTTAAAAACTGGCGCTTAGCCCCTTTAGAATGATAGGTCTACAAATTATTAATTATATATTGTGAACATTGTAATTGTTTGAAAGGTTGTTATGTTCATCATTAAATACATAAATAAATAAGTAAGTAAATAAATAAATAAATAAATGAGCATTCGTGAATTCCATCCCAGTATAATATGATTCAGTTCAACTGCTATGAGCTGAGAAGTGTAGGGGCTAAACAATTCAGTTCCTCAATACTGATTTACGCCAGCGGAGTAGCTAGGGAACAATGCTGTAAGTTGATTTCGAATTGGATCGATGGTTAATGTTACATGTGTACTGTAACTGGAGTTAGTTCATGCCTGCAGTCGACAGGCGTACTTCTGGGGCATTCAGCGAGACAGAGGAACATCTGCTACAGGTTCGTATCCAGTTTCAAGCACGGATGTGTGTATTGTCTGCAATTGTAACCTCATTTCATCCTTCAGGTTACCCTTCACATGTTGATTAAGTTGCATGCATCATAACAAATACATATGCCAGCTTCACGTGATACTAAGTTATAATTATGTTATAGAAATAAAATATTCTTGCCTGAATGATGAACGTTGTGGTCGTCGGTTCAGAAGGATCAGGATTCGAAATCTGGCTGAGGGGAATTTTTACTCCTTATTGATACCTCCTCTAGCTTGGTGACGTGAAGTTTGTGTATTTACTAGCACACATCTTCATTTATATTTAACACTTCCCAAAACAAACCAGCACAAAAAGCACAAAGAAGCATTAGTCATTCAGCGAAATAGCTCGACATATCTAAGATCTTTCTCAAAATTTTCCTTTCTTTGGTTTCCACTTTCTCGATCAGGCTTTTTGTTCATCGCAAGACATTATGAAGCGTATTAGATCTCTGGACGGATTATTATTATTATTATTATTATTATTATTATTATTATTATTATTATTATTATTATTCTCATTTTTATTCTATTATTATTTTGTATTTTCGTAGACATAATCTCAATTATACACCTCGCATCTTTCATAGAAAGGGACGAACAAACAAACAAGAAAACGTCAATGCATAGATCAAACATGGGCAATTTGCGTCGAGATGAACTAAAATTATTTACAATTAAATTCATTTCATTTAAAATAACTGAATTCACCACAGTATGAAGTAAAATATTGTACACAACAGCCACTAAGATGACAAGATCAGTTTCCGTTCCAGTTGCTTAAATAACTATTTAATGTTCCTGTTGGGACATGAACGCATATCATACTGGATGGGTCAAGACGTCTTTATCATCCCATATAGGCAACCCAATATTGACTATATCAAAGGAGGTAAAATAAATTCTGTGCTTAAATTTTCCATTGGAATCACATGTGCAGCTCGATAATACCAGGAACAATGGTTGTATCAGCTTGTACGAGACAATATTAGCCGGATGTCTACTTGTCAACAATGAAGGCTGTTGTCCACATCGGGTACAGTCTACGGTCCCGAGCTAGATTGGTCAGCTGGCAGCATTGTGCCAATAGCGACTGGGTTATCGCCCGGAGCCTAGGTAAGATACAAATCTAGCTTAGCGGGTGTTATCACTGTGACCCCACATTCCGCACTGCTCTGGAAGTGATAGGATTTAGACAATGCATATCTAGTGATAATGTACTGGTAGGGTTTCTCAAAACCTTTTATTTCAAGTATCCTATATCTAAAATATTAATTTGCTAGTACATATGCAACTTAATTTGTTATATGTAACTAAGGAGCGGTTTGAACTTACGCTATTTCTTTCCTTCCCAGTATTTCTTAATTAGTTCTCTGAGTGCCTTTCTGCGTTCTTCTGTCCATCATGCATATCGTCGTTGCGCCAAGAAAATCCACTATGTGATAATATTTTAGCTTAGAACTCTGACCAGAAAGGTTCTGTCATCTAAGGTTCAGTAGTACATGAGCTATATCAACGAATATTTTCATTCTAAGTGATATATGTGTTGCGGGTCAGTATTCCTCCTCTCGATATTGCAATGTACCGGTGTTTCGAGGTGCAACGACGATGGTTTCTTTTAGGTTTACCTGAATATTTACGTTTATTTATCTTCTGAATTTTGAACTATATTGAATGGTTTGCTCGGCAATACCAGTTTTTTTTAGAACTTCGTTTTCATCCAACCAACTGTTGCGGATTTTAAGGATTAATGCTAGTTTTAGGATTTTCTTTATCAGACTGTTCTTACCCATTCTCTGTAGGTGTTCATAGAATTCCAATAACTTTTTTCATAACTGTAACTGTGATTTTCCAGTGATTTGATAAATTTCCTGTGGTTAATTTTTCATACAAATTTCATTTTTGCACTTCGGTCCTAGGATTTTTCTCAGACTATTCCTCAGTCGTTTCCCCATATTTTTATACTTGTGACGTGTCGCCACTTATCGAGGTTCCGGATGCGTAAAGTGCCTCTACTTCGATGACTTTTTTGCAGTGTCGTAATTTTGCACTTTTATATAGATTTTTGTATCTGTTCCAGATGATTTTGTAAGCTCTTTGTAGTTCAGTCTTTTTGCTTCCTGATTTATCCCTTCGCCCATAAACTCAAATTTATCTGCTTGAAGGATTTTTCGAAATTTGGTGATTAATGATCGAATCTTCATTTAGTTCGTTCGATATAACGTGTTTTTTTCCAATGAAATTTGGAGTCCACTTTTGGCCACTACTTCTTGAAATTCTTCTATGGACTAGGTTTCTTTTTTATGGTGTTGGAAAAGATTGTTAGGTCATCTGCAGAAGCTAAGTAATCAAGGCGATCTTTTAAAGAAATCTGTCAAAATTTGTCCCTTCATTTTCTTCTTTTCCATTCACGAATCACTTTTTTCAACAATCAAATTGATTAGAGGTGGGGATAAAACATATCATTGTGGAACACCAATTCTGATTTCGACTTGCTAGCGCAATGAAGGGTGTGAAAATGAAGGACTCCCTAGGTCTCAAAAACCTAATACAGTCGGGGTAGGAAGAGAAAAAGTATTGACCAAAGAAGGCCGAACGGAAACAAAGTCAGACTCAGCTAGGTGCGCCATGACAGTGTTTCTTCCAGGTTTCTCCATGCTGTACAGTTGTTGAGGGAGACAGAAATTGTATCATGTACGGTGCACCATCACAGTTGTCGGGATTTTAATATCTTGCTAATGACAGTGTTATATCAAGCTGAAATCGCAATCTGGGAGCCTTTCTCTTTCTAGCATTATCCTATTTACTTTAAGTAGTCACTGAATGTTGATTTAGTCCAGTTTTTCCCGCCAATTGCCTTTCTTGACGCCAACCGTATGTGGGCGATTATATTCGCAATTCCGAGTTTCTGTGTTGGATTTTAGTGTGATATTTTGTATGAAACGCTCTGTCCCCGAGGTAGAGGAATTAAGTAAATGTGCTGAAAATCAATGGCCCTGCCGAGAATCAAACCCGGGGCGCTCTGAACATAAGGACAATATATAAGCTGGGATCCTTAGTATGTAATGATTAATTTGTACAGATTTATAAACTAGGTTGAAGGATAGGAATGTAAATTTTGAAATTTTGATTATGCAGTTTCTCAGTTTGCAGAAATTTCTTTAGTTATTTGCAATTATTGTTTGTACTACATTTTTAATTTAATTTCGTGTGGCTATTTCTAGCCGAGTGCAGCCCTTGTAAGGCAGACCCTCCGATGAGGGTGGGCGGCATCTGCCATGTATAGGTAACTGCGTGTAATTGTGGTGGAGGATAGTGTTGCGTGTGGTGTGTGAGTTGCATGGATGTTGGGGACAGCACAAACACCCAGCCCCCGGGCCATTGGAATTAACCAATGAAGGTTAAAATTGCCGACCCGGCCGGGAATCGAACCCGGGACCCTCTGAACCGAAGGACAGTACTCTGACGATTCAGCCAACGAATCGGACTGTACTACATTAATGAGGCGGTATCTCGGTTATCAATGACATATTAAATATAATTGTAAATTAAAGAGCATAGAAATGCTTTCCTATTCTGGTATCGAGACAGAAAAGAGGTATGTTCCAAAATTGATTGAATCAAACAGAAAACCAAACATTAAAAATTCAAGTCACTCTCTTCCACTGTACGCCGTTATTACGTGCTTGACTCTGTGACATTCTACCCAGAGCGCGATACCAGAGCTAATTTGGTATACATTATTAAGAAGCAGCTTCTGTCATGCTGTGTGCACCTTTGAGTGCAGGAAACTTCAGGCTGCAGCCAAAATGCATATATTCAGAGGAGGAATGTTAAACGTAACACAGAAATTAATGGCATATGGTTATTACTCAATGATATATTCCACAACGTTAAGTCGTGGCGTTATTTTAACCGAAACTTAAACGTATGAAGTACAAATAGCCACGGATAGCGGTGTGGAGTATTGTATATTAACACTGTATTAGTCACGTGTTATCTGAGAGATACACCGTGGTGATTATTTGCTGTAACGTGAGCTTGCTTGAGGCAGGACCCCAAATTCCCTTCCAGCTTCCCGTGTTGGAAGTGGTGACATCCAATAGTTTTGTAACGTTCATGCAATGCAAATATCACGGACAGTTGGCAGAATTATCTCGTAGATACGACGTGAGTAAATTTGTAGTTATTCGTGTTAATCTCCTGTGCGTTTGATTTGCTGTGAATTAGCTCATTATTGTTTGTGCTAGTGCCTGCAACTCGAGATCTTATGAAATTGAAAATGCAGATGGTTTGTAGAACTGTATTGTGTTCAGTGAGTTGTTTGACCAATCAGTAGCATTTCAATCTCAGGATCCTGAAGACTGTGAAAAGAACAATCAGATAATTAATTTAATTGTTTCAAACATGCCAGTGCCGTCTTTTAGTAGTTCAATGGATATGTTGTAATAAACCTTAAAGAGCATTTAGTGTTAGTTTTATATCTACCAAAAATGATATAGGGCTTTTTTACTGTAGATGGACTGAATTTATATCTCTCTCAGATACGACGCGAGCACTGACGCTACTTCTAGGACATGCTAACATACGCAATGTTAGTGAAAGGTGTATATTAACTCTTAACAGTCGAAGACGTTTTGAACCTATATAACTATTCTTATTTGTTTACCAGAAATAGTATGAATCTATTGCTGCCTATTCTTAACGCTGAAAATTCCTTGTACTATTTCCTGAATGCATAAATATATTTTACATGATTAAATAACGTAGGTTTTCGGTGGATAATTTTAATTTAAGTATTATTATTTCTGAACTAAATCCACATATAC
Source organism: Anabrus simplex (assembly GCF_040414725.1). Classification (NCBI taxonomy): domain Eukaryota; kingdom Metazoa; phylum Arthropoda; class Insecta; order Orthoptera; family Tettigoniidae; genus Anabrus; species Anabrus simplex. The sequence continues at coordinate 27,167,681 of NC_090273.1, read as the reverse complement.
ACTGACTGGCCAAAAGTCGCGGGAAGGGTTGTCCCATTAGAAAATGTGCCGTATATGTACCCTGAGCGTTGCGGCCAGCTGCGGCGATGCTGAGCATTCTGTCACAGACACCAGTGTCTAGAAGATGATAACACGTCGCAAGTTAACCGACTTTGAACGCGGGATGATCATCGGCGCACGGCGTATGGGTCATAGAATTGCGGGGATTACACGCAAATTCGAGTTTCCAAGGTCAACAGTATCGAAGGTGGATCTTCAGTATAGCAGAGTGAATGTTACCACCCGCGTAAACCATCGACCGTGAAGGCTGTAGGTGATTAACGATCGGATATTACGTCGCCTCCGCAGAACCATACTGGGCGCTCGACGAGCTAATGTGAGTCAAATTACCGCCCAGTTGAATGATGGGAGTCAGGAACCCATTTTTTCCAGGAGTGTAAGGGGACAACTGCACCGCATAGGCTTCACCAGCCGACCAACTTCTGTCCCTTTGCTGACACCTCGACACAGAGCTCAACGACGTGCACGGACCCGCGAACATCGGCAATGGATCATGGAACAGTGGTGGCGGCTGGTATGGTCCGATGAATCCTGGTTCCAGTTGTATGGAGCTGATAGGTGCATGAGAGTGAGTCGCATGCGCCATGTAGCTATGGATCCTGCGTGTCAACAAGGTTGTGGCTCAGTTCTGGTCTGCGCGTTGTTCTTATGGTTGCAATTAGGCTCCATTTTCCGGCTCCAGAGAGCGCTGACTGGTGCACGTTATGTAGACATTCTTTCAGATTATCTGCATCCCTTTCTGGCCCTAAAGTACACTGACGGAGATGCCATGATTCAACAGGACAATGCGGCATGTTATCACTCTGCGTTGGCAGACGGGTGGTTGGAGCAGGACTCCAATGAAGTTACGACCATGGGCTGGCCCTCAAAATCCCCCTCCAGATCCCCAGATCTTAATAGATCATTTATGGGATGCTGTCGGAGCTGGTGTACGCTCCATGAACCCCGCACCAACAACAGAAGACCAATTGTGGGTAACAGTACAAGATGCGTGGCTCCAAATCACTCCAGCACGTTTCTAACACCTTGTGGATTCGGTCCCTCGCTGTATCGCTGCCGTTGTTAGGGCTCGCGGAGGAGCAACTAGTTATTAACATCACATTCAGTGTCTTCCCGTGAATTTTAGCCACTCTGTATATTAGCAAGTCCTTAGCAGGGGCATCGGACCTGTAAAAGACTACTGTGATCGACTTGTGAAGGAATCCATACATGTAGAAATGTGCCCTAATAACTTGGAAGGTGGCTTCAAGTTGTCAAATATATGGAGACCTACTTACGTAACACTACCATGGAACAGAGCGATGCAGAGGGTGATGACTCAGTATCTTCCCTCCCGAACACCTGGGTCCAGTCAGCAGGGGGCAATGAATAATGTGTTTGTGTTTGTCTCAACAGACTTCCATGTTCCTTGAAGTATGTCAATGCTTATTGTCAGCAGCAGACCTTCTTACGCTTTGCCTTGACGAAAGCCAATCAAACTTGGCTGAATGATTGGATTTTGTTAAGGAAATGCTAATAATGTATGGCATTAATCCAGAAATAATAATATTTACTTCATATTTTTATGATTACATAAGTGTTGGAAAGGCATGTTTTTAGGTATATTTATCCCCTTAGTTTATGTTCCTTGTTACTTATTTAGCGAATGATGCTTTCATAAGAATATAAGTTACAAAACAATAATAACTTAAATACTAGTACACTATAAGTATAATTGACTAACCATAGTAATAGGAAATAACTAATTATAAAGAGCAATGAGGAAATTTTTACAAGAAATGCTGCATCTAGAAAAAGAAAATCATAACACTATTAGATTAACTATATTATGGCTAATATATACTGTGAGTTTCCTAACTGTTTGACTAAATTTACAAATATTATATAAAACTGCATTTAACTTGAAAAATCTTAATATCTGCAATTAAAATGGAAATTATGAAAATTAACATTCATTAAATAAAATACACACTCGTCGGACCTTACACTCACACTTACTTGTTACCTGCTTACTTACACATACGTTATTTGAAGGGCGGCAGCTGTCACTCAGTACAGCAATAATAGAATGAGACTCTTGACTATCTCTAGGGTGTGGGGTAATAAGCTTACTTTTGACCACATACCATATAAGTTCTGGGAAAAGGAGATTGGCGTTCGGTTTCCCCATTAATTTTGAGGTTAAGATATTTTACTTTCATTGAAATAAAACTATGAATTCGTTTGATAGAACAATATATATTCTTTAAATAATATATCAAAAAATAGTGAGTCTTGTTGCGATAAAACAGATGAGAATATGAAATTATGACATTGCAACTGAAAGAAACTAGGCATGAATTTGAATTCTTCTCTTGATCGGACATTTATACGAAATATTTCCCTCACTGATTCACTTGACTGTACCTTCAACACTTTTAGTGTAATTACGACGTATTCTTTTGATCTGGTGTTTACTGTAGGTGTGTCACGCCTAACTTGGTGATACATCCTTGTGACTGCTTCTTCTCCATATCATCTGACTTCATTGTAAGTCAATATGGTATTACCTCTTGGCAGGTAGAGGGTTGCCCTCTCTACTTCATGGTAAGCCCTTGCGTCCGTGTCTTCAACTGAGTGAGCGACCAACCTTTTGGTCTCACTCTCTCAATGACCAATAATTAATGGCTCACTGAGACTTCACCATCTCTCGTTCACACTCGTTCACTGACCAACTAAGACCTCTTGATCTAGTAGACTTCTTCACTGTACTGCATCCGTATAACTAATGACTGACGCTACAATATGCACCCACCTTATATAGACGTTGATTGACACAGCTACGTAATCTCCAGAAATAACAATGACATACTCCCACAACGCGGCAAGTATTACATACAGTGGTGAAATAGCCCTGGGGCGGCCGACTCTCTGAGCGCATATTCTAAATAAATACAATGCCGTAGCCATGGCGCGGCGATGACTTGGCAGAATCGCCACTAATCTTGCACAATGTCCCAACGTCACACCCAATCTCTGATATATACAACAATTCTCACTGTACAGGTATTGAGTGTTATTCTACACATACGTATATATGCATACATCTAAGTACAATCTTGCAAGCAACAGGCATTGCAAAATAGAATTGAATAAGACTGATAATTACAATAATAGTAATAATATCACAGATAAAATAATAATAATAATACTGACATAATAATAATAATAATAATAATAGTAAAATACAGATAAAATCATAGAATAATAAAAATACAGATATCATCTTGTAACGGGATTTGAACCGTTACAATACACAGCAACAGAATATACGAACAACTTTTCATTACTGTCAGAATTTACATAACTTCGTGCTGTACTACAGAAGGAGATCTAGATTTTGTATCCATGCACTGCTTCGAGCGTTGATGAATGGGGGTCCTCCGCACTTCTAGGGAAGGCACGAGGTGAACAATCTAGCACAATGTGCTTAATAGTTTGCTGGACTTCTCCGCCGTCACAGAAATGGGTTGTTCTCAAACCAATTATCTAGATAATGCCGTGTGGCATTCAACGTGAAGGTGTCAAATCTGACAACGTGTTTAGCTGTTTCAAATCTCGTTAGTAGAAAAACTGTTCACGATCAAAATGCAGTCGCTAGGATAGGAGCGGTGGTATACAGTTTCTAATCACTCTCCTCAGTGTTTCTATGGAGTATGGTTATATGACAATGTTCATGATAATTCGCCCGTCGGATGGACCGTTCGTGGTATTGAGCAGTAGAAGGCTATGAACGGACACCGGATTTCACCTTCTCCTAACGTCCTCATAATCATAATTCTCCTGGGCGTGCAGGTTACCCATGGAAGTCAACTACAGAGACCTGCACCAGGCCTCTCCGGTGACCACTAAAAGGTTTTAGGTCGAAAATAAAAAAGGGTACTCTTCGTCTTATCTTTCCTGTCGTCTTTCCTTTCCTGTCTATTACTATGTTCAGTATAGCCCTTTATACACCTATGGAGAGTTGAATTAGAAATAACTGGCTAGTAGCGTGTATCAATCCCTTTCGTCCTGATGATGAAGGCCATGAAGGGTGACGTGGACTCGACAAGTGACTTGAAGCGCTGGAAAGCCATCCTGACTTACGACTGCAGCGCAGCCTTCCATAATGCAAGTAGATCTGTTGGAACAATGTTCGGAGTTTACTCATACCTCTCGGCACCATCGCAGATGTGCTCAGTAGGTTTGTTGTTGGATGAATTTGAGGGCTAGACAAGCGTCGTCATGCCCATGGAGCGTTAATTAAAACAATCGGCCACAATTTGGGAGCGATAAGCAAGTGAATAACCTTACTGTAGGTATCCTGTGAGGTGCTGAAAGCAGAAAACGTATGGATATGATTTGACAGATTTTCCTGTATCATTTTTCGGTACGGGAGTTTGGCAGATGAATCAGGGTGCATATTTATTTCACATAATGTCTCCACCATCACCAGACTGAACTGTACCCTACTGACAAGATAGATATATTTCCTCCCGTGCTTTGCTACGCACTTGTACCCTGCCATCGGCCTGTATCAAGTGGTACCTCATCTCATATATACAGGTGAACTCTTACCATGCTTCGAAATGTCAAAGGTGATGCTCCTTTGCTCTTCTAAATCTTTGTCTTTGTTTTCCTGAACTACTCCAAAAATTAGTTAGTCAATTTTCAATTTTATATAATTATTCTGCTAGAATTTTTCAAAATTTGATCTTGTCTACCATGAATGAGGAAGACAGATTCAAGTAATAGGACAAATCAAACATTTCCAATCGGGCTACTACCCTCCTGCAATATAAATTAATAGTAATGCCTTTTATTGCACATGTCGAATACGAAATTGTGTATATTTACAATAAATTGACCTTTCCTTTTAACAACCCCCTTCCCCTTAATATGCTAATCGCCCTTATCCTTAGCTTAAACACTAAGTAGTTCCCGTGAGGCTTTAACAGTCAAGCAAAAGACAAACGGAGGCAAAGGGAAACAAAAAATAAACATCCACAAATTGACTTGAATCCTACATTGTTGCTTCCCTTTCTGTGCAGTAGAAATAAAAGCCAACTATTAGGTTAATGTTCTGAAAATGTATAATGGTACACTATTTTATGTATATAGACTTAACCAAATAATGGAATTCTATATTCAGCCAGTGTAGCGAATCCCGAATAGAACTACAGTTTGTGCTGACGCTGGAACAACTGTATTCAGCTGCGCATGTTGTTCCAATAATCGGGCTGGTCATCCGAGTGAGCGATTGCTTACTCCGTAACACACACCACTTACCACTGTCGTAAATAGCAATTTCCTCCAAAAGTTACTGTAATTTTTGCATACTGAATGACAGGCGGTCTACAGAATATTTTCCACAAATGATTTCAGTATTTGATATTTCTATTCCAATGACATTTTAATTGAATACGCACTGTTGCAATGTACAGGTAGAATTATGTTGAACTAGGAGATCTTATGAATTGTCTGGCTACATTTATCTTATGGGTTTAGATTGTTTGCTTCGAAGTGGCTCTTGTTTAGCATTACCCAGGGGTACGCGTGACATTAGGTAGATCACGCAAACAGTCGTTTCCAATTTTTTGAATTTTTTCTTACGTTGTGCTTCTTGATTTATCAATCCTAGGATTTGTTTGCGGCGGCGCAAGCAGCTCTCCATCTTTCTATGCCTAGGGATAGTATCGCCAGAGTTGAAGAGAAGTGACAACTGTTAACTTTCACCACCCGATTGATGTATTTCAGCCTCGGTCTGCCTCTAGGACTCCTTACGTCAACAGCCCTTTCAAGATTTGTCTTCAAACTTTTAGAAATTGCCCAATCGACTTAACTTCTTTCGTAAATTAGGTTTCACAAGCACAGCTTCACCAAATCTATCCTTCACGGAACATATTCGTTCGTCATTATTTTTGCTAGGGGCTTTACGTCGCACCGACACAGATAGGTCTTATGGCGACGATGGGATAGGAAAGGCCTAGGAGTTGGAAAGAAGCGGCCGTGGCCTTAATTAAGGTACAGCCCCAGAATTTGCCTGGTGTGAAAATGGGAACCCACGAAAAACCATCTTCAGGGCTTCCGACAGTGGGATTCGAACCTACTATCTCCCGGATGCAAGCTCACAGCCGCGCGCCTCTACGCGCACGGCCAACTCGCCCGGTCGTCAATTTTTCCACCCAGGAAATTCTGAATATCACCATATTTCAAAGGCCTAAATCCTTTTCCTCCCACCTTCTCCAAACACCCATGTTTCCCTTCCATATAACGACACATTCCTACAAAGTTTTTAACAGATTTATTGTCGGTATGTGCTTGTCTTTGCTTCCTGACGTGAAGAAATTACGACTCGTATTAATGACGTTCCTACCCTGCTTTACTCGGCTTAAAATGTCGCTCTTTGATCTCCCGTCTGATGTAAAAGCCTCTACGTTCTTCGACCGCTCCGCTCCCAGTGCCCAGTTCGTGTGTGTGCAGTGTTTGCTTTCTACTAGTATTTTGGTGTTTGATTTGTTTACTTTCGTGTTAAAGATTTCTGAAGGAGGCCTCCATCTTCTCTAGCACCTTTAACATTTCCTGCTCACTTCCAGCCAGCACAGTGATATCGTCTGCGAGTCTCAACTACTGTATTTTCTCTCTCTTTGAATAAGTATGTGGAGAGTGGGTACTTGTCGCACTCTCTGTTTTATGACAGCTTCTTTCTGATATTCACCACATTTACTTCATCCTTGTAAAGCTCCAGTATTTTTTCTCCTGTCGTGGTAGTTCATACATATCTCTTTCAATATCGTATACAACTCCTTCCAGCTGGGCTGAGTAGTTCGGATGGTAGAGCGCAGGTCTTCTGCACACAACTTGACGAGTTCGATCCTGGCTCAGCCCTCTGTTACTTGAAAGTGCTCACATACTTCAGCCTCTTTTCGGTAGTTTTACAGGCACGTGAAGGAACTCCTGCGGGACTAAATTACTCTACGTAAAACATAAAAATGCAGGGTTTCCTTGAAAAATATTCCAATATTTAAAGTGAGGCAGCATGCAGCAAACGAAGAAGAATACTCGTAGGTCCTCTAAAACGCCTAAACCAGTTATAATGACTACGAACCGACCGTCAATTAACGGTCGTTATGGGCGATAGCCGCACTCACCGGTCTTGTCTTTGTTGCTGCTAAAATTCTGTAAGTTTTAGGCTGCGCATTTAGACGGTTAATTAACAGAATAAAGTTAAAAACTTCTAAAGACATGAGAATTTAGGCCTGTATTTTCAATACGGTATGTGTGGTCTGGTACAAAGAGGAATTTTTCGTCTAATCTTCACACAGTACGTACGGCAATGATATGCTAGAAAAAATATACAATAATAACTGAGGAAAGAATTAGCAACAATTGATCAATAAGTTGATCTGATTTGAAATCGTCACTCTACTGAAAATAAGCTTTAAATTTTTGTCAGCAATTTTCAAATACGTAACAAACAATAATCAACACTGGACATCATAGCCGATACATTTCTCAGAAAATGTAATAAAAGTATGTCGTTTTATACGATATGTCTTCGTTGATGTGACTCTTGCACAAACTATGAAACTTCAACGAGCATTGCACTCTGGTCTTCGATTTGTTTTTAATTTGAGTTATGATTCCCACAGAACCCCTAGCTACATTTCTTTCCTGGCTGAAGTCCGAGAGTCGACGAAACTTCCACACACTTACGTTGATATATCGAACTCAGAAGGAAAATCTACCCAAATACATTTCTTCAGAATTATATTTATTATCCTCATTCTACAATTGTAATACAAGATCTGGCACTTCCCTCGCTATTCCCGTCAACCGCACTTCAATGTAACATAGATCCTTCGTTGTGACTAGGTCACGACATTGGAATTCACTTCCGGCTGCTGTCGGGAACTCTAACTCAAGATCAAAATTTAAGACTGCATGTAGAGTTTACCTGTTTAATTACCGCTGATTGTTTCATGATAGGTTGTGATATTGTGGTTATTATTGTTATTATTATTGTTATTATTATTTTTCCAGTGTAAATATACATAATGAAAACCTACAACCTGTTTTCCAGTCATTGACCGGGTCAGGGATGTAATGAATGAAACATATATACGCTGTTATTACAATGGGGTCGCCACTCCCAAGGTGATTTATTAATGAGTGATAAATGCTATGAAATGATAATGGAGAGTGTTGCTGGAATGAAATACGACAGGGAAAACCGGAGTACCCGGAGAAAAACCTGTCCCGCCTCCGCTTTGTCCAGCACAAATCGCACTTGGAGTCACCGGGATTTGAACCACGGTATCCAGCGGTGAGAGGCCGACGCGCTGCCGTCTGAGCCACGAAGGCTCTCAAATATATATAATATTTATATCTTATTACTCATGTACATATTGCACTCTTTATTGCCATACTTATATTTTAATTTACTCCATTACGTATCGTGTTCTCTTTATGCATTGCTTATATTTTTCAGTTTATATCTTACTTTTTCATTATGACTTTGTCTCTTTCTTTTTGCCTTTATTCTCCGGATTTCTTTTATTTTATTCTCTTTTATTTGTTTAAACTTTCTTTATTATACCTATGTATGTTGTCCAAATCTATAATTGTTTGCTTATCTTTGATTTTATAATAGAATAGTGAGTTTCTTTTATCCATTTGTCTGTCTGTTAGATCGTCAGCCTAGAGGCTGGTTGGATCCTCAAATATCACCACCAAAGGTTATGCGGTTATAAGGAAACCCCAAAAACCAATGGCAGCACCAAAATGAGGCGTACTAGGCAAGATGATGAGTGAGGTAGTTTGCCATTACTTTCCTCACTGGGTCTGAAAGTACTATTGCAGCACGACTGACCCTATGCGCAGCACCTTTCATAACACTCAGATGCACTAATCGTGCTCTGAATGTCGTTACTCAGCACCACCCATACCCCAGCAACTTCCATATTGTCACAGCCATGGATAAGACTGGGACTTCGGTGGAAGCTTAACTTCACTCTGGCCTTTACCAACAGACGGATACAAAAATACTGCATCCATTAAGAAATGACAACAGGCAGTTTATCCATTTATTATCTGCGAATTACGTGGCTAAGTGTAAGAGAGGGCCACGAGCCAAATAAATAAATAAATAAATAAATAAATAAATAAATAAATAAATAAATAAATAAATAAATAAATAAATAAATATGTCGTGTTAACGGATGTCGCTGTAAACGGTTTCGACTCCACATTGGTCGTAAACCAATTATCTTTGGAGTTGTGGTACTGTACCACTACCATCAATGATCACGATGTTCCAATAATTTACGGAGGGTCGTATGCAATACAAGACGGAAATACATTCCTTCTTAAATATTGATCATAATAAATCGCACTGCTTTTCTTAGGTTCTTTTGCAATTATCGTATCAAGTAATTCTGATGTGGGTCCCACACACTGTAGTCTAACTTGGGTCTTAACAGAGACATGCCCTCACCTATAAATCCTTACTACAACCCTTAAATACCCTTATAATCACATGAAGAGACCTCTAACCTTCATTTACAATCTCGTTAATGTGATTACCTCATTGATAATTTTTCTCTATATTAACTTTCAGCAGCCGACCATTCACCAGCGTGTCCAACAATGAACCTATGTATTGATTTTATATTTAATATTCGTTCAGATGGGTAACAGTGCATCATAGACTAAACAATTCATGATGAGGAATTATTAAATGGCTCTTTTCCGTGCAGGGATGTTTTCAGTCCGGAGAGTACGTATCCCATTCAGCCAGCTGTCACCTTTACGGGAGCATCCGACCGTGGAATGTGATTGGCTCATTTTACACGCCAGTTACCCTCCTGCGATTACTTTTCCTTCCCTGTTTTATCCCCTCGTGTTTCCTCGCTACAATTTATTAAATAATCAACATGTCATTTCTCAAATCTCACCCCTTTCTGACCCTCCAGCATGTTATCCTTTCAACCCCATCCTTTCACAGGTTTCAATTACATCTAATGCAGGTGATGATACCTTGTTAAAGGGGTGAGAGATATTTTCATAATGTTTACGAGATTCCCTCGCTTGCTCCCTCCTAAACCTCGGGATAAATAAAAACCAGGGATACATGCGTAAATGAACAAAAGAGAACGTGGAAAGTTAAGTTACGCGGGTGATTTCTGGTCGTGCCGGTTATGTTGTTTACACAGCATGTGTTAAACTGTGATTTACGACTTACAGTATATCCTACAAACGTAAAACAGCCTATGTACAGGTCACGAAGGTCCATGGAGGAATGGAAGATATAGGCTTCCAAATCCATAACCTTAATCTTAACATAAAGTGAGTAGAATATGGCACATTTTAGATAACAGTGAGTAAATACCTAACATCTTTACATATTTGAAATAGACTCAACAGCACTTAAACTCGCAGGACCGGGCGAGTTGGCCGTGCGTGTAGAGGCGCGCGGCTGTGAGCTTGCATCCGGGAGATAGTAGGTTCGAATCCCACTATCGGCAGCCCTGAAGATGGTTTTCCCATTTTCACACCAGGCAAATGCTGGGGCTGTACCTTAATTAAGGCCACGGCCGCTTCCTTCGAACTCCTAGGCCTTTCCTATCCCAACGTCGCCATAAGACCTATCTGTGTCGGTGCGACGTAAAGCCCCTAGCAAAAAAAAACTCGGAGGAATTTACCTGATACTCATTTTTTGTGTGACAATTTTGAAGGTCTCCAGCTCCTGCCCAATAATATCAGTGCAGTAAGTGAGGACATGGGACTAAAAATAAATGTAAACAAGACCAAGTTCATGATCTTCAGCAGACGTGCCAATGCTGAGGCAATCTTACAACTAAACAACCGACAGATTGAGAGAGTAACCACTTTTAAATATCTGGGTGCCATTGTCACTGAACAACTTGATCCCGAGAAAGAAGTGAAACAGAGGATAGCAATAGCACGAAAAATATTTACAAAAATGAAATCTTTCTTTTGCAATGACTACTTAAATTTAAAACTTAGACAGAGGATGGTCAAGTGCTATATATGGTCAGCCTTGCTATATGGTGTGGAAACATGGACTCTCAAGAACATATCAGTGAAACGCTTGGAAGCCTTTGAAATGTGGATCCACCGTAGGATGCTCAGGATTTCGTGGGTTGCACGACTAACGAACCAAGAAGTACTCAGAAGGGCAAGAGCAAGTCGGGAACTCGTTCAAACAATAAAACTCCGGAAGATCTCTTACCTTGGCCACATCCTTAGAAATGACCGTTACCTCATCTTACAGCGGATTGTACAAGGCAAAATACAGGGTCGAAGGGTGTCGGGAGGAGGCGAACATCATGGCTTGGAAACATCAAAGAATGGACTGGAATTCACAGTGTTGAAAGACTTTTCCACCTAGCTAGAGATCGTTCTGCATTCGCCACAGTGATCGCCAACGTCAGGGGGACCTGATACGGTACTATGAAGAAGAAGAAGAGTGGACCTTAGGGCCATTTTCATCCCCAGAATTGGAAATTGTGTTTCCAAATGTTCCGACTTTCTCATGGCTAATCAGATAAACGTCACTCCTTCAGGATGGGGAATGAAAACACTTTCGTCTCCATTTATATTTATTTATAGGTTTCCTCCTTAATTTCTTATTAATACATTACTTTGTTAATTGATGTTATGCTCCTCCTTGTGTACTTCTCGTAACTTACATTATATCGCAAAAATTGGAGTTATTTTCTTTCCGTACTTTACCTACATAAATTACTTCAAAGTTGTTCCGGCTACATGGCTAAATGGTTAGCGTGCTGGCCTTTGGTCTCACGGGACCTGGGTTCGATTCCCGGCAGAGTCGGGAATTTTAACCATAATTGGTTAATTCCCCTGGCACTGGGACTGGGTGTATTTGTCATCTTCATCATCATTTCACCATCATCACGACGCGCAGGTCGCCTACGGGAGTCAAATAAAAAGACCTGCAACTGGCGAGCCGAAGTCCTCGGACACATCCCGGCACTAAAAGCCATACGCCATTTCATTTCACTTCAAAAGAAATATCTGCAATAATATTGAAGAATAGTGTATAATGAATGAGAAATGATATTACTGGAAGGAGATAACGTTATGGGCTTTTCGTCCCAATAACTACTTTTACCGATTTCAGGGACGGCGACGTGCCGTAACATTCTCCCGCAGAATGACCTTTACTTGTAAGTAATTCAAGCAACTGGAGGCTGGTATATCTGAGCACCTTCAAATACCACCAGACTGAGTTGGCTTCGAATCCACCAGGTTGAGCTCTACGGTCTAAATTTCACAACGCAGCAGAATAATCACAAAATCTAAGTTGAGAAAATAAGGGAAAATATTTTAAAATATTCAAGGATTTTCTTGTGGAGGATGGCAAAATACATTAGCTTCCACCGGACTACGATTAAGGCCATTTCCGGAAGATGGGCACATGGCCCTCTGTGCCCTATTAGCGGTAATCATTGTAAATTAACTGCCATGCTTCAAACAGTAATCGCACCAAATTTCGTTCCGATATTACTGCTCTAAGCTCTGTGAGAGTAGTAAAAATAAAAGTTTGAATACTTGAGATTGAGATTGAAATCGCTTCCTTTCCAGTATTAGAATTTGATTATTCCCAGAAATATCCAGTTTCTAAAATGAATGTGAATGGCCAGTTTTATAATCATTTTCTACGGTTAATTAGTTTAACATTTATAAAGATAAATCTTCATAATTTCATTCTTTCATGGAGACTCAGGTGAAAAAATGTAAATGTGTTCTTTCAAAGTTCATCTAACTTTAATAACACATTTTTAACCAGTTCTTTATCAGTATGGGAAGAATTGTGGCGTTTGGATGCTATTGTTACATCCAGACCAAATCCATCTAGTTTTCAGTTATAAATAGACGGATACATTTATCAAAGGCTGGCAAACCGTTCTTTTCCAAAGAACTAGTTCTGTTTAAATCAATGCGTGATGTTCGAGTTTAAACTGGATGGGTGCATTCTTTGTTCAAAGAACTATTCTCCAATGTACACACAGTTTCAATTTAGAAAGAAAATGAATGTAGTGCAGTTGCAGTGTTTACAACCAGAAACAATTCCTTTGCCAGACATCAGTGAAGCTAAATTAAACGCTGTGAGAAGTGTGAGAAGTTTGTATAAGTATGTGGATAAGGAAAATAGTGATTGCACCGAATGGATGATTGATGAGAAAGGACCGTCTGTCATGGACTTAGACTACATTAAGATATTTCAATGTAATTTTCACACTCAGGCCGTGGCTTGGGTCAAAGCATTAAACATTTTTATGTTGCAAATATTTCTTAGCGTACAAAGTAGGGGTCTCCGTATTAAGAAAAACGTAAAATTGAGAAATTTCCTCGATTCTGCTGAACGTTCAAGGGCTACAGGGCCCGGATATATTTGAAGTTGTGAGTGTTGGATAGCTCTATCAAACTATAAAACTAATTTGAAAATCACATCCGGCCTAAATGCAGTTTAGGAAAAAACAGCCTAAAATCGCTTGTTTTTTAACTCCTTTTTCGATTCAAATCCTAGCCAAATTAACTTATTTGCATAATTCTTTCTGTAATATGCCCCTTGGTTCAATACCCTCAGACGTATTTTGATTTTTGACCGAATGTCGTTATAAGGGCTTAAGCGAAACTCTGCATTGACTTACATTATGGCTCGAATTGGTGCTTAAGTGAAACAATGCATTGACTAACATTAAGGCTCGTATTGACAGAAAAAGGCAAACTGCTAATCTAATCGACCGGATAATGATGATTAAGAAAAGGATTGTAATTTTTAGGAATAAATAAAGAATATATTCCAATAATTTTTTTATATTTTGTTTACGTAAAATTCGTAGCTCATATCCCAAGGATGTTTTCAACATTTAGTTGCTTTCCTGAAGAGCTAGAACTGTGGAATTTTGTAATGTGCTATGTTTATAGCTCTGTACCCATCTTCTGGAAATGGCCTCAATTAACTGTAATATTGGTGAAAATGTAGTCTTTAATTAGCTTACTTGAGACTGGAATGTATCACTAGAGGGAAGGCAGGTCCAAAGAATTACATGTAAGGAGAAAACGGCCATTTGAAACAAATGTGACTTTACAGTTACGGTTTTGTGCTAGTTATGTTTTGATCAGGAAACTTTGTAATTGTTGGAACAAATTTGTGAATAAGTGTGTCAACTATTAATGTTTCCATTATCAATGTAATATGATCTTATTGAAATGATTACGACTCTGTCACGGTAGAAGTGTTTGGGTGTATTTAGAATTTCCTCGCTAAGTCGACGCTCATGAAATGCCACCCTGTTATAGCCGCAGTAGCGATATTCCTACATGAACACACGCAGCACCGTCTGATTAACCCACACCTGTATGGAAATGTTGGAGCTCGCCGTACTAGCTTATAGGTTACCGGCTTTCGTGGTTATTATCATTAATATCGGACTATCGCATATCTATAAACTACATTACATTATTTATATACGACCTGCTAGTGTTCAGTTTTAATAGTTAAATGCATACACATGAGGGGATCTGTTCAATGACGGTGTTGCAGGAACATATTGCAACTCATATTTAAAATTTAGTCCAATGCAGTATTTCAAATTAGATTTGTCTAATGTATTGTATAAATGAAATTCAGTACCATCTTTATGTTTTACATAAATATGTCTTATGGCTGGGGGCTATCTTAAAATTTGCGTTACGAAATCAGCGACACAATATGCTACCTAGCAACTGTGCAGACCGTGATGTGAAGTATTGATGGATGACCATGTCTGGGACACATATTCTAAGGCTGTGGATTCGGTTTTCGGCCAGTTCAAGGATTTTAATCCTGCACTGCGGATAGTTGCGTAGCCAGGATCGGCCGATGGGGAAAGAGCGGGGGTTATAGTTACAAAATGTTGATAGAACACCATGGAGGTGCTTGTGTGGTGCTCGCATGTATGACTTGTCATTGTAAGGACACTGATACAAGAGAATTGTATAGATATTCAAACTGCAGTGTACTACACAATCTTACACTAACATACAGAAGAAGAACGATATCATCAAGGACAACAGTTCTACAGCGAATGGACTGTTCATTTTACAATCTAACTTTCGTGGCTCCTTAGAAAATAGATTCAACATATCTTTTGGTCAAAGTATGAAATGTTTCACAGCCGGAGTCTATATAATCAAATTATTCCGGGCTATTCTGCCGTTGTCCACTCCTCACATATCTGTCAGACATTTCGACTACTACTTCGGGTGAGGGGATCTCGTAAAATGTATCTCACCCCTTTAACAAGGTATTATCACCCGTCGTAGATGTAATTGCATACAGTGAAAGGATAGGGTTGAAAGGATAACGTGCTAGGAGGTCAGAAAGGGGTGAGATTTAAGAGACTGTCGCCAGAGGGACACGGGAGAGAGTACTAAAGAATGCCACAGGAGATGACTACCGCACTAGTAGTCGAAAGGTCTGGTAGGAAAGAGAGGAGCAGACCACGGCAGAATATCCCAAACACTTTGATTAGTTCCGTTGATTGGACAATTATGTCTCTGAATGTTTATTTTGTTTATAGTTACTTTCTGTTTATTTACTTTTTGTAAAACATTTTTTTTTTCTGGGGTCTAACCCCCAGTAACTCCCTCGCACCCCCCCACTCCGTGGCTACGCTGCTGACTGAGGAGTAGAACAAAGTCCACGTGATCAGAGATTTGCTCAAGCTTTTAGTTACAGGAAGAAAGCGCACGGTGCGAAGATCACGTTAATGACTTAGTGTACATAGACGAACAGTGGTTGCCATGGTTACAATTGCCTCGAGAAATTCCTTGTGCTAATTCCAGTTAGACCCTCAGCTCAGAGATAGGCTATATTAATGTTAAAAACGTACGGCAACGATCGCTCGAAGAATGAGGGATAAAGAAATTATTTATTTATTTATTTATTTATTTATTTATTTATTTATTTATTTATTTATTTATTTATTTATTTATTTATTTATTTATTTATTTATTTATTTATTTATTTATTTATTTATTTATTAGATACAGCCTATGGAGGGACGTTTTACACATAGTAATAACAATATATATTAGTCATACGTTTAAATAAGTATAAAAGATAACAATCGGTATAAACAACAATATTAAGTATCAACAATAAATTATGAACAAAAACAATGTAACAACAATGCAACGATAACTGGCAAGGGTCGGTTACAGAGTTAGGAAGAAGAAAGGTCGTGGGTTGGATGGACTGATGAAAGTGGAATCCTGGAGAGATCAAAGGAATCTTTAAATTTTGTGTTTGAAGGATACGAAAGGTCTGAATATATTAATATCGGGTAGTGAGTTACCAAGAGTGGGGTGACGGTGGAAGAAGATATAGCGTTGTTGTAAGATTAAGTGCGGGCGGGACACATGAAGAGTATGCCCGTTGCGTGTTGGGTGGGGGATTACGTGTATAGTGAGGTACGTCGGAAGAGTATTACATTTGGTGTAGCTAATGATTACTTTATGAAGGTAACATAGATCGAAGGATTACGAGTCTTAGCAATGAATGTGATAAAGTTAAAAATACGGTTTAGTTGATATATTTTTGCAATAGTAGATGAGGACCAAATAGTGGAACGAAAGTCAACAATGGGGAGAACATAGGAGACAATGCACAGTTTTAATTCGTTCATAGCATTAATTTCAATCATAAAAGGGGGCGTTGAAAACTTAGACCACAAATGCCGTTATAGCGTCGAGCCGGAAGGAAACAGAATATGACAGCCTACAATGGTCTGTACACTTTACTAAAAATAAAATTTGTGCCGGACGATGCCAAAATGTAAATATTACATGCCAGAAAACTGAATCTTAATGAGGCTCACTATAGTTCAAGTTTCATTATGACACGGGTTCTCCACCAATCAGAGTTCAGATTTTCATTTTGATACTGGTTCTCTACCAATCAGAGTTCAGATTTTCATTACGATACAACTGTTTGATCAATTACGTACGGATAGCATCGCACCTGCGCTCAACGCACTAGCTTCGCACTTGTTTCCAAAATCAAACATGTCGGACACACATATTAACAACAATGCACCTTCTACTTCCAATATTCCACAACCACACGGCACATTCCCTCAAATTCACTTCACCAACTGTACAGTAAACAATTTGTGTTTGGAATAAAGCTAGGTTATGATAACCTTCTATCAAATCTTTGAAAACATATGACATTGTCAAGGTCTCTGATCCACTCACCCAGCGCATGCGCTCTGCGCTCTGTTCAGTAACCTCAACTGTCAAGCGACATCTCGACAGCAATTTATGAATATTTAAAAAATAGAGTTATAATTATCGTCGAGCATAAACAGTCGTATGCAACTAGGCTATAGTGGTGATTAAGACACTCGTATGGAAATTATAAAACTCGCTTTGCTGGTTTGATAAACATACTCGTGTCTTAATTATTGTCATTATAGGCTTATTGCATAGTAGCCTCCGTGGCTCAAACGGCAGCGCGTCGGCCTCTCACCGCTGGGTTCCGTGGTTCAAAGCCCGGTCACTCCATGTGAGATCTGTGCTGGACAAAGCGGAGGCGGGACAGGTTTTTCTCCGGGTAGTCCGGATTTCCCTGTCATCTTTCATTCCAGCAACACTCTCCAATTTCGTTTCATTTCGTGTGTCAATCCTTAATCATTGTCCCAGAGGAGTGCGACAGGCTTCGGTAGCCGGCACAATTCCTATCCTAGCCGCAAGATGGGTGCTTCATTCATTCCATCCCTGACCCGGTCATTGCCTAGACAGCAGGTTATAGATTTTCATTTTTCATAGCCTTGTTGCATTATGTACTATTAACTGACTGACTGTTGTTATTACTTGTGGCATGCTCTGCTGCCGTTTATCTCTATGAAATGGCGTTACAGCCGCAATAACAATAACATCAATGACGAGTACACTACAGCCAGTATCGAAACTCAGGCCTGAACGTTAGTAATTTCAACTTAACAGGACACGAAAGTTAAGTTCAATCTGTCTCCAGTTCTAAATATGGAGAACCACGCGAAAGGTTTCTTCTTAAGAGTCAATGCTCGATCAGAACGTCTCTCAAATACAAAGCAGTGTAGAAAACAAAAGGAACGAAACAAGATTACGAGAGTGGGCGGGAGAGAAGACAATAGCTTCGAAATGGGGTACAAAATGCTTCTCTCCTTGAATGAGAACCTAATTGTTTCTGTGAAAGAAATTGCGCCGCATTCAATAGAGGGAGTTTCAGAAACAAGACGAGCAAAAATAGATACATTCAACAAAATGTCTAGAGGGGAGAAAATAATTGTACAGAAAATAAAGTAGTGGCAACATTACACGAGACATGGTGAACAACCTATTATTTGCTAAACATAAAATTCTTATCCTCGAATATGTTCGAGAAATAATTGAATCACTCTACTCTCGTGAACGACGTGAAATGTTGCCAATACTCTCATTTGACTCAGAAAGTTATTAAGGATTTAAAAATTATCAATTTTATGACTGTACGTGATTCAAGTTCACTTTAAGGGTACCCTGAATTCCCTATCCCATCAATACTAAATTACTAAATTATCAATGTTTGATGTACCTTTTCTCAAAACGTATCAGTGACAGACGTATGAAATGGTTGTTAGTTAAGGATATGTACCTTAAAATTAAAATTGTTCCTCAGTTTTAATAAATATGTAATTATTAAATGTAAAAATTATATATATATATATATACACAGTTTACAGAACATAATTTTCATTAAGGTGACTAAATTTTGAAATCAAGCAATTAGAGACCTTTAGTACATTTATAACACTCGAATAAACGAACTGTAAATGTTTCAAGCTGAGGAATGGTAATGAAATATAAACTTAAGGGAAAATAGCCTCGAAAGTTAGAATGTCAAAATAAACCTCCCGCAATAACTTGGGTCATTCTCCCCCTCTTCAAACTTGTCTAGCAGTTTTCTTTTGGTAGCTCTGTCGTTTTATGGCTTCCTTGGTTAAATTCTGGAACTTTCAGTCTGCATTATAGAGCCACTCCTTGTCACATCGTAGCACTTTTTCAACATTTCTTCACCCTTTACCCTACCCTAGCTTTTCCAAAACCTTACAGCTTGTTGCATTTCCTTCAATGAACTTGCCACTGCATCAAATACTACGAAGTGTACGGTATGCCTACAAACACTGTCTTGGAAATCTAACTCCAGTTAACATTGTTTGTACTTTTCTGTCCGTCCGGGCAGATAATTTTTCAGCAGATCAGGGTGCGTTAAGTTCCATAAAAACTAGCTTCATTATTTCCATCACAACAAGAGGTAGATTGTGTGGATTGTTGTACTTTTTCCAGGTATCACACCACCGACTTGACAGAAATGCTATATTTGAAACACTCACGCTGAAACCTTAGAGATAACTCCGTCGGCCATTATGGCTAACAGCTGAATACTTTTCATGCATGAACTACATATTTTTAAAAATACATCTACTTATCATACAAAAGTTATTTATGTATAATTTTAAAGTACATATTCCAAGATTTTAGTTTAAAAATAAATTGATTTTGTGACCCTAAACCTCCATTTCGGGTTTTCCTTTACACTACGACTCCTGTGATCTGGGTACCCCTAGATCCGCGGATGGTCGCATATGAGCCGTACCCGAACTTTTTGCTATTATAAATTGTGATTGAGCGTTACAAATGAAAATACTAATAACAATCTATTACACCGTTATGTAGCCTATACTACATGTTTTATTAGTAATTTATCACACACATAGAGAGAATTCAAAGTTATTCGGCAAGTAGCAAATGGCGTGTAATAGACCGGTGCATACATTTTGTTGGTTTATTGAGCTGTATCCCTAATATTTATGAAAATCTCATTGTATAACCGTGGCGCGGGCTGAATGAAAGTCTGTACTCGTTCAAATACGTTTGGGAACTTACCTATTAGTACTAAAGGGGAGACTTGTATGAAATCTTTCAAAACTATGTTTTGTTTTTGCTGAAATTGCTAGCTTATTATGTTTATAATAAAGTGCCAAAAGGATTTAGTTGAATTCAACACCTAAGTGCACTAAAGTCCTAACATATTCGCGTCTTGTGCCATGCACTATTCTT
Organism: Anabrus simplex; assembly: GCF_040414725.1. Lineage (NCBI taxonomy): Eukaryota > Metazoa > Arthropoda > Insecta > Orthoptera > Tettigoniidae > Anabrus > Anabrus simplex. The sequence continues at coordinate 27,147,425 of NC_090273.1, read as the reverse complement.
TCATGTATTACTGTTTTCATCTTCGTTGAAATATTTAAGTCTGTTTTGTCAGCCAGTTGACGGTATCATACTTAGGAGTATTGAAGGAGGCTGTGAAGCGTCATTTGCGGTTGTTCAAGCATGGCGATTATTGCGGAAAGTTGTTTTGATTTGAGAGATACAGTGCGAGGTTTCGTTTTGTGAAATTCGACTGCCATTTCCTGGACTTCGTTCTTCCATGATAAATGTACTTTTTCTCTGACACTACTAAAGGTACCGACTTGAAACTTGATAGACAGTATCACACATTTGCCTGCGAGGGAATTATTTCATTTTATGAACTTCAGAGTTTAATATAAATGTAGATTTCTGATCCTTTCAAACTGAAAAGTTTATTTAAAAAATTGAAATAAGAAAAGAATCGAAAACGTCATCACACATTAATTCACCTAGACTTATAAATCTTAAAAGAAATTACGAGCGTTGCTGAAGAATGTATATATCAGTATGACCAAAATTAAAATTTGATAAATCTTTTTTCCAAAACAGTTTATCCAAATTAACTGATAAATGTTTATAGGTAGAAACAATGTATTTTAAATCAGTACGCAATGTTTCAAAATTCTAACTTAAATAGTGTCTAACTTACAGATAATTTAAGAAATCAATTAAATTTTCTTGTACATCTCGCCTTGATAATCCGTGCTCTAAACGTAATTAAACTGTAGGGAATGTTAGACTAACGTATAACTTGGCTGTGTATTTGCTGCAGATAGATTTGTTGCAGGAGTAACACCTCACAAACTAATATTTTTCCTGTGTACTTGGACTGTACTTGACAGGGTTGGATTGTATGAGTTGTAATTCTTCGTCAGACGGAACTTTGTCGGCTCCCCCTAAGATTCGTCTTCCACTCTCCTTTCTACGAATTATTCGACGGCACACGACCGTTGAAAATATTTTATACAACGGCACAAAAAGATTAACACCCCATTGCACCCAACAATTTTCAAGCAGCATCGAACTAGCGTGTTTCTTCAGATATAACTAAGACGTGTCTTCTAGTACCGTCAGTGGACAAAAACCTTTCTTGGCATTAAATGAGTTCAGTGTAATTGTAAGGATCTAAAATGTAATTCAGATGTTGTTTATTTAATAATTAAGAGTTTAATATTAAATACATGTTCTATGGCCCATTATCAAGCGAAATAATCGTATGTTGAAAGGTTAAACACCCTTGGACAACATAAGATTTTCTCAATCGATACCAAAAAAAGAGATTTAATTCTGTTGTCAAATTAAGGACATTTAAGACATCTCTGTTGGTAATGCTGCCAATATAGAAAGTTTATTGCGTTTTTTATAATCTTAGCTCACGGAATATTCTCGAACATAGAACTCCATGTTTACTAGATTATATTCGAGAATATGGTTTGAAATAATTATCCTAAGATTCGACTGTTTGAAGTGTAAATTTCACCATCTAGGACATTAGCATGGGTAATACGAAGGCCATATTGATATTTATGTGTAATAGTACTGAAAATGGTGGTTTGAAATCCTATCGTTGGCAGCTCTGAGGATCATCCTCCCCTACTTTCCAGTTTTCAGTCTTGTCAAATTTCGTAACTGTACCTCAATTGAAGCCATGGTCACCACCTGCAACGTCTAGGCCCTTTGCTTTCGCAATCTGACCGAAGACCAGTATGTGTCCGTGCGTCGTTAGTCGCCGTGGAGGAACCCATACCCGCGCCAATCTTACATTTTTCACCTAGTAAACATCGCCAAATAATTCACTCAACTATTTTACTGAATTCCACTTAATTTATGACCAATCTATCCATCTAAGATTCACTATTCTTGTACGACATTAAATTTATTTATCCTTACACACCAATATTGCACACTTCTCCCATTTATGCAGTGATACGCTCCACAATACCTTCTTCCTGATATTTATAGCTCGGTGTAGGGTAAGCAAATTCCGTTTTTATAGAAAAACCTTCAATGTTGGTGCTAGTTTAAATTTTATGCTCTCCTTGCTTCTACTTCCCAGCTATTTCTGGCGTTGCTAGAGCAACCAAGGCTTGTTTCTTGGCCGGCGATTTAAGGCCAGATGATTTTCCCGCTGTTAGTTGATTTTTAAGAAGACAATCTCAACCTATGGTCGATCGATTCGAACCTCAGCCTTGTGGATGGGAAGTCATCATTTAAGCCACTGAAGCAATCTCGCCCCTATCCTAGTTACTTCTAAATAATAATGTTAATTTGTTTAGTCCCGCTAACTACTTTTTTGCGATTTTTGGAGACGCCGAGGTCCCGTAATTTCCACCCACACATGTTTTATAACATTTCAATAAATCTACTGATACGAAGCTGACGAATTTGAGCAGATTCAAATACCACCGGACTGGGCCAGGTTCGAATATGCCAAGTTGGGGTCAAAAGGCCAGCGCACCACCGTACAAGCTACTAAGTCCGGCGTACTTACTTCTGGTTTTGTACGTTATCACACTACCAAATAACAATATTTACCTTCTTTTAAGATAATGACAGCCTGCATGCTGGACAAGATCGTTAAGGTGCAAAGTCTAAACGATCTGATACTGTGGTTGGCCGATTCGAGTCACGATGGTCGAATAAATTTCACCATATGTATGTTGGCCAGCAGGGTAGAGGAAGTGGTAGTATACCATTTCTAATCACTAGATTTCATGTTAAAAGCTTGGATAAAATTCCAAATCTCTCCGCAGTGTTCATATGGAGTGAGAAAATATGACGCGCTGTAGATAGTTATTCGTCCGTTGGACGGGGACGTTACCGCCTTGAACAGACACCTTGGTGTTATTCGACAGTGGTAGGCTTTGTGCCGGCACCACCCTCTGCTTTCCTAATCCCCCCTCCCATTGCACTACAGCCCTTGAAAGGCCTGTTTTCCTGCTATCATATTATATATCACGTCATTTATTTCATGTCAGGAAGGGCATCCTGTTGTAAAACTCGCCTTGACGATTCATGTCCCTTCACACCCGACACCATAGAAAGGGGACAAGGATTTGACGTGCATACATACTTCCATTTTCTTTTAATACATCATTTCTTTCATCTGATATTTCCCATGTCTCCTGACTCCTCTTTCTTAAGTTAGTTGTATATTGATTTTCAACTTATTTCCATTTCAAGACTATGATTGAATCCTTCAACTACTTCTACAGTTACTGTAGATTCTATACTCCGCACGGCTCTACTTCTAAATTAACGTTTTGGCAGATTTTAGCTCCGTCTGGTGATTATGCGCTGAAGCATAGGCATCCAACCAATTCCAATCTGCCATTCATATCGATTTATATCGGCAGAGCACGATCTCAAAACCCAGTTGCCAACTCCAATATTTACATTCGCCATTATCAAGCGAAATAATCGTATGTTGAAAGGTTAAACACCCTTGGACAACATAAGATTTTCTCAATCGATACCAAAAAAAAAGAGATTTAATTCTGTTGTCAAATTAAGGACATTTAAGACATCTCTGTTGGTAATGCTGCCAGTATAGAAAGTTTATTGCGTTTTTTATAATCTTAGCTCACGGAATATTCTCGAACATAGAACTCCAAGTTTACTAGATTATATTCGAGAATATGGTTTGAAATAATTATGGTGTATGGTATTTGGTACGCTTCGCGATCTTTTGCATTTTCCTTCAGTAATTAGTGTGTTTCTCATATTGTTGGAGGGTTCTAGTGACTGAGATCAGTGGAGTGCTCCCTTTGTAGGCCATAACCTCCTTTCTGTGCCAGCCATTAGCGGTGAGTGACGTTTTATTTCCTCATTCTCTTTTATTCTTAATAATTTATTCTCTTATTAGTGTCAGATATTGTTAGTAAGTGTAGTTTTTATGAATTTGTTTTCAATCCATATTCATTAGTTTTTCTGAATAGGGTAATACATTTTACAAGGGCTGTTTACCGCGGTCGTATTGCATCAGCTGTTCTCACGGAAGTAGCGCGCTGGCAACAAAGGAAAGGCGATGCTCATTTGTTTTGCGAAACTTCAATTTAGAAGTAAGGCCGTGCGAAGTACAAATAGCGAATCAATATCATTCGAAAATATTTTCCTTCGTATTTCCTCCCATTGGACTGTGATTTCACTCCAAATTTGACTCTGATTCTCCTGCAGCAAGATCCACATAATCATTTTCAAATAATACGCAACAAACTGCAAACATTCCTCTCTGGATAGTTGATTATCTTTCACATATCTCGATTTACATTCATTTCGGTCTGGTTTCTGAACAGACTGTATTTATTCCCTCAAGTCTATCTGGTATTTGTGAAAGAAAGTAAAGCTTTATAGCTAGCAGTCCTTCCTGAAGTTGAGTGACAGATGCCGTATGTTAGCGGACTCCGCCTGAAGCAGAGCACGGAGAACGCACAGAAAGTGAAGAGGAAGTTCGTGATGACAGATTTAACAGAGAGAGGCACTGTACAGTTAGTTGTTTAAAATAATCCGATTCGTTGTATGAAATTGTGGATGAAATAATGGCTGCCTCCATATCATGCTGATCGTAATCCAGTAGAACTCTCTGGTTCAGTAGGAGTGCTGCTAACATTGTCACCCTCAGAACTGCTGACTCTCAACGCCGTTTTGAACAGAGTTTTTACACAACCCGAAGAACGTAATTGGGTTATTGTTTGTGATGATATGGAAATACTACAAAAGGAAGGAATAATGGAGGAGAAAAGAGAAACTATCAGCAGCTGAGGCGGTAAAAGCTCTGGTCACCTGAGCTCAAGCTGGTGGGTTCGAACCTGGCTCAATCCGGTAGTATTTGAGGGTCTTTGAGCTCCCTGCAGTGGGTTTACTGGCACGTTAAAGAACTCCTGCGGGATAAAATTCCGGCACTTAGGCGTGATACAGTAATTCTCGGGAACTTCTCCGAAAACCGAGAAAGGTAATTAGAGATACGTTATTATTATTATTGTTATTATTATTATTATTATTATTATTATTATTATTATTATTATTATTATTATTATTATTATTATTATTATTATTATTCTCACCATGGGTCACACAGCAGCGTGCTGGCCTCTCACCATTGGATTGAGTGGTTCAAATCCCAGTCACTCCAAGTGAGATTTGTGATGGACAAAGCGGAGGCGGGACAGGTTTTTCTCCGGATATTCTGGTTTTCCCTGTCATCTTTCATCCCAGCGACATTCTCCAATATCATTTCATTTTATCTGTCAGTTATTAAACATTGTCCCAGAGGAGTGCGACAGGCTTCGGCAGCCGGCACAATTCCTACCCTCATCGCTAGATAGGGCTTCAATCATTCCATTCCTGACCCGGTCCAATGACTGGAAATAGGCTGGGGATTTTTCATCATTGTTTATTGATAGTGACCGTGGTAGTGTAATGTCCAGAATAGAGACTTCAGATGATTGGTGGCTGCACATAGTTAGATTTTTAAGTAAACACTTAACATGTTTTACATTACATTTGATTCGTTACAAATTAATTAAACAAATATATATACAGTGAGCATTTTATCTATATTAGCATTCTGTTAAGAGTGGAACGTCTTCCGGGACCTTCAGTTTCTATTCTGTTTTGCGAAAATTGGCGTTATCTTGAGAAAACTGGAGCCAACCGATAAGTAGAAGACAGCTTGTTGAGGTAAGTTGGCGACCCGTTCTACGGGGTTTCTCATATAAACTCAGACCGAACGCACAGTGTTTGTAATCTGAGCTGCGGCAGCTTCCTCAGCCGAACTTATGTCGCGCGCGGTCGCCGTGCTTGAAGCGTGTATACAATCTTATAAGAAATCTTACCTGTTAAAAGATGCTGGAAGTGTCATTCTTCCTGGGTTATACAGGCATTGTATCTGATAACCAGGTCCTGGCTGGCGCGAGTGATTTCTGCCACCGTAATGTTTATGATTTTATTCGTAATATTTTCTTTCAGTTCCTCCAGTGGTTGAGGATTTGTTCGATACACTATTTCTTACAGTCTACTCCACAAGTAAATAATCACGCATTGTTAGATTTTAAGAATGAGGGGAAGGGGAATAGACCAGCACTGGTCAATCTGTCTGCACACACGTACGAGATTTTAAGAAGGGAATCTTCTGAGCAGGGGCTAAAACTTCTTGAAACCACCCACGTAATTTTTCTTCTTCCATTAAGTGATGGAAGAATGGCGTTAAATGGTCCAATTATTCGTCTTGCACTAACAGCACACAACAAATATTCCTCTGATAATGACGGACTTCATAAACACCATTAGGATTTTCAGCACACCAATAGCGAAAGTTATGACTGTTCACATGACCATTACGATGAAACCGGAACTTGTGCCAAACCCCTCCCTTACGGATAGCATATGACGAAAATGAAACAAACGTAACGGGAGAATGAGGTGCGGACCGCGATTAGGGAAGGCAGAAAACGGCCCTGAGCTCAAGATGGGCCTCGTTATTAACCAACGAGGACGATTATAGAACACTACTATAAATGAAACGTAGAATAAACATAAGGACAAGGTTTATTAGTAAATTAATAATAGAATCCAAACATGAAAAAAAGAAGCCAATCGCATAACAGAGAAAAGAAAAAACAAGACATAAACATACCTTCACAAACGTTTCTGCCGAGGTCGTGGGGTGAGCTCAACATAAATAATTATAACACACACCAAATATTTCGTTATCAGCTCACTGATACAGTAATGACCTCATTACCATTAATATTTCAATTAAATTTGCCGTGCGCACGGTAGTACAGCCAATATATATTTTTTTATTTTTTTAAACTTCAGATTAAATTATTCACAGCGCATATCTTTCCATTCTCCATTCGCACGACAACAATAGAAGCCTCCTACTGCAAAAACATTTTAACCCACGTCACCACAGAGATCAACATAATACGCAAGGAGTAAAGGAATGAACCAGCCAAAGGCGCTGAGTACAGCATCTTGGGTCCAGCAAAATAAAACAGGCATGCGCAGAGATACGAAAAATAAGAATACCAACATGGCCGACCGGCGGTTAGGCCGAGCCCCAACCAACACATGGCCAAGTAAATGACAAATCTGTACCAAGATAAGGAAAAGAGGTACCCAAACAAAATCGAAATGAAACCGAAATAAAACATGAATAAACCAATCGATAGCCCATCTTTTACTTGCTTCAGACACCAGCATTCACTCATAACATTCACATGAGGTACAAATACACGCCACATGACTCACCTTAACACAGTTCCAGATCTCGCATATTGAACTAATAACGTGCACTATGGGAGCACAATATATGATTATACGTATTTTGTATAATCGGGCAAAACAGGCAGGATCGTGCACCAAATCACATTAAGCTTGAGTTTCGTACGACTTCAAATAAAACTTTGTCGACACGAAAGTCGTTGCTTCGAAGGCGGCCAGGTACAAACAAAACAAATGCACCCGAACAAGTGCACCAAAAACGTGATGGATTCGAGACCAAATTCCCAAATTAGCAGTAATCATAATATTAACCTCTCACAGTCACACACGCCATTTACACGAACCGAAATAGAAGATGCACATCGACCGGCCCATCAGGGATAGTAAAAAGGTAATGCAAACGTAGTAATAATAAAGAGACAACAGAAAGCACATACCCTACCTGTTAAATCAAGACATTAATTATGGCATGAATGGTGGTAAACCCACGTTTAAATAAGGTAAAAATCCACCTAAAGGAAAGGAAGGCGATTTCACATCGTCTAGCCTCCATTGTAAAAAAAAATCACGAGTGAGGAAGGCAAAGATATGCGTCAAAAGATGAAAACAGTAGTCTAGTACGGCAAAAGATCGTCAATACACACCACGCAGAGTGCTGCGCTCTGTGGCCTATCAAGGGATATACTCAGGTTTTTCCTCGAACTGAGGTCAACAAAACTTGTATGAGTAGTAAACATAACATACGAGAAACATGCAAAAGGAGCATGGTTCACCATCCAGCAGCCCCACGTTTAAAATGTGTCTTATCTTGGTGATCAAGCAAGTATACACGTTTTAAACGAGATTTCCCTTAAAATAAATGCGCGCATTTATTAAACTAAGACCTTAAAATTAAATTATGCCTATATACAAGCACAACATAAAAGATTTTAACCATATGTTTCAACAACATTCAAATAAGTCAGTTCGTTACATATTGACGTGTGTATTTTCTCACAAAGGGTTACACTGAATCAATCAGTCTATGCCTTATTGCATTAAACGATCCACTTCATTCATAAATTCGAGACCGGGCTTGAAAGAGGAATGGTACAAACAGGTGAACCTCTCCCGTTATGCCAAGGTTATGAAATTCATTCGGTTCATTTTCATCGAAAAATACCAGCATCCATTCTAACCATTTCATTTTGCGTCGTTATCCCTGAAACAGGAAGGACTTTAGAATGCAAATAATGGTATGACAGTTCACTCAAGTATACGATGCTACCAAACTACAAGGCAAAAACATCAAACATTACTGGCCCGTTGACGATAGGGCTTCAACAAACTCACGTGAGCTTTTGATACCCTCTTATCGGCTAAATCCATTAACTCCACTGTAACTGGTCCCAGGAATCTTACGATTTTTTTGGGGCTAGACCATTTCAGACACAATTTACCAGTAATTTGGTCAGCAGCAGAGCTTATTGGAAACATCTTCACCACGACCAAGTCTCCAATTTCAAGAGTGACTCTTTTTCTCCCTTGGTCGAATCTTTTAGCCACTCGGTTCCGGGCTCTGACCAACTGGTCCAAAGCTTCTTTCCATTTCTCTTCCACGCTCCTGTTTCTGGATGCCTCCGACAGATAGTTTATGTCCCATTTCAATTGGAGCGGATCAGTAAGATTTCTCCCTAGAAACAGAACAGCTGGGGAATTGCGATGAGACTCATGAAGTGCATTATTAAAAGCTAAAACAAAGAAAGACAGGTTATTGTCCCAGCTACGCTGGTCCGCGCTGTGGAAGGCTGACAGACAGGCTTTCAAATTTCTATGGAAACGTTCGACATGGGAAGGCTTGGGGTAGTGGGGACTCAGAAAAACGTGTTTAACACCCCATCCGAAACACAAATGCCGAAATTGGCGACATCTGAAAGTAGAACCATTGTCAGACACTAGGACTTTCGGGGGACCATGAACACCAAATACATGTCGGGTTAAAAGCAGAACAGCGTTGCTCGAATTCATTTTACGCACGGGGAACAACCATACGAACTTGGAAAAGGCGTCGACGACGGACAGAATTCCGACGTTGCCATTCTTAGATTTTGTGAGAGGACCAAAATAATCGATAAACAGTTTTTCCCCCGGATATGTCGCAACATCGGCAGAGTGGAAACCGGTTAGGGATGATTGAGCAGGTTTAGACCGCTGACACACATCGCAGCTCCTTACATACTCAAGTACGTCCTTTTTGAGGTTGGGCCAAAAGAAATCACGAGAAACGCGGTGCAAGGTTTTGTACTGGCCAAGGTGAGCGCCTAGGTAGGAATCGTGGTAATAATGCAACATCATAGGCCTTAATTTAACCGGGACATAAACCTTGTCCTTTCCTTTTTTGCAATTACGATGAACCAACAAACCCCTTTTGACACAGAACGACTTGTCTCGCACAGACCCATCAGCGATTTCTTTTAACAATTCCTGACACTCATAATCATCCTTCTGATGCTCGGAGATGTCCGTGAAGGACCAGGGATAATTCTGCAAGATATTGATACTCTCAATACTATCAGTTTGACAATGGTCTTCCTCTAGTTCGGCTTCACTCTCCATTTCCCCGTCAAACATACGCGTCAGACAATCGGCCACGACATTTTCCTTACCACGTACATGCACAATTGTAAATTTATCATCTAGCCGTGCGACCGAGCCGCTTGACATTCGCGCTCATCCACGACAGGGCTTGGTTGTCCGTATGGACGAAGAAATGACGGTGTTCCAAGTATGAGCGGAATTTTTCAACACCTAATACAACAGCCAGGCATTCCTTCTCGTAAATCGAGTACTTCAATTCAGCTCCACGTAACAGTTTGCTAAAGTATGCAATGGGGACTAGCTTCCCATCCTCATCAGACTGATTAAGCACGGCAGAAATGGCGATTTCACTAGAGTCGCACTGCAGAACAAAATCTCGTGAAAAGTCGGGGCTGTGGTGGACCGGGGCTTCACAAAGAGCTTTCTTCAGTAGCTCAAAGGCACGGGTTTGATCTTGCTCCCATACGAAACGACAATTTTTCCTTTTCAAAAAATTAAGGGGGGCCGAAATGTGAGAAAAATCCTTGATGAAACGGCTGTAGAAACCGACCATACCGAGAAATCTCCTGACGCCACGGACATTTTTGGGCTGAGGAAACTCCCTAATACATTTAACTCTGTCAGGGTTAACAGCGATTCCAGAATCGGAGATGATATGACCCAGAAAGTTCAAACGTTTGGAGCAAAGGGACACCTTTTTGGGGTTGATTGTGAATCCGTGCTTTCGCAAGCGAGTCAGAACTTCACGCAGATGAGCCAGGTGCTCGTCGAAAGTGGCAGAGTAAATGAGAAGATCGTCCAGAAAATTAAACACGTAGGAAAATTTTAAATCGCCGAAGATCGTATCCATCACCCGGCTGAGCGCTTGGCCACCAATAGAGATGCCCATCGGGACTTTATTGAACTCAAATAAGCCAAAAGGGGTGGCAAAGGCAGTGCAGGGGCGGCTTTTGGGGTCCAAGGGGATTTGGAAGTAAGCAGAATTGAAATCGAAAACAGTGAAATATTTGGCCCCATGGAAATGTTGAAACGCACTCTCGATAGTGGGCAACGGGAAGCTGTCGAAGACGACGTTCTTATTTATTTTTCGATAGTCGATCACCAATCTAGATTTACCGTCCTTTTTGGGGACTAGGAAGGCGGGGCTACTATAGGGCGACTTGGAGGGGGAGATGACCTTCTTCTCCAACAGGTCGTTCACACATTCACGCATGGCGCGTAACTTAGGGGGCGAGCAACTGAACGGAGGAGATCTTACAGGGGTATTTTCTTTCAGTTCAATGGTGTAGGAGAAATCTTTAGCACACCCTAGCTCGACACTTAGAACATCACAAAACTCTTCCAACAGCGCATTTAACATAAGATTTTGATTGTCAGAAAGGTCACATGAGGCATTGGGAAGTTGGCATTGAGTTAGGGTACACACAGAGGCGCGTTGGAATGGGGCTTCAAAGGGGTAGCTAACGCCCGATTTAAAACGGAAGGCAAAGGTTCGAGTGATAAAGTCAAGAGACAGGCCAGTAGCTAGCATGAAATCAGTTCCAAGAATCATCGGTACCGACAGGTCGGGAACGACATTGAAAGTCCAATCCCAGGACAAACCATGAATTTTAATGTGACATATGACTCGACCCACCGGACATACCTCACGACCGTCAGCAGACATGAACTTTCCTAAGCTTTCACAACCTTGCAGATACGCTAAATTGACAGAAGACACCAAGGATTGATTGACAAACGAAACACACGAACCGGTGTCCAACAGAGCATAAAATATGCGCGATCCTATAAGAATTTTGGCCCAGGGTGTAGACGAAGGAAGGCCCCAGATCCTCTTATTCACACCATCATCAGGCGCCAACGACGGGCCACCACGCCGGCGCGCCTCTAGTTTCCCTGCTGGGAGTTGCACCGAGGGCATACGCGCAGTGTAACACCAGCAAGACCACACTTAGAGCATTTAGCGGGACACCTTGACCAACAATTTTTAGAAACGTGCCCCATTTTCCCACAGTTCCAACAATTTCTCACTGTGGGCACACTTGCACTGGGTGGGTTGGAAGGTTGGATAAAATTTACACAACGCTGAGGGGCAGATGCAAAGTCGGGTCTACGATTTGGGGTACTAAAAGGGGGGGATGCAGAAGGTGCAGTAGCGAAGGAGACGGATTTGGCGGGCGCACGGCAAGCGACATCGGGGAAAGAACAATCAGATGGGGTAGGAGGTGGGCGATACAGTTTATTTTGATTTACGGCAGACTCAAACTCGCGACCAAGGTTTATGATGTCCTCTACACACTCGACCTCAGACCGCTTGATATGCAATTTATAATCAGGGGCTAAATTCCGGTAAAACTGATCGAAAACCTCGGACTCAGGTACCTTCACGCACATCCGATTAAACAAGGTGAGAATTCCAGTAGCATAATCATCAATGCTTTCCCCTATCCCTTGCGTTCTTCTAAAAGTTTCCTGCCTCAAACAATAGTCCATGTCGGACAATCCAAAGCGCTGTTTTATTCGAGCAGCAAACTCCTCCCACGACTGGATGTTACTTTTAATTAATCGGAACCATCGCAACGCCGGACCTTCCAGCATTCCAGGAATAACAGGGATAAACAAGTCAAGGGGTATTGAGCTACACTGAGCGATATCTTCCACCCGTTCCAAAAACTCGACTACACTGAAGCCGTTCCCTTCCCCCGAGAAGTTTAATTTCCACTTACGTACAACCTCGAACACAGGGTTAACATTAACCTTATAATCGCTAGTGAATCTGGAATTAGGAGAAAAAGGGTCAACACGATTTTCGCCGAGGGCGCGATTACCATATGCAATGGGATGCCTATCATCAGTACATCTATCACTATTACTACCAGAAGCAGGCATTTCATTAATTCTACCACTACGATCTCTCTTATCATTCTCAAGATTAGACATATCTGCCGCGAATACCCCGCTATCTTTACTCAACTCTAAATCTTTGGAGTTTTCCATGATGCAGATAATTTCTCAGAGATATTAAACAACACACACATATAATGACAAACAAACACAGAAGGTTAGAATTAAATTATATATATATATATATTGGCTTCATGAACTTAAGGCATGGGAATTTGCACTAGACTAATATGTACATAATCTCCATCTCCAGCTCTATCTCGTCTGAATTTCCTTCTTTTCAGAAGAGATACCCTAATCGAGTACGCCTCTGCTACCATTTGTGCCAAACCCCTCCCTTACGGATAGCATATGACGAAAATGAAACAAACGTAACGGGAGAATGAGGTGCGGACCGCGATTAGGGAAGGCAGAAAACGGCCCTGAGCTCAAGATGGGCCTCGTTATTAACCAACGAGGACGATTATAGAACACTACTATAAATGAAACGTAGAATAAACATAAGGACAAGGTTTATTAGTAAATTAATAATAGAATCCAAACATGAAAAAAAGAAGCCAATCGCATAACAGAGAAAAGAAAAAACAAGACATAAACATACCTTCACAAACGTTTCTGCCGAGGTCGTGGGGTGAGCTCAACATAAATAATTATAACACACACCAAATATTTCGTTATCAGCTCACTGATACAGTAATGACCTCATTACCATTAATATTTCAATTAAATTTGCCGTGCGCACGGTAGTACAGCCAATATATATTTTTTTATTTTTTTAAACTTCAGATTAAATTATTCACAGCGCATATCTTTCCATTCTCCATTCGCACGACAACAATAGAAGCCTCCTACTGCAAAAACATTTTAACCCACGTCACCACAGAGATCAACATAATACGCAAGGAGTAAAGGAATGAACCAGCCAAAGGCGCTGAGTACAGCATCTTGGGTCCAGCAAAATAAAACAGGCATGCGCAGAGATACGAAAAATAAGAATACCAACATGGCCGACCGGCGGTTAGGCCGAGCCCCAACCAACACATGGCCAAGTAAATGACAAATCTGTACCAAGATAAGGAAAAGAGGTACCCAAACAAAATCGAAATGAAACCGAAATAAAACATGAATAAACCAATCGATAGCCCATCTTTTACTTGCTTCAGACACCAGCATTCACTCATAACATTCACATGAGGTACAAATACACGCCACATGACTCACCTTAACACAGTTCCAGATCTCGCATATTGAAATAATAACGTGCACTATGGGAGCACAATATAAGATTATACGTATTTTGTATAATCGGGCAAAACAGGCAGGATCGTGCACCAAATCACATTAAGCTTGAGTTTCGTACGACTTCAAATAAAACTTTGTCGACACGAAAGTCGTTGCTTCGAAGGCGGCCAGGTACAAACAAAACAAATGCACCCGAACAAGTGCACCAAAAACGTGATGGATTCGAGACCAAATTCCCAAATTAGCAGTAATCATAATATTAACCTCTCACAGTCACACACGCCATTTACACGAACCGAAATAGAAGATGCACATCGACCGGCCCATCAGGGATAGTAAAAAGGTAATGCAAACGTAGTAATAATAAAGAGACAACAGAAAGCACATACCTGTTAAATCAAGACATTAATTATGGCATGAATGGTGGTAAACCCACGTTTAAATAAGGTAAAAATCCACCTAAAGGAAAGGAAGGCGATTTCACATCGTCTAGCCTCCATTGTAAAAAAAAATCACGAGTGAGGAAGGCAAAGATATGCGTCAAAAGATGAAAACAGTAGTCTAGTACGGCAAAAGATCGTCAATACACACCACGCAGAGTGCTGCGCTCTGTGGCCTATCAAGGGATATACTCAGGTTTTTCCTCGAACTGAGGTCAACAAAACTTGTATGAGTAGTAAACATAACATATGAGAAACATGCAAAAGGAGCATGGTTCAAACTTTAAAGTACTAAAATACAGTATTGCAATTAAATTGTCTCACCATTTTAACAGCTGAGATTCAGATGGTTTCATGGTCGAACACGTGCAGACTGCTTGCAAGGGCAAGAACTATGCGCGTGCCTGCCATACTGCAGCTTACGTTTCGGAGAGTATAAACGCCGCTTCGACGGTCTTAGTTTATTTGAGAGACCCTGTACATCTTGCTGTTTAAGGATCTGATAGTCCAATATGTTCCTAGGTAATTTATAGTTGATCCTCCTCGTTAGATCCGCACAATGTATATACCTAAACCCACTTGTTGTACGTCGGAGTGAATTCCTAACATCCTCTAGCTCAATATTGGTGAGTGTAGCGGTATTGTTCATAGTTTACGATAACCAATTCAGCTGTTTCGTGGAATTCAAGATTTAATGAGAATAATCTCGCCACCATGTAAAGTAGATTCCAGTGCTCTTAGTTTCAGCGTACCTCGACAGCATTGAGGTATTTATTATCATCCTCGACCTGCATCACTGGGACTTCATTAACGCAGCTGAAACATGAAAGAACCTTACCCTCACGTATTTAAGGACTAACAATTGGAACTTTTGGCTATGCTCTTCTCCGTGCTTGCGGTCTTATTATGTGCACTTCACATTCCTCGATCAATCTCAAACAGGATAATTTAATGGTGTCTTTACCATCAAAATTCTTTATCCTCGTAATGCCAAGCTAATTTTTTACAACTTACCTCGATAGGGAGGGATAATTTGCAAGAACTACATTAGTATATTATTAATATTATTATTGTTTTATTATTATTAGTAGTTGTTGTTGTTGTTGTTTCAACCAATATTGGAAGACATTAAGCAAATAACTCAATCATTTCTTCTGCGGGTTCTTCTTGTTGTTCCAAAAGGCTTTCGTTCTTTCGGAGAAGGCTTGTGTACGTTCTTCCGACCACTTTGCTCTGTACTGTTTGTGTTGTGGTTGCTTCCCAATTAGGCCTATTTACTTTGTATCCAAAGATGTCTCTTTCTGGAATGTCTGTTGAACTTATGTTCGGGGTTTGAGCTGCCTTCGAAGTTCATTACGCCAGAATGTTCTTAAGTGAGGTTAAATAACCTATTATCCTTTTTGTCAATCAATTTTCTGGAAATCTAGTGAGATGATCGAAGATGTTTCATTTCTCTCTTCCTAATGTCAATTTAGATGCAAGAGACCTTTTATGTTGTTTTGATTTATTGTAACCTGTAACCATCTTCCTCTCTTCTTTCATGATTTCTTCAAGTTCTTGATTCCTCTTGAGTGCCAGAGTTTCACTGGCATAAAGGACTGTTAGTTTTGTGACTGTGTTTTAATGCCGAAATTTTTTACGTCTTGATATGGATCTTTTGTTCCAGATGTTTTGGATTAATTCCAATGCTTTATTTAATTTTTTGGAGACGAGTTGGTTGTGAGATATTCTCAAGGCCTGTCGTCCTCTAAGTTCTTCAATCTATTTAAAGTAAGAGATCCTATCAATTGTACCATATTTTGTTCTCAGGCCCTCGATATCTGTCTTTGAACATATAAATTTAGTTTAGTTTTGTTTTCTCGAACGATATCTGTAGTCCCACCTTTTCTGCACTTTCTTTAACGGCAGTCTCCTCATCCTCTGTTAGTATCGCCAGATAATCTACAATAGCGAGGTATGGTATGTAGAGGTTATCTTTGGGAAAGCCCTGTCGTATTGGCTTTCAAAACTCCCATTCCTCCATAACCTTGACTAGGACGACGGTGAATAGAATAGGAGAGAGTCCATCAACTTGTCTCACGCCTGCTTGAATGTCGAAAGTTTCTGAGATTTTGCCCGTAAATTATACTTTACATTTAGTGCTAGTCAGTGTTTGTTTTATGAATTCTCGAGTTTGGGGATTATTATTATTATTATTATTATTATTATTATTATTATTATTATTATTATTATTATTATTATTATTATTATTATTATTATCCTTTCTTCGTTATGCCCGACTATGGAGCGCGATTGAAGTTATTTAGTTGATGTCGTTGCCTTTTTCTTCTCCCATAATCTCTTCATCTTCTCGCTCTGGCTTTTCTTGCGATCTTCTGACCAGGTTTTGTCGGTGCTAGTGCTTGGATGATGTTCAAAGCGGTGATTGTCGACTAATTTTCTGTAGCCTAATTATCTGTCATTATTATTATATTTGCAAATAAGCCCATCAGGAATGCGCAGAGTACTTAGAGACGTGCTTTTGCCTTCTTTTCTGCCCATATTTCTTTCTTTCTTTTACTGTGCGCGCTTCCTTTCTGTCTTCAGACCAGGTTGTTACAGTCTCCTTCTCTGCTCTTTCCTCTTGGACAACTTGCCATTCGTGAATTTTAAATATGTAGATTACCTGGTTCTGGACAACTGCTGGTGTCATTCCTGCCTGTTTCAGATCAGTTTTTATTTCGCCAATCCACATCATTTTTTCTGTTTTGGCTTTATTCATGTTTTCATAGAATTTGACCATTTTTTCTAAGTCTGCCTGGGTGAATTCTTTTAATGTGTGCATAGAATCTTAACCTGCGTTTTGGAATGTCACTATAAATATTGCCAGGCTGAGTGGCTCAGACGGTTGAGGCGCTGGCCTTGTGACCCCAACTTGGCAGGTTCGATCCTGGCTCAGGCCGGTGGTATTTGAAGGTGCTGAAATACTTCAGTCTCGTGTGTGTAAATTTACTGGCACGTTTAGAACTCCTGTGGGACTAAATTCCAGCACCACAGCTTCTCCGAAAACCGTTAAAGTAGTTAGTGGGACGTAAAGCAAATAACATTATTAAACTATCAATATTTGTGTATTGTTTGATTTCCTGTCTGCCTTTGAGTCGGTATCGTCCGTCGGCGAGTTTTGGGACTAGATTTTTTCTTATGATTTTGTGTTCCTTTTCCTCAATCTATTTAATGTCTGCTTTACTGTTCAAAATTAGCGTTTTTGATCCATTATTATTATTATTATTATTATTATTATTATTATTATTATTATTATTATTATTATTATTATTATTATTAATTCATCGATACGGCCATCAGTGTGCTACGTTTACACAATCTGCCTACCCTCTTGTTTCGCAGACTAATGCCCTACTCTTTCCACTCTCGCCATAGATCCTTACGTCTTTCGCTCCTTCTTTTTCTTTCTTCCGCCAAGACGTTCCGTGGCTTTTGGCGTCCATTTCTCACTCACGCAAATATTATTCTGTCCTGTATCTCTTCCTCCTTGACACCCACTTCCACTTGGTCCTTGTGTACCCGTGTAAGACACCCAGGCAGGTTTTGCCATTTTTCTTGTAGAAAGGGTATTTTCTTGGCCAGTCCTTCCTGATTCATCCTCCTAATGTATCTATTATTATTATTATTATTATTATTATTATTATTATTATTATTATTATTATTATTATTATTATTATTATTCGTTAGGGCCACTAAGGACCGTGAGATCTCAACTGATTGTCTTCTTGCGGGCCCACCAGGTTTTCATGCCTATCAGAGTGGGCTTTCTTCCATGCATCAGAATGGACATGCTTCAGTCGAATTGGCACTACTTCTTGATGAAGCTGTCTAAGTTTGTGTGTGAGTGATGCTCGGAGTTGAATGTCTGTTTCTGAGACTCCGTTCTTTAAAAGATCCTTATCGATCTCCACCAACAGAGGAGAAAACGTTTTGAGGCTTTCCAAGCAGGATAACCCCCCTGTGGATGGGGGATGCAGACGAAGAATACATCCACGGTATCCCCTGCTTGTCGTAAGAGGCGATTGTATTAGAACCATGAAGCTACTTGTGATTAGTACCAGCACGCGGGGAACACTATGGGTCGCTTTTACTTGCGCGTAGTACCACTGTGTTAGGCACAAAATAGGTTTGTGATTAGTAGCAACAGAGTGCGCTGTCGGCTTTTACAGTACCTGTGATTTAGGAGCGACACCATGGTTCTGGCTTGTACCCATTATATGAGGAAAACCACTGTATAGTGCGGGTCCCTGTGGTTAGTTCACGTATGTGATGAACACAATAGGCTTGCGTTGCCTGTAAATGGTGCCGCAATCTGCGCAACACCATTACCTGTGAGTAGTACCATAATGTGTGGAATAACGCGAGTCTGCGCTAATTTTGATTAGTGCCGCAACATGAGAAATAAAGTGGTTCTACTTTCCCAGCGATAAGTACCATTATGAGGGGCCGTTGACTTGGATTTTAGACCCCTTTAGACTAAAAGCATCATCGATTCAGTATTATGCTATAGAAGCAGTCCCTTGGTCAGTAATACTATTGTTTTACGTCAGTTTCTATGAATGTGAGGCATTGTGGATCGGATCCGCTGATTGTTTTAAATTCATACCCCTCCATTCTTTCTTCGTCCTCACTTTTTGAATTCCAGTCAGTGGAGGATTTTGGACGTTTAATTTGTTACTACGTTTCGTCTCATTTCGTACCATAAAGGGCCGATGACCTCAATATTTCGCCCCTTTAAACAACAAGCATCATCATCATCATCAAAACATGATAACAACTGTTTACAAATTCTCTCAACTGGCAATCTGAACAGGTGAGCGTAAAAACTTTCCTTCTTTTCCGGAACACTCTCGATATCTTTTCGGTGTGGGTGTATATTTCTCAGATGCTACGAGGTCTGTAAACACCATCCTTCAGGTAGGGGACCAAGAATTTTTCGGATAATCCTCCTTTCCTTAATTACCATCTTTTCAAACAGGCTATGTGTTCGAAGGGTTGAACATTCTGCTGTATATAATGCTTCAGGCATAATTACAGTTTGATAATGTATATTTTTTGCGTTTCAAGAGATAGACATTTTAAAATATATTTTTAATTAGTCGGAAGGCTTTTTATAAGTGGTAGACACGTGTTAAAATGGCGAGCTTCTAAGAATTGTTGGATTCAACCCATTCACCAAGGTACTTGAATCTTTCCGCTTTCAAGATACTATCGTGGGTCGTCAGAAGATCTTGGAGCATGTATGATGTTAGACATGAGGTGAGTTTTGGTGTAAGTGATTTTGAGGTCAATGTCAACTGCGCATTCATTCAAGTAATTCATTTTATTTTAAGTAGCTGATTCAGGAGAGGATGTAAGGAGAGTGAGGCCATCTGCAAAACCAAGGAAATCATAACGATACAATTACGAGTTCTTCCTATTTGAACTCCATTAGGAATTCCTTTAGATTCGAGAACATGTCCCCATTCCCGGATTACCCTCTCGAGAGCACATGATTTATTATTATTATTATTATTATTATTATTATTATTATTATTATTATTATTATTATTATTATTATTATTATTATTATTATAACAGGACGATTAAAGTACGTAATTACTCACAATATGCCAAAAAATACAATTATGATTATCCACATAGTTAAATGAAATTTACCTTCTTCGAACTGAGGACGATTTTGAGCGATTGTTTTGTGACTTATTCATAGTCAAGCAGTTCTAAATATTCTCCTGAATGGGCCCAAACAACGACAAGTATGACAATTGTCGGCGGTCAACCATTAGATGCCTCATCACTCCTTGAACGCCCAGCACCTCTGCCTTCTGACAATCGCTGCCGAGTTCTCAGGATCAGCATTTACAAGTGATCTGCACACCTCTTACGTGCCCATAGTAACCGCTGATTTCGGGAAAACAACCTTGCTTCGAGAGAGAGAAAGATAAGTACAGTGTTTCACGAGGTACTGTTTGAATTTTGATCTAATAGTTTGTTCTTGCCGGATTTTGTGATAAAACTGTCCAGAATAATTAATTGAATACATGTCACTGAGTCTAATGAAGATTTACTAGACGCTTGTCAATGAAATGCCCACATTCAGTTCCGGAATCCTCATCCATCATCACAGGGAAGTTCACAATCAGTTGTGATTAATGGTCACATCGCCGAAAGAAACATTAGCGGCAAATTATAAATCTTTTATTCCTATGTAATTGTTGGGTTTCTCACCATTTATTTAGCCAGAAAAGAAAACCTTTTGAAGTGTCGCCTTCGGTGAGACACAACGGGAATTTCAAAGAATGTAGGCCTACTTCATATTTTATACTTTGTATCACGATTTACAAATTCACGCCTTAGTTTGAATTATTACATATTATATCCCTCTATACAATTATATATATAGCGAATAATGCTGGCCTTGGGCCACAGGGGTTTCGGGTTCGATTCCCGGAAGGGTCTGGAATTTTAACCATAATTGGTTAATTGCCCTGACACGGGGACTGGGTGTATGTGCCGTATTCATCATCATTTCATCCTCATCACCTGCACCAGGCCTCTCCGGAGGCCACATGGCATTTCATTTCATTTCAGTATCAATACGATTACAATGGTTAAATGACTAGGAGTACAGGAGAAGCACAGAAGTATAAAATATATTCCTCGTTGCACCTGCGCAAACCGCTATGCGATAATATTTTTGGATAAATACTGACCCGCAGCACATGCATTATGAAGAGCGAGAATGCCTTGACATTATTCACACAATAATGCACCTTAGATGATAGAACCTTACAGGCCAAACTTCCAAGCTAGAATTATTCGCATATGGATTTTTGAATACGAGTGACGATATCAAGCTTTGTTTTAGTCCTACAATTCTCATTAAGGATTGAAGATCTGTCAAGTTTCTAATGAAGCCGAGGAGCATAAGTGAACTCGGGGAGGCTGAAAAGAAAGTGATACGAACTCGGGAGGAGGGAGCCTATATATATAGGAAGTGTACAGAGTATGAAGATGTCCTTACTCTTTGGTGTTTCCATGTTTGTCCTTGCCTTCTATTTTTGCTCCCCACACTATTCTATCAATGAAATTGTAAAATATATCTCTCCTCATATGTTGTTATTGGGTCTGTAAACTATGACCTGCCTGGAACAGTATAGAAATAAACAGACTACTTTTCCATATTATTAATTTTCCTTTGCATAATACGTGCCGTAGTTCAATGATTTGAATGAATGACGTGTGCGAGTTCTATGATTATATGTGATAAACTCGACAAATAAAAATTTAATTCATGGTTATTATGTGCTAAACGCTTTATTTTTCATCGACAAATTAACATTACCAGCACATTATTTTTGACTATAAATTTATCGAGTTATTTGTAAATGCATATTCTGCACACGTTATGTGCTGTTGCGTAACATCTACAATCACAATAAATAGGAATTTTTATATATATATATATATATTGTGCCGTTTCACAATTCTTTATAAGAGCTAGAGCAACAAAGATGGAGTCTCTGCGGTCAAAATCTCAAATAAAATACATTTAACGTCAGTACGGGCCAAATTATAAGTCTTTTCGTCAGTCGGTTACGGTAATAGCCGCGTTTAGAAGGCGCGGAAAAAAATGACAGATGGACATTATTTGAAACCATTATTCAAGAAAAAAGATGCTCATCTTTTATTATCTAATCTGACTTCGGTGTATTAAGAAGACGTAAAACTCATTCTAAAGGAATTATCCAGCGGAGCGATATATTGGAGATTTGGAAACGAAGATTAATTCCCGACTACACGCTATTTTGCGGAGATCAAGATTTAAACGCCGCGCGGGAGATTTAATACGAGAAACAATAAGAGATAAGATATACTACTGTGGAACTACGTCACGCAGTGACGCAAGCCCTTGATGAAATTTTGCCCGACACCGTTTAACATTGAAAGACACTTACGGACCAGTAATTGAATGCATTTAGGCTGATAAAAGACGGCGGAAAGAAATTTATTTTCAAATCAGAATATACCGAATATATGTCTTAGACAATTCTGGACTATTTATTGATTTAACTGTGTCCCAGTAAAAACCTATGCAATCTGAGCAACGCAAGAGCTATAGTACTTGGAAAATATCAGCAATGAGTCAAATATTCTATCATTGTTCTGTTCCATACGCACGAGTCTTCACGATGGGTCTGTAAGGAAGCAAGGCGATGCTGCTTGGATCCTGACGAGGCGAGACGATGTTGGCTGTCCCGGATGACCAGTGAGCGATGATGAGAAGCCACGATGTACCCGACCACTTGTGGAGGAACCAGGTGACCAGTTCCTAGTCTCAGATGACCGGAGAGGAGGAAACGCCGAGACCATCTTGAGCAAAGCTAAGTCCAATATCCAAGTCGTTTTCGTAAGTAAGAAGATATTATTTCTTTATTTGCTTGGTAATATTTATTTGTGTGAACACAGTGCGTAAATAAACATCTAGCTAAATTGATTGGAAGTAGGTACTCATCCGTATGAAACGTCAATTCCATTTGTAGGCGTGGTCACCAAGTGATGTCCCGATCGTAATGTTTTCCAGAGATATGCGTGAAGAGATCGCTAAAATTATTATTATTATTATTATTATTATTATTATTATTATTATTATTATCAGTGATGTGTAAAGAATGAAGTAGGCATTTATATCCGCGTGTCCTAAACTTAAGCAACGTCAAATTGTTCGAGATCATGCATAGGATTTGTGTTATGAAGGAATGGCAGTAGACTACTCCAACTTACGTTAAATTTGGCACTATGACTGTAGTAAATAAAGTAGGCATTTTAGTAATGTCGCGGCACGTTGATGTGCAAGTCAAGGTAATGAATTACGTGATGAAGTGATAGTGTGGTTATATGAAATAAGAGTAATAATTAACGCGTCATGGATATGATATAGAGTTGTTGATGATGTATGATGGTTGTAGTTATTGTTTCTTCGAGACAGAGTCATAGTTGCATGAAATAAGGTCTCGTGACTTCAAACGTTATAATTGAGAAGGTCACTGATTTCTCGCCAATTCCACGCAATGATTCTAAGCCTACGCATTTTATCTAGCTCAGGACATGATCTCGGGACGTGTAGTGCAATGTTTCTTTTATCCATATTAAGTTACCTGGAGAAGCATATGCTTACTCTGGATAGATTTGAGCCTTCACTGATTCGCTTAGGAAGATCTCGAGAACTCTCACTGAATAATTACATTTCTGTATAAATTTCAATCTATAGGCCGATCACTGGTGACCTAGGTTTTCGAAGGAGAATCATTTTCTTTTAGCTGGAGATAGTGTCATCCGATTAAGTAGATTTTCCATTGGTAGCATGTGTTATTATAACCCTGTATAACCAGTGTGGTGACGTTTCTTGCTACTTCGTACGCACGTAGTCTATGTTAATAAGATAAGGTCATATTACCTTAAATTCATGAATTAAATCTTGCGAAGATGTTACTTATTGGATGATTACGGCTTACAATGGACGTAGCTTAGCTCATGATGTGTAACACAAGGAAATATGAGTGTCTAAGAAGCGACTAGATAGGCAGAGATCAATATTTAAGACGTGAAACATATACGTGTGTACTTGTCAGAACAACGCAAGGAGAGTTTATAATAGCCTTATTAATAGTCTTAAAACTACAGACAGACAATCAGTCAATGAAAATTTAAGTAATGTGACAGTTTTAGAATAAATATCAGGTGTTAATTACCATAATCTAATGCGATTTCCAAGAATGGTTGACTTAAACAAATGGAACTCCATTTCTTGACTGAACATTAGCTCAGAAATTCCATATGCGATTCTTTATTTCTCAAAGGAATACAACTAGAAAGACTGTAAATAATAGTTGATAGGAGTTTTCTTTTCTTTTCTGTGGATGCATCCTACATTTTTAATGTAAATAATTTTCATGTTTTATTTTCTTGCCAAGAAGGCACTTGTAAATACTATTAGCTGTGTTCAATTTAATTTATTTACTCATCACCCAACTCGCTAGGTGAATTGAAAGAGAAGGATAGGGCAGTTTCTTTTTAAGAATCTTCCCACATGTTACATGTCATTTACACTATTAATTGATGATTTCGGAGATGAATGAGTACTAAGAAAGGAAGCTATTTAAGCCGAGAAGGCATTCAATCATTTAGGGTGAAGTCGAAAGACGTGATTTTTCCAAAGTTATCGACGGACATGGATTACTAGGTCGACAATGAGTCACTCATTACAAAGGCTACTTCATTAGTAAAATTTTGAAATAATTTCTTGAATATCTGATTTAATATTTAAATAAATTTTGAATGGTGAAACCTAAAACTCTTTCTCTGTGTTCTTAGCATAAGGATTAGTTGTAAGATTCTAGTAGTAACGATCGACGACGATTTTCTTTAGAATTAATGAGAATGGTACCTAACTAAATACGAGTAAGAGACGTCTTTCTGCGTTAGTTAGAGAATACCGTTGATTGACCTGGACGTTTTTCTGTTGCGGAACTCACACCCGTAGAACTTAGTCACCGGATTTGTTGAAGTTAGAGCTAGTCTGGATCTCTTGTGTCCTTGCCTGGACGCGGGAACGGCGCAAGTAGAAAATGGCGCCTCAACGTGATGCGAATGGAGGAAAACGCCATGGGAACTGTTGGTTGCAAACCAAATAGAATTTTTTTTGAGATACTCATGTATGTGGAAATTCAAGAGAAAATCGTCGTGGGAATTCAAGAGAAAGGATACGACACAGAACTGTGAAGAGGTCGATTCCCATATGTAGCAATAAGAATGAGGAAAACATCGGGAAACCTAGTAAGAAGGTGACAGAGATGATAGTCGAATGACGGGTCTTCGGTGCAATATTAGAATAAAATGGGAGAATTTACTCAAGAGAAGTGGGTAAGACGAAGGAGATATTTTAGAAACTAATGGATGAGGAATTATTGATGGTAACAGCAGGATGGTTGCTTGGAAATGGAGATGTTATACGGTAATTTCTTTACTGGACTGTTAGGCGTTATTATCTTATGGGATCGAAGTGGACACAGCAAGATATTAGACTATGAGAACGAGTAGATGCCCAGTATAGATAATGGAACAGGAGAAAGAAGAAATGGATGGTTGCTCTGAAGAGGATGACAGAAAATAGCTGGTAGCAGTCAGAACTAGGAAAGAAGGATAAATTACTGCTAATATGTCAATTTATTTAGATGTAACTTAGATATAGGAGATAGATTGTAAGAGGTTATTTGAGTTATTTTCAGTTAAGAATTGGAGTCATAAGTACATGAACAAGTACCTCATATTTCCTAGTGTGATTGGGTCAACATCGTGAGCTGAATCAGATCCAAGTAGTGAAGCCTGCCTGTTTATTTGCTGAATATATATATTGTTGATTGGAGTAGTGGGAGAGACATTGCTGGAGAACTTGAGTTGTGGAGAATTTAGGGAAACCATAGAGTTTATTAGGATTTTTAGAAGTTAGGATACTAATTGAATATCGATATGACGACGTTAAGCCATTTGAAAGCTCAATTTGAGGAGTATCAAAGGGAACAACGAGAAGAACAAGAACAGTATCGGAAAGACCAAGAAGAGAAACAAGAGAAATATCAAAAGGAACAGGAAGAGAAAGAAAGAAGACAGAAAGAAGAGCATCGAGGATTGTTACAGGCTATAAAGGAAATGATGGAAGAAGCTAAAAAGGAGAGATTAGAAGAGAATAGAAAGCGCGATGAAGAAGCTAGAAAGCGCGATGAAGAAGCTAGAAAGCGCGATGAAGAAGCTAGAAAGGAGAGGTTGGAAGAGAACAGGAAGCGCGATGAAGAAGCTAGAATGCGTGATGAAAAACGGGAGGAAGAAGCTAGAAGACGCGACGAGGAAGCTAAGAAAGAGAGGCAGGAAGAGATGAGAAAGCAGGAAGAGACGTTGAAGAAGATGATGGAAGAAATGAATAAGAAGCAGGAGGAAGAGAAGAATAAAGAGAGACAGGAACGTGAGGAGAAGGAGAAGAAGCAGGAAGAAGAGAGGAAGAGAGAGAAGCAAGAACAAGAGGAACGATATCAGAGATTCATGGAAAATTTGGAGAGAAAAATGGGGGAGATACAGGAAGCAAAACATAGAGAAATGATGGAGGAAATAAGGAGAGGTCAGCAAGAACAAAGGGAAGAAATGAATAAATATCAGGAGAAGATGGAGGAGATGAAGAACAATATAGATGAATGGAAAGCTGAAATTAGTGGAAGTATGGAAGAGAAGAACCGAGAGATACGAGAAGAAATAAACGAAATTAGGAGAGAAATGACAGGAAACAATAACTATCTCCAGTCTTTAAAGGAGAATGTAATAAAGGATTTATCAGATAATATGGAAAAGTTAAGCCTAGATTCCCAAGAAAAGTGGAGATTATGTGAGGAAAGTATAGGAAAACTAGGTGAGGACGTGCTAACCACGAGTACAAGTCTGGAAAAGAAGTACGACCAGGCTGCAAACCAAATTGGAAGCAGAATAACGGAGATAAGAGACGAAATAGAACAACATAAGGATGAATTAAACCAAAGAATAACGAAATCTGAAGAAGGGCTTAGACAAATGCAAGCTCAGTTACAAGAAATTCGGGAGGAAGGAACAGGAAAGACTGTTATGATGTCTAGTAGCGAGCGGAACAGAGGAGTTGAGTTTCAAATAAATGAAAGGGAAGTGACACCCATACCAGCCACACGTTCTAACCACAGTATGGGAGAGACAAATGTGGATAACGGAAACAGTGGTTATCCTACGATTATTAATGTCATAAAAACCTTCGATGATAGACCGAAGCACTTTAATAATTCCACCAGTATTTCGCCCAAACGTTTCCTTAGGGAAATGGAGGATTACTTCAAGGAACATGGCATTGCTGAGGAGAAGAAATTGAAAATAGTGGAAAAGCATTTAGATGCTAATCCAAGCTTATGGTTCCAAGCATTTAAATATACTTTCCATGAGTATAGTGACTTTAAAACGGCGTTTTTACAGAAATTTTGGAGTCCGGAGGTGCAGCAGAATTTACGCTTAGAGTTGTACTCTCGCAAGTATGCTACGAACGGTCAAACAGGGTTTAGTGATTATTTCGCCTACCAGTTTCATCGTTTTCAAGACCTTGATTCGCCACCCAGTGAGCTTGAAGCGATCAAGACGATACAACGACAATTTCCTTCCGATATACAAAGGTTGCTGGCTACTGCTAACCCAACTACGGCAGTGCAAATGGAAACGACACTTAGACAGATCGATATGACTACAGCACCACACCCTCAAAGAATGATTAGGAACGCTTACAGTGAAGAAACGGTTAATGTACTCACACAGGAAAACGTCGATGGAAATACCTCTGAAGAAAGAGGAAAAATGAACAGGAAGAGACAATGGGGAAACCAGGAGAATGGAAGGAGAGATGAAGAAAAATGCTATTGCAGGAAAGGGTCCTACAACCAAGAAGCATATAGGGGAAATAGAGCATATAGACCCAACATGCGGTACAGGAACCCGTATAGAGAAAACAGAGGAAGAAATAATTTTAGAGGAAGATATGGTTACGGAAGAAGAAATACAAGAGATGACCAAGGAAGGGAAACTTATAATCGGAGACCTACACGCGATGTAAATGAGGACCGAAACGAAAAGATCAAGTGGGAAAAAGCAATTAGAGAACAGGACGTCAACGCTGATGTAGAGGGAGCGGAGAGTCTTGAGTTGCAAAGATACAAAAAGAGGAAACAGGAAGAACAGATCCTCGATCCAAACGCGAGAGAATTCGAATGTAGAAGAGAAAGTGAAAAGATAACAAGCAAAAAAAAAACGCCGATTTTGAATTAGAAGGTGAGGTTGAGAATATAAAGAACGCATTGGATTCCAAAATTTATAGTTATTTCATAACACAGGTGGATTCGTGGGAAATCGATTCGGAAGAACTGATGAAGGATTTGACAGTACATCACATGAAGAGAAAGTATGAATTGCCTATTATCGTAGCAAGAGTTGGAGAGATGAAAGTACGTTGTTTAGTTGATTCTGGGGCTAGCATCAGTGTGCTTTCGAAGGAATTATTCCAAGATATGAGTAGAAGAATGAAATTATATTAACCATCCCAGTTTCGAAAATTAAAATAAGAGGGATAATTCCAGATAAAACAGTGGAATGCAATATACAAACATATTTGGAAATAAATATTGGAAACCGGCACTTTGAGCATCCATTCATAGTCATGAACAAGATTAAATATAATATTATACTAGGAATAGACTTCATGACGGTAACTGGAATGACGATCGATATGGAGAAACAAGAAATAAGGTTCCCTATATCTGACGAACACACCAGGGAAAACCAAGAACGGATTAAGATCAATGACGACATTATGATCATAGATAACAAGGAGGTATCGGAAGAAGAAAACGTACCATCGGAAGAGCATCCGAACTTTCACTTAGAGGAAGGAGAGATATCTCTGGCGGACGAAAACATTGTTGCGAGCATAGAAAGGGTAATGGCTATGGAGGAGGAAGAAGACATGCCGAACATAGCGGAAGCAGTGGCGAATGCTAAAATTTCCACGATCGAAAAATCAAAACTTCATGGAATCTTACAGGAATACTCGGATTTATTTAAGAATAAACCAGGACAGATTCCAAATTTTAAATATAAATTAATAGTGAACGATTGGACACCCTATAAAGGCAAACTCTATGGAATTCCGGAGAAACACTTCCCAGAAGTGAAGATCATAAAGGAAATGGAAGACGATGGCATTATAATGAAGACATCAAGTCCGTATTTGAATCCCTTGGTAATTGTCGTAAAAAGCAACGGGAAACTCCGTTTGTGCCTTGATGCGCGTTTTTTGAACGGTCGATTGATCCCAGAGTATAATCAAACTCCAAAAATAAAGGATATTATTCAGAAATTCCGTGACATGAGGTATTTTTCAACCATGGATTTTACATCCTCATATCATCACATCGTTCTGGAGGAAAAATCCCGATTGTTAACCGGATTTATGTTTGATAATCAGACATATATCTACTGTCGTCTCCCATTCGGTTTGAGAAATAGTTGTGCTGTTTTGGTGAGAGCATTAGACAGAAATTTAACGCCGGAAGTAAAGGAGTTTTTAACTTACTATGTGGACGATCTAATTCTGGCAACTAAAACATTTACAGAACATTGTGACAAGCTTGGGAAGTTGTTTCAAAACCTGAGAGCCACTGGATTTAAGATCAACCTTTCAAAATCAAAATTCTGTCAAGAAGAGGTCTTATTCGTCGGTCACATGATAGACGGTACAGGAGTACGGCCTAACCCAGTTAAGATCAAAGCCATATGCGATTTTCCCCGACCAAAGCGTATAAAGCACGTCAGACAATTTCTTGGTATGGCGCAGTTTTTCTCTAACCATTGTCAAGGATATACCCAGACCGCCGCGCCTTTACAGGATTTGTTAAAGATCAACAACAGGTGGAAATGGGATGAAAGGGCAGAAAGAGCATTCCAAGAATTAAAGACCTTGTTAACAAAAAGCATCAAATTAGGCTATCCTAACTATGAAAAAGAATTTATAATACAGTCAGACGCATCTAATGTTGGCATCGGAGCTTGTTTGTACCAAGAAGAAGAAGGAACACCTCCCAAAAGGATATATCTAGCATTCACTAGCCGAAAATTAAGGAGCCACGAGGTTAACTATACTACGACAGAACAGGAGCTATTAGCAATCATTTACGCATTACAGCAATGGAGAAAAACTATTTACGGATACCCAATAACGGTCAGATCAGACCATAAGGCATTAACATTTGGATTGAAAGCTGCAATGACTAATGAGCGGATAACAAGGTGGATGTTGTTCACGCAGCAGTTCCAGATAAAAATAGAGTATCGTAAGGGAAAGGAAAACATCCTTGCTGACGCCTTAAGTCGTAACCCTGTGGAGAAAGAGGAAGTAATTCATAGAATTGAATTGGTCCCGGACGATGAAGAAACATTAGAGAAACTACAGAACCTAGTACACTTGCAGCGTCAAGACGAAAGGTTGAAACAAATCATAGATAAATTGGAAGATGGAAACTGTGAAAGTGAAACAAAATTGAGAATTACGAAAATCTACAGCTTAGAGCAAGGCATACTAATGGCTAGATCAGGTAAAGGTCATGAGAGGATACGTATAGTACTACCTTCGATGTTATACAAGGAAGTAATCTGGCACATACACAGAATTACAGGTCACGGTGGCGTGGAAAAGGTGACACAAGTCATACTCGAGAAATTTACTTGGAAAGGTATTCGAAGAACGGTGAGGAATACCGTGAGAACATGCGACATATGCCAAAAGGTTAAACATGGCAGTGATACAGTAAGACACGAACCCAGAGCTATACTGCCTCATAAAGCTCGAGAACTATATGCTATAGATATCTTTGGCAGACTCCCAACTGGCAGAAGGGGACACAAGTACATAGTCGTAGTGATGGATGTGTTCTCTAAATATGTGTCGTTGCAACCAATTCAACGCGCCAACACAAAGCAGGTATTACAACGTCTAATCAAAAACACCTTACCTAACATGGGAAAGCCTGAGAAATTACTGTCAGACAGAGGGACACAATTTACGTCGCTTCAATTCAGAGAAACCATGGAAGAGTTAGGAATTAAACACATTCTTTGCTCGGTGAGACATCCGGCGTCCAATCCTGTTGAAAGATGCATGAAAGAAATAGCGAAATTCTGTCGAATCTATTGTCCAAACCAACACTGGAAGTGGTTAGAGGTAATAGGAATAATAGAAGACAGCATGAATAACACAATACATGAATCCAGCGGACAGATACCTAAAATTATTCATCATAGTATTAAACCTGAAAGACCTTGGGACGCAATTGTTCACCTACCTGCTGAACCTAACTTAGATATCGACGAAATTAACAAACTGGTTCGCGAGAGGCTGTACAGACAATCACAGAGAAGGTTAAGGAGGGTACAGCATGAGAAATTCAAACCTGAGTTGAAGAAAGGTGACCTTGTATTAATAAAGAAACCCGCAATTTCCAGTGTAACGAACAAAATCTTTGCGAAATTCCTGCATTTATTTGAAGGACCATTTAGGATTAACCGTTCATTCAGAAATAATGCATACGAAATTCACGACTTAAATGGAAACAGTAAAGGAGTACATAACAGTGCAAACATCAAGTTATATTTCAAAGAATAGGAAAGGGGCAAACCATCTCAGGTGATGACGAGTCAAAGAAGTACAGATTGAAGCCACTTACAGCATGAATAAACAAATTGTTCCAAAGAAAGGAGTAATAATGCAAGAAAAGAACTCATAAAGAACAGTGAAAAGTCCCATTATAAAAAGGAAGACGAATATAATAAATATATAGCAAGCCATATATTTCTTTCAACGTAGGGGAAGTTAATGTGCCGTTTCACAATTCTTTATAAGAGCTAGAGCAACAAAGATGGAGTCTCTGCGGTCAAAATCTCAAATAAAATACATTTAACGTCAGTACGGGCCAAATTATAAGTCTTTTCGTCAGTCGGTTACGGTAATAGCCGCGTTTAGAAGGCGCGGAAAAAAATGACAGATGGACATTATTTGAAACCATTATTCAAGAAAAAAGATGCTCATCTTTTATTATCTAATCTGACTTCGGTGTATTAAGAAGACGTAAAACTCATTCTAAAGGAATTATCCAGCGGAGCGATATATTGGAGATTTGGAAACGAAGATTAATTCCCGACTACACGCTATTTTGCGGAGATCAAGATTTAAACGCCGCGCGGGAGATTTAATACGAGAAACAATAAGAGATAAGATATACTACTGTGGAACTACGTCACGCAGTGACGCAAGCCCTTGATGAAATTTTGCCCGACACCGTTTAACATTGAAAGACACTTACGGACCAGTAATTGAATGCATTTAGGCTGATAAAAGACGGCGGAAAGAAATTTATTTTCAAATCAGAATATACCGAATATATGTCTTAGACAATTCTGGACTATTTATTGATTTAACTGTGTCCCAGTAAAAACCTATGCAATCTGAGCAACGCAAGAGCTATAGTACTTGGAAAATATCAGCAATGAGTCAAATATTCTATCATTGTTCTGTTCCATACGCACGAGTCTTCACGATGGGTCTGTAAGGAAGCAAGGCGATGCTGCTTGGATCCTGACGAGGCGAGACGATGTTGGCTGTCCCGGATGACCAGTGAGCGATGATGAGAAGCCACGATGTACCCGACCACTTGTGGAGGAACCAGGTGACCAGTTCCTAGTCTCAGATGACCGGAGAGGAGGAAACGCCGAGACCATCTTGAGCAAAGCTAAGTCCAATATCCAAGTCGTTTTCGTAAGTAAGAAGATATTATTTCTTTATTTGCTTGGTAATATTTATTTGTGTGAACACAGTGCGTAAATAAACATCTAGCTAAATTGATTGGAAGTAGGTACTCATCCGTATGAAACGTCAATTCCATTTGTAGGCGTGGTCACCAAGTGATGTCCCGATCGTAATGTTTTCCAGAGATATGCGTGAAGAGATCGCTAAAATTATTATTATTATTATTATTATTATTATTATTATTATTATCAGTGATGTGTAAAGAATGAAGTAGGCATTTATATCCGCGTGTCCTAAACTTAAGCAACGTCAAATTGTTCGAGATCATGCATAGGATTTGTGTTATGAAGGAATGGCAGTAGACTACTCCAACTTACGTTAAATTTGGCACTATGACTGTAGTAAATAAAGTAGGCATTTTAGTAATGTCGCGGCACGTTGATGTGCAAGTCAAGGTAATGAATTACGTGATGAAGTGATAGTGTGGTTATATGAAATAAGAGTAATAATTAACGCGTCATGGATATGATATAGAGTTGTTGATGATGTATGATGGTTGTAGTTATTGTTTCTTCGAGACAGAGTCATAGTTGCATGAAATAAGGTCTCGTGACTTCAAACGTTATAATTGAGAAGGTCACTGATTTCTCGCCAATTCCACGCAATGATTCTAAGCCTACGCATTTTATCTAGCTCAGGACATGATCTCGGGACGTGTAGTGCAATGTTTCTTTTATCCATATTAAGTTACCTGGAGAAGCATATGCTTACTCTGGATAGATTTGAGCCTTCACTGATTCGCTTAGGAAGATCTCGAGAACTCTCACTGAATAATTACATTTCTGTATAAATTTCAATCTATAGGCCGATCACTGGTGACCTAGGTTTTCGAAGGAGAATCATTTTCTTTTAGCTGGAGATAGTGTCATCCGATTAAGTAGATTTTCCATTGGTAGCATGTGTTATTATAACCCTGTATAACCAGTGTGGTGACGTTTCTTGCTACTTCGTACGCACGTAGTCTATGTTAATAAGATAAGGTCATATTACCTTAAATTCATGAATTAAATCTTGCGAAGATGTTACTTATTGGATGATTACGGCTTACAATGGACGTAGCTTAGCTCATGATGTGTAACACAAGGAAATATGAGTGTCTAAGAAGCGACTAGATAGGCAGAGATCAATATTTAAGACGTGAAACATATACGTGTGTACTTGTCAGAACAACGCAAGGAGAGTTTATAATAGCCTTATTAATAGTCTTAAAACTACAGACAGACAATCAGTCAATGAAAATTTAAGTAATGTGACAGTTTTAGAATAAATATCAGGTGTTAATTACCATAATCTAATGCGATTTCCAAGAATGGTTGACTTAAACAAATGGAACTCCATTTCTTGACTGAACATTAGCTCAGAAATTCCATATGCGATTCTTTATTTCTCAAAGGAATACAACTAGAAAGACTGTAAATAATAGTTGATAGGAGTTTTCTTTTCTTTTCTGTGGATGCATCCTACATTTTTAATGTAAATAATTTTCATGTTTTATATTCTTGCCAAGAAGGCACTTGTAAATACTATTAGCTGTGTTCAATTTAATTTATTTACTCATCACCCAACTCGCTAGGTGAATTGAAAGAGAAGGATAGGGCAGTTTCTTTTTAAGAATCTTCCCACATGTTACATGTCATTTACACTATTAATTGATGATTTCGGAGATGAATGAGTACTAAGAAAGGAAGCTATTTAAGCCGAGAAGGCATTCAATCATTTAGGGTGAAGTCGAAAGACGTGATTTTTCCAAAGTTATCGACGGACATGGATTACTAGGTCGACAATGAGTCACTCATTACAAAGGCTACTTCATTAGTAAAATTTTGAAATAATTTCTTGAATATCTGATTTAATATTTAAATAAATTTTGAATGGTGAAACCTAAAACTCTTTCTCTGTGTTCTTAGCATAAGGATTAGTTGTAAGATTCTAGTAGTAACGATCGACGACGATTTTCTTTAGAATTAATGAGAATGGTACCTAACTAAATACGAGTAAGAGACGTCTTTCTGCGTTAGTTAGAGAATACCGTTGATTGACCTGGACGTTTTTCTGTTGCGGAACTCACACCCGTAGAACTTAGTCACCGGATTTGTTGAAGTTAGAGCTAGTCTGGATCTCTTGTGTCCTTGCCTGGACGCGGGAACGGCGCAATATATATATATATATATACACGATCCACTCGTATGATCTGCAACGTTTTTAGTGTTTGGCGCTGTATTTTAGATCGCCATATAATTCTATGCGGTTAATTGTTATAATACATCCAACAGGAGAGATTTACCTATACACTACTTCATGTAGCCCTATAATATTTGATTGACACATGTAAAAATGTATTTCTACCATATACACACACATCTATATCCTGTATAGATTTGTGAATACTGTAAAGCATTGCTTACATTATAACAACACTAATCATATTTTTTGTTAATCCTTTTACACTCCACGGTTGTATTTTCCCATGGACTTAACGAGGAATTCCACCTTTTCCATCTCAAGGGCAGTGACCTGGAGTTTGAGGCATTTTAGCCGGGGATACAACAGGGGAGCAGGACCAATACCTCACCCAGTCGGCCTCCCCTGCTGTACTCAACAGGGGCCTTGTGGGGGATGGAAAGATTGGACAGGATAAGCAGAGAAGGGGGAAGGAACCGGCCGTGGAATTAAGTAACGTACATTTTTGCTAGTGGCTTTACGTCGCACCGACACAGATAGGTCTTATGGCGACGACGGGATAGGAAACGCCCACGAGTTAGAAGGAAGTAGCCGTGGTCTTAATTAAGGTACAGCACCAGCATTTTCCTGATGTGAAAATGGGAAACCACAGAAAACCATCTTCAGGGCTGCCCACAGTGGGATTCAAACCCACTATCTCCCGGATACAAGCTCACAGCCGCGCGCCCCCAATCGCACGGCCAACTCGCCCGGTAAGTTAAGTACCGTCGCGGAATTCGTCTGGAGAAGAAATGGGAAACAACGGGAAACCACTTCAAGTATTTCCAAGGTGGGAATCGAATGCCCCTCTACTCAGTTGACCTTCCGAGGCTGAGCAGAGCCTGCTCCAGTCCTCATACCATATTTCAAATTTCGAGGCAGAACCTGGAATCGAACTTGGACTTCCAGGGTTGGCATCTAATCACACGAACCACTATATAACAACGACGGGCGCAATGATAATAATAATAATAATAATAATAATAATAATAATAATTTAACTAGCAATATCTTCGCTGTACAATGAATATTATTAAATTCCGTGATTTAACTAAGTAAGAAATGAAATATTCGAAACCGGGCGAGATGCCGTGAGGTTAGGAGCGCGCAGCTGTGATCTTGCATCCATGAGATAGTGGGTTCGAACTCCGCTGTCGGCAGCCTTGGAGACAGATTTCCGTGGTGTCACTTTTGCACACGAGGCAAGTGCTGGAGCAGTACCTTAATTAAGGCCACAGCCAATTCCTTCCCACTCGTTGGCCTTTCCTATCCCATCGTCGCCATAAGACCTATCTGTGTCGGTGCGACGTAAACTGTAGCAAAAGAAAAAAGAATGTGTTCTTATTCGTGTTTATGAAATCATTGAGAATAATATCTTTCACTTTCATCATATCAGCTAATCTGTACAGTATTCCGGATCGAGGACTGAATGACCACCATGGTAGCCTTCAGTTGGGAGGGTCCCTGGGTCGAATCCCGCCCTAGTCGGGCATTTGAACTGTATATCGTTAACGTCTATGACTCGGGAACTGGATGTTTTTGTTCTTTTCTATACACATCTTCATCTACAGACAGCACTATACATACAACAGAAACGCGCAATAGCGATTATATCCCGTCACAAATGTTTGGCGTTATGAAGGGCATTCCGCCGTAGAACTGGAGGAAATCCACACACTTTTCAAGCAATAGAAATTGGTAAAGAAGGTCACTAGGAAGAATTAATTAATCCATAGAGCGCTTAAAATAATTTATAAACATTGCATGTGAACTTAAAAATGAATTACATGTACTTATCATGACGGTAATTTCCTCCTCGTCATCTTGAAAAGACATTCATGGCTTAGCAATTTATGGAACTCATTTTATTTTTAATTAGTTTCAGGCGCTTTTGTGACTTCACTTTGGTAGAGTGAAATTGGGATGAAAACTGAATCAATTCCTTAACCTATCTTCATTACTTCAACAGTATAACGTCGTTACGCCTCAAAATATCGTTATGAGGGGGGAAATACTAACCCGCTGTACATACATCACTTAGAGCGAAAGTTAATAAAATTGATATAGTTCATACAACAGGCTACTGAACCTTATATGACAGAATATTTCCAGTCAGAGTTCAAAGCTATAATAATATCATTTAGAGATTTTTCTACTCGCAACGACAATATGAAGTATTTACTGTAAATCTTAGAGGTGTTAAGAGCTTCACGTGAATAATAACGTACAAGAGAGAATATCGTCGCTGCCGGGGCAAAACCTCCTATGTGAAATATTTTAGCTTAGAACTTTGGCCGGTAAGGTTCTGTCATGTAAGGTACAATATTGTGTGCATATTGTCAAGGCATTCTCACTCTTCATAATGTATGCGCTGCGGGTCAGTATATCTCCAAAAATATTTCCACATAGGAGGTTTTATCCCGGCAATGACGATATACTCAGTATGGATGGGATTGTGAGAGGTCGTAGTAGTGCGTATCAAAGGACTGACAACACATTAGAAATAAAAAAATTGTTCGTTGGAGCCATTGTTGCCTTACACATCACCGAGTGTTCTACTACTACTACTACTACTACTAAAAGTGCAGAACATTCCCTCCACATCGTGGAAAGAATGATGTTTCGACGAGTGATAGACATTCCCCTACCTGGTCACTTTACGAACGATATCATTGTCTTCAGACTGGAAAGACTAGAAGTGACCTGAAGTTTGATGCAAAAAGAACATCCGAAAGGCGGACAGCCTTAAGTACCTGGGAACGATTGTCAAGAAATACTGAAACGTAGAGAAATAAACACACAGCCGAAATTAGGCTGCCTTGAGAAATGGGAAGATGTGACAGGAGTTCTTGTGACCAAAACTTATCTGTGAGATTGCAATTTAAATGTCATGAGACGGTAGTGATTCCAGCGCTTATGTATGCAAAAGAAACATCGTCTCTTAATTGATCAAATGTTGGGAGGATTCAAGTTGCTGGCATGAAGATGCTGCGATAGCTGTGTGGAGTGACCAGGATGGACAGAATCGCGTGCGAGCACATTCGAAGGAGAGTGAATGTTGCAGGTGTGTCAGAAAAATCCATGAAGCCAGGCTGAGAAGGTACGGCTAAATTTTACGGAGGGACGAGATCTACGTGGGGAAGAAGATTCTGCAGATTAAAGTTGAAGGAAAAAGGAGGAAAACACGGCCTAAGAAAAGACGAATGAAACTAATCCGGGAAGACCTCAAACAGAAAGATTTATATGAGGAACTGGGAAAAGACAAAAAGAAATGGAAAAGGCTCATCAAAGACAGCGACCCTGTATGAGACGGGATAAACTGTAAGAAGGCCACATTGCTAACGACACCACCAGGCTGCGTACTGGCATTGGACCATTGTAGAGACAGCTTACAACAATGTCACAAGTTGAGGGAACAAGGTCACATAGATGACCTTAAAAAGGATAGCAAGATATCTTCGTTTCACCTGTCATCTAAGGTTCAGGTTAAATGTTGAATGAATATTGGCAAGGAATTCTCGCTGTTCATAATATGTGATGCTGGTCAGTATTTCTCCATACATATTATCACGTAGCGGTTTTCGAAGGCACAATGTCGATTTAAATCAAAATCTGATGCGGCTGGACTGTAACGTGGTGAATTAGTGACACACAGATCATAGCTTGTACTAACTAAAGTCCTCTATAAACTGGTTTAAACTTGGTTCCACTTCGACACAATGCGACGGTTGTACTCGTCAAAACATTCCACAAGGGACCTGCCCTGCAGCTGGACGCAACATCACTTTAGAAATAACACAGCGTAGCTGACTGAATACAATCAAATACAGTGGGTCAGTAACGCGTGACTAAAGTAGACAAATAACTACAGAAATAATGTTTTTCCCTTACATACACATTAGTTGAGCTATTTCATT
The DNA here is from genome assembly GCF_040414725.1 of Anabrus simplex. Classification (NCBI taxonomy): domain Eukaryota; kingdom Metazoa; phylum Arthropoda; class Insecta; order Orthoptera; family Tettigoniidae; genus Anabrus; species Anabrus simplex. The sequence continues at coordinate 27,108,408 of NC_090273.1, read as the reverse complement.
TTGAGAGACCAATTGTTAAGAAGCTTGGATCATTGTTACAGTTTTATATTTGCGGGGTGAGTGGCTCAGACGGTTGAGGCGCAGCCCTTCTGAACCCTTGGCAGGTTTGATCCTGGCACAGTCTGGTGGTATTTGAAGGTGCTCAAATACGTCAACCTCGTGTCGGTATATTTACTGGAACCTAAAAGGATTCCTGCGGGACAAAATTCCCGCACCTCGGCGTTTCCGAAAATCGTAAAAGTAGTTAGTGGCACGTAAAAGCAACCGACATTACAGTTTTATATGTTCTTTTCTTCTGGTACACGGTAATATTACAGTTTGTCTTTGTGAGGTACTGTTTTTAAGCAGTGAATTCGACTGATTTCCATACGAATTTAGCATTTCTAACTCGTTTCTAGCATTAATGGTATAGCCAGCGGAACTTTTGTTGTTCTAAATTATTAAAGTACCGGTATATAATTTATCTCCGTGTTAAAAGAAATAACTATTTTCATTAGTACTAGTGTACAGTAATTGAAAATATATATTTTCTGAGCCATTATACGAGTCACAACAGGAGAAACATCATCATATCGTGTGAGTTTGTTGTTTATGTAGCTACGATTTTACGGTAAATGAAGGAATTACAAGATGGGAAAGATTTGCTGCAGACAGGAATGACCGAACATCATTCACACTCGCTTGGAGTGTACAATACGGCTCCATGGAAACGTTTGGTGTTTTGCCATATAACCAGGCGTTAGATTATTTTATTTAACCTATTGTCTTAATACTCAATCTTGCAAGGCACTAGTAATAAAGCAAACAATGTAAGTAGAAGGAAAGTAAGAAGAAGTAATTATCAGTTGCTGACTTCTGAATACCTATGTTTTGACGATTAAATACGAGAATCTGAAAACATACTTTTGGTGAATTTTCTGTTTGAAAATGAATTTAGTCGTTTGTTTGGGATTAGGAAAATGGTGGTAAATTAAATAGCAACCTACTGTTGACCTAGAAATCTTAGGGGTGATTTGGAAATATTGTATCTGCAAAGAACAGAAATATGGGTGGAGGCTGTGTTGTACCTACGACCGCAGATCTTTTGGGCGTAGAATATTTCACGTGAGTGTTCGGTAGGTGTTATAAATGAGAGAATGTGCAGAATTTGGATCTGGAAAATACTTTTATTTATATTTTTCCTGAGCTCACCTTTTTGAACGATTAAGGCATGCTATGTTCACCCGAAGCAGGTAGATTCGAAATATTTAAAAAACGAGTTTTCCGCTTGCATAGGTGTACATGGCCCTATGGGTCACTAATTATTTTAATTAATACAAGTGTACAATGAATGACACAAAATTATTTTCTCAGACATAAAAGGAATAACAACACGGGAAACATATGTTGTTCTTGGTAGTACTAGTGTACGGAAAATGAAGGAATTATAAGATTACACCAAAAATTAGTACGAGTGCCGAGCAGGTGGTGGTGGTCGTGGTGGTGATATATTTATGTATATCATGTCAGGCACTTTTTTAGACACTCGAATTTTTACCGTAGGACTCAGCACTGGGACAAATCAATAGACATATTCTAACGTAAAAGCAACTGGATAGTTGTGACAGAGCGGACAGCGTATGAAGGGTAGAGCCATAATATTATCCTTGCAGGGTTCGAATTTAATTAATGTGGCATGTATCACGACTGACAGCAATATTCTCCCTATCAGAAGAAATCTGAAACGAAGCTAATATTATGTATATTTATTTTTGGACGTTTTCCAAACGAATTGTCTTCGTATTTTATAATTAGGCCGTTCACTTTCTTTGCGAAGGAAGCAAGTTGAGAAGAATGAATTAAGAAAAAGTCAAACAAACAAACAAACAAATAAACATAAAACATTGCCTGCTACTTCTGCTTCGTCTTCGTCTAATTATTCCGGTCACGCAATTCTCCTCTGTGTGTAATAACAGAACCGAGAGTAAATACACTATTAGAAAGAAGAGTTCTGTATTCCGTGTCCTAGATACTTGAAGGCAAGGCAGAATGGGTTTGGCTAAAGTTACAGCGAGTAAACAGAACAGATTATTTGTGGATATTATTGGCGTCTCAGTACCAGGATTCTCCTAGGCTGATATCCAACTTCTAGAGTTGATGACGCGAAGTCCATTGTTCAGCATAAGGAAACATTATTTAAGGCAGGATATTTCATATGTCGTCCTAGAAATGGCCCAAAATTCTAAACTGAAGTACTGGTAGTTGTAAATACTCCAAACAGGGTAACACTGAAACGTTTGAATCATGCTTTTGGTTTTCAAAATTTCAGCGTTATAATACACCGGCAATGAAGATAAAAAGTAGGGCAGTAATACAAGCGATAGATAATAGTTGCGGTGCAGCGGACGAACAATATGTTCGCAAAACATCGGCGAATTGTCGAGGCTCGCTGTAAAGAAGCTACTCAAGAAGAAGGAAGCTGATTAACAATAGACCAGTTGCCAAGAAAGATCTCGGGGTAGAAGCTACCAAAATTCTCTGCTCGCCCTGTATAAGAGCACCTCTATGGGACCGTGGAGTCAGTCAGTCATTCAGTCGGGAGTCAGTCTCCAGTGAGTCAGCAGATAGTCGCGAGTTCGTGACGAGTCATTCATCGTGAGTATGTCCGTCAGATATCTACACATTGTTCGACGAGACTTGCTGGTAGTGCTCTGGAAAAACACCGCGATATTGGCAGGTGAATGTAAGTGCGATTTTCCATCCTTATGAACGCCGCCCAAAATCTAGGAAAAGCATCTTCAGTAGATCCCGTGGGCTTCAAGAACCTCAAGAAAACACTCGCACGAACTAGTGGAAAGAGAAAATGAATGATTCAGAAACGCAGGTAACGGGAGAACTAGCTCCTGAAAGAGATCTTCCTTACACCATCTGAAGAACTCTAAACAGGCTCATAACCAGTGTTTCAATATGCAAGGCAAACCTTCAAAAGTGGGTACAACTGTCGGCAGGAAGTCTCCACGTATTGTAGAATTTCCTCCAAGGGAGATAAGTATTTATTTATTTATTTATTTATTTACTTATTTATTTATTTATTTATTTATTTATTTATTTATTTATTTATTTATTTATTTATTTATTTATTTATTTAATACCACGCGATGCCCGGAACTGCAGTGGGACGTCACTTGTTGGGACCAATATAAATATTGCTTAGTAACGTATGATTGACTTATGTAGCTAGAATTATCTGTGTATTTTTGTGCTTGTTGATAAAGTAGAAATATATGAATAATTCGTTCGTTCTTCTTTTCAGAAAATTATCGGCAAGTTCAACCCCTTGATATTATTTATCACAAATTCCATCTTATCTTAGTCTAAAATAGAAGCAGCGAAATATTTCTACCCTCTGGCTCCTAGCGAAATAAAGGAGCAAAAACAAGACATGTACATCCTTTCATAAGCAATCGTTTACAAAACATACATCCGTTAAGAGTGAACTCTACAAGACTTACACACTTTAGACAAGAATTAAGTACCTCTACAGCGAAAGATTTTTGATGAAAATCATTCACATAGATTAAAATGGAATCCGGCTCGTTAAAATCATAATTTATTCAATTACCGCATTTGCAGGCACAGAATAAGTCATTAAGAGATATAAAGATATGATGTACAGAACTGTATTCACATAATCTGACTAGGTGCCATTACATATATAAACGTAGCGCTGGGGGTAATGAAGTGTCGTCTGTAAAATCCAAAAATGATCCAATATTGTAAGAAAAAAGGTAGGCTCATTGTATAAAATCAATTTATATTATTATGTAACTATTGAATAAACAATATAAACGCAAGGCTCCTTTCAGCGGATTTGACTCCTTTGAGAGGAAATGGAATGTACGCGATTTAATTTTTACAACTCAAAATTATATTGAAAAGACTCATCAAAAGCTGCATGAATGGAAACATGTGGTTGATTGAAGTAAAATAAAAATAGCTTCGCTTCCACTGGGATTTCTGACACTGATGTCTCAGACCGCCCCAAATTTTGTTAATTGCTAAACTCAGACGGTTGAGGCCCTGGCCTTGTGACCCCAACTTGGCCGGTTCGATTCTGGCTCAGGCCTATGGTGTTTAAAGGTGCTCATGTACGTCAACCTCCTGTCGGTGGAGTTACTGGAACGTAAATGAACTCTTGTGGGACAGAATTTCGGCACCTTGGCGTCTCCGAAAACCGTCAAACTATAGTTAGTGGGACGTAAAAACAAGAACATTATTATTATTATTATTATTATTATTATTATTATTATTATTATTATTATTATTATTATTATTATTATTATTATTATTATTTCCTTCCCACTCCTAGCGATTTTCTATCGCCTCGTCACCGTTAAACCTATGTGTGTCGGTGCACCATAAAGTACACTGTAGAAGATAGGAAATAAAACCAAGGTAAAATTCGGTTCATTTCGGATAAAAATGTATTTCCCGTCTTGAGAAGAATATCTTGCCTGTTCACGAGCAAGTCTCCTGTAATAATGGAGTTTTGAATTTAAGAATGTTTGACCGTTGCTCTACAGTAAGTGGTACTCACGTTCGTCACGAGATGGCTCACTATGCACTAGTCCTCCGAGTGGGAAGTGAGTACCAATTACAATAGACCAACGTTAAAGTATTCTTTAATTCATACCGTCATGATTAGGGAAGTTATCCCAGTCAAAGACAAGATTTATTTCTCAGGACTCAAAGCAAAATTCACTGCGAAACGTAAAGAAATTTGCGTTGTTCTCTTGACACTGCAAAAGGCCGAAAGCTATATTATCTCGTCTTTAATCTCGAGTGTGCGAAGCACATACCATTCGTCTCCCAATTCCGAGTCTTAAAATTCCACCACCTGCGAACCCCGGTCCCCTCACCCACGAGTACATCAACCAACACAGGCAATACACCTCCACCTTCCTCAGCTTACGTCTACTTAACCTATTCTCGGCCCAAAACCAGTTCCCCCACCCCACCATGCCAAACAGACAATTAATTATAACCTAAATCTCCACCAAACAAGGCACCCCAGCCCAGCAAATATGTAAAGTCCTCACTTCCAAATATTGCAGCCAAAAGCACTGGAACACACGGGAACTGAGGCTCGAGCACCTCATACTAAACTGCCTAATAATATGCTGTTATTACTTAACATCCGCCATACTTATTTATTTTGCAATAAATAAGCGGCGCAATTTTTCGCGATGCAGCCGTTGCAACTCCCATGCAACATCAGGCGTGGTCGGCTACTGCAGGAAACATCCTTCAGTACTACCACATCGCACACACTAAAATTACTGTGTCAGCCACGTAACTAAATGTACAGCTAAACCTGGCCACATTTCTCATAAGATATAAAACATATAAAGTATCCTCATACTGACATAAAACATATTTTAAAATGCATTATATTTAATACATTCAAAATTAATACATATGCACGACCTACAAAGGAACCCCAGGAGCGCACCGGTATCGGCACCCCTCATATCAGCCATCTCTTCGGAGGTGGGTGACGCATACAGATCACTAGGGGGTGTGTGAAGTCGGTAGGTGCAGAGTGGGTGTCGGCCCATAAGTGGCCACGGCTGGTCCGTGGTGCAACTCCTCTGCACTCTGACCGGCCAATCCAGTAGAGGAAGGGTAGCCATGGGTCTACTGTGAATCTACACATCCGCATTCGGTAAACGGGACAAGGCTGGCCCCAACCGTCGGTTGTCCTGAGAAGGGTTTTCCACCTTCTCCGACACAAATCTCCTGGCCTGAGAGATGGGGTCACCCGCTAAGGGGCCCGCCTCACCCTTCGGGGGAGGAATGAAAACTTTTTACTACTAGTAGTAGAACGGGCTGTGAATGCAGAAATGTCTGTTACTCTTGGGCAAACTTTGTAGTAGTAATAGCTGTAGTAATCTGATGCTTCCATTAAAAGAAACCGTCACTTAAAAAATACCTATTTTTAGTTATTTTAACATCTCAATTTCATAACTAGTAATCACATTAATTACGCTTCTCATTCTATGAGGAAGCATTTTCATACAAATTTCATTGGATTTCAGATGGAATAATGTGTTGCGAATACCCCGACCATTTGGCTACCTGCCATTTCAGGAAGCACTTCAGTTGACCTTACGGGATTGGGTAAACATTGATCCAAGCTTCAGACCAAAATTTGTGTTATTAGACAAGCCGGGAACCCACTATCTGGTGTCCGGGATTAATACAGTTAGTCGCGCCTCGTGTGCAATGTACGCTGAATCCAACGTCAATATGTACCACTTTTTTTATACTTTGTGTATAAGCATCGCAGTCTGTGCTAGTGGGAGTGCACGTGGGGCAGAACTGTAAAAGGTTAATCCTCTAGTAGTATTAACTTACACGTGTTTGGCCCTCATCCTAAACGTGTATGACGTCCTTCGCAAAGCAACTCAAACATCTGAAATGAAATTCTTGATAATAAAATACACTTCCAAGTTCACGTCTGTATGATTTTATATCTTCCAGTACGTATGTATAGAATTTTATCCCCACTCGTTTAATCTGAAAGGTTTTATATTTATAGGAAGCCTACGGGCATTGTATACTGCCTCCGTTTACTGTCTCGAGTTTTGATAAGGTCGAGTGGTCTCTTTCATGCTCCTTCTGAATCGACGGTCGGTTATAAAACTTTCTTAGAGGTCTTTTCAATATTTTCTCCAGATATTCTTTCAATATTATATAGAGTAGTAGGTCCAGACTTTAATATTTCTAAAGACACCAATTATAAACAAAATGTTTTCCTTTCTATCTTTCGTTGTTAACACCCCGCCAAGTATTTAGTGTTCTGACTCCGTGGTTAGCTGGTTCGAATCCCGTTGATAAAGAAAAGGTAACCATCTGAATATTTTCCGGCAGGGCAGGAGAGGTCGTAGTATTCAACTGCATGCCAAAAGTCTAGATTAAATTTAAAGCATCTCTACAGTGTCCATATTGAGTGAGGGCTAATGGCACTGTTGACGTTGATTTATCCGTCAGATGGAGACGTTAAAGCTTGGGCAGGCACCTTGGTCCTATTCGACAAGAGGAGGCTATGTGCCGGCACCGGATTTCACCCTCTCCCTTCCTAATGTCATATATCAGGTGTGATTGTGATTACTGTTTTAAGAAGAAGTACAGCTGGGCAACCATCCTCTATTAACATTAATCACTGGGAAAAAATTGAAGTGATCTAACACTTCGAAAAATGAAGATATCGGCCAAAGAAAGTGAAGGGCCAAGAAGAGTGCGAAAATCAAAGACTCCGTCCTGGAAACCTAATACCGTCGGGGTCATAAAAGAACAAGAGTTGTCAAAGGATGGTCGTAATTCATTTCATCACATTAACTCCTCCGTTGTGGTTGACGTCAGGAAGGGCATCCGATCGTAAAAACTTGCTAGGAAGGTTCATTTCACTTCATTCCGGACCCAGCAGAGAAACGGGAAAAAGGCTAGACACACAGTACATTTCACACAGTGATTTATGGTGGGTACAGAGGCACCTTCGTTTTTATTGGGTCATGTTGTTTCTACATTCTGTCGGGTTGAGAGGCTCAGACGGTTGAGGCGCTGCCCTTCTCACCCCAACCTGGCAGCTTCAATTCTGGCTCAGTTTGGTGGTATTTGAAGGTGCTCGAATTCGTCAGTCTCTTTTCGGTAGATTTACTGGTACTTAAAAGAACTCCTGCGGGACTAAATTTCACCATCTCGGCGTCTCGGAAAACCATGACAGTAGTTAGTGGGACATAAAGCAAATAAAATTATTTATTAAATTCTGCATTCACCATTCCTGAATTGTATGTGAACAATATGTGTAAATAATAAATAATAATAATAATGTATATTCTTCTTTTGCTGTTTGCTTTACGTCGCACTGTCACAAATAGGTCTTATTGCGACAATGGGAGAGGGAAGGCCTAGGAGTGGGAAGGAAGCGGCCGTGGCCTTAATTAAGGTACAGCCCCAGCACTTGCCTGGTATGAAAATGGGAAACCACGGAAAACCATCTTCAGGGCTGCAGACAGTGAGATACGAACCCGAATTTATATTCAGAAGTCGTTATGAAATAAATTAAAAATTATCACATTTTGGAAGCAAACATATGATTATCCCAAATCGTCGTTGGACAATCGTTTGATACCGTCATTTTAAGCTTAGAGAGAGCTTTCGTTATTGTTATTATTATTATTATTATTATTATTATTATTATTATTATTATTATTATTGTACCGCAAGGGTATACCCGCCCCGTGCATTCATATCAAGCGCCTTGTGAACTGTCATCTTATTCTTAAAACTTCAAAACAACTAGTGCAAGAAGTTAGGACACGCTGGTCAACATATGTAGCTACTCAAGTGACAAAGTAATTTGTTATTTTAAGGTTTCCTAAACTGAGTTGATTTGTTCGTTATTAATTTCTTTTTGTGTATGACAGTTGTGAACTCTTCGATCCCTTTCCGCCAACTTCAAAATTAACCAATTGGAATTTTCCTTTTTTTTTTTCATTTTCAACCAATCAGAGTTTTCTTCTACGTATTTAATAATACAATAAAAACCTGAGGGTGTGTCGGGCATTAATACAGATCTCTCTCGAACGTTCCTCTAGGGTATAAAAGCTGGCAATTTTTCCAGCTACCTTGTCTTCTTGGTCGTCGAGTGTACTGAGTGTGTGCTAATAGTGGAGGCGGTGGCGTTTTCGCCATTCATCTAACAGTCTAGCGCAATAAGGTAATGGCAGCCAGTTAATCATTAGATGATAGCCTCTGAAAGCTAACCCGAGGGGAAGGATTCCTATATTTTATTATGTAACATTTAATTTCCAATCTTCAATAATGTAAACTTCATCTTCAAATGCAAATATCGAAACTAGTCTAGAAACTTCAGGAATAGAGTGTGTGACACCCTCTCGAGTTCCCTATCAATTTGTATTTGAGGTGACTATGTATTTGTAAACTTTTTCTATTTGTATCCTTGTAACTTAAATTTTCTCCATCTAGACACCTCAGTAAAATGGGACTAGCCCCTGTAACATCGGGCTAGGAGCCCGAATAGGGTTTTAATCTCGGGTGCAAATTTCAAGGAGTCCAAATATCTGCCTCCGCATCATTTTGGTTTTTGAGCCAGTAACTTTAACCTGTGGTTTTTTCCTTCCCACAAAGGCCCGGTAGAATGAGTATTCGATACTCCTGTAAACTGTTGACAGTTTAAAACAGTGAATTCTGTTTGTATTGTAAAATGTAGGTCGTGCCTCGAGAGGCGTGGAAAATGTACATTTCTGTGAGCAAAGATGCTCTGATTGTTGAAGGTTGCCTCGATTAGGCAGTAATGGTATTAGGTTCAGAGCTCTTTCTATTCTTTTAGATATACTGTGTAACTGAAATTGGGAGATCTGTCTCCTTGACTCATGAATGTATGGAGCAATAGTGCTTAAGTTTCATTTGTCAAATTTGGTGCTCAGATGATCAACTAAGGTTGTGAATTTTCTAATTTCTCCGGGCTTCTATCTAAACTACTGTACCTGAAATTTTATTCTGTCGCTGAGCGATTTGTTTTTCAATATAACTTTGATTTTTAAAGCTTTTAATTAATCTTTTGATTGTAGTCGGTAGACCCATTCATGCCCGCACCTTCTTTCAACTCTGTCCACCATAAAACACCATAACAATTATTATTATTAAAATATTCAACCTTCCTACTCAGTACTGACGATCATAATCTGCATCATCAACAGCTAGAACGAGATTAATTTCAATTCCTCTTATGTTGTTCCGTACATCGAAAGTAAAAGATCCCGTTCTACGAATCCGAGTAGCGGAGTTTTGCTATTCTGATGGCTTTTTCCAAACTTCTCTCTGCAGGATTTAAACATTGCTCACTAAGCCGCTACGCTCCAAATAACAACACAGAACCCGATTAAAGAATTCTTGTCACGCTACTCCTCTCGCCGTTCAATATCGACGCCGAGAGTAAACAAGCCGCTAAGAGGAAATAGCTCGTGGTGTGTGGCGATAAGTCCTAGAGACATGAGGTCACGACAACGTAAACTGCAACGTTTACACAACATATTTACGCGCGGAGATTGCTGCCAGCCTCTGGGTATACGAATTACTCCTATCTGTATTTTCTCTCTTCAAATTCTGTGTTTTCTGATAGCGGGAGTTAAATGAATTGTTTATGTACAGACACAAAATAACTCAGAATAACAATACAAATTAAAATGGAGTTTAAGGATACTTGTACGCAAGAAAACTTTCCGTGTTTGCGCCTAGAAGAACCACATTTTGGTAATATTTCAGCAGAGAACTTGGATCAGGAAGGATCGAATATTTCTTACCTGGGATCATTTTACCCGAAATCTGAAAAATAACAGTGAATGATGGGTCCCTGACCCCGTTTAAAGCAATTTTGTATTGCATCCTATGGTTGTGTGACGAGAAGTCACGTGAGTGGGAAGTAAGGGTAAACATGGCTAAAGTGCATGCGCCTGTCTTAAGTCTCGAGGCCTGACAATAAACATCTGTTCCGTCTGCAGTCACTTTTGCGAAATGAGGTGCTGTTCTGAAGCTTCAAAGTGGTTGTGCAGTTGTGCTTTAGTTACACATTTACTGTAACTACTGCATATGAACCACTTAATCGTGAATTCACATCTGTTGCAGAGAGCTCGCACTGTTTATCACGACTGATGTTTGTAGCATAGTGTGTAGTACTTGATACTCGTGTCGTACATACAAGCTTCCGAGACTTCTCGTGAGACGCAGATAGTAAAAATGCATATTTCTGGCAATTTTTATTGTTTTGGTCATGTATTTTTTCATTTTAGTGATATAAGGTCATATTTCATTTTGTTTTTATGATTTCTGTTTAAATTGAGGCGTCGAGTTTCAAACACAGGATTTCAAAATACTGTATTAGATATATTTTTCTTTCTTTTCATGAACCATATAGGTAGCAAAGCTTAGAAGGCACGATTCCGAGAAAGAGATGCTGTACGATCGTACGCTGACAGATACCGAAAAGCATGATAATACTTCATTTTCCTGGTTATTTTTTTTATAAAATGAGAAATGTGCCTCAGGGTTACAATAACTTAATGAATATAGTAGCTGTATCAGTTTTCATGATTAAATGTGTCTGCTGCATTATCGCTAACTATATTTTGATACATTTAATGTTAGTGATATCGCTATCTATCCGTAAAATGCTTAAGTCATATTTTACTTTTTTGGTTCATATTTAGCACATATTTTGTACATGTTTATGTCATAAACTTCCGTCATCTGAAAGGTGCTGTCATCTCAGTGGTGTACACTAAGGGCTACGGAGGCTATCGGTGAATCCCAAATATTAAATGAGAACCATGGAAATGTAAAGCATATTATAATGTAAGCGTTTGACACTTTGTTCCATTTACAATGCTTGAAAGCAATGAGAAGGAACGTCGCACGTTTTTTGAGAGCAAGCCCAGACACTGCGTCCCTCTCCCCTTGACTCACCTCATGCGGCTTGCAGCTACTTGTCCGATAGGTCGGGGAGCGGGGGGATAGGTGTTCTAGGCTTCGTTTCGTCAGAACGCCACTGCTAACGAAGAACCATAATAGTGTATACTTCCTTACTTCATATTTCTGGCTTAATTATATAGATGACAGAATACCGGTATTTCACTCCCGTTTACTTATACATCATTTTAGGAAGACACTACAGGGCTGCTGTAATAGGAGTAATATACTTTTCTTTTTATCGGTATTGGTAGATCTGCTAAAATGAAATGCAATCTTTCAGGTTTAGTGTTCTCTTTGGTTGGTTGGAATAGAACCCGTAACCATGGGTGGGACACAACCACTGATCTCTCTAGGAAGCTAATAAACTAGTGAACGATGGGTTCGACCGGTTGTAACGCAGCAAAATAATAATAATAGTGCATGCTATCTGTATAGGCTTGGTGGTGACCTAATAAGGATGAAATGAATAGCTAAGACGTCATAAAATCCCAGTAACCAAGCTAGGGTAATTCACAGTTCGAGGGGGTTGATTCTGTGAATTGAACCGGGGCCATCGGACCAAAGGCAAACATCCTCGCCATTTCGCCACAAAGCCGGACTTTAAATTGCTAGCATTTAGGCTACCGTCTCCACTGATCAGATGTTGATTATTGACAGTAGCAGAGGCCAGGGTGGTAGTTTGTGAAACAGCCGTGACAACACAGCAGGCTACTCCGTCAACTATTGGCTACAGCTCAAAACTTTTCAGGCTTGACGTTCACTAAATCAACAATTGAAAAGGGGTAACCTCAGTTCAGTGGTAGCCCACGTACTGATCCGAGCATACGCCACTGTGTCTTCTTAAGCTTCAGTATTGCATGAGCTTTATCAAGGAATTTTAGTTATACTGTATGTGATACATGCGCTGCGGGTCAGTATTACTCCCCTCACCATTGCACATAACGTAATTTCGAGGCGCAATGACGATACAATCATGTGCAGAAAATCTGAAAATACGACCCATATTAGTGCTGAGTCCATAGTTTTAGACGTTGTTGAGATGAATACTGACACTCCACATGACATTCATGTCCCAGTCCAGCTACCACCAGCCTGAGAGTGAAAACTAAATGTCCAAAATGACCGAGATTTTTTATCTACGTACAAACGTGTGTGTGTTTGTTTTAGCGCAGTTCCTCAGTGAAACTTGGTACTCATGTGAGTTACTGTCTGGAGAAAAATACTGTAGGGATAAGACACCCCTAGCACCCCTATAGTTGGTGGATGGGGAGAAGGTACATGTATAAATCATCGAAATCTACCAGTATGACTGTCAAATCCATTTGGTTTCTGGGTCGCTGAAATCAATTGTGACATTCTGGATACTGTTTAAGTCCAAGTTCAGCCTCCATCGGCAAGGGGATCAGAAGGGTTGAAAAATAATAAGTCCAAAATGACCGAGATTAGAACTGAATACAAAGTTCTCGGCTTCACTAAGCTAATTGATGACAGTTCCAATTAAAGTTGGAATCAAGTACATCACACCTAAAGCGCGACCCGTAAATAGAGTACATAGAAATATCAGTTACTTTTATTATTAGTTTGAAAGGATAACTACTTCCCAAACAATATGGGCTGCAATAAGGGTGCGAAAAAATAATAATTTAAAGCTAACATTTTAAATTAAAAACAAAATAATAGCTCTAAAAATAAAAAAAAATTCGAAAAAATGAATCGTCACAAAAAAGGAATTACAAAAATTCACGAGACACCCAGTTTACAGCAATTTCATATTAAGACACGTTATTTGACCTACTTATAACGAATGCTGTGGAGTAGTACGGGTCCTCTAACACCAAGCAAAGGGGAAAAAAAAGAGAAAGCGGACCGACACTTCGAAAACTGAAAGTATTGGTCAAAGAATAACAAGAGCCACGAAAGGCAGGAAAATGAAAGACTCCCTAGGCCTCCCCAGGTAATAGTGCCGGGGTCAAAAAAGTACAAGAGTTGTCCAAGAGAGGTCGGATAGGATACATGAAAGTGAGGAGCCTGGCAGAAGTAAGTGGAAGCAATGCAAGGACTCAGGTAAGGCCGACGTGGTTTCAACTCACGCTTCAAATTTAAGAGCCTTTGGGGCCCCTATAACTTCTTTAAATGGATCACTGTAAGCACCTAGGTGTTAATAGAAGGAAACATCTTCATTGGGGTAATCACATAAATGGGATTGTAAATAAAGGATACATATCTCTGTATATGGTTATGAGGGTATTTAGCGGTTGCAGTAAGGGTTTAAAAGAGAGGGAATATAGGTCTCTGGTAAGACCCCAGTTAGAGTATGGTTCCAGTGTATGGGCCCCTCACCAGGATTACTTGATTCAAGGACTGGAAAAAATCCAAAGAAAGGCGGCTCGATTTGTTCTCGGTGATTTCCGACAAAAGAGTAGCGTTACAAAAATGTTGCAACGTTTGGGCTGGGAAGACTTGGAATAAATGAGACGAGCTGCTCGACTATGTGGTATGTTCCGAGCTGTCAGTGGAGAGATGGCGTGAAATGACATCAGTAGACGAATAAGTTTGATTCGTGTCTTTAAAACTAGGAAAGCTCACAATATGAAGGTAAAGTTGGAATTCAAGACGACAAATTGGGGAAAATATTCATTTATAGGAAAGGGAATTTGAGATTGGTATAATTTACAAAGGGAGATGCTCAATACATTTCCAATTTCTTTGAAATCATTTAAGAAAAGGCTAGGAAAACAACAGATAGGAAATCTGCCACTTGGACGACTGCCCTAAATGCAGATCAGTAGTGATTTATTGATTGATAACCTTGTAGAGAGAGAGGTGACCGATACCCTCATTCCAGTTCTAAAATCCCGATTCATAAGCAGTATTCATGTAAGGTAACATTATGTGTAAGAAAGTATTGATACCAGGTACCTGTTTCCATTTGACCTGACACCTCGCAGTGTACACCTATGTTTTGTACGTACTGTACCCCAGCATGTTTTACATGTCATGTCAGCCCTAATTACACCGCTGTCTCAGTGTGCTCAGAGAACCGTGAATTCACCCCAGGAATGTCTTCATTCAAGCTGTGACTTTTAATACGAGTACATCATTATTCTTATATCTCGGTCCCCTTCCCCTCTTCGCAGTACGCTCTTAAGCTTCATTAAGGAAACCACGTGACAATGTCTTGGTGAATAGTGGTGAAGATATTAGACGGAACGTGCGCCAGACAAATGAGTGTCAACTTGCCAAACAGAACGCACGTATAATGCCTCGTTAATTAGGTGCCATGTAATACTAAGTCGAAAATGTAGAGTAATATTCTTGCTAACCATTCATATTCATATCCGTGTTCATAATGTCGCTTTTGTATAAGTCGCTCATTCTCATTCTGTTCAATAATAATAATAATAATAATAATAATAATAATAATAATAATAATAATAATAATAATAATAATAATAATAATAATAATAATAATAATAATAATAATAATAATAATTCGTACCACTTGGCTGACAGAAACTGAGAAGGACATTAATGAATTGGGAATATCAGCTCTTCAAGATACGTGCTCTGCACGACATACCCTGAAAGAAGTCCATGGATTTCATGAAAAACCCCGGAAGAAAGGGGTTACGGGGGCAGAAAATGAGGGGAAACTGGAGGAAGGTCAAAACCCAACAGTTCAACAAGCGTGGACCGGAGCAAGCTCATTCGAACCTAACAGGAAATAATAATAATAATAATAATAATCATAATAATAATAATAATAATAATAATAATAATAATAATAATAATAATAATAATAATAATAATAATAATAATAATAATATGGGGTAGGCATCACGAAAGTCGTCCAGTTGTAAATGTGGGATTAATCAACATACAGTGCTGACCCCAAGTAGTTTAAGAAGAAGAAGGAGAAGAAGAAGATATAATAATATCATTAGTCTTACGTCCCACTAACTACTTTTCCGGTTGTTGGAGTCGTCGAGGTGCCGAAATTTTGGCCCGCGGGAGTTCTTTTACGTTCCAATATGCCTACCGGCAGGAGACAATTTTCGGCATACAAAGCCAGCACTCTACCGTCTAAGATATCCGACATCTGCCTGCAATTGCAGGTGACCATTAACAGCCACCCGAGTGGAGACGCGGGATTTCGAACTCCACCGTCGACTTTCCTGAGAATATTTTCCTGCGGTTTATCATTTTCACTTGCAGAAAAATTCCAGGAGATTTTATATTCATAGGTAACTGCCTATTCTTTCCACCTGCTTACCCATTGTCATTCATAATCATTGATTTCATATCGATTAGCTCCTGAGCTGAAGTTACAATTAGGAAGGGCATGCCATATGAATTCATCTCACGTCATCCCCAACCTCGATCAAGTCTCGGGAAAAAATGTAGACGTACATACATTACTAGCCTACAGCGGTTAGGACCGATGGTGAAATATGACAATCAAAGAGAGTTCTAATATGCAGCACTAACAGGTGGATACATGCAGATGATGTCACAATATTCTCACTGATCCCTTCAGTCCTGCGAGAGGAGCAAAGGTGTGGAAGTCTATGAGGGAATGCATAGCCACGCCCTTGGCTTCCACCACAAGCCCCGCATGTTCCAGGTTTTTCACGCAATATTTATCAGGATGGTAAGAGATACAAGGACTGTTCTTCTCGTTCATGACAAAATAGAATTCAAATTTTCAAAAACATTATCAAAACAATTTTTTTTAAAACCATTATTTATATGAAATACATTTTCTTGATATCCCTAGTTTTATTTAGGTGACATTCCCACAAAATTTCGTGAACATCTATGCATTAGGTAAAAATATATGTTTATTTCCAGACTATCTCCTTAAAAGATGGATCGAGTGAGGCGGATTAATTCCCTACTATTCCCGCTCTCCGGATTTAATCCAAGTAGCCTTTTGTTTGTAGGGGGGGGGGGGGAATTGAAAGAAATTTTGTATCGAAGCCCGGTAAAAGATGCAGAGAGTTATCGTGCCCGTACAGTGGACGGCTGCGAATTTATATACAATACTCCTGAAATATATCAGCATCCTAGATTCAGTTGCGACTGAGGGTTGTGGCATGTATCTGTGCTAACGGATGGCGTTTTGAATATTTCATATAATAAAGTCATTTAAAGGCATATACCAGTGATGCCTTGGTTTTTTTTAGATAACATAAGACAAAACAGCCCTACATCCAAAGGTACTCCTTCCACCCCGTCAGCATCCACGCGTACCAACCACCGTTTATTTTACGTGGGCCCTCCCCATCACATTACCACAGGCTTCAGGAGTACCTCTGGCTCAACCTCAAAGACATTACCGACCTACGGTCGTGCAAGTACACTTGCGCCCTGCAATACGTACCCATGGCCAGTAGGCAGTAATGTTCGGTCTTTGAATGTTAAAAGCTTTGCGTGAAATCGTGAAAAATCGTATATATAGCCCGTTATGGCAATCCACATCACATACGAGTGTTAAGCTATTAGCCCCAGTTAAGAATTGCTGGTAAATCTAAAACACTGAAGCTAGAAATTTTCTTCACCAAACGAAAACGAAAAATAATTCATGCAATAAAGGGTTAACATGGAAATAAATCGTTTCCGGAACTATGTCAATAGAACAATTTCCTTCTTCTGCGTTATAGGAATGCTCCCGGAAATTTTGGCCTACATTATTGTTACATCCTTTATGTTGTATATAGGCCTATAAGTCATTTATTACTTTCAAGACATCACTTATAAAGCCTCTATATAATGCAGAGAAATTGTACAAACTATCTGGCAGTAATTTTGGGAGAAGATATGAGTTTGTGTATTCCCATAATGAAGGCAGACGGTATCATAAATCGAATTATCAACACTATCTTAAAACCGGGACGTAAATCGAGTTGTACAAGTTCCTACACAACAATCCAATTAACTCTGCATGAAGAAGACAGAACATTCTTTCTTGTATCATCAGAGAACAGCGGCGGAACCAACCAGCCAGCCTGCCCGCATTTAAAGCTCCAAGCTAAAGATGACAGCATTCGTAATGGCGTTAGCAGGAACGTTAGAGAAAAGTGAAATTGCGTGTGTGTGCGTATATACGAGGAAGCCATAAGAGCTGTTTTAGGGTTAATGGAACGTATAGAAACGTGAGGGAAGGAGTGGATGTTTGCAAAACACTTTGCAGTTCTCTTTGATGCTTGCCGGTAATGGCCATGCTGGTGAAGTCCTTCGTGTATCACACAGACATTTTCTATTAGCAGTGATTTTTCTCCACGCAGTTTGATATTTCAAAGATGTTAATAAAGTTTCGTAAATCTTGCTTCTCAGTGATGGCATTTAATTAACCCTAAACGAAAAAATAAAATAAAATGAATATGGAGTTCTGATAACCCAAATTTTACATGTTGTATGTTTGTCACTAGAGCCTCCGAGGCTCACGCGGCAGCGAGCCGGCCTCTCACTGCTGGGTTCCGTGGTTCAAATCCCGGTCACTCCATGTGAGATTCGTGCTGGACAAAGCGAAGGCGAGAGAGGTTTTTCTCTGCGTACTCGGGGTTTCCTTGTCATTTTTCATTGCAGAAATACTCTCCAATATAATTTCATCTGTCAGTCATTCATCATTGCCCCAGACGATTGCGACAGACTTCGGCAGCCGGTACTGTTCCTATTCTTGCCGCTAGATGGGGGCTTTATTCATTTTATTCCTGACCTGGTTGAATGACTGAAAACATGCTGTAGATTTATTATTTATCACCATTAATCGAACTACTCACATCTATGTATCGTGACCCCACTGGTTTTGCTGGTTACATCTCTGCCGTAGCTTTGCCATTCCGGACGAACCTCGGTTTTTCTGAGGGCACATTGGAATGATAATCCGGTAATAGTCTCCACTTGCCCCCTCCATCTGGTTTCAGTCCTTCTCCATGCTCAACCTCCTCTTCCATTATTAACTTGTCTTGATTTTATCCAGGTCGTCTCGCAAGATGCCCAAGAACTGAAGTATTCTTTCAGTGATATGCGAAGAAAGGCTCCTGAAGAATGGACGCATTGGATATTCGTGCGGTCAAAGGCACACGTGGCATTCTACTCCAGTACCACATTTCAAAGACATTGATGCCCTTTTTTTCGTCCAACGCCTTTACTCCAGGACTCACAGCCATATGAGAAAACGGAATACAAGGGTTTCAACGAGGTGGATCTCTGTACTATCAGTAATTCCCCTGTTCTTCCACATCGTAATTGATATCATAATAGTGACTCGTGCTAGCAAAATCCTTCTCCTTACATCCTTCTAGAAACTTCCCATATCACTGATAGCTGACTCAAGGTATATCTAGGTTCACAACATCCAACCCTTTCAAACAAGCTGGGAGCGCGACATGTGGTCCTTCTGAAGTTGAGCTCAAGACTTATATTCTTCACTCTTGGTAATAATATTAAAGATAATATTTATTTATCACTTATTCAAGGTATATTTTTGAAGATATGCATTAAAGGCAGACATAACGTAAAAAAGAGTGCCTTGAAGCAAAGGAAATATATATTTATATAATTCCCTACATCTCATGCAATCAACATATCACATTAATCCTTCTCATCCAGTGTGCAATAAAACACCAGAGGAATAAATGGGATGTGACGTAAATGAAAATCATTATCGTACGTAGAAATGTTGGCACAACGCCATTTAGGTTACCTGCCTATCAATTTATATACGTATCTTTCTTCCCAGTCAGGTAGCAGGGAAACTGGAATACAAATGGATGACAGGAGTTGTACAAGTTCCTACACAACAATCCAATTAACTCTGCATGAAGAAGACAGAACATTCTTTCTTGTATCATCAGAGAACAGCGGCGGAACCAACCAGCCAGCCTGCCCGCATTTAAAGCTCCAAGCTAAAGATGACAGCATTCGTAATGGCGTTAGCAGGAACGTTAGAGAAAAGTGAAATTGCGTGTGTGTGCGTATATACGAGGAAGCCATAAGAGCTGTTTTAGGGTTAATGGAACGTATAGAAACGTGAGGGAAGGAGTGGATGTTTGCAAAACACTTTGCAGTTCTCTTTGATGCTTGCCGGTAATGGCCATGCTGGTGAAGTCCTTCGTGTATCACACAGACATTTTCTATTAGCAGTGATTTTTCTCCACGCAGTTTGATATTTCAAAGATGTTAATAAAGTTTCGTAAATCTTGCTTCTCAGTGATGGCATTTAATTAACCCTAAACGAAAAAATAAAATAAAATGAATATGGAGTTCTGATAACCCAAATTTTACATGTTGTATGTTTGTCACTAGAGCCTCCGAGGCTCACGCGGCAGCGAGCCGGCCTCTCACTGCTGGGTTCCGTGGTTCAAATCCCGGTCACTCCATGTGAGATTCGTGCTGGACAAAGCGAAGGCGAGAGAGGTTTTTCTCTGCGTACTCGGGGTTTCCTTGTCATTTTTCATTGCAGAAATACTCTCCAATATAATTTCATCTGTCAGTCATTCATCATTGCCCCAGACGATTGCGACAGACTTCGGCAGCCGGTACTGTTCCTATTCTTGCCGCTAGATGGGGGCTTTATTCATTTCATTCCTGACCTGGTTGAATGACTGAAAACATGCTGTAGATTTATTATTTATCACCATTAATCGAACTACTCACATCTATGTATCGTGACCCCACTGGTTTTGCTGGTTACATCTCTGCCGTAGCTTTGCCATTCCGGACGAACCTCGGTTTTTCTGAGGGCACATTGGAATGATAATCCGGTAATAGTCTCCACTTGCCCCCTCCATCTGGTTTCAGTCCTTCTCCATGCTCAACCTCCTCTTCCATTATTAACTTGTCTTGATTTTATCCAGGTCGTCTCGCAAGATGCCCAAGAACTGAAGTATTCTTTCAGTGATATGCGAAGAAAGGCTCCTGAAGAATGGACGCATTGGATATTCGTGCGGTCAAAGGCACACGTGGCATTCTACTCCAGTACCACATTTCAAAGACATTGATGCCCTTTTTTTCGTCCAACGCCTTTACTCCAGGACTCACAGCCATATGAGAAAACGGAATACAAGGGTTTCAACGAGGTGGATCTCTGTACTATCAGTAATTCCCCTGTTCTTCCACATCGTAATTGATATCATAATAGTGACTCGTGCTAGCAAAATCCTTCTCCTTACATCCTTCTAGAAACTTCCCATATCACTGATAGCTGACTCAAGGTATATCTAGGTTCACAACATCCAACCCTTTCAAACAAGCTGGGAGCGCGACATGTGGTCCTTCTGAAGTTGAGCTCAAGACTTATATTCTTCACTCTTGGTAATAATATTAAAGATAATATTTATTTATCACTTATTCAAGGTATATTTTTGAAGATATGCATTAAAGGCAGACATAACGTAAAAAAGAGTGCCTTGAAGCAAAGGAAATATATATTTATATAATTCCCTACATCTCATGCAATCAACATATCACATTAATCCTTCTCATCCAGTGTGCAATAAAACACCAGAGGAATAAATGGGATGTGACGTAAATGAAAATCATTATCGTACGTAGAAATGTTGGCACAACGCCATTTAGGTTACCTGCCTATCAATTTATATACGTATCTTTCTTCCCAGTCAGGTAGCAGGGAAACTGGAATACAAATGGATGACAGGTGGCTCAGTTTAAGGTTAATTTGTCGAGTAAACAACAAATGTGTCGCGAGTGATCTGCTAAAAGGCGACGTAGTACAATAGATGTCCTTCATAAACAGGATAACGTCGTCCGGCTATGAATTTGTCGTCGTCTTATAAGAAAACATACACAGGGATAGCAGAAATACATACTTTTAGAATTTTATTTTCCTTATGCAGCCAGTCCCTGTTATGAATGGTGTGAAAAACTTACTCGTAGGGTCGGTTGTTGCATGCAGTTTAGTGGGCTCGGTGAGGAAAGAAACGGGAAATTACCTTACTCCTCATTTCCGTAGTACGCCTCTTCAGTGATTCCTAGGCCATCTCTTATAACATACTAATGGTAGAGCTGTTGAGGATCCGATCATTCTTCGGGCTAAGGACTAAACAAACATACATAGATGTAGAATTTTGGGATTTGTGATAAGCCTAAGAAATATGAAGCCATTTTAAAACGTGTATTATTACAGCACCTTTATCAGGCCAAAATGGGAATACACGGGCAAGGTGTGGGGCCCTAGGTGCACATTTTATGTGTATCCACCTTAAAAGATGAAAAGGAAATACTAGTCATGTTTAAATTTTAACGTCTCAATATCTACATATGGTTTCATACAACGAGCTTCTGTAAAATTTAGAAGGTCGAGGGAGAAATATGCGGTGAAGTAAATTTTCTAATTGATAAATTCGCACATTGTTAATCCTCAATTCCTTTCCCTCGTGAATGTCCACGTTTTCTTTTAAGGTTGGCTACCCTGAGGTTGGTTGGCAGCAGTTCTCCAGGAGTCGCGGTCTTATGCAAATCTCTTAAGCACCACGTAGGATTGGCAGCCCAGATCCTCCAGTAGGTGCCCAATGTAGTTCAGTCTAGGCCTGCCTCTATAATTTCTTCCCTCTGCAGAAACCTCCAAGATCGAGGTCAGTAGACTTCCTTGCCTGGTCCTGTTCTTTCTTTCCCTCACATACTCCGTCAAGCATCGCGTGCCTCCTGTACTTCTCAGTACTACTTCTTCTTTACTCTACCGCTGTTCCCACAGAGTATTTTGTGCGAACTGCATTTCATATGTGAATTTGGCCTTGCTTTACGGCCGGATACCCTTCCTGTCGCCAACCCTACGTGGAGGGATGTAATCACTATTGCGTGTTTCTTTGGGTGTTGGTGGTGTGGTGTGCAATCTGAATGTGAAAAGCAGAGCATTGGTACAAACACGAACAAACAACCAGCCATCGAGCCACGAAAATTAATCACAAACAATGAAAATCCCGGGCCCGTCGGGAATCGAACCAGCGACCTTATGAACCGAAAGACTAACGCTGACCATGCAAGAATAAATAACCAGTAAATCGATCAATCACCGAGCGAGTGATCGCGAGTTTAGGGTCACGTACGTGTTACCTTGCATTCGGGAGCTACTACATTCGAGTCCCACTGTCGGCAGCCCTGAAGATGGTATTTAATAGATTTCTATTTTACCACCAGGAAAATGCTGGAACTGTACCTTAATTCAGGCCACGATCACATCTCTTTCCTGCGCCATCGTCACCATAAGACACATCTGTGTCGGTGTGACAAAAAGTAAATCGTAAGATAAAGTCAGTCAATCCATGATCCCAACAGATAAAATAGATGGCGATTAAAATGATAAAAACGGACATTGTAGATGAGCTTATCATTTTATTTGTTTCAAGATACCATATAGTATATCCATAATAAATAAAAGCGATTCATACTATTTTAAATGGAATAGCTAAGTTTTATGCTGCATATTAAAGCATATATACCGAATATGCGCATATTCCTGACACACGTGCATATAAATGCATAATTGTAGTTTTTTATTTTGTATAAAACAGCATATAATATTGTATATTGATTCTCAAATCGGTACAAGATTGCAAATAATTGAAAATGTAAAATTTCCGTTCACCGCCGGAAAACTTTGTAATGCATTGTTGTTGACAGGTGACAGTATACTGTAAACAAGCGCGTGGCAATAAGTGATGTCCTTTTTTAAATGGGATTCTGGTATTCGGTTCGGATGTAAATCAAAGGAAAATAATGTTTTACGAGACCACATGTAGTATAGAGGAGAGATCCTCCCCAGATACTTGGCAGGGTCCGGCCTGTAAACCAGAGAAATTATTTTTGCTTATATAGACAAGAATTAAAAAAGAAACAGCCTGAAAATAAATAATGTCACCATCTTCTTTGTTCCTATGGACTTGTTACTTGCAGGACCTGACCAGTCCAGAAGAATATTTTGTAGTTCTAACCTATCTTTACCGTTTATCTTTCGTGTTATTCAGTATCTGTGGATACTGTCATTTTTTCGTCGTATGCAAACCAATAACCACTATAAATCATGCCCGAAGAAACAGCAGCTAAACATATTCTGAACCCCTCCCCCCGTTGGTGGAGGATGCAGTTGAAGAATACACCCACTACATACCCTGTCTGTCGTAAGAAGCGACTGAAAAGGGTGACCAAGGGATGATTGTATTAGAACCATGAAACTACTTGTGATTAGTACCATCACGCAGAGAACACCATGAGTCGTCTTTACTTGCAAGTAGTACCAATATGTTAGGTACACAATAAGTCTGTGATTAGTAGCAGCGGAGAGTGGTTCACTGTGGGTTTACAGTACCTGTGATTAGTGCCACTGTATGCGGAACACCACGGGATAGTACGATTCCCTGTGATTTGAGGAACACCATGGGTTTGCGTTACCTGTGCGACGTACAATACTTGTGAGTAGTAGCACGATATGTGGAACACACACTATCGGCGGGGTCGGAGGACCGGAGACGTGCACAATCATTGAAGATAAAGAACTCATCATCATCATCTTCTGGTTACCCTCCAGGTTCGGCTTTTCCCTCGGACTCAGCGAGGGATCCCACCTCTACCGCCTCAAGGGCTGTGTCCTGGAGCTTCAGGCTGTTGGTCGGGGGATACAACTGGGGAGTATGACCAGTACCTCGCCCAGGCGGCCTCACCTGCTATGGTGAACAGGGGCCTCGTAGGGGGATGGGAAGATTGGAAGGTATAGACAAGGAAGAGGGAAGGAAGCGGCCGTGGCCTTAAGTTAGGTACCATCCCGGCATTCGCCTGGAGGTGAAGTGGGAAACCACGGAAAACCACTTCGAGGATGGCTGAGGTGGGAATCGAACCCACCTCTACTCAGTTGACCTCCCGAGGCTGAGTGGACCCCGTTCCAGCCCTCATACCACTTTTCAAATTTCGTGGCAGAGCCGGGAATCGAACTTGGGCCTCCGGGGGTGGCAGCTAATCACGCTAACCACTACACCACAGAGGCGGACAGATAAAGAACTACTGGGCAAAAAAGGCTGATAAATGTTCATTCCGCGTTGTCCTAGGTGACCCATTCGCGAAGGAGAAGAAGAAGAAGGCACGGTTGGTTCTCGAAATATCAAATACTGAAGCAGAATATTTTGTATTCGTCGCATTCGAATCGCATCTGTAATTTTGGAAATGTGCTTGTATATTTCACTATTAGGTTTAGAGTAACGAGTTCCGTTTATGATTTTTGTTCACATAATTTTTCGTTCTTTAATCCCTTTTGTTGTAGGTTGAGAGTTTCCGCAGCGAAGAGAGCTTCTGGTTTAACTACAGTATTGTAATGTCGTATCTTATTGTTCCATGAAAGACATTGTTTATTGTAAACGGTTCTTGTTAGCTGGAAAGCAGTTTCCTTCTTTTGATTGATTGAAGTTATTGATTTCCTTTAATTACAATTTTCTGTAATATATTCACCTAGGCATTTGAATTCATTCACCCTTGATATTTTGGTAGTGCCAATGATACGATCATGTGGTGCATTTTCGATGTCAGTCATATATTTAGTTTCCTCGTACGATGTTTGAAGTCCGAATTTTGCTGCTTGTTCTTGTAGATCAACAACTGTTTATATAGGAGAAAAACTAGTATTCTGAAAAATATGCAATAGTGCATATATAAGCGCATGTATTGCTGTTTCTTTCGTGCATATTATTACGCCCTCCGGTAGTAGGACAAAGCAGGTGGGGGAACTGATTCTCCACTCTGGACACTTTTTCCGGACGAGCTGCGAGCCAGACTCATCCGGGTTTAACTGCTGACACGGTGCTGACAGACGAACATGTCAAAATGGTGTCGCACACTTGACTTGTCATCGCTACCATCATGTATCATTCATCTCTCATTAAACTGAGCGGTGCCCACAAAGAAATGGCTTACATCCCACTAAACACGAGCATCTGGAAACTGCAGCACAGTACGCTTCATAGGAACAGCTGAGTAGTAACATTTTGCTCCTTATATTTTTCTTCAATCTATCATCAAAGAAAAATTAAAAACATGTTTCAGATTAAAAGTAGGAGCTGAAATTAATATCGTTCATAAATGATTTCAAAGAACACAGTTTTCTGATTCATTGTACTTTTAGTTAAGCTATTGTGTCAGTCAGCTCACTTACTCACTGTCCACGTACTCCGACGATTTCGTGATTCAGTGATTGAAGTCTTGTGCAATCATGCAGCGTACTAACTGAGAGAATACAAAGCGGTTCATCCAGATATAAAGCCTTGAGCATGATTTAGAGTCACAGGATAAGCTTGGGAGCTGAATTGAATTATTTGTCGAATGTGAACTATGTTACAATACTAAGATTCTTTAAGCAAATAAATAGATTAACCTTTCCCTTTGGCTCTAACTTCGACACTATGAAACCTTCGGTACTGTATGCCTCAGAATGCTTGAACATGGTAAAAAAGGGACAACTCAGGAATTTGGGAATGTAAGAACGAAATATCCTTAGAAAACTCATGGGCCCCATGAAATATGGTGTTGAATACAGAATCAGTCATAACAACGCCTTTACCAATATTTAGAGAACATAACATCAGATATGAGAAAGAGGTGACTTATCTTCTACGGTCACATAGTCAGAATGGACTGTACCAGGAGAACCCCTTCCCCGGCTAGTTAAACAGCGCGCCTTCTATAAGGCCATCTATGTCAAGAAACTTGAAGTTGTGAACTACCAGAAACTTTGGCCTTCTACTGTTAGATGTCTCTACCATCTCTACCCTCTCGCGGGATAAACTCCAGTTATTTCATAAAGGAATGTTTATTTCTACAGTTGGCAAACCTTTGGTTCTGGAGATCGTTTTGTTTATGTACTGAATTTGTTAAAATTTCGGCTGGATCCTCTTCGATTGTAATCAACATATCAAAAACTCGTAAATATTTTCTCTAGACAATTAAAATTGGGGGTGCGTACAGGAATCCGGCCTATCAGTAAAGTATTTTTCTTCATCATCATCATCGCCGTTTTATCTACAGTACTGTATTTCTCACCCCTGTGGGGTTGCAGTGCGAAATGTGCCGCAAGGTGGTCTTGGCCCTATATTACAGCCAGATGCCCTTCCTGACGTCAACCCTATGTGGAGGGATGAAATCACTATTGTGTTTTTCTGTGGATGTAGGTAATATGGAGTGTTGTCTGAATTTGAAGAGGTGACTGTTGGGACAAACACAAACACACAACCTGCGAGCGAGAAGTATTAATCAGATACGATTACAATCCCCTACCCGGCCGGGAATCGAAGCCAGGATCCCCTGAACTGAAGGTTTCAAAGCTGACCATTTGCCGGAAGGTCCGGCAAAGTGAAGTCAAAGTCTAATTTGTTATTTCAAGGCTGTTCCCTATGAATGTTATAGTCTCAAACCCTTGTGTCACGTCTAGCGGTGAGCATTTGTCGTACACTTTCCTCTTCAGCTTCACCAGAACCGACACAGATATATCATGTATTAACAATGGAACAGGAAGGGATTAGGAGTAGAAAGGCCTTGATTAAGATACAGCCCCTGACTTCGTCTTGTGTGAAAGTAGGAAACGACAAAAAACTACCTTCAGGGCTGTCGACTGTTGGGTTTGAACCATCTCCCGAATGCGAGCTTATATCTGCGTGTCCCAACCCACGTTGCCAGTCGCACGGTCATCATCAGAACCTGGATGTAACTCAGTCTGCCCAGTGCTATCCAAATGAGACTGATTCCTTCAGTGATTTCTGCCATTTGGTTTTCCCTAATATTATGACCCAGACAGTTGTACTACTCAATCTTTCAATTTGATACCCGATAGCCTGTAATTTGTAGGAATTTTCTCGCTTAAAGCGAATGAAAGTTCTAATGAGCTTCTTTCGTTTGTGAAAATGCAATTGTCAAGAGAGTCTTCAACAAGGTATTGTCTAATAAAAAGTAAAGAAAAATGTGTTTTCGCCAGTAAATACAGCTTAGAATGTCATGGATGACAAGTGAGGGTGCCATAAAGCTAACACTTTACATTCCGTTACACATGAAAATATTTGTATTGGATGGTTCAGATCATTTACACCACCTGCACCTACGCTAAGTCTACTCCACACAACTGGTTAATGTTAATATTAAAACTTTAATCAGATTATATTATCAGTTATTTGTGATGTCGCTGGGGTCACCCAGGTTCATATTGGTTTGGCTGGGGGTTTAAGACAGGATACACCCCCCTCTCCCACTGACGCCACTTCATTATATGAGATGTAATTCTCAACCCTAAATCGACCGAGATTCAAAATACAACATTCTGCGTTGGAAGCCTACAGCTAACCAACTGACCTAATGATATCCCGTAATAATAATAATAATAATAATAATAATAATAATAATAATAATAATAATAATAAGGAGAAGAAGAAGAAGGAAAGGAACACAGCGATAGGATGAAGAGATAATGGGAAGAGAAGAAGAAATGCAAAGAAGTGCTAATAAGTTCAAACTCGCTCCTTAGTTGGGCATAACTAAGCAAGAAGAATAACTAAAGACAAAGAACAGAAGGAGTGCTTGAATCGGTGGGAAGAGAATGTCGTTGTTACATGGATGCCCGTTGATGATGGACAGTAACAGAATAACGAAGAGAATCTTTGAATTCTTCAGGAAGAGGAAGAGAGTGCTTAAATGGTTTCGAGAAGTGTCTACACGGACGCCACCCCCTGGTCCACAGCAGCCGTCGCCCCACGACACCATCAAGGATGGGCCCAGGCCTACGAGCGGCAAACACCAATCCACGCCGCGGAGACGACGACAGCGGTCATGGGAGTCTTATGGGTTTTGCAGGATATTCCAGTGTCTATTAGAACTTTGTATGTGTATACAGATAGTAGTGTAGCCCTCTGGACGTTGAGGACGGGCCGAGGCCCCACCCTCCACGCCCACGGGTATCTTTTGGTATTGTTTCTAACTCTTATCAATAAAGCATTGGAGAGGGGAGTTACCCTCTCGTGGCAGTCCATCTCCTCGGCAGCCAACCCGGCTAACGTCCCGTCCAGGGAAGTGCTGGCTTCCCTACACGCGCACCCAGATTTGCTATAAATACGGGTGCGCTCCCTGGACAGGAGGTCAGTAGAGCGCAGCAGCCTGAGGCGATGGACAGCCACAACTGGACGAAGATCGAGGTTAGGGGAGATTACATCGTGGAGAGAAATCGATTTAGACAACTTGTCCAAACGTTCTGTGGTTCCCATGAGACTGGGGCAACACCAGTGAGAAAAGGCTGATCCTCTAGAGAAGAAGGAATTAGGAGAAAGGATGAAAATATATTGATAGAGAGCGAATGCAGAGAAGTGTAAAAATACTGCAAAGATTGTCAAAAGTGGTCCTTAGACGAACGAAAAGAAGGAGAAAGTAAACATGCATAAAGAATTCCTTTCTAACACATGAACTAATTACTACGTTTTTACTTTTATTTCCATCGAAGGCCAATATAAACTAATGCAAAGATATTGGTATCTGTTGAAACTCAAGACGTGTCAATATTAAGAAGAAATTATGGTGCTGTGAAGAGATTATGTTAAACCCTTCAATAACAGCATCTCCAACCTCCAGCTCATGACGTTACAAATCTCCACTCCTCGAATATCAGTGTACATTATTGGAACGTTTTCCACCTCAAAGCATCCTGGAGAGGATGCTTGATATAACATGCTTATTCATCAGGAAATGCACCGAACACGTGGGTATTTGTTGAGTGAATTGATGATGCAAAACCAGAGCGTACATTGAATTGATAATAGACAGATAATACACACCGGATCAGTGTGCTCTGGGACTCACATAGGCAGGAGCGCCACTCCCTGGGCAGGGCTGCCTCCGAAGAGGGTCCCTACCTGCTACCTAATTTATTTATTTATTTATTTATTTATTTATTTATTTATTTATTTATTTATTTATTTATTTGTCCCTTTAGCAGTGGAGAAGTTAGGGCTCATAGTATCCTCTTACAATTAAGTAAGTAAATTACAAGATAAAAAAATAAATATAAACAGTATATTCTAAGACAAAAGATACCTGTGGTAAATATTCGATGTCCGCCTCTGTGGTGTGGTGGTTGGTGTGAATAACTGCCACCCCTGGGTGCCCGCCTTCGATAACCGACTCTGCCATAAAATTTGAAAAAAATATAGGAGGGCTGGAACGGTGTCCACTCAGCCTCAGGAGTTCAACTGAGTAGACGGGGATTCGATTCCCAAGTCAGCCATCCTCAAAGTCGTTTTCCGTGGTCTCGCACTTCTCCTCCAGGCAAATGCTGGGATCATGCCTCGGTCAATTCCTTCCCTCTTCCTTTTCTATCCCTTCTTATCTTCCCATTCCTCCACAAGGCCCCTGTACAGCATAGCAGGTGAGGCAGCCTGGGATAGGTACTGGTCCTTCTCTACAGTTATATCCCCGAACCCAAAGTCTGACGTTCCAGGACACTGCTCTTGAGGCGGTAGAGGTGAGATCCCTAGCTGAGCCCGAGGGATAGTAAGCGGATTAAGAAAGAAAGAAAGAAAAATTCGATTTGGAGAACTGATAACGAAGGAAGGAAGCAAAGCTCAACAAACAAACAAACAAACAAACAAAAAACAAACAAACAAACATAAAAATAAGAAGCACCATGTTAAAAATACAGGAAAACTATACGTCAGATTGGAAAACAAGTAAAATACAAACTAAAAATAAGTCTGTCTGTCTGTCTGTCTGTCTGTCTGTCTGTCTGTCTGTTTGTCTGTCTGTCTGTCTGTCTGTCTGTCTGTCTGTCTGTCTGTAAGTCCAGCTACTTCTGAATTTCAACTTCAGTATTTTTTTATATCTAAAGACAACAGGTTAATATCCTCGCGAGAAGAGCCATCGCAAATATGCCATGCTGGTGCATTAACAACCGCTGTAATCGCCTGACTGTTGAATGCAGGCATGCAAACGTGCATGCATTGTGTCGCATAGCGGCCGGATGTCAGCTTGTGCGATGGAGTTCCATGCCTGTTACACTTGGTTGGTCAATACAGGGGCAGTTAATAACGATTGCGGATGACGCTGGAGTTGTCGTCCAAAGATGTCCGATACGTGCTCGACTGGGGACGGATCGGGGGATCGAGCAGGCCTAGGCAACATGTCGACACTCTGTAGAGTACATTGGGTTACAACAACGGCATGGGGGCGTGCATTATTCTATTGCAAAACACCCCCGGGAATGCTGTTCATGAATGGCAGCTCAACAGGTCTAATCACCAGACGGACGTACACACCTGCAGTTAGGTTGTGTGGGATAACCACGAGCGTGCTCGTGCTGTCATGGGAAATTTCTTCCCACACCGTAACCCCCGGTGTAGGTCCAGTGTGCCGACGCCGCAGACAGCTCGAATGCAGGTGTTCACACTTCCGTCTAACCAACACACGGCCATCACTGGCACTAAGGCAGAACCGACTTTCATCGGAAAACGCAGCGGACCTCCACTCCATCCTCAAGTGTGCTCTCGCTTGACACCACTGAAGTCGCAGCAGGCGGTGGTTTGGGATGAGTGGAATACACGCCGCAGTGCGCCCGGCTCACAGCTGTCCTTCAAGTAACCGATTTCGAACAATAATTCTTTGCATCACTGAGGTGCCAACTGCCGCTCGAATTGTTGTTGCAGACGCAAACCGCTGCGCCACAGACATAATGCGAATACGGCGGTCCTTCGTCTCGGTGGTGTCACGGGGACGTTCGGGGCCCGGTCTTCTTGCATGCATACCTTCTCGGACCACTGTTGCCAGCACGCATGCACAGTGGGGACATTCCTGCCAAGTCGTTCTGCAACAGCGCGGAAGAAAAAACCACCTTCACATAGTCCTATTGTACGGTCTCGTCCAACCGCAGTGAGCTGTTGATACTGGCTTCTTCGTCATCGTAAAGACATATTTGACCCACTCACAGTCACTCCGTCCAATCTCATAGGTAACTAACGCTCTCGCACAGTACAGCCCGTATTTAAAACAAATCTGATTCTCAACGTCACGGGGCCTTTACTAGCGCCACACTAATGCGACTTGCGGGAAATTTGAATGAACGTCATATTTCAGATATATAAATACGCCTACCAACGTTCATTAATCTATCAAAACCAATTATTGGTGTTTGGATATTTTTCTACCAGTATAATTTATACCATATATGGAGTGTAACAGATAAAATAGTAGGCCTATATGTCTATTTTTGGAGCTATCTGATTTTTACGTATGATCTTAGTAAATTAATATATATTGAGACAGTCACAAACACCCAGTCCCCGAGTGGTAACATTTAACCATTGGCAGTTAAATTATCCGGCCTTGACACGAATCGAACCCGTGGCCCTCTGAACGGAAGGCAAGGGAGATGACCATTTATCGAAGGAGCCGGACTGGAATTATGATACACTTTGTTGCCATTTGTTAAATCGAATTTCAAAATGTCTGCCCTCTACCTGAATAGACTTGCAGACCTCGATTCGTCGCCTCTTTGACTTCCAAAGAAGCTCTGACATTCCCCACGGAGTTCTTCTTCTCTGATAGGCTTCACAATTCACTCCCACATGGCTGATGTAGCATTGTTCAGTTGAACCATTATAATACATCAGTTTATTCAGTTCCAAGGTATGAACCTGTAACAAACACTAGAAGTTAAGCATTAGCCAGTCATGTTAATATGGCTGATATTCCTTTCCTACGTATCAATAAGAAGAGAGCATTGGAGGCTGGAAGTTCACCTGTAGGTCGTATCAGGTTAGCTGAAGACCGCGTACAGTTCTTGAATCAAGTAATCCTGGTGAAGGTCACATAAACTGGAACCATACAGTACTTTAGTTGGGGCCTTAATAGAAGTACACTGACTGACAGAGCAAATGCAACACCAAGAAGGAGTGGTCAGAACTTTATGCCAATTGCAGGGTAGACTGACGTCACTGAGGTATGCTCATGATGTGAAATGCGCCGCTGTGCTGCGCACGTAGCGAACGATAAATGGGACACGGCGTTGGCGAATGGCCCACTTCGTACCGTGATTTCTCAGCCGACAGTCATTGTAGAACGTGTTGTCGTGTGCCACAGAACACGTGTATAGCTAAGAATGCCAGGCCGCCGTCAACGGAGGCATTTCCAGCAGACAGACGACTTTACGAGGGGTATGGTGATCGGGCTGAGAAGGGCAGGTTGGTCGCTTCGTCAAATCGCAGCCGATACCCATAGGGATGTGTCCACGGTGCAGCGCCTGTGGCGAAGATGGTAGGCGCAGGGACATGTGGCACGTGCGAGGGGTCCAGGCGCAGCCCGAGTGACGTCAGCACGCGAGGATCGGCGCATCCGCCGCCAAGCGGTGGCAGCCCCGCACGCCACGTCAACCGCCATTCTTCAGCATGTGCAAGACACCCTGGCTGTTCCAATATCGACCAGAACAATTTCCCGTCGATTGGTCCTGGACAGGAAAGGCCTGCACTCCCGGCGTCCGCTCAGAATACTACCATTGACTCCACAGCATAGACGTGCACGCCTGGCATGGTGCCGGGCTAGAGCGACTTGGATGAGGGAATGGCGGAACGTCGTGTTCTCCGATGAGTCACGCTTCTGTTCTGACAGTGATAGTCACCGCAGACGAGTGTGGCGTCGACGTGGAGAAAGGTCAAATCCGGCAGTAACTGTGGAGCGCCCTACCGCTAGACAACGCGGCATCATGGTTTGGGGCGCTATTGCGTATGATTCCACGTCACCTCTAGTGCGTATTCAAGGCACGTTAAATGCCCACCGCTACGTGCAGCATGTGCTGCGGCCGGTGGCACTCCCGTACCTTCAGGGGCTGCCCAATGCTCTGTTTCAGCAGGATAATGCCCGCCCACACACTGCTCGCATCTCCCAACAGGCTCTACGAGGTGTACAGATGTTTCCGTGGCCAACGTACTCTCCGGATCTCTCACCAATCGAACACGTGTGGGATCTCATTGGACGCCGTTTGCAAACTCTGCCCCAGCCTCGTACGGATGACCAACTGTGGCAAATGGTTGACAGAGAATGGAGAACCATCCCTCAGGACACCATCCGCACTCTTATTGACTCTGTACCTCGACGTGTTTCTGCGTGCATCGCCGCTCGCGGTGGTCCTACATCCTACTGAGTCGATGCCGTGCGCATTGCGTAACCTGCATATCGGTTTGAAATAAACATCAATTATTCGTCCGTGCCGTCTCTGTTTTTTCACCAACTTTCATCCCTTTCGAACCACTCCTCCTTGGTGTTGCATTGTCACTGTCAGTCAGTGTATATATACGCTCTCCTTTACATCCTTACTGCAACCCCTCAATATCCTCATAACCATGTGCAGAGATCTGTACCCAATATGTACAGTCTGATTTATGTGATTATCCCAATGAACATCTTTCCTTATATAAACGCCCAGATACTTACAGTAATCCCCATAAGGAAAATTTATGACTTTAACGTCCGACCCGTTGGCTGAATGGTCAGCGTTCTGGTCTTCGGTTTAGAGGGTCCCGGGTTCGATTCCCGGCCGGGTCGGCCATTTTAATCTTCATTGGTTAATTCCAGTAGCTCGGGGCCTAGGTGTTCGTGCTGGCCCCAACTTCCCTGCAACTTATACACCACACATAACACTATCCTCCACCACAATAACACGCAGTTACCTACACATAGCAGTTGCCGCCCACCCTCATCGGTGGGTCTGCCTTACAAGGGCTGCACTCGGCTAGAAACAGCCACACAAAATTATTATTATTATCCCTTTAACGCAGTAATTAAAACTGAGAGGACTTTTCCCTAACTTTCAATCCCGTTTGCCTGCTGTCCATCTCACAACATTGTCGAGGATATTTTTAGTTGTTCACAATCTTCTAACTTACTCAGTACATATTAACATCACCGGAGAAATTCCTTATCTCTGATTCCAGTTCCTTATTACTATCATTTATATTTCGATGGTTTTGTTTTAAAACCTCGTATGCCCCAAATTTCTTGCTACCCATTTTATTTGTTAAGACTGCTCACGCCTCCTAGCCACATATTTCTATGAAGTCGAACAGAATAATTTTCGTTGTGTTCATTGTCATACGCTAAAGTGTAAAAGAAAGTAGACCATACCATGCCGTATTGTAAGGATGTTGCTTGCAAGATCAATTTTAACATTCCTACAGTATAATGTATTTAAAGTCATATTTGCTTACCCATTAGCATAGGAAAATGAGCACAATGAAAATTATTCTGATGGTCTGCATATAAACATGTAGCTGGGAGGCGTGAACAGTCCTAAGAAATGGAATTGGTGGGAATATTATAGGGACATACGTGGTTTTAATGGAAAGCCATCGATATATAAGAATACATAAAGGTCCAATAATAATGCATTGAGGAATTTCACTCCTAATTATTACAGGATCAGATAAAGCTTTACCTACTCCAATTCTCTGATATCTACTTTTTTAATACAGCCAACCGTTCAGTCACTCTGTTTTCTAGTCCAGTTTTACTCATTTTTTCCAGTAGTGTTTCATGATCTACATATCAAATACATTAGATATGTCAATTGCAATACAGTCCATTTAACCACTTACTCTACTCCATGTGCATCGTTTAGGTGCGTCGATAGATATACTATTTTGGTTATCTATGTTTCTCTTATCTACTCTATTTTTCGCGTTGTTTCGTAATGATAGATACATGATGACAAAGAGCATCGTGCATCTGATGGTATACTCACTTTCCTCCCTCCTCTCAGTTCGTCTTATTTCACTTTTAATCTTTATATGGATCTACTGCTCACACAAAGCTTAAAGGCAGAGCCTGACTCAACAACCGTGATAAATTCTACTTCTCTCCAGTGACATCACAGACAGAATAAAGAGTCACACGATTTAACTGTGCACGCGGGAGCTGTCAGACTAACAGCAATCTTCCTCTCCCAGTCCTCTTCTGGAGTCATCTTGCTCAACCGCTCAGATTAAACTAAACCTGCAATCTGAAATTTAAACGGCAGATAAATCTACAAGCATTCTGTATATTCTATGCAGTGGAGTTGAATTCAAATGAGTGCCATCGCATTTTGTACACTTCCCAATTTTCAGTTCGAGAACCTAGTCATAATGTTGATATATTGGCTTATAGCTGAAATTCTGGGGAAATTCTAGGACTTTTTCTGTCTCATACGCAGACATGACGTCAAATAAGACGTAGTTATCGACCTTTCATACAAAGTAAAGTATGGGTGTATTGTGCCCGAAGGCAGGTTCAAACCTCCTCAGAGGTGTGCCTGAGCCGGAGTTTACGTACGGTAGGGTGGCCAGTTCCTTTCCGCTCCTCCATTCCCTTACCCCCACCAACAGCGCGTGGCAATCCATCCACTTCTTGACCATGCCCAATGTTGCTTAACTTCGGAGATATCACAGAATCCGGTATGTCAACATGGCTACGGCCGTTGGCACCTTTCATACAAGGGCCATTCAAAAAGAAATGATCCGGTGGCTATACAATCCAAACCTTCACCGTTATTTCAAAAGGATTGCCCAGCACTGTTGAGGCACTTGGCTCACTTCAACACAAGGCTGTGAATGGCCGTCTCGTAAAATTCCTGGTGCTGCGTTGTGAACCAGTTCCGAACGTACTGCTTGACGTCGGTGTCCGATGTAATTCGTTTGCCTCTCAGAGCCTTCTTTAGGTCAGGTTAGTTTTCTGGGTCGCGGCGACCCTGCATGCACCCACGGGTGACTTTGTCATTTTGACTCGGATTCGAAGTGATGACACCATGTCGCGTCTTGTGCGATCAATCGTGACGGGAGCTCATTGTCTTCCTTGACATGACGCAGCATATGCTCAAGAGAGAGGTCCATTCGACATGCTTCCTGTGCGAGTTGAATACTGTGAGGCACCCATTGGGCGCACTTTTAGCGGAATTTCAATCTGTTCTAATGATGGCGTGAACACTCCCATGCTCACTTCGACCTCTGCGGCAATGGCTGCTACCATAACTTGCCGATCTTGCATAATGAGAGGATCCACCTGCTGGACAATGGCATCGGTAATGCGGAGTGGTGTTCCACAGACCGTGTATCACCGGCAGGCGACTTCCGTCCTTCCCTTAATCGCCTCTGCCACGTCTTGAGAATTGCAGCGGACATGCAGTGTTCTCCGTACACTTGTGACATTCCTCGATAAATTTTCGTTCGCCTCACTCCGGCTGTCAGGAAACGCTCTACACCCCTTAGCTCTTCTTTTGAAGCCTCCATTTCACTGTTGTCAGCATGGCTCGGTGCAGTGGGTGATCAAGGAGTGCGGTTGCTCGCTCTGTCGGCACGTGGTGTGCACCTATGTTCATCCACCGGCGAGTTTAGGACCTCGGCGCTCTTATAGGAACCGCACCTTCTTCCGCAGGCAAATGCATTACGACCCTTTCAGCGGTTTTCATTTTATAGGCTCCGGCTTGTATGTTTTTGAATGGCCCTCATATATCAATGAAGTTATGAAACGAATGAAAGCAGCATCTATAGTTTGTATCCACGTCATCTTCCTTCACACCTCATGTAGTTAAACACTTGATAAGTCACCGAAGAAAAAAAAATCAAAGTATAACAAGTTCTCGCAAACAAGTTCTGATGAATACGAATGGAAGAGGTAACTGATACTTTACTTCACTTCTCACTATGACTTACCCATGGAATTTTGGAAAAATAACTATGCCGCATTCCAGGAAAGATCTCTGGTACTCAATTTAGAATCTCAGTTTTGGAACACTATTAAAAATGTCAAACTTCTGTGGAGAAATCATCAAGTATAATGATATGCATTGTCTCTTTATATGTAAGGTTAGTCCATGAGGTTTTAACCCAACCAGATAAATAAATCCTGTGATCACTGCAAGAGAATTCCTCAAGGCAGTATTATTGGACATTTATATTATATATATATATACACACACATAAATGATACGATCAAAGAGCTGGATTGAGAGATAAGGCGTTTTGCGAATGATGATGCATTTTATAGAGTAATGACTAAGTTACAAGATTGTGAGCAAATGCAAAAAAACATCGACATTGTTAGATGGACAAGGCAACGGTATGAAGAAAAACGGGGTTAAAAGTCAGGTTGTGAGTTTCATGAATAGGAAACGTACTCTCAGTTTTAATTACTGCGTTAATGGGGGTAAAACTTCCTTGTGTTAATCACTGTAAGTAGCTAGATGATAGTATAAGAAAATATCTTATATGTATTAATCACATAAAAGGGATTGTAAATGAAAGGTACAAATCTGTGCACATGGTTGTCATAGTAGTTAGGGGTTATAGTAAGGATGTTAAGGAGAAGTCTTAGAAGTCTCTTGTAAGACCCCCAACTAGAATATGGTTCGAGGATTACTTGATTCGAGAACTGGAAAAAATCCAAAGGAAAGCAATTCCATTTGATTTGGGCGATTTCCTACAAAAGGGTATCGTTACGGAAATGTTCCAAAGTTTGTGCTTGGAATGACATTAGTAGACAAATACGTTTGAGTGGTGTTTTTCTTAAGTGGGAAACATCACAATATGAAGATAAAGTTGGAATTCAAGATTATAAATTGGGGCAAATATTCGTTTATAGAAAGAGGAGTTAAGGATTAGGATTATTTACCAAGGGAGATATTCAATTCATTGCGATTATTTAATGAAAGACTAGGTAGGGAAACTTTCATTTGGGCGACTGCCCTAAATTTAGTTCGGTGTTGATTGAATTAAATAAATAAATAAATAAATAAATAACATCCAGTCCAGGAACCAAATGAATTAACCATACGCGAGTAGAATCCCTGACAGGCCTTAAATCGAACACAGGCTCATCTGAACCGAAGCCCACTGTGCAGACTGTTCGGCCAAGGAGTCGTGTAAATTAATAATAAGAAATCCCTAAAAAAAAGTCCAGCATTAATACACTGGTTGATATCCGCACATGGCATAGACGTAAAATAAGACCTATGCAAAAATTTGAGTAGCAAAAACGAAATATAATTTTGTGACCTCTTTTCTTAAGAATGTTCTGTAACTTATAAAAGAAATAAATGTGAATAAACTCCTAGAGGAACCAGTCTGAATTCTGATGGTGTATAAATTACGTTATGCTTTTCCTGCTCTTCAAAGCAACGCTGATGGAAATGGTTGGCGTTTCAATCAACTTCCCAGCCTCTGCCGGCCTCCTTATAACACACACACATCCACGCACGCATTTCCTCTCTACCATTTCTTAACTTTGGCAAAAGTAAAATATGATAAAAGATGAAGCAAGTGTATTTCCTCTTTTCTGCTTCAGGTCTGTCTGGAGCGTGTTTGACGTCTCCTCAACATGGAATTCTTGAGGCGCTTCCCATTGCAGCCGCCACATTTCAAAGGTAAGTAAGCACTTCCTACTTCGCCTTTCTCAACTCCTTACCATCAGAGAGAGAAACTTAGTTCAGAAACCTACAGAGATTGTGATTGGTTTTAAATAAGAAAGTGATTGCCACAAACTGACTTTTATAGAAGAGAAATACGGATGGATTGGCGATCAGATCGAATTCTTCTATAGAAAGTGAGTTTCAGAATGATTCCTTTACGGAGGAAAGAACTGCTAAATATCTCTTACATTCTTTTGGAATCCCTGTAAGTTGAAGGGTAATCTAGAGGTTAATGCAGTTTAATACGTTGTTGTACCTGATTCTTTTCAAGGCTCTCGTTTGAGAGTACATAATTGCGTCCAGGTTAGTATACAATGATATATTTCGTAAAATGCGTTACGCGACAAGAGAACGACAATGAAGTTATTACTCGTCTGCTGATGATGTTTCCCTAGCAACAAAGTATTTATTTAGTTTGTCATATCGTTCCTGCGCTCTTTCGATGCACGATCTTCCTTAAGACTGGTCACGCCTCCCAGCCACACACGCACATGCACTCCCTCACATCAATTTTCGTTGTGTTTATCTTCGTACGCCATTGTGAAAAGAAAAATGCAGTACTGTAGGAATGTACTCGTACGTTTGTATGACGTATTTACGCACTCCTACAGTATAAAATATGTAATGAGCTGCCTAATGAAATAAGATATACTGTATTTCAATTATTAATCTATTTACACATAAATTTAAAAAATGCAGTTCTGCATGTTTCAAAATATTTATTTTCTGAAATTCCTAACTAAAAACATGTAACCATTTCAGGCTATAATTTAGTTTGTTGCAAATTTGTTCTAGTTTTTTGTTTAAATTATTATGATTATTATTGTAGTAATATTTATTTTATATTTCATTGTGTATTATCGATTTCTCGCATGTCTTGAATTTATTTCTATGTTATCACTTGAATAATATAAAAGGAGGTATTTTTGTGCTGTAGGTAAGTTCGTGATAAATTTTTGAATAGATATCATGTGTCCGCCAGGGCAGTGAAAACCAATGCAAGTAGCTAGATACATCTGTTCAGAACTCAGGGAACTGGTAGTAATGTTGAAATGCTTGGCCTGTAATAGGGAAGTTCATAATACGAATTAAAACATTTATAACTAACTTACCTGTATCAAAATATACCGTTCATTACCGTATTACGCAAAACTTTCAACGTATGTAGCCCCTTAAAGTGAGCTATGATCGTTGGGAACTTTCACGAATAAATTGAAATTAAAAAATTCTACTGCTTTCCTTGGGGTCTTTTCCTCTTTTCGATCAAGTAATCCTCGTCAGGGTCCCATACATTAGAACTATAGTGGTCTTACCAGTGACTTGTAAATCGCTCCAATACATCCTCACTACAATCCCCAAATATCCTCATAACCATATGAAGAGATCTGTACAATGTATTTATCACCTCGTTAAAGTGGCTACTCCTATGATTTTTTTTTCCTTATAATTATCAAGAGACTTACAGTGATCCCCACGCGATAATTTTCACTCCATCAACACAATAATTAAGACTGATAGGATTTTTCCTCTTGGCGAAACTTATAACTAGAGCCCTATTTTCAGGCATTAGGTTAGAACGCAAAGGTACTGAAGCAAGAACCACGTACAGTACATACTAGCCCGGGCAACAGTTATGCTATGAGATTTGCATGCACAGTGGAGGCTCGGCCACTTAGAACCCCTGAAAGTTATGCTAGTCCCCGTTACACTAGATAAGGAAGGGCTAGACTACACCTCCTATTCGGCAAATTAGTTTGCATT
The DNA here is from genome assembly GCF_040414725.1 of Anabrus simplex. NCBI lineage: Eukaryota > Metazoa > Arthropoda > Insecta > Orthoptera > Tettigoniidae > Anabrus > Anabrus simplex. The sequence goes on along the minus strand of NC_090273.1, from coordinate 27,067,658 downwards.
ATACCCTACTAGTGCCTAATCATCCGGGCTCTACTTATAACCTTACTTTACCCCATTGTTTTCTGGCCACCTCACAACTTTGTCGAAGTATTTTTGCAGTCGCTTAGTGTGGCTTACTGTGTTATGTTAACTTCAGGACGATTTGTACACCTACATTTTTAGAGCTTGTAGAAAGCGTCAGAGGGAAATAAACTGGCTGAGGCTATCTGTCCTGGCTGGAGATGGATTTGGAGCAGTTACGCAGACCGCACTGGAGATAAACTGTCATCATAAAAGTGATGCCAAGCAGCGAGTCCCTTCGTTTCATTCATTGTGATTTGTAGGCGACTGTCCCCTAACTTCAGGTGGCTGGTTGGCTCAGGAACTATACGTGCGTGTTTTACAAAAAATAAAAATATTATCCTCGCGCTCACAGGCTTTTGACGTAATGTTATCGCATTTGTCGGGTTTTACAGAGCATTGCAGCTACCGCGTCCTACTTCCCTGTTGATGGAACAATGTTGCGTTAATGCACAAAATAAACCGAACATATTATTTCTCCTAATCCTAGGACATATTGCTCTGTAGTTGTTTCGTAGAGTAATGTGTAGTTCGGGGCCGACAGTAAGCGTTAAAAAATCTGAAAATATCAAGCTCAATATAATTTTTACTCGTACAAAAATACGACGACATTATTCAGTATGTCATTGCAACTAAGAAATACCATTATACCTAGTAACAAGAGTCCAACCTCAATATATCGTTTTTGGGTGATTCAGAGTAACCGCCATCTTGAGGTTGTAAAATCGCCATGTCGCGCGGCATGTGACGTCCTATCATGTTCTGTTTCGTTCGGCTCTAAGAACAAAACATCAAATAGTGAACATTGAGTACATTTTGTTACCGAATGACAGCTTGGTTTGGGTCACGTATCAGTCAGTTTGAATTCGGGAGACAGTGGGCCCCAACCCCAGTGTCGGCTGCCCTGTACAGGGTTTTCCGCGTGGTTTCCAATTTTTACACCGAGAAATTTCTGCCTGCTGTACCTTAATTAAAGTCACGCTGGATGTCTTCCCACTTCTATCCGTTTCCTATCTAATCGACGCAATTAGATCTATCTGTATCGGTGCAATATACCAAATTGAAAAAAATCCTTATATCGTAAAATGCCATATCATATCGGCAATAAATGGAGTTAAATTTACGAAAAGTATTAATTATTTTCTACGATGTATACACAAGCATACGTTTCAAATTACTACCACATATGCTTTGTTCCGGGTTTAAAGTCAGGTTGTGGTAAACAGTCGAATGAGAAACAGAAACTTTCCTTTTGCGAAAAGCTGAAGATTATGAATATTTCTTATAATAAATGGAACCCAAACATCGGTAACGAACAATTTATTTTAATTATTTCACAGAGCATCTTTGTCGACCATGAACGAAGAATGCGACGACACTTCCATCACATAGTTACGTTGGGATGGGAATGTCGGATGGGATATACAAGGAAGAGGGTAGGATGCAGCCGTGACCTTAAGTTACGTACCATCGTGGCATATGCCTGGAAGAGAAGTGGAAAACCCGGAAAACCACTTCGAGAATGACTGAGGTCGGAAATCGAAACTCCTCTACTCACTTGACCTCCCGAGGGTCAGTGGACCTCGTACCCAAGCCTCCAGTCGTGGTAGCTAATCACACTAACCACTAAACCACAGAGGTAGACATATTTTCTTATTACTTCTTGATTTCCATTGTTCAGTTGTTTTTATTGGAGTTAAGCCTTTTCTCATATCTCTTCATTCTAGTACTCCCAGTTTATCAAATCTATGACCAAAACCTAGATATTCCCTTGCGAAAACACATTCTGGTTTCAATACTGCATTTTACTGCTTTATTTCATGATTTTTAGATAAGAATTTCTGATTGCTAAAAGTGATTAGTGATACCATAAGTAATTTCCATCTTGTATAACCATTCTTCTACATCAAAGATGTTTCTAAACTATCATTTTGAATTATTTCTCTAGGTATTATTGTTGTTATTATTATTATCGTTGATTATACAATGTTCCTAAGAGATTAGTAACTTTGAGCCTCACATTCTACAAATGGAAAGCTTGTGAGAACAGTACACTGCACGACAGATGAATAAATATTTCCCTTCCAGCCACCCGTAGCGCTGAACGGGTTGTTAAATGTACGGTGTATGTATGCTACCATCTCTCTCCCTCTCCCTCTGTAATGCTTTGATTTATTAATATATCTTTGACATATACAGCAAAGTTTCGTATTTTATAGAACATAAAAGCCTGCCTATTCATTTTCCGCATCACTTCGTGTATGGAGTTTAGTAGAAAGCGTAGCATTTAATAACTGGAGTGCCAAAATGGTTTGCACAGCATATTTTCTTATTGGCGATTTCTAATGACTAATACATTGATTCATTCCAGCTGCGACGGAGTTAAATTGTGAGTAAATATATCCATAGCATAGAATGTCTTGCGTTATTTCTGCGAAGGATATGTTAATTTCAGTAAAATATAATGAAAAATAAATAAACCTAGTTTACCGGAGTGCGATATTCGTAAGAAAAATTATAACACAAGAAGCAATATCTCGTATCACCCATCTCCCAATTCTCTTCTTATCCATTATAGTCCCGAAGACAGGTCACGCCTCCCAGCGACTTATGGATATGCAGACCATCAGAACAATTTTCGTCGTGTTCATTTTCCTGTGGTTACGTGTAAAGAAAATATACTGTAGGGATGTATGTTTCCAACACGTATTTACGCACTCCTAGAGCATACTATATATAAGGTCCATTTTTCCTTACACGGGGGCACACCAAAATGAGCTCAACGATAAGTAGTAAAAACTTCTTAACTACGAGTTTCGGAGACTATAGTCCATGTTGCATCAGCTTTCGTTACATTACTTTATATTACTAAAAGGAAAGAAATAAATCTTTTCATATCAGACTAAGATTGTCAAAAAACATTATTCAATGTACCAAAAATAGGACTGGTTGTTATCTAGTTGACATCATCACAAACACACAGTTTATAAACAAAAAGTATTAAAATTTTTGCTGGTGATTATGTGGGTTCCTGAAATGTCTGGCTTCTTCCACGTTTCTATTTTATGAGGAATGATCGGAAAATACGAATAAATGCTTATTATTATCAATCTCTAATGTAGGCGTACATCTGTGAGTCACCATACTTGTGTTTGGCAAACCTGTAACAGACTGCGCAGTTGTACAGCCACATGAAATGGCGTATGGCTTTTAGTGCCGGGAGTGTCCGAGGACATGTTCGGCTCGCCAGGTGCAGGTCTTTCGATTTGACACCCGTAGGTGACCTGCGCGTCGTGATGAGGATGAAATGATGATGAAGACGACACATACACCCAGCCACAGTGCCAGTGAAATTAACCAATGATGGTTAAAATTCCCGACCCTGCCGGGAATCGAACCCGGGACCCCTGTGACCAAAGGCCAGCACGCTAACCATTTAGCTATGGAGCCGGACACAGGCACATAATACAGCACATAAAGATGGCGGCTCTCGTGCATAACTGGGCACGTGAGGAAGTAAGTACCCTTTGCTGTTTGACTCCTGTCGCTGAAAGATGTGTTGGAAGCGGGAGCCCATAGTGAATTGGTTGCTGTGTATGGTGTAACAGCCCTGAATCACAACTGTGGCAGTGTGGTGTTGAATGTTTGCATAGGTAGAGGTCAGTCATGCAGAACACAGTAGTTGACCTCGAACATCCAGCAGAGAGAGTTCTTCAAACATCTTGAAGGTCGGAGGTTTCACTCAGATGAAGATTTCAGCCTGAAGTAAGCACTTGGCTTCAACTATAAGGCCCCACTGTCTATGAGAAAGGCAATGTGAATCTTGTGAAGCGCTGGATGAATGCCTGAACCACATTGTACCCTTTCACGTCAAGTAGTTTTTACTATTCTAATGGTCACATACTAGAAATCAGAGGCTTTGCATTCCTATTTTACAATTATCCCTCGTATATCCTCTAACAGCAACCCTCTCGACGAGACATTCCAAATTGCGTCAAATTTGTTTTCAAGGTTATTAATTTTATGTTTGATATTAATTTATCTTTCCCTTCAAATGCATTGGAAGTATTTACATGCTTTCAATTTGAATATCTAATACCAAATCATACCAAATATTTTATAAACGAGAAGAAACGTAACTGTAATAAATCATTGAATTCTCTGAAATAGCTGAGCAACGCGTTTAGTTTGAAGGTTTTAGACGGAATCTCGGTTCATGCAAGAATTCTAATATAAATATTAGGACTGGGACAGAGTTCGCTCAGCCTCATGAAGTCAATTTATGATCTATTTGTCATGAAACTGGTCAATATAATACGTATTATGGTATGTGTTACTAAAATTTCAGCAGATCATCTGTCTTAATTGTAGTCAGCTTTTGCAAATAGAAGGCCCTTTATAGAATTTACGTTCAAAAATCCAAAAATCTTTATTTGAAAATGAGCTGCCCACCTCGGTTGCAAATGTTACACAAAAATGCATTACCAAGCACTAAATTTTAAGTGGAAAAGAAGGAAGACATTTTCGTAAAATACAGTATTATACGATTTACACTAACATTTTTCTATTAAACACACAGCTCATATACAGTATGTGGAATCGCTTCAAATAATACAACTAGTATAATATTTAAAATTAAATTGCGTTTTTCTTTTCCTTTTGTATCATTTTGATACCTAACATGCATAACGACCTGCTGCTTCTTAACGAGAAGCCATTTTGCCACGGAAAGGACGTGTCATAACCGAAGTAATTAACTCCATTCACATACACAGAACATGATCTCGTGATTTTCTGTAGTTCCCTGTGTGATTCAGTGGCAGAGTGTCAGCCACTGGATCTCAAGTTTGTGGGTTTAAAACTGGCAGAGGTAGCGGTGCTTTTAAAGACTATCATATCGTACGATGTCGGTATGAAAGAGATCTATGAATTCCGAGTCCTTAAATCTCCCTCCGTTATGGCTGAGCTTTGATGGGTTTTCGTCCACCTAGTGCCCGGTGCTCAGCTCCGAAGGCCTGCATATTATATGGTGACACGTGGTCAGCATGACTAATCCTCTCGCCTTTACCCTCTGCTTCCCAGTCTAGGGATTCTATACCATCGTTAGAGAATTTATCAAGTGAAGACATCTCTTTATAAAGGGTCTAAGTACCATATACTAAAACCTGAGTTATCAAAAAATATAATTAAGGAATTTCGCATTGAGTTTAGGAAAATGCTAGTCACTTACATGACTACAAGTTGTAAACAAATAAACTTTGCATTTACTAAAGCAACTTCACAAAAAATGCTAAACGGACCAAGTCCATCTGCTGATGAAATGTTGGCTTTTCCATGGTCATCATTACCTTACTGGCTCGTATTAACACAGTTGACCATAAAGCTCCTTGTATTCATCAGGCAGGTCACTTTTAGATCTTCTTTTCTTTAGCAAACACAAATTCTACACAGTTACCTGTTTGGCTTTGTTCTGAAGCCTTCACTGCGTCTTGAATACGATTTTAATTGCCCAGTCCTCTTTTCCTTTAAATGATTACTTAATCTAAATTATCACAAAATTGGTAAACCGTGAATGAGGGCTGATATTGATATATGTTGTATTAATGTTATTATCAGCTGGTTGCTTTAAGTAATAAAAATGTTACTTTCCTTATGAATAACTTTAAATGCTGGATACTACGTGCTTTTTTATAATATTTATTAGATCATCAGGAACTCATTTCTTTGCTAGCTCATTTCTTTCCTCTGTAGTGATTAATTATTCACACTTCTACTATTTAACGTACTTTAAATTACATGCTCACAAGTAACGAGAACCAGAGTATATATATATGTTATAAGACATTCGTTATGCTGACCAATCTTGCCAACTTTAGTGTAACGCATCGTTATACTAAATATTTTTAGAATTAACCATTTATTGAAGTTAACACTCATGCAATCTATTGAACTGTCCTTTCACTAACCGAAAATGAGACATCATTGGAGATAATCCTCTTCATATTCTACCAAAAGAACTAGAACATACATTTTTTTCGGAAATGGCGCTTAGTCCTTTTAGAACGATAAGTCACCAATTGTTCTCAGTGAACGTCGTACAAACGCACAGATCCAGATCAAAATCCATGATCGGGCCGAAATTTAAACTCAGGATCTCTGGGTAACAGTTAGGCTCACTACGCGTCAGACCACGGAGACAGCAAACTCGGTGTATGGCCGAATAAAATGAATAAAATTTCAGCAAGATGTTGCCCAATAGAGTTCCAATTTACTCGCCATTGGTAAAGCAAATTAAATTCGTGTCCTCGTACGGAGGTGGTGCAGCTCTCTCCAGATACACCGCCCATGGAGGTGAGCTGCATGTACCATTTTAGTCACATACCAGCACTCCTGCCAAATTTACATTCCTGGCAGTACTGGGGATCGAGCCCGGGCCTCTGCGGATGGCAGCTAATAGTGCTAAACTCAGCGCTACGGAAGTTATTGGTAGAGTTAACTGTAATGATGATACTGATAGATAGGAAATCTAAATAGTGTTACATCAAACTACCCATACAGAGCAGTTACAAAAATTCGATACAAGAAATCATGGTCTCAATTGTACTGGACTTGGAATCACGAATCCATCCAGGTTATTCTGTCAGCAGTGTTTTAATAAGTGGAAGTGTGGGATGGTATTCCTAGCGGCGGCTACTCCTCGTAGTCAAACGGCCCCGGCTATCGAAATCATCAATCGACCACAGAGACGTCAAGCATTATAACTCAGAGAGGCCGTGTGCTGGTATGGTCAACAACCAGCTGAACATGAATCTCTCTCAGTCTAGTGCGTTAATGTACATGCATTACACAATTGCAATACCATGTTAATTTACATGTCGCGACAACTGTAGCAGTAACGATATTGGCATCGAATATGGTCTTGTCACCGCATGCTATATCCCATTGTCACACTGGGACGTCCACTTTACCCTCCACGCGTGATATCTTAAATTTTAAACATCTCATCCACGTGTATCTTGTTTCAGGTACAATACATTCGATCACAAAGCCCCTACATCTCGATTTTCAGTGTTATGAATGTTCAGGGCCCTCCGATATCTGCCATGTCATAGGCATAGATGTGTATTATAACTATAGCGTAAGAATATTCTCATATAATGAACATATGAAGTTTCGTGAATACTAGCTCACATAATGTTACTAGCGTACCTTGTATTGGTACAACAATATTAAAACGAACACATTCGATCATCATCATTATCATCATCATCATCATCATCATCTTATTATTATTCTTATTATTATTATTATTATTATTATTATTCGTTTAGGCCTACGATGGACCACGTGGTTCTTAACTCTGGTGAGCTCTTTTCTTCCTCTTAGCCCAGTATTCCTTCATTCTAGCGCTATGGAAGTCTTTTCTTTCTTGAGTCCATTTCACTCCTACTCCTGCACGCAGTGATTTAGTTGTTAGTGACTGGAGAGAGTCAGATGTCTTGACTAACTTTCTGAACTTATCACGGTTGTAAATGTCAATGTGATCAATGTTTAGGTATTGTAGATCTTTCCGCACTAAATTCGACCATTTGGCATTTGTTGCTTTACCTCTAGGTACAGTGTTGAAGATCCTTGAAGTGAGTCTCTGGCTGTCCATCCTGACTACGTGACCATAGAACATTAGTCTTCTCTTCCTCATAACTGTTGTAATGCTCTCTATTTTACTGTACAGTTCCTTGTTGTGCCTGATTCTGTAGCCATCTCCTTCTTTAATGGGACCCATAATCCTTCTGAGGATCATTCGCTCTTTCATCATCATCATCATCATATTATTATTATTATTATTATTATTATTATTATTATTATTATTATTATTATCATTACTTGCGTACGGACACTGTTGGATCATGCAGTGCTGTTATGATTCGCCTTTCTGGTCTTCCTTGTGGCTTTCATTTTTTCTCCCTGGGCTCTCTTCCTTTCTTCAGTTCACTTAGTTCCTGGACTACTTGGAACGTCATTCTCTCGCTGTACTACCAATCTGTTTACTTTTTACGGAGCAGATTTCTGCCTAGTATTTGAGATATATCTGAGCTTTCTCCAGGTCCGTTTTGACTTTTGGGATCCATGGTAGACTTCTTTTTCTGCTGAATGTGAGTAAGCCTTGTTGTTGGGAGACATTCGGACGTGTCCATAAAATTTCAATCATCGTTTTCTAATATCTGCTGCCAAGATGGAAAGTTTCTCCCTTGCTTTACAGGAATTCAGCCTGTATCCGTCTTCAGTTCTTTCAGGACCAAGAATATGCCTCATGATCTTTCGTTCTTCCTTATGAATGTTCTCTAGATCCCCTTTCTTATTGACTTAGTGTTACCTACCACTAGTATAAGCTGTGGGGTTTCTAGATCATTAGTCAGCATTTCTTCTGCTGAGACAGCACCCGAGGTCATTGTCCGCGGCCAAGGTCATTGACCCCGTGACGTCATCTTGACGGACCCTAACCTCACTTTTGAGAACTAGTTAGCATCGCTAACCTCACTGATGCCATCTTAACAAGGCCTAACCTCATTGTTGCCATATTAAGCACGTGGTGGCGCGCAATTTAAAATCCACGTGCTTTTGACAGCTGTCAAGATAATAGGTCCTAACCACGTGGGCGTGGATTTTGAACAAGTGAACGTGGTTAACCTCAAGGCTGCCATGTTAACAGGGCCTAACCCCACTGCTGCCATCTTAACCATGTAAGGCGCGCGGAATTTGAAATCCGTTTAGCAGATGAACTTGCTTTCATGTCTTCCCAGAATTTCTTCATCCTCTCGCTATGTGTTTTCGTCCGTTATTCTGCCCATGCAGAGTTGTTCTCATCTTCGGTTGTTCAGCAAAATGATGTTTGTTCACCAACGTTCTAAAGCTAGGCCTGTCCACTGTAATTTCATCTGTTATATTGATTTCCTGAAGTTTGTTAAGAAGGAAGCCATACTTTCCAGTGTCGACTTTCTTAAATATAACTTAAAAGTTGTTTTAGTCTCTAAAACACACAAATTCAATATAATATATAAAACTACGATATACCTGTGAAAACATTACAGGTGAAAATGTTAACAAAAATATTTTTACAGGTAAACATTATATATTATATATATATATCTATTACGAGTACATTGAACTCGTGTCTTTGACCAACTGAAAAATTTTCAAGTTACATTTACACTTTTTGAGGGTCTTTTTCAATTTCGATTATCCAACTATTTTTTACTTTGAGTAAGAAGGCATGATTAAATATCATTTTGTAGGTGTTTCCTTGTCTGTTCTTTGGAGGTGGCGATAAAATTTCAAATATTACTTAAAATTCTTTTACAACTCTTGGGACCTCCTTTTTCATCCACATTTCTTCTATGCATACTAAGCCAGATATTTTTCAAAGGATTTTTATATCTTCTTCTCCTTCTTTTTCTTCTCCTTTACCTGTCACCCTCCAGGGTTTATTTTTCCCTCGGACTCAGCGAGGGATAGCACCTCTACCGCCTCAAGGGCAGTGTCGTGGAGCTTCAGACTCTGGGTCGGGTGATACTACTGGGGAGGATGACCAGTACCTCGCCAGGCGGCCTCACCTGCTATGCTGAACAGGGGCCTGCGAGTGGGTGGGAAGATTGGAAGGAATAGACAAGGAAGAGGGAAGGAAGCGGCCGTGGCCTTAAGTTAGGTACCATCCCGGAATTTGCCTGGAGGAGAAGTGGGAAACCACAGAAAACCACTTTCAGGATGGATGAGGTGGGAATCGAATCCAGCTCTACTCAGTTGACCTCCCGAGGCTGAGTGGACCCCGTTCCAGCCCTCGTACCACTTTTCAAATTTCGTGACAGAGCCGGCGATCGAACTCGGGCCTCCGGGGATGGCAGCTAATCACACCAACCACTACACCACAAAGGCGGACCTTTTCTATCTTGAGTTTCTAAATTTTAGTTAGTGATCTGCCTCCAATTTTCATGGTTTCTGATGCGTATAATGCATCAGTCTTAACTAACGTGGTATGGTGTTTTAAGTTAACGTTGTCAGACTCCTTAGCTGAATGGTCAGCGCACTGGCCTTCAGTTCAAAAGGTCCCGGGTTCTATTTCCGGCCAGATCGGTGATTTTAATCCCTTCTCATTAATTCTTCTGGCTCGAGGACTGGGTGTATGTATCCGTCCCAACACTCCCCTCATCATATTCAGCCAACATACCACGATGCCAACCACTACAGAAACACGCAATGGTGATTACATCCCTCCATGTAGGGTTGCCGTCAGGAAGGGCATCCGGCCGTAAAACACGTGCGCCGCAGTTCACACCCGCGACTCCATTTATTACTGTTGTACTGCTCCATGCGATTCTGTAGGTTTTTTGTAATTTACAAATTCTCTCTTCATTTGCTTCACGATTTAATCCGAATTGTTGGGTGAGTTTCCCTAGGTATTTGAAATTATTTACTTCAGGTATTTTGCTAAAGTGAGTTACCAGAGCTGGTTTTTCTATGTATCAAGGAGAACCTTCCATGTATCGGGTTTTCTTACATCGTCGCTCCTATGCCAGAGCCACGAATGCGACAATGCTCATATTGATATGCACTAGGTCACAACAATTTTCGTTGAGTTCATTTTCCTATGCGCATGCGTAAAGGCAAATGAAACTTACTTTAATCGTAATGTAGGAATTATTTGTGCATATTTACCCTCTCCTAGAGTATGATGTATTTAAGGTTCATTTTACTTTTCACATCATCTTCACCATCAATATTTCCTGCATCACCAGACTTCATTTGACTCCACTTTATTAACTTTGTTTTGTATTTATTTTCATCTTATACACCTTCTTCAATATTGTGTCCATACCATTTAGTAATTTCTCCAAATCTTCTGCATTATAATAATAATAATAATAATAATAATAATAATAATAATAATAATAATATCGTTTTTTATGTCCCTCCAATTGCCACAGATCTAATTTTGTCACGTATATGTTATTTACCTTACCAGTAAATAATTCTATAGAGCTGTCATATAGGTTAAGTACTCTCAAAAGCTAGTGATTCTGATTGTGATCAAACTTGCAATTTTATGAACAAAAGTTCAATAGCAAAATGACTTCAGCATAGAAGTCGTGAAGCTAAATACAATCGAAATCGCCATAAGTGTTCATGTTAATCCTTCCTACGATGTGCAGAATAGTAAGTTACTATACATATTTGTTGGCATATTTAGTTGGGTTAATTAATTTAATGTGAATTTTATTTATACCCCGTGTATTCTATGAATGAGTGTCAGAATTTGTCACACATGTATATCGTCGCTGCCTGGACAAAACTTCCTATGTAAAAAAGTTTCGCTTAGAACTTTGGCCGGTAAGGTTCTGTCATCTAAGGTGCAATAATGTGTGAAAATTGTCAAGGCATTCTCGCTCTTAATAATGTATGTGATGCGGGAGGGTATATCTACAAAAATATTAACACATAAAAGGTTTTGTCCCGGCAACGACGATATGAATTGTATATGAATTGGCAAGAAAGGTGGGTAGACCAAGGTATGAATATGACAAGCAGATTAGAGCAGATGTTGGATATAGTAGTTACGTAGAAATGAAATATTAGCACAGGATAGGGTGGCTTGGAGCGCTGCATCAAACCAGTCTATGGACTGATGACTCAAACAACAACAACAACAACAAAGTATTGGAGTGAACCAAATTATTTACCAATTTTTAGAACATCACAGCTTGAACTTTCTGCCGTAAAGCCTCAGGTGGAAGAACATTAGAAAGTTTGTGTAGATAAGTTGTTGGTGTCAATTTAGGTAGCTTAAAAAGTAGTTTTAATGCTCTGTTGTGTAGAATTTCGAATATCTGAAATAGCTCTTTACTGCGACATGCCCAAATATGTACCATATAAAGTATATGACTTTGAATAAGAGCTTGATAAACATTAAAGCTCTTAAGTCTTTAAGCTTTTTCAATCGTGAAATTCCCAGCGTTTCGCCCCAGTCCAGCAGCGGGCTCATCAGTTGGAATGCTACACTTTTCCATCAACAATATATGAGTGTAACATTAGGGCGTCCTATCATAGTGAGGCTGTAAATACCAAGATATCCAGTTGTGTTGTTTGAGCATACCGCCATGGCAGATGTTTTCAGGACGGAAAGACTGTTGTGGGTTGCTTAATACTACATTGGAAAAGACGGCTGAGTCTCGCTGTATTTTTTTGTGATAAATATTCCTTAGTAGTGTGTTAGTAAGTTTATATTTAAGGTTATAAGAAAGGCCAATTGCTGGTGTAATTTTATTACATATCGACTGAACCTGATCACTTCAAGGGAGTAATTCGTCAAGAATTAATCCTAGAAACTTTGTTTCCCTAGCTGAAGGTATTTTGCAGTCATGAATTTTGGGTGTAATTTCAAGAGAAATACTCCATTTTGGTTTATGAAAGATGCTATAATTTGTTTTGGTCAGATTAATAGTTAGACGATTTACAAGAAGCCAATTCTGAAGTAATATCCGAGTGCATCAAGATAAACTCGTTAGTGTCGTCAGCAAATATAGACAATCGTCCGTATAATTTTAGTGATCCTATATCATTTTTAAATACCTCAGTGTATATTGTAGTATATGTATATGAATTGCATCGTGATAGACCACTACTGCAGTATTAATCACCACCCTGGTCGTTGTCTCCTATGACTAACTATGTTGCTTTCCAGTTTCCTTCATCCGGCTGGTAATTGATTAGGCATATTCAAGTGTAAAGTGTCGAATTCGGGACAATGGATTGTGAAAGAGATATTCTTAATAGATTTAGTGCCAGGTTAATAAATCGCGGTATATATTAAGACAATCGGGTAATTGCGTTAAATGCAGAACGCCTCATTGATGAAATGTTTTTGAATGTGGCAGTAAAATGCTCTACACTTGTAGTGCGTTAAAATGGTAGTTGTATCCAGATTTTATGACGAATTTGTGAATTAACTCAAATTCACACGTTTGGTCATGTTTACTGAAGCATAAATCTAGTAAATTAAATTATTTAGTGGCATTGAACAATGTTTCAGCCGATTTATTGGAGCACGAAACAACCCTGAAATTGTCAAGTGCGTATAACTCCCTGTTTGAGAGGTTGAAATCCCAGTTGAGTACATACTTACCGCCACGCGCATCCTACAGCCTCACACTGTGACGAACAATGATAATGACGGCTACTTCTGGCCTAGTCAGCGCTCAGTCACTGTAGAAACATAGCAGCTCCACGTAAAAGTCGTTATTAAAGCAGCTGGGATGTGTAATTCGTATAGTAGAAGAGACTTAATTTTTGCTGGGTTTTATATGCAACCTGTCATGTGGTATTTGAACGTGCTCAAATGTTAGCCACAATTGGCAGATGAATCTTGTGGGACAAAATTCCGGCATTTTGGCGTCTCTGAAAAATGTTAACGTTTTATACAAAAAAGCGGATTTGTACAACACAAATAAAATGTTTATTGTTGAATCTTTTTTACTCTGTACAAAATAAAAGTTCCCCTAACTTGCTTCTTTTGCAGGATGTACATTAAATCTTTAATCTGAATAAGCTTGAGAATGTCTTGGAAAAATGATACGTATATACAAATCTAACCTAATATGTACAATAAGTTGCTCGTTACCAGAACAAAATGAAAATCAATATCCCTATAACTGAGTGCCTAAGCTGACCATGAGAAGAGTTCTAGTAGAAGGCTATATAAGTTTACAATCTTTGACTAATAATAATAATAATCGTATGGTCTCAGCTACCGTGTGCAGACATTTCAATTTGACGCCATCTGGCTGTCTGCTCGTCAATTTCGACTTTCTGTTTTACTCTGGGCCCTCTAGATGGCAGACCGAGTAAACCGGTTTTCTCATGGGCGTCTTTGGCTGAGATTTAATTTATTTTTTCGAGTAAACATCAGATGTTTCACCAGAGATCTTTTACATGCTGCCGACATCGTACGGCATGGAGTGTCTAATGTACATTTCTTTCCGCCCTTCGAAAATCCAAATACCTATGCCGCGTTTGAACGTGCTATCTTGGGATCCGGAGGCCGACACTCTAGCACTGATCCCCAAAGGCAGCTTTAATATAACTGATGTAAGTAAAGAAAATATATCAAGGAATACAAGCAGATAGGATTAGGCTAGACAGCTTATCCTGAGGTGAAACCTCCCGGGGAGTGTTAGTCCAGCAGTTCGGTGCACATTTTCAAGAGACGTGACCGCCCTGCCCGATTTACGATGTAGGCTTAGTTGTTGGATAGCTGTTAACAGCCTGACTATCTCTCGGAGGTTTGGTTTGTTGGGACCGCCTACCTTAATCTAGGTCCTTTGTCCCAAGACGACTGGTGAATTCCTTTGTATGGTGCATCATTCTTACAGAGCGACGATCCTATTCAGGTGAGGTGTTGGGACGTTTAGCTCCTGGCGACTTGAGCTTTTATGCCCTATCTTCCAGTATTTCGAGAAGGTAGGAACAGGTGCGAATGGTGGATATTTGATATTTGATGGTGGTAGCGCACTTGGCCTGTTTACTGCGGACTGGACAAACAGTGGTGTTAGTTATCACCACATCTGTTGCAGCGGGTCTCGTTAGGACAGCTAGCAGCTACCTGGCTGAGTTGAAGGCATTTGAAGCACTGGAAAATTAGTGAGGATTGCAGGCGAGATTGTTTAGGGTTTAGGGGAGTTTGGTTTTGGGTAGGTGTATGTTGGCCGGTAGGGGAGGAGGACGGTTGAGGTTGTACCAGTGGTAGGGATTGTAACGGGGCTTCACACTGTGGGTGGTCAGTTTGGGCGGGCTTTGTGGCTGCAGGCAATATAAAGTAATGATGCAACATGGCGTATAGTCTCCGAAACGCGTAGTTAAAAAAGTGTTTACTACTTATCATTGCCTGTCCCTTCCGCCTGCTCGCCTATATATACCGCAGGCGAGCTGACGACACAGTCTCGCCAGCGTGCTAACTGGGAAATGCGTCGTGTTCCGAAGACTGAGTGTAGCGCTCTGACTACAAACAGCTGAGGTGGCAGCACAACAATAAAACTAGTCAAACTAAAGCTGCCCATCAGAGAAATAGGATGGGACTCGAGAAGACTCCCAGCACATGAAAACTAAACTGCTAGACACATAAACACGTCTATATACCGTCACAAGTGTTTTTTCCTTGCTAGTTGCTTTACATCGCATCGACACAGATAGGTCTTATGGCGACGATGGGACAGGGAAGGGCTGGGAGTGGGAAGGAATCGGCCGTGGCCTTAATTAAGGTACAGCCCCAGCCCCAGCATTTGTCTGGTGTGAAAATGGGAAACCACGGAAAACCATATTCAGGGCTGCCGACTGTGGGGTTCGAACCTACGATCTCCCGAATACTGGATACTGGTCGCACTTAAGCGACTGCAGCTATCGAGCTCGGTGTCACAAGTGTTACTCTCAGTATTTCCACAGTATCTCCTACTGCTTATCAATCAATCAATCCATCACCACTGATTTTTATTTAGTGCAGTCGCGCAGGTGGCAGATTCCCTATGTGTTGTTTTCCTAGCCTTTTCCTTCATGGTTTGGCAACCATGGTTCTCCGAGCTGAGTTTGGCATTGCTCCTACTTACTAGCGTTAGGTTTATCACACCTTTCGAACCAGACCTCGCTTGGTCAACTGTTCTTCTTTTCTGAATACTTTGCGAGGTGTAGGGAGTCATTCATTTTCTCACCCTTCGTGGCATTTCCCTTTCTTTTATTGATACATTCATTCTTCGAAGTATCGGATGTCTCCCATTTTCTCTCTGGTTATTATTAAGAGAGGATGATTACCCAGTTTTGCGTCCTTTTAAAGCAAAAATAACCACAATTCTTCGGCATAATTTCTTATTTTCCAAAGTGAGTAACAAGTCTAAAATGTCTGATACCTCTCAAAGTTGTTAATAATAATAATAATAATAATAATAATAATAATAATAATAATAATAATAATAATAATAATAAAAAATGGTTCATGGTGTGGGTTACTGTAGTCACGTCCTAGTTCGTGAACCATGGGCAACGGCTGAGTGGCCTAGTAAGTGGTCCTGAGAGACGGGATACCAGTTGCTATGGAATGGGAGTGGGCATCTCGGACATATTCTGAGTCATCGCCCTCCTTGTGCTCAGGCGCCCAGGACTATACAATTCACCGGTGGTCCATAACCCGTTAGAGGAGAGATCCTCACATGGACTCTGTGTAAGTAGGGTAGCATCCAGCTTCATGAATTTACCGAGCTCAGAACATTTTAAGCAAGCCTCGGACCTATGGGAGTAACGGAATCCCACTCCCATTTGACAAGCAAGGGACTCCTTGGAAACAACTTGGCGAACGAAATGGAATTCGATGGGGAGCTATCAATATTAATGGGGCTTATGGAAGGAAGAAAGTAGAACTGGCTGAGTCAGCAAAGAGGATGCATCTGAATGTGTTAGGAGTAAGTGATATTCGGGTAAGGGGAGATAACGAGGAAGAGATAGGAGATTATAAAGTGTACTTGACGGGTGTTAGAAAGGGAAGGGCAGAATCTGGGGTAGGGCTCTTTATCAGGAATACCATTGCACGGAACATAGTTTCTGTTAGGCACGTAAATGTGCGAATGATGCGGGTAGATTTGTCAGTTGGAGGAATTAGGACAAGAATTGTGTCCGTGTATTCAACATGTGAGGGTGCAGATGAGGATGAAGTTGACAAGTTTTATGAAGCATTGAGTGACATCGTGGTCAGGGTCAACAGCAAGGATAGAATAGTGCTAATGGGCGATTTCAATGCGAGAGTTGGGAATAGAAATGAAGGATTCGAAAGGGTGATTGGTAAATGTGAGGAAGATATGGAAGCTAATGGGAATGGGAAGCGTTTGCTGGACTTCTGTGCTAGAATGTATTTAGCTCTTACGAATACATTCTTCAGGCATGAGGCTATTCACCACTACACATGGGAGGCTAGGGGTACCAGGTCCATAATATACTATATCTTAACAGACTTCGAATTCAGGAAATCTGTTACGAATGTACGAGTTTTCAGGGGATTTTTTGATAATACAGAGCACTATCTGATCTGGAGTGAACTAAGTATCTCTAGGCCTAGCGTAGAGAAAATGAAATCTGTGTGAAAACGAATAAGGGTAGAAAATCTCCTGTATGAGGAAATTAGATAGAAGTACATGGATATGATTAGTGAGAAGTTTCGAACAGTAGACAGTAAGCAGGTTCAGGATATAGAAAGTGAATTGGTGGCATACAGGGATGCTGTAGTAGAAACAGCAAGGGAAATCCTAGGAACAACTGTGTGTAAAGATGGGAAAAGGCGAACATCTTGGTGGAATGATGAAGTGAGGCCTATCAGAAATGGCTCCAAACAAGGGCCTAGGCAGACAGGGATTTGTACGTAGATGAAAGAAACTGAGCGAAACAAATAGTTGTTGAATCCAAAAAGAAGTTGTGGGAAGATATTGGTAATAACCTGGAAGGGCTAGGTCAAGCAGCAGGGAAACCTTTCTGGACAGTAACAAAAAATCTTAGGAAGGGAGGGAAAAAGGAAATGAACAGTGTTTTGAGTAATTCAGGTGAACTCATAAAGATCCCAGGGAATCACTGGAGAAGTGGAGGGAATATTTTGAACATCATCTCAATCTAAAAGGAAATCATCCTGGTGGTGTTGCGAAGAGCCAAGCTCATGGGGAGGAGGAAAATGATGTTGATGAAATTATGCTTCAGGAAGTGGAAAGGATGGTAAATAAACTCCATTGTCATAAAGCAGCAGGAATAGATAAAATTAGACCTGAAATGGTGAAGTATAGTGGGAAGGCAGGGATGAAATGGCTTCATAGAGTAGTAAGATTACGATGGAGTGTTGGTAAGGTACCTTCAGATTGGACAAAAGCAGTAATTGCACCTATCTATAAGCAAGGGAACAAGAAGGATTGCAACAACTATCGAGGTATCTCATTGATTAGTATACCAGGCAAAATATTCACTGGCATCTTAGAAGGTAGGGTGCGATCAGTCGTTGAGAGGAAGTTGGATAGACCGGGCGAGTTGGCCGTGCGCGTAGAGGCGCGCGGCTGTGAGCTTGCATCCGGGAGATAGTAGGTTCGAATCCGACTATCGGCAGCCCTGAAGATGGTTTTCCGTGGTTTCCCATTTTCACACCAGGCAAATGCTGGGGCTGTACCTTAATTAAGGCCACGGCCGCTTCCTTCCAACTCCTAGGCCTTTCCTATCCCATCTTCGCCATAAGACCTATCTGCGTCGGTGCGACGTAAAGCCACTAGCAAAAAGAAAAAATAAGTTGGATGGAAACCAGTGTGGTTTCAGACCACAGAGAGGCTGTCAGGATCAGATTTTCAGTATGCGCCAGGTAATTGAAAAATGCTACGAGAGGAATAGGCAGTTGTGTTTATGTTTCGTAGATCTAGAGAAAGCATATGACAGGGTATCGAGGGAAAAGATGTTCGCCATTCCGGGGGACTATGGAATTAAGGGTAGATTATTAAAGTCAATCAAAGGCATTTATGTTGACAATTGGGCTTCTGTGCAAATTGATGGTAGAATGAGTTCTTGGTTCAGGGTACTTATAGGGGTTAGACAAGGCTGTAATCTTTCACCTTTGCTGTTCGTAGTTTACATGGATATCTGCTGAAATGTATAAAATGGCAGGGAGGTGGAAATGTAGTAAGCAGCCTGACCTATACTGACGACTTGGTCTTAATGGCAGATTGTGCCGAAAGCCTGCAGTCTAATATCTTGGAACTTGAAAATAGGTGTAATGAGTATGGTATGAAAATTAGCCCCTCGAAGATTAAATTGATGTCAGTAGGTAAGAAATTCAACAGAATTGAATGTCAGATTGGTGATACAAAGCTAGAACAGGTCAATAATTTTAAGTGTTTAGGTTGTGTGTTCTCCCAGGATGGTAATATAGTGAGATTGAATCAAGGTGTCGTAAAGCTAATGCAGTGAGCTCACAGTTGCGATCAAGAGTATTCTGTAAGAAGGAAGTCAGCTCCCAGAGGAAACTATCTTTACATCGGTCTGTTTTCAGACCAACTTTACTTTACGGGAGCGAAAGCTGGGTGGACTCAAGATATCTTATTCATAAGTTAGAAGTAACAGACATGAAAGTAACAAGAATGATTGCTGGTACAAACAGGTGGGAACAATGTCAGGAGGGTACTCGGAATTAGGAGATAAAGGCTAATTTAGGATTGAACTCCATGGATGAAGCTGTACGCATAAACCGGCTTCGGTGTTGGGGTCATGTGAGGCGAATGGAGGAGGTTATGTTACCTAGGAGAATAATAGACTATGTTATGGAGGGTAAGAGAAGTAGAGGTAGACCAAGACGACGATGGTTAGACTCGGTTTCTAACGATTTAAAGATAAGTGGTATAGAACTAAATGAGGCCACAACACTAGTTGCAAATCGAGGATTGTGGCGACGTTTAGTAAATTCACGGAGGCTTGCAGACTGACCGCTGAAAGGCATAACAGTCTATAATGATAATGTATGTATGTATAATAATAATTTAATCTGACACCAAAATGCGCTCCCAGCCATAGCTTCATATTAAAATGTCGGATGCTGTGGGTTCTGGCGATTGCTACTGAATATTTTGTAATAGTTGTCACAATCTGATCTCGAAGTTGTTTATCCGATATGTATGTTGCAATTCACTTTACAAATCCTTTGAGAATCGTTCCCCTAGCTCCAAATAATAGGCCTATCACGGCTATTTTGTAGACGATATACTTTTCATCTTTGAAACAATGGCTCATATATATATTTTCCTTTACTCTGTCGACTTTCTCATGTTGTGAAATACAGTCTTCAAATCGGATAGTGGGATTTATTATTTTATCTGAACTTTTATTGCGGTTATTGGCGATTATTTGTATGCAACGATTGATATCTCCCTCTGCTATGCAATGGACTTCCTCGTTGACTACATCTTTTCATATATATGACGATGTTTATTGAAGGTCTGTAGTGAGCGCAATCATTATAAAGCGTGGACATACAGATAGCAGTGATATACCCCTAAATCTGACAAGGGTTTCAGGAAAAATACTAAAATTTCATACCAAACTTCTTATCGTAATCTGTTGCCCGAATTCGTAAACGTAGCACATGTTATACTGAGGTGAGCTTGCGTTCGGGAGATGTTGTGTTTGAATCTCATTGTTGGCAGCCCTTTTCCACACCAGGCAAATTATGGAGCTGTACTTTCATTAAGGCCACGGCCGCTACCCTACAAATCCTTGCGCTTTCCCATCCTTGCGTCGTCAAAAACCTCGGTTCTGTTAGACGTTAAACCTCTAGACAAAAAATATACATATGGAAGGTTGATTGTCATGAATATGTCGCTCCTTTTGTGTTCCGAATAACGATTATGCCAACACTAAGTTGGATATTTCTGTATTTTATAACATAAATGTTATAGAGATACATTAATTAATGTTGTAGAGAGCTCTGATGCCATATTGTGGTGTAGCGTGCGTTATTACAGAGCAGGAGGCGTGCGATAAACAATAGTATCAACTGAAGTGCACGGCAGTAATGGTAAATGCACATGCGATGGTGATATGATATAGTATAGAGCCTAAGCAAAATGGTCGTAGAGAAAGGAGGCTCGGATAATAATAATAATAATAATAATAATAATAATAATAATAATAATAATAATAATAATAATAATATAACCATGGAAACGCGCAGTAAGAAGGAGTAGGACAAGAAATCAAAGAATATGACAACAAGAGAAAAACCAAAGATTAACAATATGGATAAGATAAATTTAACAATGAAACATTTTGAAACAAGATAAATAAATGAAGACAAATTTTAATAAGTAGTGAAAGATATATATGTATTACCTGAGAAAGTAAGAAAAATGTGCCACATTTACAAATAGTAATATCAGAAATGTATCAAAGAAAAGCCTTATGACCAAATACAAGCGTACAATGAAGAATATAGAAGCTGAATAAGAAAAAGAGGAGCAAAACCGGAAAGAAAAGAGGTACAAAATGAAGGGAAAATAGAAGTGGGAAAAGGATCAAAACGGGGAAAGGATTTTCTTCACCAGGTATTACTATGTTGCGGGAACTGAATTTATGATATTAATAATACAAAATAGCATACGTCTTGGGAGGCAACTGAAGTGATTACAAATTTTTGCATTGTCCGTAGCGCAGTTCGTGATTAAAAAGGTGTTGTACAAGTGAAATCCTGCATATGAGATATGAAAATACGAAATTTAAGTCGGCGGAAGAAAATTTCAGCAGTGGCAGATGGCCCAAATGAAAAATTAATGTCCAAATAATGATAAATCTTGCTCACCAAATGTTTTGAAGATTAACAGTCCTGTTGGAAGTGACATAATACAAAGTAGCACGGTTATTTTGGTGCTCCACCACTCCGAGACGAAGGCAGACTCAAATTGTGGAGCAGTGGAGTGGGAATATATAGCGGTATAGAAAGATCTAGAAAAGTAAGGAGGCTAAAGGCCAGCAAGTTCCAGAAGCGTATTTATCACGTGTCCAATAGGAAAGCACCAGCACACACACGACGGAGCAGGCGAAGCGTAGAGAGGATGACGTCAGAGTCACGTGATGAATGGAGCAGGCAAAGCACAGGTGAGCGGAGTAGTTGAATGCGTGGAGCAGCGGCGACGTGTTCGGCGAAAAAGCAGCATGCAAGGTAGCGAATATGCGTAATGTAAGCGGAGATCGTAACAATATGCATTACTAGATCTTGTCGTTTCTGATAATAAAATATATAAGGTGGCGAATCAAAAAGTAAGTTACACTTTCAAGTTTATATACCAGGTGCCTCTCGAACGCCGTACTTTCTACTTGTAAATGCCCCGCACGCACACATGATTAATGGGATGTCTACCAACTGATTTTCACAGGGAACTACTGCCAGCGGGCACGTACGTCAGAACATGAAGAGATAAGAAACAGAGTGTCGCTCGCAGCATGTTACTCAGCGCTACTGGTCGAATGCACCCACTGCATTAGTAAACATCGTTTTCGACCGCATAGTTATAGGCTGGTGTATGGTATAGCCGCACTATATTTGCTGTCTGCATATCAGCAATGGCTAGTGTGATCAGCAGTGACGAATACACAGACATTATTTTAAGCTGGATAATCTGGTCGCGAATGCAACAGAAGCTCCAAACAGACGCATGCCTTCTACACACTTACTTCACCGAACAGTATTAGTTTTTGTTTCATACAAGCAACTCTTCCATGGAGTGGAATGTCTACACGTGTATAAATTAATAAATTATTAGATTTTCTTTTCTTCGTCTTTGGCGTGTCTACAAACAGTAGCGGCGATTAGGAGGTGGGGCGAGTTGGGTCAGTCGCCCACCCCGCACTTTGTGAAGTAATCATTACATTTATATTCCACTTTAGCCAGCTGGATTGGGAATTATTTTTAAAAAGTTGTTTGTACAAACCTTGTTATCTTATCAGCTAATTCCTTCGTTTATTTTCTTTCATTATTACCATAATTATTGACGGAAACACGCACAAAATACTGTCCGTCTCGGCTAATCAGTTCGTATAGCACTGCGGCAAATAGTGGAGACTTTCCATGTGCTGTGAGGAAGGGTAGTAGGGTACATATTTTTTTGCCGAGGTCGTGGCCACTGAGTTATAATTCACCCACTTGCCGCGCGCATTCATCAGTCTGGCAGTCACTTTTGTGTCTGTTAGTTTCTTAGTGAGTATTCAAATATTAAATTATTTTTAATTGCATAATCATGCCGTATTTCTATTTAATTATACCGGGCGAGATGGCCGTGGGGTTACGGGCGTGCAGCTCTGAGCTTGCACTTGGGAGATAGTAGTTTCGAATCCCACTGGCAGCAGCCCTGAAGATGGTTCTCCGTGGTTTCCCATTTTCACACCTATCTATGTCGGTGTGACGTGAAGCCAATTGTAAAAAAAATCAGTTATAAACGTATTTCAACGGGAGCTAATACCAACGTTCCTAAATTATTTCTTTGTGTTATGCTATTTATTAAGTAAATGCCCCGTAGTATGTTTGTGAGATCTCGTGAAAATGTTATTATACAGCACTGAATCAAAATCTCAAACAAACTGTTATTACGAATAATTCACGGGGCAGGTTAATTACATTTATATATAAAATAACATCATACAAACGAAATAATTTAGTCCGGTTAAAGTAAAGTTGGTGTCCGCCTCTGAGGTGTAGTGGTTAGTGTGATTTGCTGCCACCCCCAAAAGACCCGGGTTCCATTTTCGGCTCTGCCACGAAATTTGAAAAGTGCTACGAGGGCTGGAACGGGGTCCACTCAGCCTCGGGAGGTCAACTGAGTAGAGGTGGGTTGTTTTACAACCTCAGCCATCCTTGAAGTGGTTTTTCCGTGGTTTCCCACTTCTCCTCCAGGCAAATGCCGGGATGATACCTAACTTAAGGCTACGGCCGCTTCCTTCCCTCTTCCTTGTCTATCCCTTCCAATCTTCCCAACCCCCACCAAGGCCCCTGTTCAGCATAGCAGGTGAGGCCGCCTGAGCATGGCACTGGTCATCCTCCCCAGTTGTATCCCCCGATCCAGTGTCTCACACTCCAGGACACTGCCCTTGAGGCGGTAGAGGTGGGATCGCTCACTGAGCCCGAGGGAAAAGCCAACCCTGGAGGCTAAACAGATTAAGAAAGAAGAAGAAGATAAAGTTGGTATTCTCTCGCGTTGAAATTACAATTAAATATATCTTATTTTACAATTGACTTTACGTCGCTCCAACACAGATAGAACTTATGGGAAGCAAGCGGCCGTGGCCTTAATTAACGTACAGCCTCATAATTTGCGTGGTATGAAGATGGGATACCACGGAAGACCATCTTCATGGTTGTTGACAGTGGGATTCGATACCACTAACTCCCGAGTGCAAGCTCACTGTTGCGCGCCCGTAACACCACGGCCAGCTCGCCGGTACAATTAAATAGATGTACGGCATGATTATGCAATTAAAATCATTTAGTACTTGAATACATACTAAGAAACTAACAGACAATAAAGAGACTGCCAGACTGACGAATGCGCGTGGCAAGCGGGTGAAGTATAACTCAGTGGCCACGACCTCGGTAAACAAATATGTTCCCCTACTACCCCTCAACTGGTGACGTATTCCGGAAGGAACATAACTGGTGACATGGTGTCTGAGAGACGCCTATAATTTGAGCATTTTCAATGGAATCACATTTCATTAAGGCGAGGTTTATTCATTTTATATTGAGAAGGCATATGTTAACGAATGGTTTAACATATTTTATTACCAACTCTATTGCACCAAAAATTTTAAAAAATTCTGAATCCAAGTGTGTGTCACTTTATGAAGAAGAAATCTAGGTTTCAACTTAGATTGCATCATCGTCCCTCATATGCATCCGAATGGCTCAAAAACTACTTTCCTACACAGACTGAAACATAATCATTTCAGAAAACTTAAGTTTATCACACATTCACTGAAACTACAAAAACCTGCAATGCACTAATTTTTGCACTTTCAAAATACTCAAAAATATTACAAATATTTGTAATTTGTCTTATTTGATTTGTTTTTCGTCCAATACACACCCGAATCACATATTTTATTTGTTTACATGTTTTCACTAATCTCAAGAAAATACATGTAGGGTCTATCTTTTTCTGGACCCTTTGGAGCAAAAGTGGCCTAAGTGTTCAAATTAAGAAGTGATCAATAGACATGCCATACATATCTTGTGAAACTTCGTAAACGAACAGAAATATTACTTTTGATAACTGGTTTACCTACATTGCAAAAATATCTTCATTGTTGGATTTGAAAGAAGCAGTGTAGAGAAGTATAACTAAAAGAGCTTCAAATTCCATGTCATCAGTGTCGTCAATTTCGGAACGATCCATGCGTTTGTATTTCTGTCTCATATTCCGCATTTTGACATTAGTCTATTGAACTATAAGTTGCACCATCTCCCTGGAATATATAAAATCCCAGGCAGTTTTAGGTTCTATTTGATTGCCAATTCTTGCTTGAGCACGTAACGCAGGTAACCGAATTAGGTTGTGACTTGGAGTGCGTACATTTCTAGTAGGTTCTTTAGCGGACCATTTATAACGGTTTTTTTTCCATAGTAATAATGCTGTTCTGTGCATTATTGATCTTCACCTTCACTACCTGTGCCTTCTTCTACCGAGTCAGTACAATGATCACTTTCAATAGCAAAGTCACTGTCCACACCATTTTCAACATCACTAAATTCTGTATCTAACCACTGTGCTACCTGATCATCGAACCCAGGACCTTCAGGCCTTATAGGTCGAGATGGACCAGCACGGTCTGCCATTGTTGAATTACGAACAAAAATTAAAAAGCTATGAGTTTACTTCGTACAACTTAAGAATCCACACATTAAAATGTTACACAACTGGTGACGTGGTGTCTACGAAGCCACTTGGAAACTTGTCTACACTCTGAGGAGAGAACGATAATACTGAGGGCGAATCTCTAATGATGAAACGTTTGTTGACAGAGAGATATGAAGGTACTGGAAACCAAAAGTCTCACTTTCGATTGTGTGCTTAGGGGTGTACATGTATCTCCTACAAGGAGTCTGTCAGACACCACGTCACCAGTTGAGGGCTACCCTTCCTCACAGCACATGCAAAGCCTCCACTACTTGCCCTAGCGCTATACAATAAACGGGAGATTTAGCATATAAGACAACAAGGCTTGTAGAAATAGCTTTTTTGTTTAATAATTCCTAGTTCCAGCTGGCTAAAGTGGAATAAAATGTAATATTTACTCTACAAAGTGGGGGTGGGGGCGACTGTCTCTCCTCACCCCACCCCCTAACCACCGCTACTGTTTGTAGACACGCCGAAGATGCAGTGAATGAAATTTAATAACTTATTTATTTATACACGTGTAGACATTCAACTCGATAAAGGAGTTGATTGTATGGAACAAAAACTAATACTGTTCGGCGAAATATGTGTGTAGAAGGCGTACGTCTGTTTGAAGCTTCTGTTGCACTTCGACCAGGTTGTCCAGCTTAAAATAATGTCTATGTATTCACCGCTCCTGATCACACTAGCCATTGCCGATATGCTGACAGCAAATATAGTGCGGATGTACCATGCACTAGCCTAGAAATATGCGGTGGAAAACGATGTTTACTAATGCAATGGGTGCATTCGACCAGTAGGGCTGAGTAACATGCTGCGAACGACACTCCGTTTCTTACCTCTTCATATTCTGACGTAACCTGCCCGCCGGCAGTAGTTTCCCAGTGAAAATCAGTTGGTAGGCATCCCATTCATCATGTGTGCGTGCGGGGCATTTATAAGTAGAAAGTACGGCGTTCGAGAGGCACCAGGTATTTTGATGTAATTATGGATTCATGTCACATATACTTCAATACATATTTACATTTACTGATGTACACCAAGTTATCCACTGGACCAATTTATATTTCTGCCCCGTGGCTTTCATCAGTGAGCGTGGAGTGGGCAACATGTGGTTTCTGACAAATTCATTATCATATTATGAAAACAATGTTTAACTCTTTCCATGTATCCGACTGTTATATGTTGTTTCATTACATTGATTCAAGCCCCTCTGGCACCATAAGAAGTCATTATTACCAGGAATTTAATGGAGAATTAGGACAGACTACTCAAGTATGAAGTATACTGTTCCTCGTGCGGCAGTTTTGATATAGGTGTTGGAGATAAAGTTTGGTGTAAAATCTGCTATAAACGTTCTAGATAGGCAACTCTTTTCACACAGCTGTACAGCAATCAAGAGGATAGATCCTTCACATTAGTTTGCACAATCTAGTCTATTCCTGTTCCTAGAAATGTCATACCAGGCAAATGCTGGGGCTGTACCTGAATTAAGGCCACGGCCGGTTCCTTCCCACTCTTAGGCTTTTCCTATCACATTATCGACATAAGACCTATATGTGTCGGTGCGCCGTAAACAATAAATTGTGGGAATTTCATGGTTATACAACAGGAGTACCAAAAATGTCCACAGCCGCTGATATGTATGCAATATTCCTTATATGAAAGTAGTTCTGGCACAAGAACCTCTAAGACTAGGCTATATAATAATAATAATAATAATAATAATAATAATAATAATAATAATAATAATAATAATAATAATAATAATAATGGATTTACGTCGTACAAATTGATCTTTTACGCTTTTAGAAGACGCCGAGGTGTCGGAATTTAGTCCCGCAGAAGTTCTTTTACGTCCCATTAAATCTACCGACACGGAGCTGACGTATTTGAGGATCTTCAAATACCACCGGACTGAACAAGGATCTAACTATCCAAGTTGAAGTCAGGGGCTAGTGACTCACAGGTCTGAGCCACTCAACTCGGCAAAAGTAGCTTGGAACGATTGCATTCTATCCTATCAAAGCATAAAAGCACAAATGTTACTAGTTTACTTTGCAGGTTAGATTCGGCCTGTGGATTTCAAAATAACGCGTTCAGGCCTAACAGAGATACTCGAAATTTTGAGGGACGATACGCAGTCCAGTGGCATTTCATGTTGTATGATGTTGACATGTAAAATATCTCTGGCGACACAGCTGGTGTTAACCAAACCATATTTGTTTCACAATCAGCCTTGGGCTCAACAGAGTCACTGCTTTTCTGCCATCTGGCAGAGTTAAACGGAATGTAGATATTGACATGCTGGCATCCTAAATAGCGTCAAAGAAAAATGTCGCCAACACGGTATTTAAGGCTGTATCATTTGTATTATTATTATTAAGTTACATCTATAATTAAGACATCCCTTATTACAAGTCGAAGTATCGACTTGACAATATCAAGATCATCGGTTCAGTGAACAATGCGAGACGAACGATCCCAGGATTCTTCAAAAATGCAGTAAGGACTTCAATCCGACAGTGTCTTTATTCTGAAAATTTCAAATACTGCCTTACAGAGCCCAATTGTAATATTACGCAATCAATGCAATCGGCCCTAAACTACAAAGTCACTGTTTAAGATTTTCCAAACTCATTTATTTTTTATTATGAAATCATACCCTTCTGTAGGCGTGATCTTATGACAATCCCTGAATGGGGAAAGCATATTGTTTGTTATCGACCAATAAATATAAATATTACTATTATGAATGATACGTGCTCACGCGCCATGTAGTCAACGTGATGTCATATTCAGCAGTACTGCCAACAAGACTGAGTGAACCCCATTCAATCCCTCAGTTTAGAATTACAATTCCTAGCCACGTTGGGAAACGAAGCCAAGGCCTCCGAATAATAGTGACTCACGTTACACTTTTACCATGAATCTGGCTTAATTACTGAATGGAATAGAATATTATTCAGTTATTATTTACTTACCTACTTATTTCCTATATAATAATAATAATAATAATAATAAAATAATAATAATAATAATAATAATAATAATAATAATAATAATAATAATAATAATAATAATAATAATAATAATGTTACGAATAAAATACTGCCTGTTTTATTGGTCGAATTTTATGTAGGGTGACCCAGTTAGTATGCATACACATACAAAATCAATTAAACTTGAGAATGAATGGCACTAATAAGCGACTATTTACAATAGTCTTTACTCCTCACAGTAGGTCTCTACCTGGACAGGATTTACCTGGAACGGGCCTTCCTTCCATAATTTTAATTGATGGAACTCCGCTTTCACCGTGCTCCCTAACCAGAGTCACTTCACCCAATAGCTGGGTCCGAATACAGGTCTGTTAATTATCTCAACACAGGATTGTTGCTCACTTGGCTCGACTCCAGACAAGGCCAACAACTCATAGAATCACAAGACTGCTGTACGCTTGGCTAGACTCCAGTGAAGTCCGGTAACTCACAGAATCACACGACTGCTGTACGCTTGGCTAGACTCCAGGCAAGACCGCTAACTCAAAGAATCACACGACTGATGTAAACTTGCCTCGACTCCAGATAAAGTCGATAACTTACAGGATCACACAACTGCTGTAAACTCGACTCGACTCAAGACAAGTCCGATAACTCACAATCAAAGTGACTGCTCCACACAGCGAACTACTCAATACATACCACTCGACTATAACACAGAACGACCATACTCCAATACCGTCAATGGCACCTACACTCCCAAGATTCCACAACGATTACATTCTCTCAACACTCTGACACTGACTCGCAACAACGATAGCCAACACTAGTGTTATTCAACTACCCTCCTTAATGGTCGCAAGGCTCCTTGTATATCCGTAGTGACGGAGGACTAGAATCTTCGTGACTTGGCCGGAAGGAAAACATTCGAGGTCAACCTTCCAGCAAGTCCACGCAGACACCAGACACAAGCACAGTGAAATTAGAGCTCGACACATTCCCTCGGGCCGGCTGGGATATCTCCGGCCTGACTCACTCATCCCTTCCAGGAAATACCGAAGGGGGCTACAGCAGAGCTGGCAGCCGCATGGGCACGTATCATTAATAATAGTAATATTTCTACTTATTGCTCGATAACAAAAATATGCTCTTGTTTCTCAGTCATCACATCCGGCTTGAAGGTACACGTTTCTAAAGCTATCACACTACCGCTCATCATAACGCCAAATATAAATCGTTTCTATCTTGTATCTGCATAATTATAATCATTCATTTGTCACGTTCCGATGCTTTAGCACTAAATGAGGCTTCATCTTCGGACCAGTCTTTCTTCCTTTCTGATTCACTGAGCTCGCTTAAGTGCAACCAGTATCCAGTAATCGGGAGATAGTGGGTTCGAGCCCGACTGTCGGCAGCCCTGAAAATGGTCTTCCGTGGTTTCCCATTTTCACACCAAGCAAATGCTGGGGCTGTCCCTTAATTAAGGTCACGACCCCTTCCTTCCCATTCCTAGGCCTTTCCTATCCCAACGTCGCAATGAGACCTATCAGTGTCGGTGCGACGTAAAGCAAATAGCAAAAAAAAAAAAAAAAAAACCTTTCTTAATCTGCTTACCCTCCAGGGTTGGTTATTTCCCTCGGACTCAGAGAGAGATCCCACCTCTACCGCCTCAAAGGCGGTGTCCTGGAGCGTACGCGGAGACATTGGGTCGGGGGATACAACTGGGTAGAATGACCAGTACCTCGCCCAGGCGGCCTCAGCTGCTATGCTGAACAGAGGCCTTGCTGAGTGATGGGAGTATTGGAAGGGATAGACAAGGAAGAGGAAAGGAAGCGGCCGTGGCCTTAAGTTAGGTACCATCCCGGCATTTGCCTGGAGGAGAAGTGAGAACCACGGAAAATCACTTCTAGGATGGCTGAAGTGGGAATCGAACCCACCTCTACTCATTTGACCTCCCGAGGCTGAGTTGACCCCGTTCCAGCCCTCGTACCATTTTTCAAATTTTGTGGCAGAGCCGGGAATCGAACGCTGGCCTCCGGGGGAGGCAGCTAATCACACTAACCACTACACCACAGAGGCGGACTCTAACCAGTCTCCTTGGCAGAAATGAGGTTAAGTGTGACTTAAGAATAGTTTCGTCTTGTAGGAAATGGAGCATCGAAGGTTACCTCTCCATTCGATCCTATTGATATCTATCCTCTTCACTTCACTCCTTTAACTGTACTGACCTTCAGTGTGGTCAGAGAACAGTATTAAGATTGTCTGAGTTTTTTACCCTTTGGATCCGAATTCAATCTCTCTCTCTCTCTCTCTCTCTCTCTATCTCTGGATGACATCACTTTCCTTAAAAGGGTCCACCTTTTCAATACAAATAAATGTTATAGTTTATTTACAACATATATTTACACTTGGAACTAGTTTCGACGCTGTTTGGCGACACTCGCGGCAGGCAACATTCAATGGAAGAGTGTCTGAACTAATTTGAATCTCCAATGCCAATCATCTTGTACTTCCGCATGGTTTTGTTACAGTTTATAGTGTAAATGTTTTATTGTTCAAGTGATTATGTTATCTCATGTTTATACAAGTTCGACTCACCCTTCAGGACCACTTTGAAAACTAACATTGTACTTCGCGTCTTCATGTTCTCTCATTTAATCACACTAATGTAACACCTTGTAATATAAATGTCTACATGCTAGCCTATTTCCCACATTTTGGCTGAAGATGACGCCAAACAGCGTCGAAACTAGTTCCAAGTGTAAATATATGTTGTAAATAAACTATAACATTTATTTGTATTGAAAAGGTGGACCCTTTTAAGTTTCCTATCTTCCATCTCAGTTCAATACGGACAAAAATGAAATTCTTAGATTTAAATCACTTTCCTTCTCAGGATATCATTCCTCTTTTCAGGGTTTTATCTGAATAGCCATCTCTGAAATTCCCATTCTTCACCAGAGATTGTGGTTGAAAATTGCTTTGGGCGAGTAACTGTTAAAAATTCGTTTTAAACAATTCGCTAGTTGGTTTACGTCGCACCGACACAGATAGGTCTTATGGCGACGATGAGATAGGAGAGGCCTAGGAGTTGGAAGGAAGCGGCCGTGGCCTTAATTAAGGTACAGCCCCAGCATTTGCCTGGTGTGAAAATAGGAAACCACGGAAAACCATTTTCAGGGCTGCCGACAGTGGGATTCGAACCCACTATCTCCCGGATGCAAGCTCACAGCCACGCGCCCCTAACCGCACGGCCAACTCTCCCGGTGTTTTAAACAATTGATGAAGAAAATTTGCAATATTATTTTCACACCTATAATGTTCTCTAATGTCTAGACTTTTCATTATGTTACATCAATATATTTCCATTACAACTAGGCCCACTACCGATGATAACAGTGTAACTGTAGGTAATAAATAACTTAAGGAGAATGTGTTCAAATTGAACAACAATGTTGACCAGTGTTATTGGTAATCTCGTGGAAAATGCTGTAGGTTGTTGGTCTGAAAATTAGTGTGAACACTACTTTCATGTTCCAATTGGCCCCATTTTCCGGTGCACTGCTTCTGGCCTCTACTGTCACCAGCGTATAAAAATGAAGGTAACCACACCAACGCCCAGTTTAACGCCAACATGTGTAAAGTAACCACGCGGAACAGTCCACACATACCGCACAATGCTGATGCGGATGGCTCATATTACCAGTGGCTATAGGTTACTGTCCATTTATCGAACGAACGACTGCTCTAAGTCCCTCTTAGATAAAATGAGTACCATCTACTAGCTGTGAAACAGGCTGGACATAGAATAGTGCGTCGAGCAAAACATACAACTTGAAATACAAGCCAAATTTCACGCGACAGAAAGGTACACAGATCTAGGTTGTGGATTACTCTTGTATATAATAATAGATAGATATATTATTCATTTTTTTCTATTTGTTTCCACTCTATCTCGTCTCAAAAAGGTAAAACTGGAATTTTTCTTTCTGTTTAAAGCGAAGTGGGGAAGTGTGGCCTGAAATGTGATTACTTAAACTGTGATTATTTATATTATTCTACTTATTTTTCACGCAAAGAAAAATGTAATAAAATGAAGTAATTAAATACTGAAATATATGTCTGTCCCTTGGCCCCATTTCTTGGCACGGGGTCGGGAATGAAATGAGATGAATTTATATGGCAAGTTTTTACGGCCGCATGCTCTTCCTGACCCCAGTCTGAGGTGGGGAGGTAGTGGAGATGAAATGAATTATGGTTAATAAAATTGGGTAACGAGGTCGAATAAATCGGCTGTGGACTATGCAGAGGAACTGTCCCGGCATTTGCCTGGAAGTGGAAATGGGAAAGCACAGAAAGCAGCTGAGGATGGGGTTCGAACCCAAGTAGCTCCGTAACCATAACTCTCAGCCTCATTTATGGCTGTGACAATACTGAAGTTGCTGGGTAATGACATTCGGAGCACGACCACTTGCCCTCTCCGCTCGGTAATTAAATAATAGAATAATAAATAAATTTCCACAGATGAGTAGCTCTGTCGGTAGAGTGGTGGCCTTCTGTTCTCAAGTTGACACGTTCGATCCCAACTGAGTTACGTGGTATTTGAAGGTGCTCAAATACGTCAGACTCGTGTTTGTAGATTTTTCGGCACGCAAAAGAACTCCTGCGGGACAAAATTCCGACACATCAACGTGTCTTGGAAAAATGTGAAATATATAGTCAAAATCAAATACCATTTAAAGGAATTATAATTACACATTATCAGAACGTATCCGTCGTCGTTGACGGGTAGATAGTTGAAAAGGCCACTGCCTTCTCTATATATTTTGTTGATGTGTAACTTTTAAGAAGGGGCTCCCTGGCCGAGGCGGTAAAGACGTTCTCCATTCACCCGGAAGGACGAGGGTTTGAATCCCGGTCAGGAAGTCGTAAAATCTAAGAAACGTGTTTTCCACATCCGGAGGTGCATTTGGCCCTGAGGTTCACTCAGCCTACACCAAAAATGAGTACCAGGTTAATTCCTGGAGGCACAGGCGGCCGGGCGTAGAGCTAACCACTCTACCCCATCAAGTGCCGAGGTTACGGATAGTGGAAGCCTTTACCTTCCACCCTCCAAGGGCCTTCATTAACTGTACGTAGATGAATTCGCTTTTGCTTTCCTTTTTTGTAACTTTTAAGGATAAATCTCCGCACACTGTGGTGTTCAGTTTGAATTAGCAGGACTTACCAAGAACCATCAAAATACCCAGTCGAACAGCCTTTTCTGAAACGCGTACTTTAAGTACACAAACGCACACAAAGAGGTGCAAAGAACCTGTATATGACCTTCTCTGTAGGAAAAGATAAGTACACGTGCTGGACTTTCTTTGGTAATAGGACTAACGATTTGGACTTTATTAGTAAGCAGCCTGGCCTATGCTGACGACTTGGTCTTAATGGCTGATTGTGCCGAAAGCCTGCAGTCTAATATCTTGGAACTTGAAAATAGGTGCAATGAGTATGGTATGAAAATTAGCCTCTCGAAGACTAAATTGATGTCAGAAGGTAAGAAATTCAACAGAATTGAATGTCGGATTTGTGATACAAAGCTACAACACGTCGATAATTTCAAGTATTTAGGTTGTGTGTTCTCCCAGGATGGTAATATAGTAAGTGAGATTGAATCAAGGTGTAGTAAAGCTAATGCAGTGAGCTCGCAGTTGCGATCAGCAGTATTCTGTAAGAAGGAAGTCAGCTCCCAGACGAAACTACCTTTACATCGATCTGTTTTCAGACCAACTTTGCTTTACGGGAGCGAAAGCTGGGTGGACTCAGGATATCTTATTCATAAGTTAGAAGTAACAGACATGAAAGTAGCAAGAATGATTGCTTGTACAAACAGGTGGGAAGAATGGCAGGAGGGTACTCGGAATGAGGAGATAAAGGCTAATTTAGGAATGAAGTCGATGGATGAAGCTGTACGCATAAACCGGCTTTGGTGGTGGGGTCATGTGAGGCGAATGGAGAAGGATAAGTTACCTAGGAGAATAATGGACTCTGTTATGGAGGGTAAAAGAAGTAGAGGGAGACCAGGACGACGATGGTTAGACTCGGTTTCTAACGATTTAAAGATAAGAGGTATAGAACTAAATGAGGCCACAACACTAGTTGCAAATTGAGGATTGTGGCGACGTTTATTAAATTCTCAGAGACTTGCAGACTGAACGCTGAAAGGCATAACAGTCTATAATGATAATGTTTGTATGTATGTATGTATGTATGTATTTATGTATGTATGTATGTATGTATGTATGTATGTATGTATGTATGCATGCATGTATGCATGTATGTATGTATGTATGCATGTATGTATGTATGTATGTATGTATGTATGTATGTATGTATGTATGTATGTATGTATGTATGTATGTATGTATGTATGTATGTAGCATATACTGTAAAACATGCTGAAATTTAGTAAGGTCTTCTATATTGATGACCACGGTCTAGAAAATATTATTTAAAAAGTAGTATAAAATTGTGTTTTAGCCGAAAATTTGAGGCATATCCCTAGCAAATTTCAGTTAAATTGGACCAGCAGTTCAGCGTGATTGATCAAGAAATGAGGAGACACCAACTAATTTTAAACATTTACTCTATATTTGAAGATAATTTCACAAACATTATATTTCTCAGAACGAAAGGATGCACTACTTTAGCATCTACCTCTTGGCTCAGGCCAGAGCAAAATGTAGCTTCCACCGAAGTCTCGGCCTGTGACAATATTGAAGTTGCTGGGGAATGGGTGGTGCTGGGTAATGACATTCGGAGCACGACCCGTGCGGCTGAGTGTTACGAAAGATGTTGTTCATAAGATCAGTCGCGCTGCAATAGCTCTTTCTGGTCCAGTGAGGAAAGCAACGGCAAACTCCCTCACTCCTCATCTTTCCTAGCAAGCCTCATTTTGCCACTGACAATTTTTTTCTTCCTTTTTGCGCTTTCCCTGTAATCACATAATACTTGTTTGTGCTCTTCGAGGACCCAACCAGCCTCTGGGTTAATAACATAGACAGACAGCAGAATGTACCCGACGTTTAGAAATACACCTCTTGCAATTAAATCGAGCCCACCGCTGAAGCCTTGAGCTTCATCCATCGAGTTTATACCTAACTGTCTTTATCTCCTCATTTCGAGTACCTTCCTCTCATTGTTCCCATATGTTCGTGCGAGAAACAATTCCTACTACTTTCATATCTGTTACTTCTAACTTAAGGTTATGATATCCGGTGCCCAACTAACTTATGTTCTCGTGCAGCAAAGTCTGTCTCAAGGCAACGGATTTACCTGTGTGTCAATACCAGTGTTTGTGAGTAGTGACAGCCGTGAATGCACAAATAAAGATGACATGTTATAAGGAACATTACGTTCATGACGTCACTCCTCATGAAACAAATGACATTTGGAGTTTTATGCCCGTTATTATGTACTAGCAATCGTACGATGAGTTTGTGTAACTTATTAGCATAACGAACTGTTAGCGTTATAATATTTCTAGACTACAAAATGGGACATATTATCATTAAATGCAACGTCTGTCGAATTACTATACTGATGACACTGGAAGCAGAGATTTACGGAATTTTTAATTTCCAATTCTAAATGTACTTTCTACACAGGCTGGCGTAAATTCATCATAACTTGGAACATCAGTATATTGGCTATATTTTTAGCTTCATATCTTGAAATGAAATGCCATGTGACAGAACGCTCTGAGAACGGTTTTGCAAAATTTTTATGTAATTCCGCTCACTGGCTTGTACGTGATGTATCTGAAGACAGACAGACAGACAGACAGACAGACAGACAGACAGACAGACAGACAGACAGACAGACAGACAGACAGACAGACAGACAGACAGACAGACAGACTAAATTATATTTTTGTATAGATAGAAGAGGAGAAACAAATCTCAAGAAATGGTAATTAAGTCTTTCAAGAGAAAAAGAGAGAGATGGAACTGCTTACTAGAAAATTTCCAGTAAATAAATCAAAGACTAGGTTATAACAGAGCAATAGTTAAGAGAATATCGACTGTAATAACATGAAATAAAAGTAGAATTACGCTGGCTACTTTTTATTACTTTCATATAAATGCAGGAATTTCTCTAACTAAATTGCGAGGGAAACTTAAAGTTGCTGAAAGTATTTTTTATGTTTAAATTACAAATAATGTGCAAACAAAGGACACTATGTAACTCATGATATCACTGACATGTAATTATAATATCGACCTCTCTAAGTATTAACATGGCAACTTCAGATTGTCAGATGTACAGGAGAAGTTGAAATAAACACGGTAAATCCGGTTAAGTTACAATTTTATTGAAACTTCGTAGATGAACATTTAAAAATGAAGGGATTTAAACAGCATGTAAGCATTAGCTCTAATAGTTTTCAAAAATGGAATTTGCGGACATATGATGTCTTTGTCGGGAAACACGTGCAACATATTTAGATCATAGTAGCGGATGTACCCGTGCTTCGCTACGGGATTCTCGGGAAGACTCTCTTTGTGGTTTTCCTAACCGAAGTCAATTTAGGCCATTACAAAAACGACAGTAGAAATGTAGCGATTAAAAGCAATATTATCATATAAAATATTGGATCAAATGAAAAACCGCACATTTTCTCACATTTGACGAACAGTACTACGGTGCCGATCTAACAGTCCAAAGTTCCAGTGCTGGAATGACCAGGCCACACTCCATTGCCATTATTCCGTTAAATATGCACACTGGTCATTCCAATCAGTGCCTCACAGTAGGGATTGAATATTTCGAATGCTATGATGAATTAGTTTGTTGAGTACCAACAGTATCAGAAAATTTATGAACCAGAAGAATGACATGCTCAAGAAAACAGGTATCTAACCCCCCAGCTACTTCTCGCCAATATTCAGGAAGGCTGTTGTACTCGGTACGACCGGGTGAGTTGGCTGTACGGTTAGGGGCTCGCATCTGTGAGCTTGCATCGGGAAGTAGTGGGCTCTAACTCCACTGTCGACAGCCCTGAAGATGGTTTTCCGTGGTCAATTTTCACACCAGGCAATTATCCTATGGTCGCCGTAAAACCTATCTGTGTCCGTGCGACGTAAAGCAAATTTAAAAGAAATACTCGGTATACAGCAGTAATCCAATATATCGGAGATGAGTGGCAACAGAAGACACAATGCACATCACAACAAACAATGGTCAATGAAATGTTATTGTTGTTCAATGTTATGAGCTTTCTGTATTGTAGGCTTTTATCATATGAGATACAGGAAACCGATATAGCGCTACTTCTATATATATAAAATAAGAGTTTTGTCCGTACACTGCTCAGAATTTTAAAAGGATGGTATTTATGTATCGGTCGTGGCTCAAACGGTTGAGGCGCTGATCTTCTGACCCCAACGTGGCAAGTTCGATCCTAGCGCAGTCCGGTGGTATTTGGAGGCACTCAAAGACGTCAGCCTCGTGTCGGTAGATTTACTGGCAAGTAAAGGAACTCCCGTGGGACTAAATTCCGGCACCTCGGCGTCTCCGGAAATCGTAAAAGTAATTAGTGGGACGTAAAGTTAATGGCATTATTATTATTATTATTATTATTATTATTATTATTATTATTATTATTATTATTATTATTATTATTCATATGATAAAACACCCGCAGACGTCGACGTAAACAGTTAACCTTTCCATGTACAAACATCGGTAACTACAGTTATGATTTTAATTATGTTATCATTGTCCCACGAGAAACATCGTAACGTGAGTTGCGATTCTCTTCACCCGTTAAGAAGTTACTGACATGACTTACGATATTCTTAAGATTTATAATGCTGCTTGGGGTGTTGGAGATACGATTTTTATATAGGGGAACATGTTGAAGTAACGGTTTTAGCGATGGTCGTAAGGCATTTTGGCTGTTTTTGGACTTACGGTGCTAATATTTGGAGGCATTTTATCTTGAGATGTAATTCATTACTCTCTGCTGTAAAATTTTGGTGAATGTTGTTCCTACTATTACATCTCTTGACGTCGTAAATGGATTGCAAGTTCCATTCACATTTTCTTTCTAAAAAAAAAACTTCCTTCCTCCAAGGCATGCAACAGAAGCATATTTGATCTCTAGTAATGTTTCTTGTTGACATGACACAGGCTGTCGGAACGAAATTCTGGAATCGAAGCATGTTCCTCTTCCCTGTGAACCAGTGAATGGTGTCTGTCAACCACAGCTTGGGCTGTTCTCCACTGTTTAGTCAGGCGAGGTGTAATCACAAAGCTGCTTTCTCCACGGAAATGCTATCAGTGCCGAGCAGGTGGCCTAGTACACGGGCGTAGCGTCTTGTCTTCTCGTAATTACCCCACTCTTAGACAGGAGCACGCATCGTGATGTTCGAAACTTAATTACTGAAGGAAAGCAGGTGTATTTAGCGGCTTCAAACTCCCCTAGCATTATCTTTAGTTACCTACATTTCCAAAACTGTGTATATAATCAATACATCCATTTGTTGGATAAAACTGTAATTTTGTCTGATGTTTTAGTGTCTCACCTTATATACTATTTGTTTATCTTTCCGCGGAGTAGGAAATCAAAACTGGCACGTTGGCACTAGATGGATATTGTCAACAAAACAAGCTTACAGTTCAGTGCGACTGTTGATATCATGATTACAGCCAAGGGATCTCTAGTTTTACATGGAAATTTAATTGCTTTTACTATTTAAATTATAGTTACAACCCACGATTCGTCCCTTGGGAACATCACAGAAGAGTTTAATATATACAGTGCATGAGAGACAAAATTTGTTGAGTTCGTCTGGAATATCTCATCCACTTTGGCCTGGTGTATTTACTGCATAAATATAATAGTTCTGGGATCGGAAATCACTTTGTATGAACACTTACCTGTTGGAGAAGTGCGGAGCTGTTTACGACTAGCTGCTTGTATCGATTTATATCGCTGAGTAGTTAGGAACTGAAGGAATTTTCGATTGTAGGATAGGAATTGCGTTAAGTTGAATGAGGATAGTGTGTTAGTATTTGATCGGAAGTACGTATCTCGAAATAATTGTTTTGTGTATGAGGCTTTTGGTAAAGATTTTTGTTTTTAGAAGTTCTTTCGTAGAAGTGGATTCCGCTTGCCCGGGGATAATAGGAGCTTATGGCTGCCTCTGTGGATCAGTGGTAGAGTGTCGGCCTCCGGATCCCAAGATAGCGGGTTCAAACCCGGCAGAGGTAGTCGGATTTTTGAAGGGCTGTAAAAAGTCCATTCGACACTCCATGTCGTACGATGTCGGCATATGAAAGATCTCTGGTGACACATTTGGTGTTTACCCGACAAAATTAATTAAATCTCAGGCATTGACGCCCAAGAGAGATTCGGATTACTCGGTATGCCATCTAGTGGGCCTGGAGTAAAACGGAACGCCGAAATTGACGAGCAGACAGCCAGATGGCGTCAAATTGAAATGTCTGCACACGGTAGCTTAGGCCATACGATTATTATTATTATTTATGGGAGCTTATCAAATGCCACAATTTTATGGCGAATCCAAGAATTTAAATCGTAGACTGAGGGATTGAAAGGGTTTCACTCAGCCCTACGAAAGCAATGATGTGAAATGTAGTGGAACCGGTCACAAAAACCAAGCAACAGGTTGAGAATGTCAAGACTTTGATCACGTGCTAATTCAATATCTGCAGTTTACCTGATTGGGCATCAGTCGTCTTGGCAGGTCATGGCCCTTGGCACGGTATTTGTCGGGAGTGCTTCACGTAAACTGTTTGAGTTCTGAAGCGCACCACGAGTCTGAAATGATGCAGAGATAAATGGACATTGATTATTGGACATTTCTCTGAACTTAAGCTCTGCTTTGCACTTATTAACTAATTTAGAGCCCAAATGTCTTGCAGTTATTTTTCATGATAATAATAATAATAATAATAATAATAATAATATAAGAGGAGAGATAAATACAGGATTTGCTGCTTGTAACAGTTACTTTGTTCTGGCGACAGTATACAAACCAAAAAGTCTTAGCAAAGACGTGGAATTAATAGTGTATCGTACTATGGTTAGACCTGCAATGATGTATGGTTCGAAGATTTGGCTAGTGACTCGATATGTCTTCGCATAAGGATGATAAACTCTAAAGGAGACGGCGAAGGAAAATATTTAGAAAAATATTTGTTCCAACGAATTATGGATAGTGAGAATCAATATAGAGATGTTTAAATACAGTAGACCCGATATCATGTCAGAAACAGACTGTGATGCCTGGGTCATGTTGAAAGAATGTCAGACGAAAGGACGGTGTGGAAGCTTATCAAGGAGAAGTCAGGTCGATGTCGAATGGTGGGTAGGCGTAGCACCAGGTGGCAGGATAATGTGAAAGAAGACCTGAGGAGGTTGGTAGATGGACGATGAGGAACTAAAGCAAGAGATTGAGAAATCTGGACAGAACTTGTTAAATAGACCGAAGCTCTCCCAGTGATGTCTGGCACCAGGGAGTAAGTAGTATAGCTTCAGTTGTGTAGGAAAAGTTGCAGAAACAGCTGGGTTATTGCAAGTCGTATGCCAAATGTCTGACAACAGTCGTGCGGAAA
This sequence comes from Anabrus simplex, assembly GCF_040414725.1. Lineage (NCBI taxonomy): Eukaryota > Metazoa > Arthropoda > Insecta > Orthoptera > Tettigoniidae > Anabrus > Anabrus simplex. The sequence continues at coordinate 27,026,479 of NC_090273.1, read as the reverse complement.
AGCCACACACTTGTTATTCGTTTACATTGTCATCTATTTCCGGATGAAATCCCTGCCCCAAGCACTCGTAATTATTACTTAGGTTTTTTTCTTTGCCAGTGGTTTACGTCGCAATTGCCCATTGAAGGTTTGCAGCAACGCGAGTGTGGCTAGGGCTGTGAAGGTACGAGCTGCGGCATAAATTAAATTATAATACCAGGATTTGCCTGGTGTGAAAATGGGAAACCGCGGGAAACCTTCCTCAGGTTTTCCGAATTGTAATTATTTTTGGAAAAATATAAAATATTAATGGATTCCTGTGCAGCACCGAGTTAAAGTTTATAAACAATATCATATATCACTATACATCGGATATGACCCTCTGTGGGTGGGGGATGCAGACGAGGAATACATCCACGGTGTCCCCTGTCTGTCGTAAGAGGCGACTAAAAGGGGCGACCAAGGGATAGTCAAATTAGTACCATGAGACTATTTGTAATTAGTTCCATCACGCAGGGAACAACCATGGGATGCCTTTACTTGCGAGTAGAAACACTACGTTAGGTACACAATAGGTTTGTGATTAGTAGTAACAGAGTGTGAAATAGGGTGGGATACACAGTACCCGTCATTATTAACACTATATAAGAAGCATCGCGATCTTACGTTGCCTGTGATTAGTACCATTATGTGAGAAACACCACGGATCTGGGCGTCGCCTTTGATTAGTACTCACTATGTGAGGAACACCACGGGACAGTACGAGTCCCTGTGATTAGTGCACCTATATGAGGAACACCATAGGTTTTCGTTGCCTGTAAGTTGCGCTGCAATGTCAGAAATACCATGGGTCTGAGTTACATGCGCGTATTACATTACCTGTGAGGAGTACCATAATGTCTGGAATACCGCGAGTCAAACGCTATTTTGATTAGTACTGCAGCAAAACAAATACCATGGTTCTACTTTCCTAGAGATAAGTACCATTATGAAGGGCCGATGACCTGGAGTTTGGATCTGTTTAGACAACAAGTATCATCAATCCAGGATTGTGCTTTGGAAGCAGTTCCTTGTTCAAGAATACTATTGTTTTACGATGCTTACTTACTCCTGGACGCTACAGCCCATGGAGGGTCTTGGTCTCTCGAACTATCGTAGCCCACTCCTCTCAGTCGTTCGCCTTGCTTCTCCATCTTCCTACACCCATCTTCCTGAGGTCTTCCTCCACATCATCCAGCCATCTCTTTCTTGGTCTTTCTTTCAGTCGTCTCCCGCCTGGTTTACCCTGATATACTTTCTTAACTGCTCTCTCTTCAGGCATCCGTTACACATGTCCTACCCATCTCAGTCTACTACCCTTGATATCCGTCGCAGTATCTGGTTCCCCATATAATATCTTTAGTTCCTCATTCCTCCTTATCCTCCATACCCCATTATCATATACGGGTTCATATATTTTTCTTAATAACGTTCCCATCTCCGGAGGAGTTCTTCATCTGTGCCAGTAACAGTCCATGTCTCTGATCCATAAATCACCACTGCTTTAACTACGGCTCTATACACTTTAATCTTCAAATTCCTACTAAGTGTTCTTGTTCTAAAAACCTTGACTAATGAAAAATAGCTTCGGTTGCCTGCTGCTATTCTTGCTTTAATCTCCCCTCTTATATCATTGTCTGAAGTAACCAGTGATCCGAGATACCTGAAACTCCTACATTTTTCGTAGTTTTTCCAATTTAGTTGTATTGTGGGTGTTCCTGTCATTTCCACAGACCGAGATATGAACATATACTTTGCCTTCTCCTGATTCACCTGAAGACCTATTTCTGTAGCTGTTCTTTCCAACCTGCCCAGGCCTTCTTCTAATTCTTGAAATCTTCGTGCCGTCAGATTTATGTCATCTGCATAGGCTAGATTCTGGCTCAAACGGTTGAGTAGGGTTCCTCCTGGGTTACAAATTACTGCTTTCCTCATTACATTTTCCTGGGCTATGTTGAACAATAGTGTTGACATTACGTCCCCTTGCCTTAGACCCTGTACTACTGCAAACTCTTTAGTTATATTTCCTCCAACTATAACCACACTTCTTGCATCCTTCAAAGTCATTTTGATAAGTCTGATAATCTTCACTGGGATTCCAAAGTCTTTCATCACTTCATACAGTTTCTCCTGATTATACAATCATATCCTTGTTTAAAATCCACAAATAATTGGCGGATATCTACGTTGTATTCATAACATTTCTCCATTAACTGACGTACCACAAATATTTGCTCCTTAGTGGATATATTTGGTCTAAAACCGCATTGATAATCACCTCTTATTTCTTCTGTAAGTGCTGCTACTCTAACAGCCAGTATCTTGGTGAACACTTCATAGACCATACTCATTAGTGCTGTCCCTCTATAGTTGTTACAACACGTTTTGTCGTTCTTTTTGCGTATAGGGCAGATTTTTGCAAGATTCCACTGTTTAGGCATCTCCTCTTGTTCCCAAATCTCACAGATTAGCAGATGTAAGTGATTTGTGAGAATATGAAGAGAGCATATGCAAGAAGATGGATAATGGAACTTGAGGGGCAAGAGAAAAACAGGGATATAAGGAATTTCTATGCACAAGTGAAGGTGGAACGGAAAGGCTTTCAGCCCAGGGCAGTGTTCTGTAAGGAAAAACAGGGAAATTTGATTGGAGGAACGAAAGAAATAATGGACAGATGGGCTGAATATTTTATGGAATTACTTAATCCCAATGAAGAACATGAAAACCAAGACTGGTGGTGGGGAGAAGATGAAAGGGAGGAACCTTCAGAGTCGAGGAAAGAAACAATCGTAGCATCGCCAAATAGGGAGGAAGTGTATAAGGCCATAAAAGCCTTGAAGAACAGTAAAGCCCCCGGGATTGATAATATTACAGCTAAAATTGTTTTATGATAGTTTCTGGGAATGTGGGGCATTGCGGCTCGGATACACTGATTGTTTTAAATTCCTATTCACCCATTCATTCTTCGTCTTTTTAATTCTGGTCAGTGGATGATTTTGGACTTTTAAATTGTCATTACGTTTCGTACCATTAGGGCCGATGACCTAGATGTTAGGCCACTTTATACAACAGGCATCATCATCATCATCATACATCTGATATACATACAATTATGTCACACTGCTTCGGAAACAAATACCTTGAAAAATATTATCAGTAAAATGATATTATCTTAGTTATTTCAATTATAATTCAGCGGTGTACTCAAGTACTCAACACGCAGTTTAAATGTAGTGTAGAAACCTTGAATACTTTCGGAGTTAACAGCAGACCACTGGGAGCTATTCTAGTGGGGAGGTAGTTAGAGAGAGTACCTCATGGCTCAAAAGCCGCGAAGGACCGTGGCCTACCAAGCGACCACTGCTCAGCCCGAAAGCCTGCAGATTACGAGGTGTCGTGTGGTCAGAAAGACGAATCTTCTCGGCCGTTATTCTTCGTTTCCTAAACTGGGGCCGTCATCACATTGTAATCACGTAGGCTGAATGTACCTCGAACCAGCCCTCAGACCCAGGTAAAATTCTCTGACCTGGCCGGGAATCTAACCCGAGGCCTCCGCGTAAGAGTAAGGCACGCTACCCCTACACCGTAGGGTTGGCACTGAGCACTAGGTACTATATGACTTAAATATATAAACTCTATAGGCTGACTGAATTTTAATAACAATATAACAAATTAATCAGTATACAGTCCGAACAACACAAATGAAACCAATGCGTCGTGCTGGTGATAACATATACTGAAGCACCTGCCGAAGTTATTAGAGAATGCAACTGCATTGATGCAATATAGAGACCGAGAGATGTCGATCTCATAAGACCTTCTTTCTCGCGGCGAAAGAAGAATAAAAATAATCTTTATTGTATGCTTCTACACGATTAAGGACCGGATCATTGGCTGAATGGCGAGCATAGTGGTTTTCGGTTCGTATGACTTTGCGTTTGATTTCTCAGCGGATCAGGGATTTGTAACATAATCTGAATAATTCCTCTGTCTAGGGAACGTGGTGTTTGTCCCTATACACTCATCCGAATGAACACTCAACACTACACACTACCATCCACTACAGAAAAAGCAACTCTATATTGAAAAATTTCTAGGGATATGAGCTACGAATGTTAGGTAAACAAAGTATAATAAAGTATGAGAATATATTCTTTATTTATTTCTGAACACCACAATCCTTTTCTTAATCATCGTTAACCGGTCGATTAGATCACGGCCTACAGGATCCCTTGTTGCGCTCGCAGCTAGTTAGAGCGACGCATCAAGTCGGCCATGATTAGCTTAGCAGGTTGCCTTTCTCCACCACTACGAGCGCTAATGTCAGTCAATGCATTGTTTCACATAAGCTCCACTACGGGCGCTAATGTAAGTCAATGCATTGTTTCACTTAAGCACCACTACGAGCGCCAATGTAGGCCAATGCATTGCTTTACTTACGCACCACTACGAGCGCTAATGTAAGTCAATGCATTGTTTCACTTAAGCACCACTACGAGCGCTAATGTCAGTCAATGCATTGTTTCACTTAAGCACCACTACGAGCACCAATGTAGGCCAATGCATTGCTTCACTTACGCACCACTACGAGCGCCAATTGTAGGCCAATGCATTGCTTCACTTAAGCACCACTACGAGCGCTAATGTCAGCCAATACATTGTTTCACTTAAGCTCCACTACGAACGCTCATGTAAGTCAATGTATTGTTTCACTTAAGCACCACTACGAGCGCCAATGTAGGCCAATGCATTGCTTCACTTAGGCACCACTACGAGCGCTAATGTAAGTCAATGCATTGCTTCACTTAAGCACCACTACGAGCGCTAATGTAAGTCAATGCATTGCTTCACTTAAGCACCACTACGAGCGCTAATGTGAGTCAATGCATTGTTTCATTTAAGCACCACCACGAGCGCTAATGTAGGCCAATGCATTGTTTCACTTAAGCACCACTACGAGTGCCAATGTAGGCCAATGTATTGCTTCACTTAAGCACCACTACGAGCACTAATGTCAGTCAATACATTGTTTCACTTAAGCACCACTACGAACGCTAATGTAAGTCAATGCATTGTTTCACTTAAGCACCACTACGAGCGCCAATGTAGGCCAATGCATTGCTTCACTTAAGCACCACTACGAGCGCTAATGTAAGTCAATGCATTGCTTCACTTAAGCACCACTACGAGCGCTAATGTCAGCCAATGCATTGTTTCACTTAAGCTCCACTACGAACGCTAATGGAAGTCAATGTATTGTTTCACTTAAGCACCACTACGAGCGCCAATGTAGGCCAATGCATTGCTTCACTTAAGCACCACTACGAGCGCTAATGTAAGTCAATGCATTGCTTCACTTAAGCACCACTACGAGCGCTAATGTGAGTCAATGCATTGTTTCATTTAAGCACCACCACGAGCGCTAATGTAGGCCAATGCATTGTTTCACTTAAGCACCACTACGAGCGCCAATGTAGGCCAATGCATTGCTTCACTTAAGCACCACTACGAGCACTAATGTCAGTCAATACATTGTTTCACTTAAGCACCACTACGAACGCTAATGTAAGTCAATGCATTGTTTCACTTAAGCACCACTACGAGCGCCAATGTAGGCCAATGCATTGCTTCACTTAAGCACCACTACGAGCGCTAATGTAAGTCAATGCATTGCTTCACTTAAGCACCACTACGAGCGCTAATGTCAGTCAATGCATTGTTTCATTTAAGCACCACTACGAGCGCCAATGTAGGCCAATGCATTGCTTCACTTAAGCACCACTACGAGCGCTAATGTAAGTCAATGCATTGCTTCACTTAAGCACTTACAGCATTCGGTGTGAACATTTTTCAAAAATAAAAAATGCCTGATGGTATTGAACCAAGGAACATATTAAAGAAAGAAATATGTAAATAACGTATTTGGGTTTGAAATAAAAAGAAACCGAGTAAACAAACAAGTGGTTTTAGGCTGTTTTCCTGGAACTGCATTTAGGCCGGAAGTCATTCCAGAAGTATACAATTATAGTTTGATAGAGCTATCCAAGACTCACAATTTGAAACATTTTCTGGCCCCTTGGCCCTTCAAATTGACACACAATTGAAGAGTTTGCTTAATTTTACGTCTTTCGTAGTATTGTGACCCCTACTTTGTCTGCCAAGAAATGTTTTCAACATTAAAATGTGATAGTAGTCACACCCCTCAATATAGGTTTGGCGTCGGGAAGGGGATATAGTCGTAAAACTGAGCCATATATACACATAGTGTAGACCCAAAGGCATTTACAAAAAGATCCAAGACCGGGCGAGTTAGGGGCGCGCGGCTGTGAGCTTGCATCCGGGAGAAGGTGGGTTAGAATCCCACTGTCGGCAGCCCTGAAGATGGTTTTCCGTGGTTTCCCATTTTCAAACCAGGCCGCTTCCTTCCCACTCCTAGGCCTTTCCTATCCCATCGTCACCATGAGACCTATCTGTGTCGGTGCGAGGTAAAGCCAGTAGCAAAAAAAAAAAAAATACAGATCCGGGAAGAAGTTTCACCTCAAGTAAAATATTCAAATTATTAACAGTGTAGTTTCCACCTACAAATTTTTTTAACCAACAACCCTTATTTTCTACTTCAAGAAATATCAATTTATTCGCAGCTGCTCACATTACTATGTTTATTCCCGCAAGTTTTGTGACTAGCTTTGTCTATGTATAGGCTATATTTAGAGTGGAGTAAACTTTGTGTAATGAAATGTTTTGGAAAGAACACGTGAGGCAGGTGGCTTGCCATAGCACGGCCAACACCTGGGCTGTGGTTTTGCCAGCTAACTTGCATGAATAGTTTGAGCAACATGATTAAAACCGCACCAGAGCGAGTAGACTACAGGGTGGCAAATATTCCAACAAAGGAACTAGCTCCACAATCTTTTGTGTGCATTCATTACAGTCCATAGCTCGCATATTTACAAAGAACATAACTTCTCTTTTTTCTGGTGCCATCTCCTCACAGAATGCTCTAGACTCTCATGGACCAGTTGTTCCTACTTTTTGTTTTCCACATCAGAGGTGCCATATCTTCTCTCTTTCTTTTTTTTTCTTTTTTGCAAGTGGTAGACTATGTCGTACTAACTCGAAGGTTTTCGGCGACTCACGGATGAGAATGGATAAACGTTGGAAGGTAACGGGGCGTCGACCTATGAAGATCTATTGCCCGTACATGCACCATATGTGAGGAACCTGCGTGTATTACGTAAATGGTGGAAGTATGAAGTGTTGAGTGCGAGGAAAGAAATGTTAAGGATGACACAAACACCCAGTCCCCATGCCAGGGATATTAATCATTTAAAATTAAAGAAACCCTGACCCAGCCGGGAATCAAGCCCAGGGCCGACAGGTGACAGGCGGACACGTTGATCCCTACATCGCGGGGACTATAGACTTTCATACAGGTACAGCGCAGCATTTTCTTGGTGTGAAAATATTAAACCATGGAACAACATCTCCACGGCTGCCAATCATGAGATTCTAACACACAATCTCCCAAATACAGATCGTGGATATCGAATCACTGTTGGAGGCAATAAGCCCAGAATCATCTTCTCCACCCGTCTGCCTTGCCTTATATACTCTACACTGAAATGAAATGGCGTATGGCTTTTAGTGCCGGGGGTGTCCGAGGACATGTTCGGCTCGCCAGGTGCAGGTCTTTTGATTTGACTCCCGTAGGAGACCTGCGCGTCGTGATGAAGATGAAATTATGATGAAGACGACACATACATCCAGCCCTTGTGCCAGCGAAATTATCCAATGATGGTTAAAATTCCCGACCCTACCGGGAATCGAACCCGGGACCCCTGTGGCCAAAGGCCAGCACGCTAACCATTTAGCCATGGAGCCGGACTACTCTACACTAATTACTTGCTTCAGGCTGTGTTTGTCATTTGTGAGGATATGACTGAAATAGGCTTCTTTCCTGCTTTTAATAAGGGTTAAGACTTTTACATGACCGGCTGCATGGCTACGTGATAAGCGGCCTGATCATTGATTCAAGGTGTCCCGAATTCAATTCCCGACTGGATCTTAAAAGTGTGTGCGATCACCACGGGCAGCAATGCATGCTCTGCAACGTGTTCCCATGCTGGCCACAAGATTGGTAAGGAGTTCTTGTGTTCCATTCCGCCACCAGCGTGGTTGAAAACTGCTGAATGGTCGTTGGTGCATGTGGACGAGCTTCAATACTCCTGTCCAGCATGTCTCACACGTAGTGGGAATGGGAAGTCCAGTCTATTCGCCGAATTTCCTGTCGTTCTCAGATCTCCTGAATCTGCACTGTTCGATGTGGTCGTGATTTTCATCCACAAAAGCAGGGGCGGCCAAACCAGGAGCTCTGTCTTTTGCGCATGCGTGGCGAACTTTTCCGATACAAAGAGAATGTGTTCCGATAGGCTGTGGAAACAACAGCCAAGGCATCACTTCACAGCGATTCTTCGTTCGACCACAGAGAGGCAGACTAGCACTAGTCACACTTGAATTACGAGGCTTGCATTACGACCGATATGAGAACGTGGCAGCTGGCACCCTCTTGACTCAGCGGTAGTTATTTAATAGGGAATCGCTCAAAGCAAACGGGAAATCAAAATACTGTAGAGCTGTTCCCGCCAGGTCTTTTAATATCAAAGAGGCTATTCCATAACCACATTTGTATATCGATGAACTATAAAAATTGTACTTTTTATGTTGTCAAAATAAGGACGTGATATTGTGATTTTCTTTCATTAAAAATATCTAGTTTATAAATGTCACTATAAAAACATAAGATGTAAATTTTCATTACGACGTTGCTGGTTTTATTTCAATGATGTTGGTGACATTCGGAAGTTCTGTTTTGGCGCGCTCACACCACTTGATTTAGTTCGTGAATATTTTGCCATTGCAGGTGTTACTGTGTGTTTAATTATATAGTTTTATATTTTTTATGAAAAATGTGTATATGTGTTGGGGTTGTTTGCGTTTTTGTTCAGTGTGGAAAACTAAGTGGAGAGCCTCTTGAAAACCACATACCGGTATGTTTCTAAATAGTTTTATTTTTTTGAGTGGGGATGGGTTACAGCACACAACTGATTTTCTGCACCAGCCGCCACTGCACAAAAGTGAAGTAAGGACCGAATGCACCCCGAAAAGATGCACATGGGGAAGGAGTTCACTGTCCTAGTAACGTTTACCGGTGAGTGTATCCCGTTCAAAGATTTGGAGGTCGGTATGCCCATGCAACATTATTCCTCCCACCACCATAACACCTGGACCACCAAAATGATCATATTCGACAAAGATCCTTGGTGCGTTACGTGTTTCCACCTCTCTCCATATTAGGGTACATCTAGAATCACTACTCAGATTGAATCTGCTCTCATCTGAGAAGAGCACGCGACCCTACTCCTCGTCGTACCATCGCAAACGGTATCACCAATGTGCGGGTGTCAACGGAACACAACGTAATGGCCCTCGGGCAAACAGACCACTCCCATGCAGTTGCCGTGCCACTGTGGAGCGTGAGACTGGGTGCCTTGCAGAACTGTTAATTGTGGTTGCAATTGCACCCGCTGTTTGACGTGAGTCTCTTCTTGCCTGTTGCACAATGTAGCGGTCATGTTCTGCTGTAGTTGATTCTGGTAGAGCCCCTCCTCTCCTGTACAATACTTCCTACGTATTTTTCGCAGATTACTTTCAAAACATTAAAATACTATATCTTTATTTGCATCAACCACAGATTGCACATAAACACAGTCATCAGTCAGTTAACACAATGCACAGTCCTGAAGCACCACAGTAATTAATACACGGTTTAAAATAATTTATTTAAACTATAAATTCCGAAATAAATCACATAAATTTCCATTTAGAAACACATGATCAGAGACAGCTGATCCCTATCTATCTACGCCAGCGCAGTGTAGTGAAGGAACATATCAACCAGCACAAGTGTCACGCTATACGTTTCTATTCGTTCTGGTTTTAGTGTAAATGTTTTTCTTTATTTCTGAAACATTCACCCACAACGCAAAGGACGAAATTACATTTGACTGTGTAATAGAGTCTTTCCGTAAGGGTAAACATTCGAGAAATTAAATTAATGGTACTCAGCAAGCAGGAACTCACCCATGCTTTTATCACCCTGAAGGGAAGAGATTACTGAGGAATGCAATATTTTAACTTTACGTGTAATTTCAAACTACAGGTACGTGACATTTTATTTCCAAACTTCCGTATGCAAGACCGGGATTTGAACCACGGCCACATTGATGAGAAACTAGCAACGAGTTCACCCGCTATTACTGAAAGCTTCTGTCACTGTGATGGTGATGATGATATTGTTGTTGCTTAAACGGGCCTATCAACTATGTCTTCGTCTGCAACGAAATGGAACGATAACGTTCATTGAAACGTCTAAATTTATCCACCGACTAGAATATAAAACAAATTATGATGACAAATCGAAAACAATAATAATAATCGTATGGCCTCAGCTACCGTGGCAGACATTTCGATTTGACGCCATCTGGCTGTCTGCTCGTCAATTTCGACGTTCCGTTTTACTCTAGGCCTACTAGATGGCAGACAGAGTAAACTGGATCTCTCTTGGGCGTCTGTGGCTGAGATTTAATGAATTTTGTCGGGTAAACACCAAATGTGTCACCAGAGATCTTTTACATGCCGACGTCGTACGACGTGGAGTATTGAATGGACTTTTTTCCGCCCTTCAAAAATCCGACTACTTCTGCCGGGTTTGAACCCGCTAACTTGGGATCCGGAGGCCGACACTCTACCAGGGATCCACAGAGGCAGCTATCCAAAACAATAATGACATAAGGACATTGCAACAGAAATTGGTTCGTTAGTAACGTAATCAAAATGTCAAACGTTTGTGCTTAGTTGCGCTAAGTAATTTGCCACGAAAATAACTGCATATCAAACTCCGTAACAGTTATCAGTTATAACCTTATAAATACGTTTGTCATAAGCTTGTAATTCTTACATAACTACTTTATGCATATGTTAACATGCTCAGCTTAATCATTAATCTTAGTAGTAACTTTCTCTGGAAATGCTTAATTCTCTTTCTTAATATAAATTCGTGCTGATTATCAGTACTAACTTTGTGTTATCATCAGCACTAGAGCACACAGATCTAATACTAGAGGAGTTCAGTATCGAATAATCATGAGTGGAAGGAACATTTGATTTAGTAGAGTGGCGTTGACATGGACATCTCTGTACTATGATGTTTCAATATAAATATCACGGACGATTTGGAAGAATGTGCGGGACTGTTAAGGGATCCAGTTTGAGTCTATGCTCCACTTATTCACCATTAATAATGAAGCTGTCACAGTTTTGGATAAATTCGGCACTAAAATGCAGATTACAGATACGGCTTTTACCACTCAAAGCCAGATCTTGTCGTGGACTAGCCTTCTACAACTTGCAGAACAAAATGGGATCCTTTGGGATGAAAAAAAATATTTTGACTGTTTATCGAAATCCGACTTGTAATCCGGGACATCCCATGTTGTTGGCATATTCTCGTGTGGTACCTAGTAAATTTAAGTATATGTCCTACTTCTCAAATAATATTTTTTACTTGTCAGTTCACGAAAAGTTAACAGCAGATATTTTACGCATGTAAAACTACCCACAAAGACCACAATCTGATTACACACATTCGCTTTAAGTTGACAAAGAAAACGTGCCTACTTGCCCTTTATATCGACAGCATCGCTGCACGCGGTGGAGAATATATACACTGTACCTATTACCACGTTATTCATCACAGTATTCATTTCTATTCGTAATGCTAAAACCATGCATGTTAACACAGTAGCATTGTTTGTAAACACAATGAAGACCATGCCCCAAATCTCAGACGGAGACCAAAGTTTAGGTTCCGTTGAGGATTTTAGCCTATCGACCGATTAGGTTTTGAGAGCTATCTCCTTAACTGAGTGTTACTAGACTGAATGGAGGAAGTGGAGGGGAATCCTGTTTCACGAATCATAACTGGTCAGAATATGACCTGCGCCCCTTTTAGAGCGGGGGGGGGGGGCCACGCACTTTGGAGACCCTGGGTTGGTACCAGGGTTTCAGAGTTCATTGCTGGTGAGTGGTAATTTGCTCATGAGCTTAGTTGGAGAAGTAGGCAGATGTGACGTGGGTCACCCATCCAGGTGGACGCCACGTCCATTATTGCTTAACTGTCAGTGACGAATAATTTGGTTTAGTGCTAGAAAGAAGAAGGAGGAGGAAGGGAGTCTGTAACTGAATCTTGGGGGGGGGGGGGTAGAGTGGCTGATTCGGGCCACTTGGCAGGGGATAACCAAGGGAACTTGGTGGGGATAGTTGATACATGGGCTAATATACAATTAGCTGTCTACTGGGCATGGAGGGGAGTACTGGAGTAGATTGGGGGGAGAGTATGTTGATCAGTAGACGGAGGAGATTGTTGGTTTCTTGGCTGGGTTGAGGGGGAGGGGGGATGGTACCATTGTAGGAGGGAGGGATGGTACCATGGTAGGAGGGAGGAATTGAGAGGTTTGGGTGGGGTGGAGGTTTGGTAGTGTGTAAGTGTCGTGAGTGTTTGTAGTGCGCTTTAACTGCTCGCTTGATTAAGGGGCATCCAGGAAATGCGGCGGCGTGACTGCCTTCGCAGTTGGCACACCTCGCCTGGTCCCTTGGAATTGTGCAATCGGTGTGGCGGTGGGGACCTCCACACCTATTGCAGCGAGTGCCTTCCATGCAGAATGCAGCGGTGTAGTTGAGCTTTAAGCAGTTAAAGCATTGTGTGACAAGGGAGGAGGAAGGTGTATTGTGTGACTTGGAGAGTGTAGGTGGATTGGTGTGTGAAGTGAGCCTGGGAGCAGGTTTATTACGCCTCCTCCCAGTCTGAGTGTTTTTGTTGAATGTGCTTGGGATAGGGTCATTAGGCCCAGATCCCGTGTCTGTTAGTGTAGGTGATGGGTTTGTTTAGAGTGAACTGGCTAGGTGGGGGAATTAGTGCAGTAGTGGAGGTTTCGGTAGGAGGTTGAGTTATTGGTGAGGTTAATGACTATTTGGGGAGGAATGTCGGCATTTGTGAGATTATTGAGGATGGTTTGCATGAATTTATTGTAGGTGGGGGTGATGATCGTGTGGTTGTTATGGGATTCTTCAATGACGGCGATGTGATGGGCAGTGATAGGTTCTCTGGCTTGAATGACGGACTGACGGGTGACAGGAACTGGTCCTGGTTTGGTTAGCGGGATGATAATGAAATTGCATTTAGGGGATATAGGGAAGGGAGTGTCTTTGCGGGTGTAGTGGAAGGGACGTTCGAAGGGGTGTTCTACTACATCTTATTTTTCTTGAGTTGCTTGGGACTCTTCTGTTACTTCTTCCACTTGTTCTTTTGGAGATGCGGTGAAAAGAGTGTTGTCTAGGTTATTGTCGTGGAGTATTTGAGAGATGGATGGACAAGAGGTGGGAGTGATGGGGAAGATATAGACGATGTTGGTGTCAGGATCTTCACTTACGTCATGGATTAGGTGAGTTAGAGGTTGGAGGAGGGTGGAAATTTTCATTCTATGTTTACGGAGTGAGGATTTGGATTTACTTGCAGGAGATCGTTTGGCAAAACAGTGAGATTCAGGATTAGAGTGACTGAAATCAATGACCGTAGGGATATTGAAGACGTTACACACGCGAATCTATTATATACAATGTTGTACAAAACTAAAGTAGAGATTGCAATCACTTTGAAACTAATTTGTCCATACATTATTAAGAAAATAGAAAATTTTCTTTGTATTGTTTACATACTTTAAATTTGAGTTCCTTAATAGGGGTTTATAAGTCAGGAATAATATAGACATTATTCTAGGCTAAACTACTTGGAATTCCCTTCCTAAAGCACAGCGCACCCTCTTAGCTAAATTTGGAACTTAAAAATTAACAAATACAAAAAAGTCCACACTTCCAGCCCTTCAAGCAACCAACTCGATGTTTACAGCATCCTAGGGATATTCACTATGCATTTTAAGCAAATAAAATAAAATTAAATGTGAGAATATATGGCAACCCGACAAAGATAATAACAGGAATGATAAAAAACCCCATAAATATAACCAAATGTGCACAAGAAGCAAAATACTTACCATCGAGCAGGAGCAGTATTAACAAAACCAGCGTGGAGGGCACAGAACATAAGGGAAAGGACAGGATCGAGCTAACTACTTGAGGGGTTGCCAGGTCAAGATTGCTAAATGAAAGCAAGATTAATGTTTAAATAACTTGAACTTTACTTAAAATTAGGAAAAATTTAAACATAATTTAGGAATGAAAACTGCAGAGCAAAAAAAATAAATCTGTAAATAATGTCTTTAAATTATAGATAAAAATCAATTTTCAAAGCAAAATATACTATGAGTGCGCACTCGGATAACAACGTAAAATAATTTTTATGTGGTAATAAATAAGTAAATAGAAGAAAGATAAAAATTGTAATAATTCAACTCATTAAATTAGGAGACAAATGTCTATTTTTAGGATAAATAAAATCGTGAAAACACACTCAGATTACAAGCTACAGGCTGCCTTAGAATTAATGAATGACAAATGTTAAAACGGATCCGTGCATTAAATGTTAATTACATAACTGGCCAGCTTTTCTTGGTGAGTAAGTATACTACAATTAATCACAATAAACTGGAATTTGCTTCCGGAACCAGTACACAAGGATTTCAATCACCCCGAAACACGGAAACACACTCAATATATAAGGCAACGATAGCAGACGCAAAAAAATTCCACACGTAAATAATTGAAAGGACACAAGAGAAAATCGCACGAACCCGAATAAAAATATGTCTCAAATAAACTACAAATTAGGAAGGGAAACACTTAAAATTTCACAGACAACAAAACAATGGTACACACGAAGCATACAGCTTCCCAAAACCGAAGCCAACATCAGACTAAGGGGACAATAGGCAAAGCCCACACAAAATTAGCGTACCGGAGATAAGATAAAAACATGGCACGCAATAATGAAAGAAGAAGGAAAGAAAAACGGACGCGAATAATCTGAGGAGGGAAAAGGTATCATCAAGAAATAGGGAACAAATTCCAGTTTATTATAACCAGAATATTACAATAATTATGTATAGTCTTTTAAATTTAACATTTCTTCCAACCAAAATATTAATAAAGGATTTAAATGCCGGTTACACAATTTTAGTTTTAGGAGGCCTAGGAAAACGGTAATGGCCGAATAAGACCGGAAATAAACTATCCCATTAAGTAATTAAACAATGAGCCATTACGAAAACAATACTAGTACTTACCATCTTTCAAAACGTTGTCAACAGTCCATCGGATGCCACAAATATGAACCAAGAAATGTAAAAGGTAATCCACCAACCAAATTAATAATAATAATAATAACTTTAAGAAACAGAAAAAGGCAGCACAACGATAATCTCAGTTAAATTAAAGTAATGGAATAATAGGTCTCTCACCCGCGCATATACCATGTTCCAGAATTACTCCATAAGAATAATTTGGATATAGAACATTACCAAAATCACGTTAAGTCACATTTTAATATTTAGCAGATACAATTTATATCATTAAAATGTCCGATGAAGAAGAAAGTCCAGCTTAATTTAATGAATAAACGGTGGTCGCCAGGTCCATAAACTATAGGCCTAATTTCAATTACAGTAGCGGAGTAGAGACGAAGTAATATTAACAGCGTTGCCAAAACATTTCTTCTAATATAATAGTTGTCGCAGATAGCTTGATACACACGTTCTTCTCCAAATAATCCGGCAGCAGAACAGTTTCGAAACAATTAAGTAGATACTTGTACTTACATTTTTGGGTGTCCAATTTAATATACTGTAATCCAATAGCTTACATTCTAGCTCATTTTGTAATGAAGAACCCTCCTTCAGATAGTTCGGTCACACTGATTTTAAAAAAACAGTAAATATGAAACACACAACATTATTTCGCTATAATTCAGGCAATGCCTTACTTAACGAGGCTATTAGCCTGGTTTATCAAACTCCACTCCAACAACTTTCAATCGCATTTTGTACACAACTTCTCCAAACGCGTCCATCTTGGCGATCTGCCGGGAACAGACTCGCGTGCAGGCCGGACAAGCCGCGCGTCGCTCAGTTGAAGCTCGACACTGCGCACACTCAAGTCAAAAATTTGCTTATTGAGCCAATCAGAATTTCGAAGCAACCGACGTAACAATGGCAAGAAAATACATTTTAAATCGCCACAGTTTCAGGCACATAATTTAACGGCAATGCAAACAATGGCCGAGAATTGCAGGTAAAAGTCCCCACACACAAATGTATATGTCCAACAATGAGGGTATGGTAAATTATTGTCTCATATATTATTTATTCTTAAAAGTTGCAATCCTTTTCATTGTTATCAGGCCTATTAGATCAGCAGTTTACCTTTTTCTACCACTACGAGCGCTAATTTGAGTCAATGCATTGTTTCACTTAAGCACCAATACGAGCGCTAATTTGAGTCAATGCATTATTTCACTTAAGCACCACTTCGAGCGCTAATTTGAGTCAATGCATTGTTTCACTTAAGCACCACTTCGAGCGCTAATTTGAGTCACTGCATTGTTTCACTTAAGCACCACTTCGAGCGCTAATTTGAGTCAATGCATTGTTTCACTTAAGCACCACTACGAGCGCTAATGTGAGTCAATGCATTGTTTCACTTAAGCACCACTACGAGCGCTAATGTGAGTCAATGCATTGTTTCACGTAAGCACCACTACGAGCGCTAATGTCAGTCGAGGCATTGTTTCATTTAAGCACCAGTACGAGCGCTAAATTGAGTCAATGCATTGTTTCACGTAAGCACCACTACGAGCGCTAATGTGAGTCAAATCATTGTTTCACTTGAGCACCACTACGAGCGCTAATTTGAGTCAATGCATTGTTTCACTTAAGCACCACTTCGAGCGCTAATGTGAGTCAGAGCAGAGTTTCACTTAAGCCCTATAACTACATTCAGTGTGAAAATTTTCAAAAAATCCAAAAGTGCCTGAGGGTTTTGAAGCGAGGAACACATTATAGAAGTACTTATGTAAATAACTGACTAGGATTTGAATGAAAGAGAATGCGAGTAAAGAAACAAGCAATTTGGGCACTTTTTTCTGGAACTGAATTTAGGCCGGAGTTATTTTCAAAATTTGTTTTTTCGTTTTATAGAGATACCCAAGACTCAAAATTTCAAACATTTTACGGCTCTTTAGCCCTTCAATTTTCCGCACAATTGAGGAAATTGCTTAATTTTACGTTTTTGGTTGTGTGGGGTCCCCTACTTTATCTGCTGAGAAATGAATATAATTCTCTAGTAGTATAATTTTATGGTTCTGGCGCCTCCTCCCGCGGGTAATTTGAATTCTGGCGGGAAATTTGAATTTTGGCGGGAAATTTGAATTTTGGCGGGAGATTTGAATTTGTAAACAAAGCCACGTGCTTTTTGACAGCTGTCATCGACAACAACGCATTGCTAACCTCACTGCTGCCATCATGACGGGCCTAAACCTCAGTAGTGCCAACTTAACCTAACTAGCGTGAGGTAAACAAAGCCACGTGTTTTTGACAGCCACGTGCTTTTTGACAGACAACAACGCATCGCTAACCTCAGTACTGCCATCTTGAAGGGCCTAAACCTCAGTAGTGCCAACTTAACATAACTAGCGCGAGATAAACAAAGCCACGGTTTTTTGACAGCCACGTGCTTTTTGACAGACAACAACGCATCGCTAACCTCAGTACTGCCATCTTGACGGGCCTAAACCTCAGTAGTACCAACTTAACCTAACTAGCGTGTGGTAAACAAAGCCACGTGCTTTTTGACAGCCACGTGTTTTTTGATAGTTGTCATCCGCCATCTTTAAACTACAGAGCACTGTGCTTCCCTCTTTATCGTAGTAGATGTAAATTCGTAACCTGTCATCGGCAGTGCTGCCATCTTGGCGGGCCTAAACCTTAGTGCTACCAACTTAACCTCACTAGCGTGAGATAAACAAATCCACGTGCAGCTGTCATCCGCCATCTTTAATCTATAGAGCACAGTGCTGCCCTCTTTAGCTACTTACCTTTGAAATGTGGTACGTCACAGCAGTCATCCGCCATCTTGCATCCGAAACCTCAGTGCTGCACTCTTTAGCTAGATACCTTTGAAATGTAGTGGTGGCAAATTCTTTATGCTCTTGTTTGGAAACAAAGCCACGTGCAGCTGTCATCCGCCATCTTTAATCCAGAGAGCACCGTGCTGCCCTCTTTAGCTACTTACCTTTGAAATGTGGTACGTCGCAGCTGTCATCCGCCATCTTGCATCGCAAACCTCAGTGCTGCACTCTTTAGTTTGAAATGTAGTGGCGGCGAATTCCACGTGCTCTTGTTTGGAAACAAAGCCACGTGCAGCTGTCATCCGCCATCCTTAAGCGCCGTGCTGCCCTCTTTAGCTACTTACCTTTGAAATGTGGTACGTCACAGCTGTCATCCGCCATCTTGCATCGCAAACCTCAGTGCTGCACTCTTTAGCTAGATACCTTTGAAATGTAGTGACGGCAAATTCCACGTGCTCTTGTTTGGAAACAAACTTATGCGCTTTTTTGTCAGCTATCATCCGCCATCTTTAATCTAGAGAGCACCGTGCTGCCCTCTATGTGGTGGTGGTAAATTCTACACGCTCTTGTTTGGAAACAAACCCATGTGCTTTTCTGACAGCTGTCAACCGCTAGAGAGCACCGTGCTGCCCTCTTTATGCCGGTGGCAAATTCTACATGCTTTTTGACAGCTGTCATCCGCAAGAGAGCACCGTGCTGCCATCTTTAGCTAGATACCTTTGAAATGTGGTGGCGGCAAATTCCACGTGCTCTTGTTTAGTAAACAAAGCCACGTGTTTTTTTGACAGCTATCATCCGCCATCTTTAATCAATAGAGCACTGTGCTGCTATCATGCGGGTAATTTCGTCAGCTGTCATCCACCATCTTTAATCTACAGAGCGCCGTGCTGCTCTCTGTAGAAGCGGGCAATTTGAAAAGTTCTGTTACTTTGTCATCCGTCATCTTTAATCAACAAAGCTTCGTACTGCTATCTTTAGCTACATACATCTAACATGTGGTGGCGGATAATTTGAAAATTTAAAAAACTTCCGTTAGCTATCATCCACCATCTTTATTCAACAGAGCATCGTGCTGCTATCTCTAGCTACATACATTTAACATGTGGTGACGGCAATTTGAAATTCTATATAGATGCCATCTTTAATTAACAGAGCACTGTGCTGCTATCCCTTTGAATTGTGGTGACGGATAATTTGAAATTCCGTTAGCTATCATCATTTAACATTAGTGCATTCGCTAACCTAACCTCTCATCTACTATCGTGAAGAAGATTATGCGACACCTCCTCTACCTCCTGCTCTTTCTCCTCCTCCTCCTCCTCCCCTACCACCTCCGCCTCCTCCTCCTCCTCCTCTGTCATGGCATAACTTTATCGAACACGCATCGCGAAGGCAAGAGTGTGCAGCGATATGCATGTTTAGACTTGCGGATTACGAAAGAAACATAACAAGACTTGAATCGAACCCTGCACTCGTTGTCGTTAACTTCAACATGTGATTAAAACATTGTCTGGTGTGTTCAGAACACTACATAAGTAGAATCGAACGCTGTACAACATGTTAGGGGATGTCTTTGTTCTAAGAAGATCAGATTGAAACATAACAAGACTAGAATTGAACACTGCACTCGATGTCGTTAACCTTAACATGTGATCAGAACATTGATTGACGTGTTCAGATCACTAAACAAGTAGAACCGAACACTGTACAACATGTTAGGGGATACCTTTATTCTAAGAAAATTAGACTGAAACATAACAAGCCTAGAATCGAACACTACACTCGATGTCGTTAACCTTAACATGTGATCAGAACATTGATCGATGTGTTCAGATCACTAAACAAGTAGAACCGAACACTGTACAACATGTCAGGGGATATTTTGTTCTAAGAAAATTAGATTGAAACATAACAAGGCTAGAACCGAACACTGCACAACATGTTAGGGGATACCTTTGTTCTAAGAAGATCAGATTGAAACATAACAAGACTAGAATTGAACACTGCACTCGATACAACATGTGATCAGAACATTGATTGATGTGTTCAGATCACTAAACAAGCAGAACCGAACACTGTACAACATGTTAGGGGATACCTTTGTTCTAAGAAGATCAGATTGAAACATAACAAGACTAGAATCGTCACTGCACTCGATGTCGTTAACCTTAACATGTGATCCGATACAACATGTTAGGGGATACCTTTGTTCTAAGAAAATTAGATTGAAACATAGCGAGACTAGAATCGAACACTGTAAGAACATTGTTTGATGTGTTCAGAGCAAAAGTACAACTTCAATGATTTACCTAGTGTAAAAATCAAAAACACACACTGTGCACATATCGCATAGCTATCTCGCCTATCACTTGCCTAGTATGAAAATCAAAATCACACTGTGCACATATCGCATAGCTAACTCGGCAACACTTCAAATGATTTGCTTAGTACGAAAATAAAAAATCTATACCGCGTAGCTAACTCGTTCATCGCACTGCTAAGACGCTTACTAATTGCAAATACACTGATATATGTCATACGAAAATCAAGAAAGCACACTGCGTAGCCAACTCATTCGGGTCACTCGCTTAGTAATTGCAACACGACTAGAACACTGATACACGTTACTCTTTTTTTCTCGAAACACACACACTCACGGATAAGAATGTTCCGAGATACTACATATTTACATGTTAAAAAAATAGGGGGATGAAAGATCATAAATTATATGTACACATGTTGTCTCCTCCAAGTTGTAAGACGAAATAGACGCAGTACTGCGAGTTTCCGCTCTAGCTGGCGAACGGAAGTAGCATAATATCTCAGCAAAAAAAAAAAAAAAATATGCGTGAGCTTGCATACACGCAAGTCAGACACAATGATGGATACCGCGATTCAAATCCTGGCAACTTATGCCGTCAGGAAGGGCAATGGCGAGCATCTAGCTGTAAATCCCCGATTCTCATGTTAGAAAGGGTAACTTGTTGTAAAACATTCTTAATCCCAGTTCTTTGACGTCAGGAAGGGCAAACGGTTGAAAACAATAGTGTATGATGTAAGAGGCTAGATACTACCAGTTTTGCGTCAGGAACGGCAACTAGTCTTAAAACAAATTCTTGCGATTTAAAATCTTAGTTTTGCGTCAGGAAGGGCATCCGGCTGTAAAACAATAGTTCGTGATACAGCGATTTAAAATCTAAGAAGAGCATCTAGCTGTAAATCCCCGATTCTCGTGTTAGAAGTTGTAATACAGATTCTTAATCCGAGTTCTTTGACGTCAGGAAGGGCAACCGGTCGAAAACAATAGTGTATGATGTAAGAGGCTAGACACTGCTAGTTTTGCGTCAGGAAGGGCAACTAGTCTTAAAACAAATTCTTGCGATTTAAAATCTTAGTTTTGCGTCAGGAAGGGCATCCGGCTGTAAAACAATAGTTTATGATACAGCAATTTAAAATCTAAGAAGAGCATCTAGCTGTAAATCACCGATTCTCGTGTTATAAGTTGTAAAACAGATTCTTAATCCGAGTTCTTTGACGTCAGGAAGGGCAACCGGTCGAAAATAATAGTGTATGATGTAAGAGGCTAGATACTGTCAGTTTTGGGTCAGGAAGGGTAACTAGTCTTAAAACAAATTCTTGCGATTTAAAATCTTAGTTTTGCGTCAGAAACTAGTCTTTAAAACAAATTCTTGCGATTTAAAATCATAGTTTTGCGTCAGGAAGGGCATCCGGCTGTAAAACAATAGTTCGTGATACAGCGATTTAAAATCTAAGGAGAGCATCTAGCTGTAAATCCCCGATTCTCGTGTTAGAAGTTGTAAAACAGTTTCTTAATCCGAGTTCTTTGACGTCAGGAAGGGCAACCGGTCGAAAACAATAGTGTATGATGTAAGAGGCTAGATGGTGCCAGTTTTGCGTCAGGAAGGGCGACTAGTCTTAAAACAAATTATTGCGATTTAAAATCCTAGTTTTGCGTCAGGAAGGGCATCCGGCTGTAAAACAATAGTTCGTGATTCAGTGATTTAAAATCTAAGAAGAGCATCTAGCTGTAATTCCCCGATTCTCGTGTTAGAGATTGTAAAACAGATTCTTAATCCGAGTTCTTTGTCGTCAGGAAGGGCAACCGGTTGAAAACAATAGTGTATGATGTATGAGTCTAGATACTGCCAGTTTTGTGTCAGGAAGGGCAACTAGTCTTAAAACAAATTCTTGCGATTTAAAATCTTAGTTTTGCGTCAGGAAGGGCATCCGGCTGTAAAACAACAGTTCATGATACAGCGATTTAAAATCTAAGAAGAGCATCTAGCTGTAAATCCCCGATTCTCGTGTTAGAAGTTGTAAAACAGATTCTTAATCCGAGTTCTTTGACGTCAGGAAGGGCAACCGGTCGAAAACAATAGTGTATGATGTAAGAGGCTAGATACTGCCAGTTTTGCGTCAGGAAGGGCAACTAGTCTTAAAAACAAATTCTTGCGATTTAAAATCTTAGTTTTGCGTCAGGAAGGGCATCCGGCTGTAAAACAAAAGTTCGTGATACAGCGATTTAAAATCTAAGAAGAGCATCTAGCTGTAAATCCCCGATTCTCGTGTTAGAAGTTGTAAAACAGTTTCTTAATCCGAGTTCTTCGACGTCAGGAAGGGCAACCGGTCGAAAACAATAGTGTATGATGTAAGAGGCTAGATACTGCCAGTTTTGCGTCAGGAAGGGCAACTAGTCTTAAAACAAATTCGTGCGATTTAAAATCTGTAAAACATATTTTTAATCCCAAGAAAATCGAACCCGAGACTACCGGGTGAGAGGCATGCACACTAAACCAAACTGTAGGCTATAGGTTAAATTTTTTTTGTTCCACAGTCTTTGAAGTTGTATCGGCACAGTCATTCAGAGCGAATCGCGGAATGCATGTGTTGGCTGAAATTGTACACGTATCTTCCGGCTGTAGTAACCTTGAACGAAGACACTGCGTGGTGATAAGCTACTTGTAACTCACCGTGTAAGCTCCTAACATAAAATATGATTGTACGGAGAGGTTAAAACACAGTGCCAGCATATAGCCCACTCCTATCGAAAGAGCCTGCACGGCACCGGCATGTAGGCTACTCCTTTTGAAGGAGCCTGTACAAGGTTTAACACCCCTCCATCAACAGCCCTTACTTAATGCTGGCTTTTTTTTGCACGCCCTCGAAACTACTTAAGAATGTAATATACTACCGTAGGGAGAGGGTAAAACCCGGTGCCGGCACATAGCCTACTCCTACCGAAGAAGTCTGCACAAGGCTTATTGCCTCCATCCGACAGATGAATCACCATCAACGTCTTGTACTCAAAATCATTTTCGAAGGAGTCTGCACAAGGTTAACGCCCCCTAGCAACAGCCCTTACTTAATACTGGCTTTTTTGCACACCCCGCCTCTTAGATCATACACCATAGTTTTACGACCGGCTACCCTTCCTGACTAGGATTTTAAATCGCAGTATACGCGATAAATTTGTTATAGCGGGTTTTATAACTAGATGTCCCAGTGTCGGCACATAGCCTACTCCTACCAAAGAAGCCTGCACACAGCTTAACGCCACCATCCGACAAATGAATCACCCTCAACACTCTTCAATCATTCCCGCTACTCCGGGAGATAGCAGATTCGAACTCCTACTGTCGGAAGCCGTAAAAAATAGCAAATGCTAGGCGAGGGACCTGCGCGATCGTCATAACATGGTCTAGCCGGATGCCCTTCCTGACGGCATAAGTTGCCAGGATTTGAATCGCGGTATCCATCATTGTGTCTGACTTACGTGTATGCAAGCTCACGCATATTTTTTTGCTGAGATATCATGCTACTTCCGTTCGCCAGCTAGAGCGGAAACTCGCAGTACTGCGTCTATTTCGTCTTACAACTTGGAGGAGACAACATGTGTACATATAATTTATGATCTTTCATCCCCCTATTTTTTTTAACATGTAAGTATGTAGTATCTCGGAACATTCTTATCCGTGTGTGTGTGTTTCGAGAAAAAAAGAGTAACGTGTATCAGTGTTCTAGTCGTGTTGCAATTACTAAGCGAGTGACCCGAGCGAGTTGGCTACGCAGTGTGCTTTCTTGATTTTCGTATGACATATATCAGTGTATTTGCAATTAGTAAGCGTCTTAGCAGTGCGATGAACGAGTTAGCTACGCGGTATAGATTTTTTATTTTCGTACTAAGCAAATCATTTGAAGTGTTGCCGAGTTAGCTATGCGATATGTGCACAGTGTGTTTTTGATTTTCATACTAGGCAAGTGATAGGCGAGATAGCTATGCGATATGTGCACAGTCTGTGTTTTTGATTTTTACACTAGGTAAATCATTGAAGTTGTACTTTTGCTCTGAACACATCAAACAATGTTCTTACAGTGTTCGATTCTAGTCTTGCTATGTTTCAATCTAATTTTCTTAGAACAAAGGTATCCCCTAACATGTTGTATCGGATCACATGTTAAGGTTAACGACATCGAGTGCAGTGTTCGATTCTAGTCTTGTTATGTTTCAATCTGATCTTCTTAGAACAAAGGTATCCCCTAACATGTTGTACAGTGTTCGGTTCTACTAGTTTAGTGATCTGAACACATCAATCAATGTTCTGATCACATGTTGTATCGAGTGCAGTGTTCAATTCTAGTCTTGTTATGTTTCAATCTGATCTTCTTAGAACAAAGGTATCCCCTAACATGTTGTGCAGTGTTCGGTTCTAGTCTTGTTATGTTTCAATCTAATTTCCTTAGAACAAAGGTATCCCCTGACATGTTGTACAGTGTTCGGTTCTACTTGTTTAGTGATCTGAACACATCGATCAATGTTCTGATCACATGTTAAGGTTAACGACATCGAGTGTAGTGTTCGATTCTAATTTTGTTATGTTTCAATCTAATTTTCTTAGAACAAAGGTATCCCCTAACATGTTGTACAGTGTTCGGTTCTACTTGTTTAGTGATCTGAACACGTCAATCAATGTTCTGATCACATGTTAAGGTTAACGACATCGAGTGCAGTGTTCAATTCTAGTCTTGTTATGTTTCAATCTGATCTTCTTAGAACAAAGACATCCCCTAACATGTTGTACAGCGTTCGATTCTACTTATGTAGTGTTCTGAACACACCAGACAATGTTTTAATCACATGTTGAAGTTAACGACAACGAGTGCAGGGTTCGATTCAAGTCTTGTTATGTTTCTTTCGTAATCCGCAAGTCTAAACATGCATATCGCTGCACACTCTTGCCTTCGCAATGCGTGTTCGATAAAGTTATGCCTTGACAGAGGAGGAGGAGGAGGAGGCGGAGGTGGTAAGGGAGGAGGAGGAGGAGGAAGAGCAGGAGGTAGAGGAGGTGTCGTATAATCTTCTTCAAGATAGTAGATGAGAGGTTAGGTTAGCGAATGCACTAATGTTAAATGATGATAGCTAACGGAATTTCAAATTATCCGTCACCACAATTCAAAGGGATAGCAGCACGGTGCTCTGTTGATTAAAGATGGCATCTAGATAGAATTTCAAATTGCCGTCACCACATGTTAAATGTATGTAGCTAGAGATAGCAGCACGATGCTCTGTTGAATAAAGATGGTGGATGATAGCTAACGGAAGTTTTTTAAATTTTCAAATTATCCGCCACCACATGTTAGATGTATGTAGCTAAAGATAGCAGTACGAAGCTTTGTTGATTGAAGATGACGGATGACAAAGTAACAGAACTTTTCAAATTGCCCGCTACTACAGAGAGCAGCACGGCGCTCTGTAGATTAAATATGGTGGATGACAGCTGACGAAATTACCCGCATGATAGCAGCACAGTGCTCTATTGATTAAAGATGGCGGATGATAGCTGTCCAAAAAACACGTGGCTTTGTTTACTAAACAAGAGCACGTGGAATTTGTCGCCACCACATTTCAAAGGTATCTAGCTAAAGATGGCAGCACGGTGCTCTCTTGCGGATGACAGCTGTCAAAAAGCATGTAGAATTTGCCACCGGCATAAAGAGGGCAGCACGGTGCTCTCTAGCGGTTGACAGCTGTCAGAAAAGCACATGGGTTTGTTTCCAAACAAGAGCGTGTAGAATTTACCACCACCACATAGAGGGCAGCACGGTGCTTTCTAGATTAAAGATGGCGGATGATAGCTGACAAAAAAGCGCATAAGTTTGTTTCCAAACAAGAGCACGTGGAATTTGCCGTCACTACATTGCAAAGGTATCTAGCTAAAGAGTGCAGCACTGAGGTTTGCGATGCAAGATGGCGGATGACAGCTGTGACGTACCACATTTCAAAGGTAAGTAGCTAAAGAGGGCAGCACGGTGCTTAAAGATGGCGGATGACAGCTGCACGTGGCTTTGTTTCCAAACAAGAGCACGTGGAATTTGCCGCCACTACATTTCAAACTAAAGAGTGCAGCACTGAGGTTTGCGATGCAAGATGGCAGATGACAGCTGTAACGTACCACATTTCAAAGGTAAGTAGCTAAAGAGGGCAGCACGGTGCTCTCTGGGTTAAAGATGGCGGATGACAGCTGCACGTGGCTTTGTTTCCAAACAAGAGCATAAAGAATTTGCCACCACTACATTTCAAAGGTATCTAGCTAAAGAGTGCAGCACTGAGGTTTCAGATGCAAGATGGCGGATGACTGCTGTGACGTACCACATTTCAAAGGTAAGTAGCTAAAGAGGGCAGCACTGTGCTCTATAGATTAAAGATGGCGGATGACAGCTGCACGTGGATTTGTTTATCTCACGCTAGTGAGGTTAAGTTGGTAGCACTAAGGTTTAGGCCCGCCAAGATGGCAGCACTGCCGATGACAGGTTACGAATTTACATCTACTACGATAAAGAGGGCAGCACAGTGCTCTGTAGTTTAAAGATGGCGGATGACAGCTATCAAAAAAGCACGTGGTTGTCAAAAAACACGTGGCTTTGTTTGTCTAGCGCTAGTTAGGTTAAGTTGGCACTACTGAGGTTTAGGCCCGTCAAGATGGCAGTACTGAGGTTAGCGATGCGTTGTTGTCTGTCAAAAAGCACGTGGCTGTCAAAATAACACGTGGCTTTGTTTACCTCACGCTAGTTAGGTTAAGTTGGCACTACTGAGGTTTAGGCCCGTCAAGATGGCAGCAGTGAGGTTAGCGATGCGTTGTTGTCGATGACAGCTGTCAGAAAGCACGTGGCTTTGTTTACAAATTCAAATTTCCCGCCAAAATTCACATTTCCCGCCAAAATTCAAATTTCCCGCCAGATTTCAAATTTCCCGCGGGAGGAGGCGCCAGAACCATCCAATTATACTACTTTCTCTTATATGTTAATCCTTATTGCAGAAAGAGTTGACGCCCCCTTCCGTGTAATGGAAGTGCCTGAGAGAGTTCTCAGTTAGAGCTTCGTCACCTCAAACTACTTGGCGGATTACTGGTAGTGTGTCTGACTCATGACCACAAGTCGAAGGTGGGATTGTGGTTGAGGTTGTCGTACTTTGAAGGGCTTTCAAACATCTTGGCAATTCTGTCATTGTTCTTGGTATGATGATGATGATTGTTGTTGATTAAAGGGGTCATCGGTCCTGGCATGTTAATGATCCGTTTTGGCGCATTCAGCGTCATCCGACAAAGTTAAATTAAGTCATTCATGTGAATACTCTAGTACCATCCTTATTTGATCCTTATTTGATTCTACACAGCTGCACAATTGTAGCGAAATGTACACATGATGATTTGCAAATATATAACGAAGTCATATTATTATTATTATTATTATTATTATTATTATTATTATTATTATTTTACAAGCGAGTGAACCCCTAAGGATCACGCTACAACTTCATTTCTTTCTCTTCGTGCGGAGTTTTCTCTGTGTCCAATACTCCTTCATGCGTTCGCTGGGCTGCTTCCGTTGTTCATCTGTCCAGGCTCTTCCGTTCTTCCTAGTTCTTCCTGCGGCTTGAACACCTTCCAAATTCTTCAGTGTGTTCCTAAACGTATTCCTTTCTAACAGCTGGTCTTCCAAGATGCTTAACATTTCCATATCCTTCTTCGTTTCCTTAAAACATGCTGTAGTGGTCTTTTTTCTCCAGTAATCAAATATCTGTTTGGTAAGTCTTTTTGCGTTCAATCTGTATAGGTGTCCAAGAAACGCCAGCCTCCTTTTCTTCATGGTCTCTGATATTCTTTCCACCTGCTGGTAAACTTCTTTGTTGCTCCGAACTTTCCATCCGCTTTCAGTTTGGACAGCTCCCATAATTTTTCTGAGGATTCTTCTTTCTAGGACCTCTAGCTTCTCCAGCTTGTAGTTCATGGACAGGCATTCACTGGCATGCAGGCATTCTGTTTTGACCACGGTCTTGTAATGTTTTAATTTGGAATTCCAAGATAAGCACTTCTTATTGTAGATGTTTTTTGTCAAGCCATATGTTCTCTCCATTTTTGAGATCCGATCTTCCACTGCAGCTTTTTCTAGTCCATTCTCTTGTATTGTCTCACCAAGGTACTTGAACTTCTTGACCCTTTTTATCCGTCCTATCTCCGTCTCCAGGAATTTTGGTCCATCTTTGATGTTCGTCATGAATTTGGTCCTTTCTGCTGAGATCCTCAGTCCTGTTTGGCTGGCGATTCTTTCCAAGAGGTTAATCTGGATGGTTGCGACATCTGGACTTTCTGACAGTATAGCAAAGTCGTCAGCAAAAGCCAAGCAGTTGACTTTAATCTCACCTGATTTTCTCCCTAGACAGATCAGGATTATCCCTTGATGCTCAAGTTCTGAGTTTCATATTCTCACTATATTTTCTAGGACACAGTTGAATAGGAGTGGGAACAGTCCATCCCCTTGCCTCACGCTTGTCTTGATTTCAAATGATCGTGAGAGATGCCCGAAGAATTTTACCTTGGATTTTGTGCCTGTTAGGGTCTCTTTGATTATATTTGCCCGTTTATTATTATTATTATTATTATTATTATTATTATTATTATTATTATTACATACGGGTGTAACGGAGTCCCACTCCCATTTGACAGGCGAAGACATCCTGGTAAACGACATGGCGATCGAAATGTAATTCGATGGGGACCTATAAATATTAATGGGACTTCTTGAAGAAAGAAAAGCAAATAGGATGCGTCTGGGTGTGCTAGGAGTAAATTATATTCGGCTAAGGGGAGATAGCGGGAAAGAGATAGATTATAAAGTACACTTCACGTATGTTAAAAAGGAAAGGGCAGGGTGTGGGATATGGCTGTTCATCAGGAATACTATTGCACTCAACACAGTTTCTGTTAGGCACGTATACGAGCGAATGATGCGGATAGACTTGGCAGTTTGAGGAATCAGGACGAAAATTGTCTCAGTGTATTCACCATGTGTGGGTGCAGATGAGGATGAAGTTCAAGTTTTACGAAGCATTCAGTGACATCGTAGTCAGGGTCAGCAGAAGGGATAGGATAGTGCTAATGGGCGATTTCAATGCGATAGTTGGAAATAGAACTGAAGGATACGAAAGGGTGATTGGTAAATATGGGGAAGATGAAGAAGCTAATAGGAATGGGAGAGATTGCTAAAATTCTGTGCTTAGAAGTTACGAATACATTCTTCAAGAAGAAGGCTATCCACCACTACACATGGGAGAGTAGGAAAACAGGTCCATAATAGACTATATCTTAAATAAATTAAGGAAATCTGTTATAAATGAGTGGTTTTTTGGGGATATTTTGATGTTACAAACCCCTATCTGATCTGTAGTAAAATAACTATCTCTAGACCTAGGACAAAGAAAGTGAAATCGGTCAGTAGACAAATAAAAGTAGAAAATCTCCAGGCCGAGGAATTTAGAGAGAGGGACATGGATATCATTAGTGAAATGTTCCAAAGAGTGGACAGTAAGCAGGTTGAGGTTATAGATGGAGAATGGGTGATATACAGGGATGCTGTAGTAGAAACAAGAATGGAAAACCTAGGAAGAACTGCGTATCGCCATGTCATTACGTGTGAGTGAGTAAGAGGTGCAGGAACTTGAATGCAACACAAACTGGCGCTCACTATAAAATGGCGAGTGTTAATTGTCGAGTGTTATTTGAAGTACAATTCGAGGAAAACCTGTACCTGTGCGAAGTTGTTTGCGCAAGCGTTTAAGACTGGAAGTGTTTTGGCAAGACCTCCATCAAAGTATGAAATGCAAACGTTAGCGGTAAAATTGCATGAAACGAGCTCCGTAGCGAATAAAATCCGTCGTAACTATGCGAAAAGAGTTCGAAAACGAGAAAACATTTTTCGAGAGAAGGAAAGCCTGTAACGAACTCAAGGGACATTTCAACGACGTTTATCAGTGCAACTGGTCGTACCTCTGATAGCAAAGGTTTGGTGCATCGAAATCATGGTTTCCAGAATTTCTTGTGATGGGAAGTTCTCATGTTCATTAACAAGGGTCAATTCCGCACCAGTCTTATAAATATTTTCCGGGCAAGTTTTATTTTGCCCATCGTATACGTTTTGAATTAGTCATTTATTAGAAAGTGGACTTAATTTTTAATATGCTAATTTTGCTTTTGAGGACTTGCTGTGTCAATGAAACGAGAGTTCCTTCAAATTTAATTAAGGAAATAGAAGAAAGAAACGGGGAGTAAAAGGCAAAGTAAAGGAAATCGGGGTGGCATTCGTGAAACCTGATAAGTCCGTCCGGATGAGAGACGCTAAATTACTAGACCAACAGAGCTACAAGTACTCACGCACAAATTACTAACGTGTAGGTAGTGTTTTAAGTTTAAAGGGCGATTTTCTCTCTAAATAATAAAATAAGAAGAAGAATAAAAAGGGGAGCGCTAAAATAAAACGCCTAAGAGTAAAACACATCGTATCATTGAGTTACAAATGGTGGGGGGCGTGGCCATGGCGGGAGGTCAACGAACTGGCTACCCAGCTGGTCTCGCGCCAATGACAGAACAAGGTTTTTTTCAACACCTCGCATTCTATTCTAGAGTGGAGAGAAAACAGGACTTCATTATGATAAGTTCCTGATTCCTAGTTCATATGTATTTAAACATAAATATTTATATTTTCTAAATATTTGAGTGCGATTTGATAGAATCTAACGATGTTCTTTCAAGAACGGAACATATCATTCTATTTTAATTAAGTTGTTTCTTTTTCAAGTAAAATGTTACCTTTGTTAGGTAGATCATAAATTCGTTACTCAAAATTATGTTCGGTACACTGAAGAGTCTAAACTGAGTTGAAGCTGAAAAGAATTGGTTTTAGATATGGCGAAAACACTCCGTCATGTACGTGTTCATTTTTGACATTGATCAACCTATTGAAGTTCAAACGAAAGCTGTAGCCTCAACCTGCAGTTGTCTTTACTTTCTCCCCAATCAACATGACTTTAATGTATCCAAAGTTAATTTTTTGCGTCAATCATAGTCTATAAACTTCAAGCTCAAACATACTATATTGCAAGTAGAATGCTTGAAAATAATTACATTCTTCAAAAAGGTAGCTTGTGACGTAAAAAGTGAAGAGCTTGAATGATTCACTTCTGAAGATCAACCTTCACGTTCCTGGAGTCAATTTTCTTCTCTATCTCTTTTATAAAGTTTGCCCTACATTCCACCGTCTTTTCCTTCACATTCTCTTCCTCTCATTCTTCGTCACTTCCATCGCCATAGCGGAATTCAATTCCAGATTCACAAACATCTCTTCACTGGCAATATAATGAGTTATTTTTATATCAGCCAGAACATATTTTCTTTGAAGTTCCGTAGTAGATGTGCGACAGAGTAATTCGGTCTGGAATTATCGGGTGACGGCAAGCGGGGAATCAGCCGACAGCTCCAATTTAGCATGTTCCAATCAAGTTTTAATTGCTTGAGAGTGCCATCTGGTAATAAGATTTGAAACAAATAAGGCTATACGCGTTTCACTCGTTACAGCCATTACATGCAGTCCCACGGGTTCGTTAAATGCTCACTTGAATTAACAAATGGGAAAAGAATTAGCGTGTAAGTGAGCGATAACAAGTTGTACCACTCAGAACTTACCCATCTTCTTTAGTGCGTTGAAGCGATATTTTTTAGTAAAGAAGCCTCATGCGATATTAATTTTGGCGTCTGAAAATGAAAGGCAACAAAATTTGCGTTCAGGTTTTCAATTCTTGTATAGAATAAACTTGCGAGATTCCCAAACAAAAACTCGACTTTTACAATCCAGGTATTTGTTTTTGTTATTCTTCAAGCCAACAACAATTATCGGCACATGTTTCGTCCATTATTTTGGATATATTCAGCCAATTGTATACAAGATAAATTGAAAATATAAGATGTACATTAGAAACACATTAAATACTAACAAATGATTCGTGTTCCGAGTGCGTGATTTTCAAATACGATATGGTTAGAGAAATGTCGAAGGGAAGACCTTTTTATTTGAATTTTTTATTTGAAATGCACAAGAAGGATGTCACATTGTGTCAAGTGTTGGAAAGGTGGGCCTACAAGATGGAAATGAAAGTCTATAAGCAAGTTTGAATGTAGACAATGTTTGGAGACACTCATCAAAAATATCCTCCTTTAGAACTGGCGAGGGAATGCATCGCGGTATGAGTTGCCACCTCTGTGGTATTGTGTATTCGTTGGCCATCACCTACAGCGAAACTTAAGACCTGTAATTTTCTTTAAAAGTACCAAATTCCTGGTTGTTAGAGTTTCGTTGTATTTTCCTTGTAAAGGACAAGAAACAACATACGGTACATTTGGTGTGAATACCAGGTGTTGAAACTGTATCATTTTTTTCATAATCGTTGTGAATGACAGACGGAATTGGGATTTTGTATTGTATACATAAATATGCATTGTTTCGCTTCAAAACGGATAAAACGTAATACATGC
Organism: Anabrus simplex; assembly: GCF_040414725.1. Taxonomy (NCBI): domain Eukaryota; kingdom Metazoa; phylum Arthropoda; class Insecta; order Orthoptera; family Tettigoniidae; genus Anabrus; species Anabrus simplex. Next base: position 26,993,389 of record NC_090273.1, on the reverse strand, counting down.
GTATTAATGGCCGTCATTTTGAAAAGGTTAGTTATTGAAGAATACAGAACGTGTTCGGAACTCCATGTGAAGACAACAGATACCTGTATTCTGGCAGAAGGAGTTCACTTGAATACAGTGTGTCCCAGCAGTTGTTACACACATGCATTGAGTTTAACGGTGTTGGAAGTGTCGGATTGCAGTAAGGTTAATGAAGGTCAGATAATTACGTAAGTATGCATTCATAGACCCGTGTTTTCATACACTTTTTTCTTCTCCTTAAACGAGAAACCTCATTCCTGAAGGTTTGTCTTTTAGTTTTGATACACCTTGTATACAGACTTTCAATGTTTTATTTTCAAAATGATGTATATCCGTGGAATGCCAAACATCATAATATACGATTTTTTATTTTCTTCTTATTATTATTTTCAGATATGATTATGATTATAATGAAGTTTCATTCACTACTTCTATACACATCCTGATACTGTGTGTTTTAAAATCTTATCAATGGAAGTGGTGGTAGTTACATCGTGTAAGTTGGCGTTATGTCGATTTGAAACTAATTCATTTATTGACGTATGGTCTAAGTGACATTATTATGAATATTTAAATAGTTTAAACACAACAGTGTTTACCTAAACTTCAATTATTGCTCATGAACAAAATACATCAGTGATTACTGCAGTGATGTGAGCAATATACATTTTATATTAAGGTTGGAAATATGGTATAAATTACAACTCCAATCATCGCCATCACAGACGCTCTCATTATTAATATTGCCGGCTGAAACACACACTTTTTGAGAAAACTGTATGCAGGATGGTCCTGCGTTATTCCTAGTTTATTTAGAAGTAATATTATGACCTTAATCTTATCCTCTTTTAGCGGGTGGCCTACCTGTTCTTGTTTGTGATTGAGAGACGACCATTCTTTTATCTGAATACATTTCAACTCTGAAATATTAAAATCTGTTTAGATTCAGTATGTTCCCTATCTGAGGCTTTTCACTTGTAGACATGCCAGTCCCTGCCAAGAACATATACAGTGACAACATCTCCAAAAGTATTGTTATACTCAGAGCCAGTGGATTATTAAAACGGGTATCAGGCAAATTGGAAATAAACACAGGTTGGATTACGTTACTTTGCAAAAGAAGAGTAGTTTTGAGATTTATTTTAACATGGGATGTAAGACATACTGGGACATAAACTTTTACTATACGATGACATAAACTATTGTATGAACGTAAACTGCCCCGTGGTTAAGGGGTAGCGTGCCTGCCTCTTACCCGGAGGCCCCTGGTTCGATTCCCGGCCAGGTCAGGGACTTTTACCTGGACCTGAGGGCTGGTTCGAGGTCCACTCAGCCTACGTGATTAGAATTGAGGAGCTATCTGACGGTGAGATAGCGGCCCCGGTCTAGAAAGTCAAGAATAACGGCCGAGAGGATTCGTCGTACTGACCACACGATACCTCGTAATCTGCAGGCCTTCGGGCTGAGCAGCGGTCGCTTGGTAGGCCAAGGCCCGTCAAGGGCTGTAGTGCCATGCGGTTTGGTTTGGTTTTATGAACGTAAATGAGTCATCAATTTTGGATTTAAGTCAGTTTGAAAGTAAGCTCTTCAATTGAGCTTTCAATGGTGGAAGCATTACTGACATGGTTTGAGTAATTCCCGATATCACCCTCTATGTACAAACTCAAACATTCCCTGTTTGTAATATTAGCAAAGATAGGTTTATCTGCCACTCTAACCTCCTTGGCTGAATGGTCCGCATTGAGCCGAATATTTGAGATGGTCTAGGTTTCACCTTCCGGCCGGGTCGGGGAATTTAATCGCGTATGTTTAATTCTTCTGATTCGGGGACTAGGTTCTTGCGCTTGTCCTAACACACTTCTCTTCTTACATACACAACACACCACACCGCCAACCACCACATAAACGCGGAATAGTGAATACATCCATCCGCATAGGGTGTGGTCGGGAAGTGCAACAGGCCGTAAAAATGGGCCAAGTCGAAATGTGCAACACAGTCTGCACCCTTGAATTCGCAAGGGTGTAAGAAAAGTGGTGGAAGAGTTTCTCACTATTACGATTGAATTTCGAAACAAATATTAAATTCTTTGTTTATTTTTCATGTTTATTTTGTGTGCCGAATTTCACCTCTTAATTAAGCGATTTGTGAGAGATGGATAGCTTTTAAGAATAAATTACTTCAATATTCACCCCTATTAGGGTCGAATTTCGTATAACGCATGAACATATCCTTGAGTGTTTTTAATGATGACTTCATATCATCGTCACGCCTAGAAAAACCGCTATGTGATAGTACTTCAGCTTAGAACTTTAACCAGAAAAGTTAAGCTTCAGTATCATGAACTATACCAACAGATTTTCTTGCAATTGATGCATGTGCTACGGGTCAGTATTTCTCTCAACATAGACACATAAAAATGAGCCCAGATTTTTAGACATTAATACTTTAGAATACAAACTTACTGAAGATACTAGCCCGGGCAACACATCTGCTATGAGATTTGCATAAACATTAGGGGCCCGGCTTCTTAGAACCCCTGAACGGTATGTTACTCCCAGCTAAACTAGATAAGAGCGGGCTAGACTACACCTCCTTCTAGGCAAATTAGATTGCGATTTCATTCTAACCAATTACGGCCTAGTCATCCGGGCTCCACACATAACGGCACTTCGAGGCGTAATGACGGTATGTAGAATTTCACCTCTACAGATTAAACCAGTCGTGAGGTATGCATATTCTTTAAAAGGAGTCTTTATCATTTTTTCAGTCCATTAGAATCACAAGATATTTGCCAAAATCGGGTATACCGGGCAGGAAAGCCGTAGGATGGGAAGGAAGCGGCCGTGGCCTTAATTAAAGTACATCGCCAGCATGTGCCTGGTGTGAAAATGGCAAATCATGGAAAACTATCTTTAGGGTTGGAGACAGTGGGGTTCGAACCCACTATCTCCCGGATGCGAGCTCACAGCTGCGCGCTTCTAACCGCACGGCCAACTCGCCCGGTCTAAAGAAAACTTACGCATGGGAGATCTACACTCAATATTGGATCGAATAAAAACAAAATTACATCTACGGAACGAATGAGACGCCTACAGGAGAGTCTGAAGCTTGAGTCTGTAGTTTTTGCCTTTGTAAGTTTAAAATGGTAAATCAAACTATGTCGTAAATCATACCTCTCTTCCTTCTCACATCATTCAGCATTGTTCAATAATTCAGTACAATTTTGATATTGCAAAAAATGTAATCTAAACATTTCAACTTGCTTATCATTTCTAATTGCAATACACAACACAGGCTACAAAGTTTCTTTTGAGAGAACAATCCTTGACTCAGGTTACATTTATCATTGAGAAGACCAAAGTAACGCGCGGGATACCCCTTCAATCCAGTCTGTCGCCAGTCTACAGAAAAGTTTTTTTCATCAAAGGATTGTAGGGAGCCTATTATAGCTCTCCAAGAGTGGAAAGTCGGTAGATGGAATTGTCTGAAATACAAGAGTGACTGTTGAGAAGTGAGTCGTGTGGTTACCATGGATATCTCCGGCGCTCACCCGCTAATTAGAACTCGAGTGTACAAACATGGCTGTCTGTCACTTTGAAAGAGAGTGAAGCTTTAGGCGCCACGTTATTTGCTGTCGAGCACCCTGATAGTCCGAGAGAATACTTACTCACTTAAAATATATTGTAAGATTTTAAGCTTATATACATCAAGACAGAGCTGAAAATACAAATGAGGATCAATATATTCTATTTAAAAATGTACGTTTGTTAAATAGTACAACTGAAAACCCATGGGGATGGTGGTGATTTTTCTTTAAAGCGTTTTTCATTAATGCTAATACTGTAATCATAGCAACAGGACCTTCGAATTTACCTCAGTCTTAACCAAACGGATGTGACTTTTATATAAAAATGTACACAATCCTAGCCCTTCAGGCAAGCAACTCCATTTTGAGAACATCCTAGGGATAGGAGCTTCGAATTTTAGGTAAATTAAGTATAATAACATATGAGAATATATTATTTGTTTATTTCTAAAACTGTTTCTCTTGGACTGCATTTGGGCCGAAAGTGATTTTCGAAATTTATTTTCTTATTTGATAGCGCTACCAAGGACTCACAATTTTTAACCTTTCCGGGCCCTTTAACCCTTCAACGCTCGGCATAATTCAGGAAAATGCTCAATTTTACGTTTTGTGTAGTACGAGGACCCTTTCTTCTTCTTCTCGTTTTCTTCATGGGGTCTCTAAATATTAGTTCCTAATTAGCGTCCACCTCTAAGATCTTTTGCTACCCTATTTTTCCTTCAGTCCCCTCCGAGATATACCTGCTCCCTTCACAAAGCTGCAGGCTGTTCTTATTGGGTCTCCTTGGATTTTTTCTCTCTCTTCACCTGGTAGTCCTTGATTTGAGAGTCTGATCCTGCCCAGGGCCTCGCATTCGAAAAGTATGTATTCAGCTGAATCCTCTGCTTCATTGCTTTTCCTGATATGCTGTCTCTTATTACTCTAATTCTATGTAGGTGTTTTTTCAGATGACAGTGTCCTGTCAACAGTCCTGCTACCCCTCTTCTATTTTCTCTGCTGAGTTTCAACAGTTCTTTACTATGCTTCTTGTTTGATCCTTTTATCCGTTCTTTTGCAAGCCTTCATCCTGGAGTATTTCTCCAGTTTTCCATTTGTTTCTTTTGTTCCCATTTTCCTATGCAGTATCGGGATTGACCATAGGAAATCCCACATACAGGCTCTGGGCCTACAAAATGTGTTTCTACCCCTTTCCTGGCCAGTTTATCTGCCTTTTCATTTAATTCTATACCTGCATGCCCTGGTACCCATATTATATTGACAATGTTATACTTTGAGAGCTTCAGAAGTAGTGAATGGCAATACCAGACAATTCTGGATATTATCCGGACTGCTTCTAGTGCCTTAATGGTCGCTTGGCTGTCCGTAGAAATAAAAATGTTCTTATTCCTATAGTTCATTTTGAGATTTTCTTCAAGACATGTTGCGATAGGTATCATTTCAGCTTGAAAGACTGTAGTGTGTCTGCCCAGGCTCATCTGAATTGATCTCTCAGGTCTTCCCCCGTTGATCCCTCCCCCTGTGCCATCCACAGTCTTTGAGCCATCAGTTCACCACACTATATCTTCTTCAGTATTCCATTTGTTGATGTCTTCCTTTTTCATTTTCTGGGTCTCAGAATGTTTTACAAAGTTGTACTTTGGTATCATATGATCAGAAGTCATATGTAGAACTTCCTCTGTTATTACTCTGTTAATGTAACAGTGTCCTAGATTGGGCCTTCGTGCATTCCACCACTCTGATTGTGCCAATCTATATGAACTCATTCGAGCCTGTCCTTTTATGAAATTGCATAGTGGTGTGAGGTCTAGTAAAGTATCCAAGGCTTCTGTCGGCGTAGTTCTCATAGCCCCAGTTATGGTTATGCATGCCATTCTCTGTAGGCTATCCACTCTACTGCCGACTTTTCCTTGACTTACTTTCTGCTACCAGATGATTGCAGCAAAGGCCACCAACGGTCTAATGATCATTGTGTATATCCACATTACCATCGATGATCTTAGGCCACATGTCTTCCTAACGGCTCTTTTACATATACACACCAAGTTCTTGGCCCGGGTTATGTTCCTTTCTATATGTGGATTCCAGTTTAGATTTTTTATCTAACTCTACACCTAGGTGCAGTGCCGGTTCTTTCATATATACTGTATATCTTGCTGAAAGGGCTTCAGTGTTACATTTAATTTTCTCGTTCTTGTAAAAGGGACCAGAGTTATATTGTTCGGGTTGACTGATAGTTGCTCTTCCCAACACCAGTTCTCCACAAGGTTGAGTGATCTTTGCATGAGGTCCTGGATAACACTCATCACCTTACCTCGTACCACAATCACGAGGTCATCTGTGTATCATTGCGTATAGAAACCCTGTTCGTTGAGCATAGCTATGATTTTTTTCACCACGAGGTTCCACAGCAGAGACGAAAGAGCTCCTCCCTGAGCACAGCCTGGGGTGGCCCCAACCGTCAGCGTTTCTTCAAACAGGGTTGCTTTTTAATTTCTTCCATCTAACGTGGATTTAATCCATTTGACGACACTTTTACTCACCTTGCTCTTTTCCAATACTTTGGTCATAGAGTCATAGGTTGTATTTCTGAAGGTTTCTTCTATATCTAGAAGTGCCGCCAGTGCAATTTCTTTATATTCTAGGCTTTCCTCTAGTTTACAAACCAACTGCTGGAGTGCTACTTCAGTGTATCTGCCGGGTCTATATGCAAACTGATTTTCATGTAACGTTGAGTTCAGTTTCACCGTTCTTCTCATATATTTATCCTGAATTGTCTCCATTGCTTTCAGCGTGAATGTAGTTAAACATAATGGTCTGTATGCTTTGGCTTGGGCATAGTTTGCCCTTCCAGGTTTAGGTATGAATACTGCTTTAGTTTCAGACCGTGATTTCGGCACGTACCCTAAAGCTAGACTAGCTCTGAAGAGGTCATGAGGACCTCTGCTAAGAAATGCTTTCAATATTAAAATTGCTTTGGCCGCAATATTTGAATCTCAGGTGACTTTGTGAGAAGCTACTAATGATGCTGGTGATGTGTGCGTGAACGACCATGGGACCTCCAGACTTCTGCCATTCATCTTTCATATCCGATGATAGTAGCCCAATGAGGCATGGGGAATATTTCAATGCCGCGGTCTCCGTTGCCCCTGAGTTTCTTGGAAGCACCCTGACCACTTAGTTAATATTAGTAATAACCACTGTGGGTGGAGTTGGTAGAATACAAATACGGTATTCCCTGTCCGCTCTCAACTCGGAAGCCTGGGTGGCAACCACGGGCCCTTAGCTGAGCATGGCATTATTTCCACTAACTTGTCTCAGTGCCCTCTCTTTCATAATTATTGTAATTATAATTATAATTATCATCATTATTGACAGAAGTTCATTATCGTCCTCCAACAGAGCGTTTGCCCTGAGCCCTGGCTAAGATAGTGGTGGTGGTGGTGGTGGTGATGATTATTGTTTCAAGAGGAAGTACAACTAGTCATCATCATCTACCCGAACACTAACGAATAGCTGGCACATCACTGGAGAAAGTCCGACGTTGTAAGTATCTCGACAGCGTACTTGATGACAGCTGGAACAATGCTGTTGAAATTAGGTCCCAGATAGAACAGGCAAGGACTGCATTCAAAAGAATTCAAAAGATAAATTTCCATCTCCGTTTACTTCGGTGTTGTGTATTTTTTTATCTTGTTTTATGGTGCCGAGACTTTGACCATAACAGAGAACACACCCAAGAAACTTCGATCTTTTGAGATGTGGTGCTACCGACGCCTGCTCATAATATAATTGGTTGATAAAATACGTAACACTGAAGTACTTCAACGCCTGAACAAAGAGCTAGAGGTCATGCACAGCATGAAAAAGAAGAGACTTGAGTACTTTGGGCATATCATTAGAAATTATAAATATAGACTCCTTCAGCTTATCTTACAAGGTAAAATATTAAAGGAAGGAGAAGTAGGGGAAGAAGGAGAATATCTTGGCTACGGAATGTAAGAGAATGGTATTGGTTCAGTACCCCCACCCTTTTCAGAGTTGCTGAGAATAAGAACCAGATCACCCTGATGTTAGCCGACATCCAATGACGAAATGTTACAAGAAGAAGAAGACGATTTAAAACATACATAGAAGGGATCCTACACTCCCAAAAACTACGGTATAGGCCAAACAAAGACAAGGTCCACTTCGCGTGAAAATGAAAGACTCCCTAAGGCATCGAATTCTCTCATACGGTCAGGGTCGTGAAAAATCAAGTGTTGAACAAGGGAGGTCGCACACGGTAGAAGAAAGTGAGGAACCTGACACAAGTAAGTGGAAGCAATACCAGGACTCACCTAAGTGCCCTGTGGTTGCCAGCACCCGCTCCCAAGTTAAGAGCCCCTGGAGCTTACTGGCTACGAAGCTTGCTGGGACAATGCTACCACCTGTGCAGGTAAATAAGGTTTACAACAAACAAGGTAGCAATTTTATTCTATTAAGTATTACGACACCATGTAAGATGAAACACTTGGAAGAGAACGTCGAGGGTATGATCTACATCAAGTGACACTGTACAACAGCACATTCTGTGTTCGAAAGTGGACAAAACTGCAATTAATGAACAGAGGATGACGACGTGAATATACTTCAAAGGGGGCCAACATCTAGTCCATCGGTCCCTGGAAACTGAATACAATTTGCACGGGAACCGTACGGCTCTGGGAGCGCAAGCCCTCACCTTAACCGCCGTGAAGCGACGTTCAAGACTTGCATCCCTTGGGAGCATAAAAGGCTAGGCTTTGTTTAGGTGTGGGCGTGTATATTATTTTTTCGCCGTTGGTTTAAGAGTTTTTAATATGCCGTAATGTACAATTACATAAATCTAGGTAAATTCTCCAACAATATTCTCCAACATGTATTAATTCCTGTTCCATTTATAGATAATGTCTTCTTGTTGTGCACTCGTTCCTTTGGTTTTGTCTAGATTAATTTGTAATCCAACATTTTTAAATTTCGTTGCTGTCCGACTTCTTGGTTTAATAGTCAGCGTACTGTCCTTCGGTTCAAGGTGTCTCGAGTTCGATTCCCAGCCTGGTGGGGATTTTAATCTCCTCTGATTAATTTTTCCGGTTCGGCGACTGGGTGTTTGTGTCTGCCCCAACACTCTCCTCTTCATATTCAGACAACACACCACACTACCAACCACCATAGAAACTCGCAATAGTTCATAGGCTTCATCTACTCATATTGGGTTGGCGTCAGGAGGGGCATTCCAGCCGGAAAACAAGGCCAAATCTACATCTGTGTGTGACGTAATTCGCACCACAGGTGTGGGAAAAATGGCACAAGAAGAAGAACATTTCCTACTTTCGTTTCTAGTTATGTTCATATTCCCTTAAGGCCTTCCTCTGAGTCATTTATTAGGACAAGTCTTTACCTAATGGCGAGAATTTATGTTAATCATTCCCATCTGTTTGGTGTTTGAAATTCCTTTTAAGCTTATGAGGATTAGCCGTCAGTATTAAAGGTTGAGTTTATTATTAACCAGAGTTAGACATGATTACGAGGAGGCTATACATTTCTATCTTAATGTTGAAAAGAAGGAAGCCGATAAATGCACTACAGGATGGTCTAGTCTCGTATATGAAGCCAAATCAATTCTCAGTTTGACTCTACTGATGCTGATTGCATCTATTCCAAGCTTCGAAATTGTACAAAACAATGACCTGTGGAAGAGTAAATAAGAAATACCACGCATCAGGCATGTTTGCTCAGGTAATATACCACTATGGGTACACAAGTCTTAGCTCGATATTAGTACGACTTGTGTGGAGGAGAACGCAATAGTACGGTGCCATCTCACAAATGAAACTAAGTCTAGTGCGTCAGAAGTAATACTTGTCGTTTTCTGTGACGCGGGTAAAGGCTGCTCGGTAAACAAAGAGTATAGAGCTAGGAACGCAATTACACTCCCTCCTCCTTCGTCTTTCTCGCTTTGGGCTAAGCTTACAACACAAGGCTGGAGTACAAAGCTTCGCTCCAGACGGAGAATAATCCACAAATAACGCTCGCGCACACTTTTACGACCCTCCATATTTTATGTACGGGGTTGCTACAAGGTTCCTTTACCTGCCATTAATACGGGGAAACGGATATATCTAGCTTGAAAACACAAACACCATAATGAGCAACCCATTGCTACATGTTGGTTATCTCGATTAATAAGTGTAAGTTGAAGTGTGCGATTAGCATTTTATTTAGTTTTACTTCTTCCTACAAATGTAGGCAGCCATTGAGACAGAGAGTACTGTCATATGACGTAATAATACAGGGTGTAACAGGCTGAACTTTTAACACATTCATCACACTTAGGAGAAGAAATTATATTACATAGACATGGGTCTGAAAACGCTTTACTTCCATGTTAGAGCTCATGGAAAATTCAAAATGCCCTCCGTTAGCATTGGTAAGGTAGGAGGCCAAATTCCGTCCCTGCACCTAATTTCGTCCCCCTAGTGATTTCCAGTTTGCACGGTTGGTACGTAATGTTTAGATGCGCGCGTAGCCTCATCCCGTTGTCTTGTTGTGAGAGTTGGTTTTGTGCACCACGTTTAGGTTTCGTGTACAAGGGAATTCATTTTTCATGCTGAGCTGAGTTAGAGCAGCGTTTTCCGAGGGTGAGCACTGATATGTGTATGGAATACTGGACTGCATTTCAGTCGTGTGGTGTAGTTCCTAGCGTGTAATCGCTATAGGGAGGTGGTTGGCGTGAGTTACTGTAGCGGCCATTATAATAAATCTGGGAATGTTCACAATTTCGTCCCCCTTAATTTTATTTGTTTTTCATGAAGTTTATTGTTATTTTCAGGTAGCGAAACGCAAGCAGTGAGATACGGAGGCCATAAACAAGGCTATTAAGGCAGTGTGGGACGTACAAGTAAAAAATTTTACATCCCGCAGGCAACGCCGAAAGACTATGTTAAAAAGAATACCAGGAAAACATTTTTCATAAATGGCCTTCAAGTTATTCATTATAGGGTAATAATCTGTAAGGTTAGAAAGAAAAATATATTAAAATTAATTGTACTTTTTATAAATTTGTTGGGGACGAAATTACGAACACATTATTGGTAGTTTAGTTTTTATAGTGTTTATGTCAAATATTGACTCCCTTACGTTATAAAAGTTTCATTGTAACTTGCCCGTAAGTGGAGAATACGAGGCGTGCTTTTTAAGTAAGGGTCGTTTTGTTGTACACACTAGTAGTAGTGTGCCGGCATGCATAGGGAACAACGGTGCTCAGTTACAGCTCTGTTGCTAACCTGTATGGTTCTGCTCTGTGCTTGCTCAAATGTTCAAGATTATCGATTTGCCCGCCCCGTTGTTTCTGAATACCTAAACTTTAGGAAACTGTGCTCCCGTTGGGTCCCTAAACCCTAACGGGGGACCACAAAAACAAAAGATTTGAGTGTCGATGACGTTTTTGGCTCGTTATGTCGAAGAAGATGATGACATGTTCAGTCAGATCGTAACGGGAGAGGAAACATGGGTTTCGCATATCACGTCCGAATCGAACCAACAGAGCATGGAATAGAGAGAGACACATTCGCCTGTAAAGGTGAAGGCCAAACAGAATCTGTCCCAGCGCAAGATCATAGTTATCGGAGCAGGCGGCAAGTTTATATTGAACCCTTTGGTCCATATTGAGGGATATCTACCTTTCTTACCTATCAGCAAAGTTCATGAGATCTGTCTCTTGGGTCGTATCGGGTTCTTCACCACTTGCTGAGGTGAAGGTAGGGTTCAGTAATTCTAATCTATCTACTTGAATGAAAGGTCTGTTTAAAAGAGTTCTATCTATTCAGGAAAATTTGAAGCATTCTGATATGTCACCGGTATCATAGAAGTCAATTGTGTCCACTGGACACCACAATCATTTTTACATAAAGGTCAGAACACTGGTGTGAGACTTTGACGTAACTGCTTGATGGGCGTTCTTACTAGAAACCATTGTCTCAATTATTAATTATTTAAGAAAGGAAAGTCTGGAAATCCTTAAATTCGGCTTCCATGTGAGACCACATGTACCATCATAGTGATTCGTTATGGTCCAGCCCTCGTAACACGAACTCCCGGACTCTGGGTATAATTAAGGCCGTCCAATCGGTGTGTGCCACACAGTGGTTATACAACATGGACCATTAATTGAATCGACGTGACCTGCGTCTATGTCATGGACCGACATCTAAACTTCTAAGGTACTTTAAAGTCATTGTGGATGATGACCGCAAGGAAAATGATGCTACAGTGGCATATGCCCTAATCTGAGTCACTGAGGTTGATGACCCCCTGACCATCCAAGTTTCTAGGCTGAAGGCTAAACACAATTAAGTTACATCGGTTGATGACCAAAGTTTCCACTTTACTATCCCCAGCACATTCACTGCTTAATCAATCAAAGTTAAATAATTACAACAATAGCAATGCCCACAAACTTTGTGGCAGTAAAATCCATTTCCTTCGGATATGTCCCCTTAATCGTTACTTGACCATTTAAATATTCCCCAGAAAACAAACTAAGATTTCCAGAATGCATCTCCAAGTTATTCGCTTGATTAAAGTTATTTCAAAATGCGGTTTTACTGAATTTAATAATTAAATAAATTTAAATGATTTCACGAAATGTTAAAGAACAAGAATTTCTATCTCCGCGGACTCTGGTTTCTTCACAAATTCCTACGCAGCTGTGAGGTAAATTCAATCATGTGATGTTTATCTGGCTGGAAAAGAATGGTTACATAATTCATGTCCAGTTATATATCTTGTCTCATGATCTCACACTTTAAATCTAATCTAGTCCTAGCCATTATTAACACTTGGGTATCCTAATAATCTACGTACAAACCAAAGCAACACGCCATATAATTACGATGTCATATCTCGTCATACCATTTATAAATTTCGCGCACCCCTCACAGACAAACCATAATCACAACCATCGCTCTATATTTTGGACAACCCTGAATTTGGTTACTCTGTTCCTTATACTCGAAGTTCGTGGTTTCAAATATTCCTTACGTCCCCAATTAAACAAATTTTACAGTATTCCACAATACTCAAGTTATTACCGGATATGAATTTCAACTAAATTCAAATTTTAAAGTTCTCCCCGGCCGAGAATACAATCTCAGTTCCACGTGTGTCCCGTTGTCTTACGGTGAAACCCTCTCAGCTGAGGCCTCTCGTCCCCAAGTTCGCTTGGCAGTAACATGAAACACCTGGTTTGTTCTACTTGACTGGCTTCTCAAAATGCTCCCTTTTAAACTCTGCCGACATAATTAAACAAATACGATATTCTAACCAACAAAATGCACAGATTATGCTTCAAGATGCCCATAATAAATATACGCGTCGCAAATTAATACCGCCATGGATTTCTATATATTTCTTTCCATTCCCAACATTATAAAATATTCCTCGGGCTTCCATGTCCCAGCTTCAATGACAGGTCTAACCTGATTCACAAATCTCATTTCGACTCACACGACAACCAACCTCGATTCCCTACTCACAACTATCACCAACAAAAGAACTGGAATAAAATCCTTACTAGAAATCTCGACGTCTAATATCGCACAATGCATTAATCATGAATAACTTCGCATAACATGATACTGTATTTTTAATAACTGGATTTTCACGAAAAATAACTGAAAATTTCTACTAGATCTTTTATTGTCAGTCAGACACGGTTTAAAATGGGCCTAGAAAAACGTTTCACTCCGTGACCAAAATCATCACACTAGACTCTCACCCGACAGCGCGCTTTCACTCGATTGAAAATGAGTAACCATGGATTTCTAAATTATTTACGTCAAAATTACAGGCAGAAAAATTTTTCGTCGAATGAACATCTTAATTTGACATCACAAAATATAGGCAGTACACACACACGGGAATGGCGATCTACATTGGACATGATATCACTTCGAAACCCTATTCAATAACTTTTTACAACATTATACGGCACTCGCAAGACTTCAAAATTTTATCCAAGTGGACAATAAAACAAATGAGTCTTTTAGTCGTATTCTCACATTTACAAAACTTAATAGGGGTGACCACTGCGTCGTATATCCCCATTCAAATACACTCTTAGAGATCATGAAACAAGATATAATAGGTAGTAAGATGGAAAGTCACATTACCTTATGTAGTCTCACCAGTGTTCGTCATAGGGCTCACCTGCGACCCTGAAATTTTATTTAGCCTTTTTTACATTCATGGCTTTACAGATCATTATTATATTTCTTCAGGTTTCCTGGAATAAAGCATTAAAGAAAGAAATGACCTTCACTTTTTTTGATCGCACACGATGGACTATAATTACTTCCGCACACGAATTACTTTATCACATTAGATTTTATTCAGTACTTTGACCGTCCTATCTGGTACAATTATTTCACTCAAGAAAACTATCTCCTCATGGAGTGAAGACCCCAGCCACAATGGCTAAAATCTGCAGTTGAACTCAGTCTACTTTTGTTGTTTGATTTTACAGAGCAGCTCAACAGTTTTTCGTCCGCTTCGTACTCTAAATGTCGGAGAAGGAGGCTTCGTCATGGCGTCCCTTCATATTTATACCAGTTACCCCCTCTCTTCGGGTATCACCCTTTGCCGCCAAGAAACATTTCTATAAATTTTCTGACTTAACTAAACTGTAATTACAAGAGTTTTGAAAGTGACTACATACTTGCTACATTTCTGGCGGTAGTGTTCATGGACATTTAAAATTTATACGGGTTCGATTTGTGGGATAATTGACCTCCTTTGATAGGCACTATATTTTTTGACTTGGCTTGGGTCACGCCATGTACACGCGCTTTGAAATAGTTCACAAAACTGATTTGAGATTTTTCCACCGTGGACACGTGTGGCTGACGTCACGTATCCCAGAGCGTGGGACCGACGGTAATCACCCCCTCGTCACGTGTCAAATCCATGCTATCAAGAATCCAACTTTTAATTTAATTGTCAATTTATGCATAATGTTCTTAGGGCACTAAGGTCATGGGTTCAATATGAAGAGGGTGTTCAAAACTTAGTTGTAAGGTGTACCAGAGGTACACCCGCCCCGTGCATTTAAAATAAGCGCCTTGTAGAAGGCCATCTATAGCATAAACTCTGAAACTCGTTTCGGAAATAGTTTGATCATTCATCGACAGATGTCTCTACTATCAACTTATGTGCGCCTTCTGGGGCGAGGATGAACTATTAATTTTCAAAGTAATTCTGTGTGTCAAGGTTTCCTAAATTGAATTGTTTATTGATTGTTTTTGGTGTTCTAAGGTTATTAGCACTT